>NC_138550.1:165612576-166212576 GCF_964273705.1 Natrix helvetica | reverse complement strand
GGAATGCTATTATCCCCCTCCTCCCCCACTCCACTCCCTCCCCTCCCGACCACACCTGTTTGCCTGGCTCTACTTTCCCTCCTGGCCTGAATCCCCTTCCCCCCTACCCTGGAACCCCTTAAGACTGTTAAAAAACGATTAATTAAAAACCCCCTTAATTTTCGCTTCCTCCACCTCTCTGGGTTAACAAACCCGTCATCAAGGTGGGTCCTTGAAAGGTCTGAGGGCCATACCTGCGAGAGGGGGGACTCTCGCAGTAGTAGTAGGTCTGACCTAGAGTGTATAGCGTTCATAAGTTGTCATAGGGGCGAGCTCATTTTTGGGTGCTGTTGTTAAAATCATAAGTTTGTTCGTAAGCCAGGGTTCCCCACAAAGGGGTATGCAGATGGTGGTTATCCTTACCCTGGATGGAAACGGTAGGTTGGTGGGCTAGCAGGCTAGCCAGAATGGTCTACAGGTGGCGCCTCAAGGGGGAACTGGGGAGCAGTTTGTAACAAGATGGTACTAAGGAGCAGTTTGTAGCAGGGCGTTAAGGCAAGCCATGATCTGGTATACTAAAGAGGCCCCAGGATTCTTGTAGAGAAATACATTGTATAATGTGACCAGGAAGTATACAATAGACCAATATTTTAATCCCCTATGTATGTTTTATAGTATAAGAACGCTGGTGTTATTGAGCTGGAAGCTTGTGTGAAGGCGGTGAGAGTGCTTGCAATACAGAAAAGAAGCATGGAAGCTTCTGAATTCCTCCAAAATGCTGTTTATATTAACCTTCGTCAGGTGAGAACACACTTTCCTTTTAACTGGGAATTAATTTCTCCATCGGTCTTTGGATTATTTTTAAGAACAGAAGAACTTTAATAATTTTCACCAAACACTTGTCTAGTTTTTGTTTTCCCACAATGAGGAACTTGATGCCATTCTGTAAAAATAATATCTGAGTTTTCAGAAATAGTCCTAAACCACATTCTCTATTTATATGTCTATTCTCTTTTGTTATTTTGTATGTATATTAAGTTATTCCTCAAACGTAAATGCTTAACTTTAGAAAGCAGCTATTTCTTACAGATTGAAAGTATTAATATTTTAGACATACATTATTTCTTATCAAGCTTTCAGATTGAGACTCTAGAAAAAGTGCAGAGAAGAGCAACCAGGTTGATTAGAGGACTGGAGGCTAAAACATGAAGAACCATTGCAGGGACTGGGCATGGCTAGTCAAGTGACAAGAAGGACCAGGGGAGACGATAGCAGTTTTCCAATATCTCAGGGGCTGCCACAGGAGGGGGTCAAGCTATTTTCCAAAGCACCCATAGGCCAGACAAGGAACAATGGATGGAAACTGAACAAGGAGAGATTCAACCTGGAAATAAGGAGGAATTTTCTGACAGTGAGAACAATCAACCAATGGAAGTTGCCTTTGGAAGTTGTGGGAGCTTCATCACTGGAGGCTTTCAAGAAGAGATTGGACTGCCATTTGTCAGAAATGGTGTAGGGTCTCCTGCTTGAGCTATAGATAACCTATAAGGTCCCTTCCAACACTGTTAATCTGAATTTACATTATTTCTTATAAAGCTTTCAGATTTCCTTTTATAGGTAATGCAGAAAATGCCTTTTCCCATTATATATTCCATAAAATGCAGATAGGCAATAAGCTGTTTTCCTATGGGCATTTTTGGTGTTCACTCAGTTTCCTGTCTACAAAACACCTTTTTAAAAATAAAATAAAAAAAAATAGGAAGTTGGCCCCTGCAAACGTCTCCAATTCCTCTTCCTTTGTGTACATTCAACTTTGTTAATAACGGTACTGTTTTGTTTCATTAAAAAATCCATTAGAATCTTTTGGTATACTTGAACAAAATTTGCAGCAGACTTTACATTCGTATCTTAACATTACACTAGGGGTCAGCAGCGTTGCATCATAAAAATGATTAATGCTCTGATTGGATTAGTAACAATACAAAATATTGTTTAATAGACTTCTAAATTATCTAAATACAGTGCTTTGCTTTGGGGGGGGGGCTACTCTCTCTTGCAGAGTTATTTTTGTCTTTAACTGGAATAGTTGCATGACAAAAATAGACTTAGCGGAATCGTGGAAGCCAACTCCTGCTCAGTGCAGAAATTCAAATTAAAACAGATGGCAGCCCAACCTCTGCTTCAATGGACTGAGCGAAGGGAACCCTTTTGGGATTAAAGCAGGGGTGTCCAAACTTGGGAACTTTAAGACTTATGGACTTCAACTCCCAGAATTCCCCAGCCAGCCATTTTCTGGGAATTTCTGATTGGGGTTTCCATTTTACCTTAGTCACGAGGTAGCTTTCACTCTTCCATTTAACTAAGGCATATTTTGCTTCCATCTCAAAATGGGTTTGCTTGTGTTCTGACCCATGCTTCCTTAGAAAGCAAGAAGGAAAATCTTGGTCCCGACAAAACCTCTTTTATTTACACAACTGTGAATTCCTTTCATTCACAGTCAGCAAGGCTTTAGCAAACAGTCTTTCAAAGGAATGTTTCTCCACACGCACCTTATCTCGTTTAGAGCGCTGCCAGACACAGGGTAAAGCAAAACTTGACACAGAGTCTCTTATAGTCACAAACAGAACTTTTCACTCTTGAAACGACCGAAGGGACGAATTGTTTCCTGCAAAAGCCCACTCCCTGTTCGTTCCTCCTTTATTTCCTCTGGGAGGGGCCAATCACCTCCAAGGCGTGGCTTTATTCTTAAGTCAACCCTCCTTTTTTAGTTGTTCTTGTCTTCTGGGCATGCATACACTGGGAACAGGCTCCAGCTGTTCTTCTGCCTCACGGCTGTCTAACTCCCTCTCTGCCTCCAACACAGAGTCCTCTTCAGAGCCTTCCTCAACCCCCAGGACTGGCCCATGTTCCGCCCCAACCTCCTCATTGTCTGATTCTGCTGCCATTTCTGCTGGCTGCCGGCAGGCCACAGCAGTATGTCACTTAGTACAGGGCACATGAGTATTTCAGTGCACAAAAGAAAGAACATGCTACTTTATTTTCAAAGAGCCAGTTTGTTTTGTAAAGTAGGATACACTTCTGACTATATATCATTTTTGTATTGAGAAACAGTTAATATCCTTACAGTTTTATGGATGGGCTAGGCAGTGGCACAGATCTTAAAAATACACACTGCTGAAAACCCACGTGCTGATCTGATAAGAGATGAAATTCAGTTTGTCTCCCTGGAATATTCCATAAAACGCTAGCAGAATATTAAAGTATGTTCATCTGGTATTACAATATACAGGTAACTTTCCAATGCTAATTACAGTTATTTTTATAAAATTGTTTCTCAGCTGCTTATATAACAGATGTTCAAAATCCAGCAGCAGGTTCTGCCTTGTTCTGTTTTTTTCTTTTAGTGATGTAACCAAGTTATGCTAACTATTGTATGGACTGCAGATAAATGTTTCCCACTTCTATTTTTATTCCACTGCTCTCACACATCCCTAGGCAGTTTAGAAGTCAAATTATCAAACTATAAACATTGTAACAATTCTCCCAAAATTAATAAAATGTTAAAATAGCCTCCTAATGATTAGATATGAAGTGAAATGCAGATCTTAAATCTTGAAGCATCTATGTGAAAAGTCTCATTTTAAATGCTTTCTAAATCTTCCGCAGGGGGATCATATGTCAGAAAGTCGGCAGAAATTGAGAAGTGTGGCTTGTCTTAAACCACAAAGCTTTGTTTGGTAAAAGAGATTTAAGACGATTTATTATTGCCGTTACTTATAGGATGGAAGAGGCAAACTGTGGGTTTTTTAAGGATACAGTAAGAAAATATCCTGGGGGTTGGTGCCGGCATTACTGCCAGTTCGGCAAAAAATATTTTGCGCCTGTGTGCTCGCTTCGCTCCATGTGCACAACTTTAGAAAACACAAAAAAAATAACATTTTTGCAATGAAGATTGTTCTGCACATGCGCAGAACAGAAAATCAAAATGGTGCTATCGAGGATAGAACCGGTTCGGGTGCGGCCGAGTTACTACCTACTCGGCTGAACCGGGCCCAACTGATAGGAACCCACCTCTGAAAATACCTGAAGTGGAAATGTCTGTCCAGCTTTCATACATCACTTTTTTATGTTAAATGTTTGCTGAGTGAAATTTGATTTCTTTTTGCCGTCTGCCTGTCTGTCTAATCTCTCTCTATCTCATATCTGTCTGTCTGTCTGTCTGTCTGTCTGTCTCTCTCTCTCTCTCTCTCTCTCTCTATCTATCTATCTATCTCCATATCTGTCATCTATCTATCTATCTATCTATCTATCTATCATCTATCTATCTATCTATCTATCATCTACCTATCATCTATCTATCTATCTATCTATCTATCTATCTATCTATCTATCTATCTCCATATCTGTCATCTATCTATCTATCTATCTATCTATCTATCTATCTATCTATCTATCATCTACCTATCTATCTATCTATCTATCTATCTATCTATCATCTATCTATCTATCTATCTATCTATCTATCTATCTATCATCTACCTATCATCCATCTATCTATCTATCTATCTATCTATCTATCTATCTATCTATCTATCTATCTATCTCCATATCTGTCATCTATCTATCTATCTATCTATCTATCTCCATATCTGTCATCTATCTATCTATCTATCTATCTATCTATCTATCTATCTATCTATCTATCTATCTATCTCCATATCTGTCATCTATCTATCTATCTATCTATCTATCTATCTATCTATCTATCTATCATCTATCTATCTATCTATCTATCTATCTATCTATCTATCTCCATATCTGTCATCTATCTATCTATCTATCTATCTATCTATCTATCTATCTATTTATCTATCTATCATCTACCTATCATCTATCTATCTATCTATCTATCTATATCATCTACCTATCATCTATCTATCTATCTATCTATCTATCTATCTATCTATCTATCTATCATCTACCTATCATCTATCTATCTATCTATCTATCTATCTATCTATCTATCATCTATCTATCTATCTATCTATCTCCATATCTATCTATCTATCTATCTATCTATCTATCTATCTATCTATCTATCATTTATCTCCATATCTATCTATCTATCTATCTATCTATCTATCTATCTATCTATCTATCTATCTCCATATCTATCTATCTATCTATCTATCTATCTATCTATCTATCTATCTATCTATCTATCTATCTATCTCCATATCTGTCATCTATCTATCTATCTATCTATCTATCTATCATCTATCTATCTATCTATCTATCTATCTATCTATCTATCTATCTCCATATCTGTTATCTATCTATCTATCTATCTATCTATCTATCTATCTATCTATCATCTATCTATCTATCTATCTATCTATCTATCTATCTATCTATCTCCATATCTGTCATCTATCTATCTATCTATCTATCTATCTATCTATCTATTTATCTATCTATCATCTACCTATCATCTATCTATCTATCTATCTATCTATCTATCTATCTATCATCTACCTATCATCTATCTATCTATCTATCTATCTATCTATCTATCTATCTATCTATCTATCTATCATCTACCTATCATCTATCTATCTATCTATCTATCTATCTATCTATCTATCTATCTATCATCTATCTATCTATCTATCTCCATATCTATCTATCTATCTATCTATCTATCTATCTATCTATCTATCTATCTCCATATCTATCTATCTCCATATCTATCTATCATCTATCTATCTATCTATCTATTTATCTATCTATCTATCTATCTCCATATCTATCTATCTATCTATCTATCTATCTATCTATCTATCTATCTATCTATCTCCATATCTGTCATCTATCTATCTATCTATCTATCTATCTATCTATCTATCTATCATCTACCTATCATCTATCTATCTATCTATCTATCTATCTATCTATCTATCTCCATATCTGTTATCTATCTATCTATCTATCTATCTATCTATCTATCTATCTATCTATCTATCTCCATATCTATCTATCTATCTATCTATCTATCTATCTATCTATCTATCTATCTATCTATCTCCATATCTATCTATCATCTATCATCTATCTATCTATCTATCTATCTATCTATCTATCTATCTATCTATCTCTCTCCATATCTGTCATCTATCTATCTATCTATCTATCTATCTATCTATCTATCTATCTATCTATCATCTATCTATCTCCATATCTGTTATCTATCTATCTATCTATCTATCTATCTATCTATCTATCTATCTATCTATCATCTACCTATCATCCATCTATCTATCTATCTATCTACCTACCTACCTACCTACCTACCTACCCCCCCCCTCTCTCTTTCAGAACTTATTTTTCTTGCCTTCTTTGCACTTAGTTTGCTTATGGCAATTTTGGTTATTAAAATTCTTTTTAAAACAATTGTTTCCCCCCCCACCCCTCCATGTTTAAAAAAATATCAGCTTTCTGAAGAAGAAAAAATCCAGCGCTACAGTATTCTTTCAGAGCTCTATGAGCGAATTGGATTTCATCGCAAATCAGCTTTTTTCAAGCGAGTGGCTGCCATGCAGTGTGTAGCCCCAAGCATCGTAGAACCTGGTTGGAGAGCTTGCTACAAACTTCTTCTGGAAACACTTCCTGGTTATAGCCTCTCTTTGGATCCTAAAGATTTCAGCAAAGGTACAAAAGTTTGGCTTAGAGAGGAGCAAGCCAACAAACACAACATTTCCTATTTTTGCTTTTGTGTAATAAAGCTAAATGAGTGAGAATTTAAAAAAAAATCAGTAGGCTACAGTTGCCCACAGGTGCTTTTTTCAAGAGGCAACTGGACTTTCTGGTTTTTTCTTTGAAGAACAAGTTTCACTTTCAATTTCAGCCTGGGCACCCAATCATCAGCTGTTTCAGGCTGCAGGGATTGTTATAGCCCATTGCAGTCTCCGGAAGTCCCATTTTCTCCATTTGCTGCAAGGAGGCTAATTGCTGGGAGGCAGAGGCCAAAGGGGTTGCGGCTACATTCAGTGTATAAGACGCACATAAAATTTCACCCTCTTTTAGGGGGGGAAAAGGTGTGTCTTATACTCCAAAAAATACGGTACTTTTACTGCTTTGAGAAAAGAATAATTTGTCATTGAGATGGGCAGCCATAGGTATTGAACAAATAAATGATAAATAAATACCGTATTTTTTAGAGTATAAGACACACCTTTTTCCCTCAAAAAAGAGGCTGAAAATCTGGATGCATCTTATATACTGAATACAGCATTTTTTGTCTGCTGAAACCCCACCCCCTTCACCAAAATGGCTGTGCATAGCTTTTAGGAGGCTTCCAGAGTGCTCCTGGGGGTTGGAGAGGGCAGAAATGAGTGAAAAACGGGCTGTTTTTGCTCAATTTCCCTTCCCCCAGCCCCCAGGAGCACTCTATAAGCCTCTAATAGGCTAGGCATGCCCTTTTTTTGGGAGAAAAAATGGGACTGTTTTCGTGAAAAATGGGACTTTATTTGCTTCTTTTGGGGGGGCACCCCCCAGGAGCACTCTACAAGCCTCCTAAAGACTATTCATGGCCATTTCTTTGAAAAGAAATGAGCCCGTTTTCGCAAAAAACGGGCCATTTTTGGGAGGTCTGCAGAGTGCAAAAACTTTTTTTTTTTAAATTTATCTCTTCAAAATCTTGGAGCGTCTTATATTCTGAAAAATACGGTATGCAGTAGCATAATAGATGCATCAACATTGTTTAAGGAAGTTCACAGCTTTTTGTGGGCCTTACACATAGATAAATTCAAATTCCTTATTTAGACAAGCATGGGATTAAGGCATTGGCGATCTTTGGAACTCTTTCTGATCCCTGACGACTTACTACTACGAATGCAAAGAAACTTTATATCACAGCTTTATATCTTTATAAACTTTATATAACATTGGCTATTGTACGAGCAGATGAATGGCTAAATGCAACCCTTCCATTTTATCTCCCTGGATAACACTCAGTGTAGTATTTGGTAACCTTGTCAATGTCAGACCCATATATGGAGGCCATTGCTGAATGAAGATTGAGTGGTTGAGCTGTATTAAAAGTGTATTAACACAACACATGTTATTTTGCTCTTTTTAAAGGCACTCATCGTGGTTGGGCTGCTGTGCAGATGCGTTTACTTCACGAGTTAGTGTATGCCTCCAGGAGAATGGGAAACCCAGCACTTTCCGTCCGGCACTTATCTTTTCTTTTACAAACCATGCTAGATTTTCTTTCTGACCAAGGTATTCATTTTATTTAAAAAATAGTGCAATTTTTCATGCATATTATATATGATAATGGAGTGGTGCAGTGGCCTAGAGGTAGAGCTCTTGCCTCACAATCAGGAGACTGTGAGTTCAATCCTAGGCAGAGGAAGGTATTTCTCTCTCTGGGCTCAATGGGAATATATCTGCTCAAACTCCGCATTGGCGACAGGAAGGGCATCCAGCCAGTCTGCAGAATGTTTAGTATGATTTCGGTTTTCTGTTGCTGGGTGGGAAACACGTTCTGCTCTTAACTTTCCTCACCAAATTGCAAACTTCTTTTGAATGTTTCTTATTTTCAAAAGGGAACATACTTTGCCTCTTTTCCAATTGTTACTCTGTCCTGTCTCAAAGAGACAGTGCAGGGTATTGCATTGTCAGTACTACACCAGTTTAACTTAATTAAAAACTTTTCAATTCTCTTCCTGCAATAATAGTTTATGTCTAGCTATTTTAATGAGGAAAAAAATGGCAAGTTGTATGTTTTAATTTGCTACTAGATCTTTTTTTACATGCTGTCATGGGTCTTGTGTGATAAATGGTCTAAAAATCAAATAGGTCAATAAAATCCAAAATTATGCAAAACTTTATTTTTGCATCAGCAGTTTTGTATCTGCATTCAAGGTCCAGAAATTAAGGGCATTTCAGGTCCAAAATAGAACTTTCAGGTAGTTGGGCAAAGGTTGGAGACAAAGTAGAATAGCTGATATGCAGATCTGTAGGGTTTTCTGTTTCAACTCTTTTTTTGGGGGGGGTCTTTTCATAGTTTTGCTGTTTTAACAACTTTGTGATATCAAGTTGCATAAACATATAGAGAGTAATATGCTACTTGTTTAAAAAATGTTTGTTCCATGTCATATATGGCTACAAGTAAAACTGGATCCAAACATCTCCCAAAATTATTTAATAATCTGTCAAGATTATAATTTGTCCCAGAGCTCCTCAAAGTGCTAAGGTGCACCCCAGGATCAGCACCCAGGGAGAGGAGACATAGGAAGTGCATTTTCTTTTGTTTCACAAAAGAAAGCAATAATAATGTGTGCCTTGATGTTGACAAAATGAAATTTTCATTTGACATAACGGATGGCTTTATATTGTCCATTTTATACTGACAAATTTCCCGAAGCATTGTTAGTATACACTTTTAAAAAATAAAATAGATGGTAGTGAAGAATGAGATAATAAAAAAAATAAATAAGAGCACCTAAGGTATAACAACTTTCCAGAAAATCACAATGAAGAGATACATCAAGGTAGTGCTTTGCATGGTTGGTGCATGAAATTAAATTCTGAAACTAGTTCAAACATCTGGTGCCCTGTAAACTTAAAGGAAGGTCCCAATGATAGTAGAATAAACCTTCTAAGCTTAATTGGAGAATGTTGAAGAATGGTAGGTATGCTGTATTAGTAGAATAGGTATTTCTTTATCCCAAATAAAATAACCCAGGGTTTATCATATTGGCTGTGTGATAAGAATAGATGCATTTTTCATTTCACCAAACTTGATTTGAAGAGCAGAGTTGATGACAGTATGGCTTGGAACCTTGAATCTAGAAATCAAGCAACTGCTTGAAGTTTTCATTAATGAGGTCTCTAAATCGAGACTAGGACAGTCAAATGAGGTTGCTGCAAACTTTATGTTCTACCTGTATCTCCAATAGTTTCAAGAAAGCATCTGCTGCTTTTCCCACGTTCAAGTTCTAAGGTTTCCATTTCAAACCAGTCCTTCAGTTCTCAGTTTTAAAACCATGCCATCTACCGTGTTTTCCCGAAAATATGACCTACTCCGAAAGTAAGCCCCCACTTGATTTTTTACACCCAATATAAGCCCTATGCCCAAAATAACCCCTAATTAAGACCCCGCCTACTCCAGGGTGCACAGGTAAAAATTAAGCTAGGGTGGGGATGGGGTGGTGGTGGAGCTGCCCTACTACTCATCTTTGAAAAATTGCAGCCAGTCCTTGCACGTCCCAACACCTGCTTTGCCAGCCCATTTCTTCTGCAGCTGACAAGGCTTTCCTGCAGACCTTTGTAGCCGATAACAGAGCTCCGGATTGATCTGGCACTCTGTTTACGACTACAGAGGCCATCAGGAAGGCCTTGCTGGCTGCAGAAGAAGTTCCTAAAGGCCTCTGACAGTGAAAAGGAGGCCAGGGACGATGTGCGCAAGTGAGGTGAGTCAGTGAATAACATCCCCCCCCCCAAATAAGACCTAGTTCCTTTTTGGTGGCAAAAAATATATAAGACAGAGACTTATTTTCAGGGAAACACCGTGTTATAGGTTCATCTGCATCGCTCTTTTATTCTCTATCTTGTCTATCTACCGTATTTTTGGAGTATAAGAGGCTCCGGAGTATAAAATGCACCTTAGTTTTTGGGGAGGAAAATAAGAAGGAAAAAAAATTCTGCCTCTGCCTAACAGCATTCATGGTATTCAGCTGGCTAGCTTCCTGACTTGGACCACATGTTAACAAGGTCAGCCAATGATAGGCATAGCAACTAAGTCAGCCAATGAGGGCTATTTTGTCTCTGAAACAGTATTTGCCGTGTGAGCAACAAGGAGACGGGAAGGAGCCTGGCTTAGCTGAGAACTGAAAGTGAAACTGCTTGTGTTTTGCTTGTATTTACTGCTACCTTGGAAAACCTGCTTTTGGTATTGTTTTGCATATTATTATTATTATTATTTTGAATCCTGCTGAATCAGTTACTTGTGTGTGCTTTCTGAATGAGATTGCTGCTGCAAACTCTGACCAGCCAGGTCAGCTTCAGCACTTATTCAGCACTTATTGATTCAGCACAGCTGATTGGCGGGTGGATCGAACTGCCGGAATACCCCCTACCAATCAGCTGTTCCAGGCTGCAGGGATTGCCACAGACCATGGCTGCCTCCATGCCTTGCGTTTTTGGCCTCTGGTGGGGATGGGTGGGGCTACATTCGATGTATAAGACGCACCCAAATTTTCACCCTCTTTTGGGGGGGGGGGAAGGTGGGTCTTATACTCCGAAAAATACAGTATCTTTTCTTTTCTATCGTTGCTCTTTGCATTTTCACACATAGGATACCTAAGGCAACTAACAGGTAAATTAAAAACTAAGCCAGTTATCAAAGTTCAAATAATCATTTCCCAACTGAGCCTGACTGAAAGAGGTTTTTACTTTGTCTATGAATTCCACAGCTTGGAAATACGTAACGGCAAATATTTTTTTGCATGCTTTCTCAACAGACTTTTCGGGAAAGAAATGGCCGTCTGGTTTTCTTGAGATCCATGCCTTTCAGTTTTCTTTCCTATGTTTCTTCTTCCTCAGCATAGGACTTTCCTTCCCAGCTTTTAAAATCACTGGGTGGACAGGTAGTCCTCAACTTACAACCGTTCGTTTAGTGACTGTTCGAAGTTAACAACAGCACCGGGGAAAAAATGACTTACAGCCATTTTTCGCACTTATGACCATTGCGGTGTCCTTATGGTCACATGATCAAAATTGAGATGCTTGGCAGCTTGCTTTCATTTCGGATGGCTGCAGCATCCATGGGTCCTGGGACTTTCATTCGCAACTTTCCCAGCCTGCTTCCGACAAGCAAGGTCAACGGAAAAAGGCGTATTTGTTTACTAGCCACATGATTCACTTAACAGCTGTGGCAAGAAAGGTCATAAAACGGGGCAAAACTCACTTAACAACTGTCTTGCTTACCAATTAAAATTGTGCGTCTTCTGTTCCTACCTCGTTTGTAAGATGGAAGCAGCGTCTTATAAACCGATACTATAGTAATGAGAATTCTTTTTCCTTTTAGAAAAGAAAGACGTAACACAAAGTCTAGAAAACTATACATCAAAGTGCCCAGGAACAATGGACTTCATTACCCTTCCAGATGGCTTAAAGCTCCCGCCTGTGCCATTCACCAAACTTCCCATTGTAAGGTAAACTACCTTTTGTTTCCATTCTTTACGTCCTGTGAGAGGATATAGTAATGAATTCTCTGTCACATAGGCCTCCTTCGGGATGGTACTAGAGAACAATGTTAGACTGAGGGCAGTGAACTGTTTCAGGAGGAAATCGCTTGGGCAAAAGCCCGTGCCTTTCAGAAGAGATTGAAACTTCTGTAAGCAGTAATTGAAACCGCCTCTTGTATTCTGGTGCCATTATGGGGTGCCGGTTTGTAGATGGTGCTGCCCTGTCACCACCGCCTTCTTAACTCAAGTGTTTTCTTAAGGAAGACATTGAGAAATGCAAGCTCCTTTAAAGAACAGCCAATGGGTGTTGGTAGGATACCTATGCCAGTTTTGAAGCACCTTTATGAATTTTATGTCATTGTTTTTGATATTCTATTCTATTCTATTCTATTCTATTCTATTCTGTTCTTCTATTCTATTCTATTCTATCCCATCCCATCCCATCCCATCCCATCCTCATAGTTAGCGTCATTCCTTTATTCAAGGAACTGAGTTTGGAAGACCTGAAATATTTCCCCATTTAAAAACTTCGCAGTTTGAGGGTATTTTTTTTAAACTTTTGATCTTATATTTGTATCCATTTAATCTTTTGTACAGAGATTTGCACATCTCACCAGTATATAGAGCACTTGGGAATTGCTGAGAAATTGATTGTTCCACAGAGATTTTAATGTTGTGAGTGAAATTATAAGATCTTGGATTGGTGCTTTCCGTGAAGATGTGAGAGTTGAATTGAGTCTGCATGCTATATATCCATATGACTATGATATATTGTTATTTAACAGTAGTTTAGTAGTTTTAGTATTAGGAAGTATGTGAAAAACACAAAGACTTGATATATCAAAACTGATACAAAGATGAACATCCAACAACTGAATGAAGCTGTGCCCTGGGGTCAGGGGATACCCTTTTGCCACTTTCTGACAAGCAAAGTCAATGGGAAAATTCAGATTCATTTAACAACCATGTTACTAATTCAACAATTGCAGTGATTCACTTAACAAATGTGGCAAGAAAAGTTGTAAAATGGGGCATGACTCACTTAACAAATGTCTCACTTGACAAGATAATTTTTTTGGCTCAATTGTGGTCGTAAATTGAGGAGGACCTGCACAGTATTCCTATATCTTTTTTCCATCTTTGTTTCATTTAATTTGCATCTGTTATTATCTGCCCGTTGCTATCTTTTTGAACTTTTATGCAAGTTCTGAATTCAGAGATCTTTTGAAAGGTTTTCCTTCTTTTTTTCTATGCCAGTTCCCCTCTCCAGTGATTTGATAGACTTCACACTGCTTGCCTCTTCTGAGAGCTCTCTGAAACTCTCTGAAAAGTTCCTTACGGGGCCTTTTTCTCTCTCTTGGCTTTGGCCTCTCTCTCGCTTGTTCTCGGCAATTTCTAGGGTTTGTTTTGACATTCAGTTTGCTTTCTTCTGCTTCTTCATCTCCAGCAGTGTCTTTTCACATGACTTCCGAATGACTTCTCTAAGTTCATCCTGTGGTTCCTCTGGCTTCCTATCAATGAGATTCAGAACTTCAAAGCGATTCTTGATGTTCTCCTTGAAAATGATATAACGTGTAAGATCCCATGATGGAAACTGCTTGGTTTTCTTCTTCTTTAGCTTTAGTGTGTGTGTAACTCGCGCACGAGCAGTCTGTGATGTGTTAGACCCGTGATGGCAAACCCATGGCATCCGTGCCACAGGTAGCACGTGGAGCCTTCTCTGCGGGCAGGCAAGCTGTTCCCCTAGCTCAGCTTCACTGCGCATGCACGCAGATCTCCCACTGGCCAGCTGATTTTCTCGTCTGCCATGTATGTACGAGGGGTGGGTCGCATGCGCGAGATGCATGCACATGCATGGGTGGGGGGGTCACATGCACATGGGGTCGTGCACACATGCACGGTGGCAGGGGAGCGGGGAGGGGTTGCATCATACCCCTCCCGTGGCTCATTTTTGGTCCCAGGAGGCTTCAGGAGGCTTGGTAGGCCCAAAATGGGATGCGGGGAGTCGTGCAGGGGGAACACTTGGGGTCGCGCGCATGTGCAATGGGGGGGGTTGGGGAGGGTGTCACGCAAAAGAAATCATTCGTGTAGCAGAAATTAATAAAAGTCTGTATAGATTCTCTGTCATCCAGGCCATGGTTGTCCAAAGGTGCTTTTTCAGGAGGCAACTAGTCTTTCTTGTGTTTTTTTCCCATTTTGAAGACATTTTGTTCTCATCCAAGCTTCTTTATTAGTAACTAGCTGATAACCCCACGTTTCCCAGGTATTTATTTATAGGGGAAAAATGTCCGGATCAAACATAATTTCTAATGTTGGATTTTCCCCCTTACAAGAGGGAGCCCCATTGTGGAGTACTGTGAAGTTGCTCTACTGCACTGTACAGTAGAATCCATTTTGTGGCAGAACAGTAGAAGCCATTTTAAGGCACAACAGGCTGTATCTTAACGGAACACATACTCTGAGGGGTTTGTGGGGCATCTTACCCCCACAGTATTTGTTTCCAGAGAGTAAGTCATCTGTGTACAAAGTTTGGTTGAAATTGCTCATGGTGTTCCAGAGTTTTGCTGGAACACACACACACACACACACACACACACACACACACACACACACACACACACACATTTTCATATAGATAGATAATACTGAATGTGCATTGAATCAATATTCAGTTGTTATTTAGGGTAGACCTTGACATTTTCTATTTTAATGTGTCTCCGCAAGTTTACTGGATCTGCTTTACATCCGATTAGATTCATCGCATTGCATATATATAAGCAACTTTGAATTAAAAGAATAATCCTCTTCATTGTTTTTACGGTTTCCAATAATGCAGTGTTTCTATTCAGAGTTTACTAGGAAGTTCTAATATTGTTATGGATCTATCATTTTACATAAAAGCTTTACCCTGTTACTGTTCTTAAATGGGGAATTTGTAAGACGTGGGCAAAGAGATCAGGACAGATGGAAAGCAAAGCTATAATTAGTGTCTTATCATGCTGATAATCCATGCTATTGTATCTGTCATTTGAACTGTCTCTCCTAAATTTGAATTTTGTAGCAGCTCTACATAAAAAAAAAAACAATCCCTTGTTCATTGAACAGATCTGTCAAGCTCCTAAACCTCCCCGCTAGCCTTCGACCGCAGAAAATGAAAAGCCTGCTGGGTCAGAACATGGCAACGAAAAGTCCCTTTATATATTCGCCAATCATCGCTCACAATCATGGAGAGGAGCAAAGCAAAAAAATAGGTGAGAACCTCATTATCTTTTTAAACTTGCATTCTCATTTTTACATGCAGTATCTCACTGGGAATTGTTTTCTGGCTTTTAAGCTGCAAATTGACCCAAATCGTGATTGCCAATTTTTGCATCAATATGCTATTTCCTCTTCTTGATTATAAAATTGATAGCTTGACAAAGACGTATCCACCTTTGTTTTGTAGGCATATGATGTCACACGAACCTTGATTTACAATATGTCGTGGAAGAATTATAGATTGACTGTAAGAATGTCTTCATAGAAATGTGTCCTTTAGTTATTTTTAGAAATGTATTATTGAGACCTTTCGAACAAATTGGTCCTAGATTACTGAAATAAATTAAGATGATTTCTAGCCTATTTATACCATTCCTTTTAAAACAAGGCAAATTGGTGCACAGCGGCTGTTGGGTCTTGCCCAATTATCGAAATACAGATGATGATCAAACCTCATCTCCAAATTCTGCCATTTCTTACCAACCTGCCCTGTCTTGTTTTCCATATAAATGCTTTTAACCACTTTGTAATTGAAATACTTGCTGATTGGGAAACAGGCTTCCTTTTCTATCTCGCTTCCCAAAATATTCCCAAAATGTGCACACACACAAAAAATGTATCTCATTATACTTTAGATGAATTCGTAGAGAGATCTGCTGAATTGTTGGTGATCTCTGAGCTTGCTTTATTTTTTTTGCAGAGCTTTTACCAGGTTATGTAAATTATTCATGCTTGAGACAGTTAAATTTTGCTGTCCGGTAATACAATTTTTTTCTTTGCTCCCATCCTGGTTTATTTTACATTTGTGTTTCTTTTGTGTCTGTGTGTGTGGTTTTTTTGTGTTGTTTACTTTTTAAATGTTTCTAACAATTTGTAAACAGCTGGTAGTTGGGCAGCATATGCATTTAATAAATTACCATTATTATTATTATGCCCATTCAACTGATGAAGTTGTATGGCAAATGCTTATTTGCTAACTTGCCTTCATTTTAATGGTAGCGATTGTACTTGAGTTCTAGTTTCTCAAAATCCATAGGCAACTTGAGTGGCTGATACTAGCCTAGGTCAGACATTATAGTACAGAAGTATTTATTAATTTTCTGCAGTGATTTCAATATTATATAACTCTTCTGGTATTAATATGAAATTAAATTTGTTGTTGTTTATGTTTATTTATTGGAAGATCGCATCTCGCTCACAGAATGACTCTGGACGATGTACAATTAAAAGACCTATTCATAGTTTATTGCTGGATTCTATTCCTAAAATAATTTTTAATATGTTTATTCAATGAGGCACAGCCAAAACACAAATGTAGTAACTTGGTCCATTTCAAGAACTAAAATTTCCCCACTTGTTCTTAATTTACAACTGCAGTAAAGGAAGACTAAAGCATACATGGGGAATTGGGCTTTTTTTTGAGGGGGGAGGGGTTACCATTGCTTTATTTCAACGTTGGCCTTGCAAAGGTTCCCCTCCCACATATGTACTAGTCGTTCCCAATTCCAGGAGGCGGAACTCATCTCCGTTTCAAAGCCGAAGAGCCAGCGCTGTCCAAAGATGCCTCTGTGGTCATGTGGCCAGCATGACTCAACGCCAAAGGAACATGGAACCCCCTTACTTTCCCACCAAAGGTGGCTCCTACTTTTCTACTTGCTGTCAGGCCTGTAGTTATATTCTTTTAGGATCTTTGGCCTGCCACACTTTCTTATAATTTTCTATGCTGTTTCAATAGTGTAGTAGTTGGGAGGGGGGAATAGAAAGGAGTAGGATTGTAGAATGGATTGTTGACATTCTTTTGTAGAAGCCAAGGTCATCTTTTGTCTTCGCATCTCGACACCTGGCCGGAAGAAGATGGGTGTACATGCCAGCGTGGAAGAATATGATTGGAACATGTGATGGATTTGTGGGTGTGGGGAGAGATCATGAACTTTCAACTGGTTGAACTTAGAGGATGTAATTTAGAGTTGAAATTTCCATAGAGGTACTAACATGCCTGCGGAATAAATTGCACCTTAAAGGATGTTTTGCCTTGGACAATGATTTATTTCTGCATGGTATTTAGAACCCTAACATTATTTCAACTCTCTACTTTAAAAATATTTCACTAGCTCCCTCCCCCTATCAAGGGGGAAGGGCTGGTGATGGAAGATCTGGTGATGAGGTCTCGGCATTCCCAATGCTGACCGGGACAGCGTAAATATCAGCGAAGAATAAATGAGAAGCTTTTGGTGATAAGAAGCTGAGTGCGGAACTTCAAAGGCAATGGAATGCTGTTTCCAGTTTAATTGCATCTGGAGGAATGCAGGAGGAGACACGACAAGACGAAGGAAATCTCAGAAAACTTCTTCAGCAAACTGTGAGTGCATGCTCCCCCTCCTTCCCCCCAGCTTGGAAACAAGGCTTGGGAAAAAAAAAACCCTAAAACAGAGGTTTGGCCACCTTCCAGACGGCAATAAATGAAATGGCTTGTCACCCTGCAATTAGTTGGGAGAAAGATTCCCTTTCAAAATGGGAATTTCAAAGGAGGCAGGAAGAAGGAATTTTTCCAGCATCTATCACTTGCAAGCCACCACAAATGGGGCTGCAACCAGTAAATGAAGCAAATTGGGCAGTAAATTGGGCTTTCCTCCCAGGACTTGGATGGAAGAGATGCTACTTACAAACTCCTTTGCCATCAGCATGGGGAAATGCTCCAAACCAGCAAAGGGCACCTACCTGGCCCATAACTCCTCCAAGCCAGCAGGAGGGTCCTTGGCACGTAAAACCCCTTAGCCAGCCATCAATGGTTGAGCTGCAACCTGTGAAGCAGGCAACCCCGGGGTGGGTCTTAACCCCAGGTCATGGATGGGAGGGATGCCAGTGGGCACCTGCCCTCCCTCAGCAGATGGCACCATGTCAGAAAGCTGGGCAGTGGCCAACCGAGGGATTGACCTCCCCACCGGTTCCAGTCTCCCCTGCAAGGCCCAAAAAGGTTCTTACCAGACCTTCCTACAGAGAAGAAATCTCCATGGAAGAAGGGATTACCAAACAGAGGCCTGCATTGTGGATGGCGGGAAAATGTGCGCCTGCAAGGCCCCAAGTGGTTCTTACCCCACCTTCCTACAGAGTAGCAATCACCAACATGGAAGAAGGGATTACCAAAGCCAGGCCTGCAAGATGGGAAGCGGAACAAGGTGCATCTGCAATGCCCCAAAAGGTTCTTACTCCCCCTTCCTACAGAGAAGCAATCTCCACCATGGAAGAAGGGTTTACCAAGGGGGCAGCTGCAAGTTGGAGAGCAAGGCAGTGTGATGAAACGGTTCCTGAGTTTAGAGATGTAACTAGGTTCCATTCCTCGTGGGGCCCAATTAAATGCCACCATTGTTGTCAACTTGGCCACAGAGCGTCAGAGTGCTTGGCTCCAGCCCCAATGCCACAAACGTGCGCACCAACCACCACGGCGGTAAAGAGAGGGTCCCAGATGCCACCACAGAAGAGTCATCTGGGCCAACAACCTCTGGAAGAGGATCCCCAACTTAAGGTGAGGAAGTGTCCTACCAAGGGGGAGGCCTCGGAAGAGGAAAAGGGCAGACATTCTCCGGAGGAGGATCCCCAACTTAAGGTGACAAAGAGTCCAACTAAGGGGGAGGCCTCGGAGGGGGAAAAGCCTAAACGACCTCTGGAAGAGGATCCCCAACTTATGGTGACGAAGAGTCCTACCAAGGGGGAGGCCTCAGAGGAGGGAATTGCCGAAGAACAAATGTGTGTACCGGTCGCCATGGTGGTAAAGAGAGGGCCCCAGATGCCAGCACAGAAAAGTCATCTGGGCAAACGACCTCTGGAAGAGGATCCCCAGCTTAAGGTGACAAAGAGTCCTACCAAGGGGGAGGCCTCGGAGGAGGGAATTGCCGAAGAACAAACGTGTGTACCGATTGCCACGGTGGTTAAGAGAGGGCCCCAGATGCCCGCACAGAAAAGTCATCTGGGCCAACAGCCTCTGGAAGAGGATCTCCAACTTAAGGTGACGAAGTGTCCTACCAAGGGGGAGGCCTCGGAAGAGGAAAAGGGCAAACAATCTCCGGAGGAGGATCCCCAACTGAAGGTGACAAAGAGTCCAACTAAGGGGGAGGCCTCGGAGGGGGAAATGCCCAACCGACCTCTGGAAGAGGACCCCCAACTTCAGGTGACGAAGAGTCCTACCAAAGGGGAGGCCTCGGAGGAGGAACAAGGCCAGCCGTGGATGATTGAATCCAAGAGCCCAGAACCTACAGCACCTGCAGCAGAGAGCCCGAAACGGCCATGGGAAGAGGTCGCAATGGACTTCATCATGGAACTCCCAGACAGCAGTGGGCATAAAGTAATTTGGACTGTTATTGATTTGTATTCTAAGCAGGCACACTTCATTGCTTGCTCAGGATTGCCATCCGCAAACGAATTAGCGAAAATGTTTGTGAAACACATTTATCGCGTGCATGGAGTACCCAAGAGGATCATTTCAGACCGCGGAGTCCAGTTCACAGCCAAGTTCTGGAGAGAGGTTCTGAGATCTATTGGGTCCACACAAGAACTGAGCTCAGAGGTTCATCCCAGCATGAACGGTGCAGCAGAGGGAGCCAATGCGGTGGTGGAACAATACATCAGGTGTTTTGTGGACTATCAGCACGACAACTGGTCGGACTTGCTACCCTTCGCCGAAGTGGCGTACAACGATGCGGTCCACAGCAGCAGAGGATTGGCGGGTTTCCAGATTACCAGTGGCATGGAAGTTGTTGCCATGCCTGAGTTGCCTAGAGAACCTCCTTCTTTCATGTCTTTGAGTGAATGGATGGACATGCTAAAGAAAGGATGGGAGAATACGAAGAAGGCTCTAGCAGTTGCAGCAGAAGCCTACCAGAAGCAAGATGATCAACGTCGCTCACTCCTAAACCCCTACCGTGTGGGGGACAATGGTTTTGTATCTACCAAATACATAAGATTAGAAATGCTTAGCAAGGAATTGGGTCCAAAATTTCTAGGTCCATTCCCAATAGTGAAGATAGTTAACTCAGTTACACTTCAACTCAGTCTACCCAGAAGTCTAGGGGAAATTGACCCAGAATTTCATTGTAGCTTGTTGAAACCAGTAATTGGGTCTAACAGAAGAGCATCCACCCAAGCTCAATCTCTTCCTTTAGTGATGGAAGGGGAAACACAATCTGAGGTGGAAAAAATTGTAGATTTCAGGCTGAATAGGGGTTGCTTACAGTACTTAGTGCATTGGAAGGGTTACCCTTGGTCTGAAGCTAATTGGGTGAACAGTGGGAACCTAAAAGTGGAGAAGTTAGTAAAGCAGTTGAATGGGAAGTTTCTCGAGAAGTCAAGGGGTTCCCCTGGGTGGAGAAGAGGTGGTTAATTTTGTTATGTTAACTTTTATGTTATTCTCTTTGCAGGAAACGTTTTTCTTTTGAGGAGAGGCCGCCTGTCAGGCCTGTAGTTATATTCTTTTAGGATCTTTGGCCTGCCACACTTTCTTATAATTTTCTATGCTGTTTCAATAGTGTAGTAGTTGGGAGGGGGGAATAGAAAGGAGTAGGATTGTAGAATGGATTGTTGACATTCTTTTGTAGAAGCCAAGGTCATCTTTTGTCTCAGCACCTCGACACCTGGCCGGAAGAAGATGGGTGTACATGCCAGCGTGGAAGAATATGATTGGAACATGTGATGGATTTGTGGGTGTGGGGAGAGATCATGAACTTTCAACTGGTTGAACTTAGAGGATGTAATTTAGAGTTGAAATTTCCATAGAGGTACTAACATGCCTGCGGAATAAATTGCACCTTAAAGGATGTTTTGCCTTGGACAATGATTTATTTCTGCATGGTATTTAGAACCCTAACACTTGCTTTTATACATGCTTTCGAACTGCTAGGTTGGCAGAAGCTGGGACAAGTAACGGGAGCTCACTCTGTTACATGGCGCTAGGGATTCGAACTGCCAAACTGCCAACATTTCTAATCAATAAGCTCGGTGTCTTAGCCACTGAGCCACCGTGTGCCATATGCCATAGTGAAGGATATTGTCAGGCCTGTAATTATATTCTTTTTAGGATCTTTGGCCTGCCACACTTTCTTATAATTTTCTATGCTGTTTCAATAGTGTAGTAGTTGGGAGGGGGGAATAGAAAGGAGTAGGATTGTAGCATGGATTGTTGACATTCTTTTGTAGAAGCCAAGGTCATCTTTTGTCTCAGCACCTCGACACCTGGCCGGAAGAAGATGGGTGTACATGCCAGCGTGGAAGATGATGATTGGAACATGTGATGGATTTGTGGGTGTGGGGAGAGATCATGAACTTTAACTGGGTGAACCCAGAGCATGTACTTCCAGAGTTGAAATTTCCATAGCAGTACTAACATGCCTGCGGAATAAATTGCACCTTAAAGGATGTTTTGCCTTGGACAATGATTTATTTCTGCATGGTATTTAGAACCCTAACATTATTTCAACTCTCTACTTTAAAAATATTTCACTAGCTCCCTCCCCCTATCAAGGGGGAAGGGCTGGTGATGGAAGATCTGGTGATGTGGGTCTCGGCATCCCCAATGCTGACCGGGACAGCGTAAATATCAGCGAAGAATTAATGAGAAGCTTTTGGTGATAAGAAGAGGAGTACGGAACTTCAAAGGCAATGGAATGCTGTTTCCAGTTTAATTGCATCTGGAGGAATGCAGGAGGAGACGCGACAAGACGAAGGAAATCTCAGACGGACTTCTTCAGCAAAATTGTGAGTGAATGCTCCCCCTCCTTCCCCCCCAGCTTAGAAGCAAGATTGGAAAAAAAAAAACACCCTTAGAACGGAGGTTTGGGCTCCTTCCAGACGGCAATAAATGAAATGGCATATCACCCTGCAACTAGAGGGGAGAGAGATTCCCTTTCAAAATGGGAATTTCAAAGGAGGCAGGAAGAAGGAATTTTTCCAGCATCTGTCACTTGCAAGCCACCACAAATGGGGCTGCAACCAGTAAATGAAGCAAATTGGGCAGTAAATTGGGCTTTCCTCCCAGGACTTGGATGGAAAAGATGCTACTTACAAACTCTTTTGCCATCAGCATGGGGAAATGCTCCAAGCCAGCAGAGGGCACCTACTTGGCCCATAACTCATCCAAGCCAGCAAAGGGCACCTACTTGGCCCATAACTCCTCCAAGCCAGCAGGAGGGTCCTTGGCACGTAAAACCCCCTAGCCAGCCATCATTGGTTGAGCTGCAACCTGTGAAGCAGGCAACCCCGGGATGGGTCTTAACCCCAGGTCATGGATGGGAGGGATGCCAGTGGGCACCTGCCCTCCCTCAGCAGATGGCACCATGGCAGAAAGCTGGGCAGTGGCCAACCGAGGGATTGACCTCCCCACCGGTTCCAGTCTCCCCTGCAAGGCCCCAAAAGGTTCTTACCAGACCTTCCTACAGAGAAGAAATCTCCATGGAAGAAGGTATTATCAAAGGGAGGCCTGCGGGATGGATGGCGGGAAATTGTGCGCCTGTAAGGCCCCAAGTGGTTCTTACCCCACCTTCCTACAGAGTAGCAATCACCAACATGGAAGAAGGGTTTACCAAGGGGGCAGCTGCAAGTTGGAGAGCAAGGCAGTGTGATGAAACGGTTCCTAAGTTTAGAGATGTAACTAGGTTCCATTCCTCGTGGGGGCCAATTAAATGCCACCATTGTTGTCAACTTGGCCACAGAGCGTCAGAGTGTTTGGCTCCAGCCCCAATGCCACAAACGTGCGCACCAACCACCACGGCGGTAAAGAGAGGGTCCCAGATGCCACCACAGAAGAGTCATCTGGGCCAACAACCTCTGGAAGAGGATCCCCAACTTAAGGTGAGGAAGTGTCCTACCAAGGGGGAGGCCTCGGAAGAGGAAAAGGGCAGACAATCTCCGGAGGAGGATCCCCAACTTAAGGTGACAAAGAGTCCAACTAAGGGGGAGGCCTCGGAGGGGGAAAAGCCTAAACGACCTCTGGAAGAGGATCCCCAACTTCAGGTGGCGAAGAGTCCTACCAAGGGGGAGGCCTCGGAGGAGGGAATTGCCGAAGAACAAACGTGTGTACCAATTGCCACGGTGGTTAAGAGAGGGCCCCAAATGCCTGCACAGAAAAGTCATCTGGGCCAACAACCTCTGGAAGAGGATCCCCAACTTAAAGTGATGAAGTGTCCTACCAAGAGGGAGGCCTTGGAAGAGGAAAAGGGCAAACAATCTCCGGAGGAGGATCCCCAACTGAAGGTGACAAAGAGTCCAACTAAGGGGGAGGCCTCGGAGGGGGAAATGCCCAACCAACCTCTGGAAGAGAACCCCCAACTTAAGGTGACAAAGAGTCCAACTAAGGGGGAGGCCTCGGAGGGGGAAATGGCCAACCGACCTCTGGAAGAGGACCCTCAACTTCAGGTGACGAAGAGTCCTACCAAGGGGGAGGCCTCGGAGGAGGAACAAGGCCAGCCGTGGTTGAATGGATCCAAGAGCCCAGAACCTACAGCACCTGCAGCAGAGAGCCCGAAACGGCAATGGGAAGAGGTCGCAATGGACTACATCATGGAACTCCCAGACAGCAGTGGGCATAAAGTAATTTGGACTGTTATTGATTTGTTTTCTAAGCAGGCACACTTCATTGCTTGCTCAGGATTGCCATCCGCAAACGAATTAGCGAAAATGTTTGTGAAACACATTTATCGCCTGCATGGAGTACCCAAGAGGATCATTTCAGACCGCGGAGTCCAGTTCACTGCCAAGTTCTGGAGAGAGGTCCTGAGATCTATTGGGTCCACACAAGAACTGAGCTCAGAGGTTCATTCCAGCATGAACGGCGCAGCAGAGGGAGCCAATGCGGTGGTGGAACAATACATCCGGTGTTTTGTGGACTATCAGCGAGACAACTGGTCGGACTTGCTACCCTTCGCCGAAGTGGCGTACAATGATGCGGTCCACAGCAGCAGAGGATTAGCGGGTTTCCAGATTACCAGTGGCATGGGAGTTGTTGCCATGCCTGAGTTGCCTAGAGAACCTCCTTCTTTCATGTCTTTGAGTGAATGGATGGACATGCTAAAGAAAGGATGGGAGAATACGAAGAAGGCTCTAGCAGTTGTGGCAGAAGCCTACCAGAAGCAAGATGATCAACGTCGCTCATTCCTAAACCCCTACCGTGTGGGGGACAATGTTTTTGTATCTACCAAATACATAAGATTAGAAATGCTTAGCAAGGAATTGGGTCCAAAATTTCTAGGTCCATTCCCAATAGTGAAGATAGTTAACTCAGTTACAGTTCAACTCAGTCTACCCAGAAGTCTAGGGGAAATTGACCCAGAATTTCATTGTAGCTTGTTGAAACCAGTAATTGGGTCTAACAGAAGAGCATCCACCCAAGCTCAATCTCCTCCTTTAGTGATGGAAGGGGAAACACAATCTGAGGTGGAAAAAATTGTAGATTTCAGGCTGAATAGGGGTTGCTTACAGTACTTAGTGCATTGGAAGGGTTACCCTTGGTCTGAAGCTAATTGGGTGAACAGTGGGAACCTGAAAGTGGAGAAGTTAGTAAAGCAATTCAATGGGAAGTTTCCCGAGAAGTCAAGGGGTTCCCCTGGGTGGAGAAGAGGTGGTTAATTTTGTTATGTTAACTTTTATGTTATTCTCTTTGCAGGAAACGTTTTTCTTTTGAGGAGAGGCCGCCTGTCAGGCCTGTAATTATATTCTTTTTAGGATCTTTGGCCTGCCACACTTTCTTATAATTTTCTATGCTGTTTCAATAGTGTAGTAGTTGGGAGGGGGGAATAGAAAGGAGTAGGATTGTAGCATGGATTGTTGACATTCTTTTGTAGAAGCCAAGGTCATCTTTTGTCTCAGCACCTCGACACCTGGCCGGAAGAAGATGGGTGTACATGCCAGCGTGGAAGATGATGATTGGAACATGTGATGGATTTGTGGGTGTGGGGAGAGATCATGAACTTTAACTGGGTGAACCCAGAGCATGTACTTCCAGAGTTGAAATTTCCATAGCAGTACTAACATGCCTGCGGAATAAATTGCACCTTAAAGGATGTTTTGCCTTGGACAATGATTTATTTCTGCATGGTATTTAGAACCCTAACAGATATATAGTGAAGGATACACACACACACACACACACACACACACACACACACACACACACGTTTTCCCGAAAATAAGACCGGGGCTTATTTTCTTTTGGGTCCCAAAATAAGTCCTAATGCTTATTTTCGGGAGGGGGGGTGTCTATAATTTTTTCCCCATGTACAGGAGGCCCACTTCTGCTGGAGTTGCGCCACGTGCCCTGCATCGGCTTATCTCAGGGCCCCTGCAGCCAAGCCACCCATGCCCCAAAACCTGCCTCGCCTTGTGGCCACAGCACCAGCAAGACCCTGCGTGGCTGCCGGCCTACTTCTTCTGCTTGCTCGCGCCCCAAAGTCATGTGATCCCCTTTTATGACCTTTTGGCAAGCAAAGTCAATGGGGAAGCCAGGGATCACTTAACAATCAGGTGACTAACTTATCAACTGCAGTGATTCACTTAACAACTGTGTCAATAAAGGTCGTAAAATGGGGCAAAGCTCACTTAACAAATGTCTCACTTAATAACATACATTTTGCGCTCAATTGTGGTTTTAAGTCGAGGACTACCTGTACTCTAAAGATGCTAGATGGCATAACATTCAAATGAATGGCCTTTTCTAGGCTAGATAACAGGTATGCGTTAATGTGTTTCCATAATGTATCTCTAGTGTGCAAAGTGTGAACAAAACTCACGCTTTACCGTACACCACGGATGATTTAGGCCATATGCTGTTTATGCTATTATCATTTATTTATTTATTGGCAGAAGTTTGCTGAAGTGAGAGCAGGCCCAAAATAGTTACAAGTGCATAGAATGTATTTATTACTACATTAACCAGAAATCTGCACATTAACAAAACGAACACATTTTCGGTTTCTTATAAAATAAAATGCAAACGTTAAAGGTTTTTTTTTTAATTTAAAACTTAAAATGTAACCGGATAATTGAGGCAATCAAGGCATGTTGTTTTACGAAAAGAATAAAAACACCGTGCCGTTATCAAGAAAAAGGAATTATGTTGGTTGCGATTGTACATAAAATAAATGAAAATTATGTGGGTGCTTCAATAAATAGGGAGTTTTGAGGCAGGCCGTTATGTCTATAAATGGAACAGTATGACAGTACAGGCTGTGTATTCAATTGAGCCTTTTTCACAAGAACACAAGGAACTTTTTAATAATTGCCCTTAAGGACAGCGGTGAGAAGGTCTTATATCAGTGGTCCCCAACCTTTCCACGGACTAGCAGTGATGGCGGGAGTGGGTGGTGGCAGCAATGGGGAGAGAGCATGGTTTCTCGTGCACAACCTAATCTCGTGCATGCACAAATGGAGCTTTGGGCACTTGCCCACTGCTTGTGCAGCCCAGTACCAGTCTGCGGAGCAGGTGTTGGGGACCCTTGTCGGAATCTTATACGACAATCTACAGCCACATGTGATCACAATATCCAATTCTGGTTAAGTGTGGGTCTCATCCGCAAAACTAACTTTTGGTTTATTTCTTCTGTAGATTTTCAGTGGGTTCAGGGAGACGTTTGTGAAGTTCAGCTGATGGTGTACAATCCAATGCCCTTTGAACTCCGGGTAGAAAATATGGTACGTTTTGCATCTTGTTTCACCAAAAAGCCTAATTTGTGTTTAGCTTTGGGTGGCATTGGGGTCAATGTTGATGAAAACTATAGTTAAGGTGAAATTGGACAGTTCATGGAAGGGATTAAAAAGGCTGAGGAATCTTCAGAAGGAATCCTTTATATTGTGTCTGGACATGCCTTGAATACAAATTCTACTTGTATTTTCAAATTTTGAATAGATTAGAATATATGAAGCTCAGCGTTGAAGACCTTGGTACTCTCTAGCTTGGTTTTTTGCTTCCAGATTTTTCATTACCTGACTAGGTAACAACATCAATACTAGTTTGTGTGTGGTTTGTTCCCTGTTTACATGTACCGTATTTTTCGGAGTATAAGATGCACCTTTTTCCTTCAAAAAAGAGGCTGAAAATTTGGATGCGTCTTATACACTGAATACAGCATTTTTTTGCCTCCTGAAACCCTGCCCCCTTCACCAAAATGCCCGTGCAGAGCTCTTAGGAGGCTTCCAGAGTGCTCCTGGGGGCTGGGGAGGGCAGAAATGAGCGAAAAATGGGTCTTTCTTTGCACAATTTTGCCCCCCCCCCGCAGCCCCCAGGAGCACTCTATAAGCTTCCTAAGGGCTAAGCATGCCCTTTTTTTTTTTTTTTTTTTTACAAAAAACGGGTCCGTTTTCACAAAACACGGGCTGTTTTTGGGACGTCTGCAGAGTGCAATTTTTTTTAAAAAAAATGCCTCTTCAAAATCTTGGAGCGTCTTATACTCTGGTGCGTCTTATACTCTGAAAAACACAGTAGGTTTGTCTGCCAGTTTTGGTGGGAATGTATTATTTCCCCTTTGGAGTTTCTTTGTTAGGGTTTTGTTTTCTGCTTGACTGACTGATCTTAATTTTTACTTATTTTTACCTTATTTTGGGTGTTGGTTGCTGTATTCTGTTTTTTTCCTGCAATCTTTTGACACAAGGCAGTGTTATTTTTTTAATCGCATATGTTATTTGCACTGTAGTGGTCAGGCACTTTTTGAAAGTTTTGTGAGTACTGTATCCATTTTGTTGGAAGATGTTTTATAGACTATTTCTGGTTTTGGTGACAATTCCCCATGGCCAACTCACCACGACCAACTTGCCACGGTCAACATGCTACAGAACAACTTGCTGTGGGACAAGACTAATATCAAAGAAATGGTGGAATGGAATCATTAAAGAAAGGAGGGAAAAGGAGGGACAGAATGACAAAAATTAAAATAATGTTTATTTATTTTAAATAATTAAAGGTTGGGTTATTCCTTTGGTAGTAACATTGGTTAATATATTTTCAAATATAGGTAGATCAAAGTCCAATGTATTCTGTGTACAAATGTACTCTATTATAGTTCCAATTTTTATTTCTGTTTGAATTAAATGTACAACTTAGTAATTAAGAAAGATAAGCCTAATGTCTAATATTATGGGGTAAGGAGGCAAAGTGATCTTGGTTGTGTATATTGCCATAAACGTTGTCATCTTCCTGCTTTACTTTGTCGTTTTGTATATATTTTAAAAAATGTACAGTTTCATCAGCTTTATAAAAATGATATATAAGAATATATTATGGAGAAAGGTTTTAACATTAATATGAATTATCCTTTTTCCCACACATCAGAAAGTGGGAGAAAATCCAATAAAATTCCACTAAAGAAAGATGCTGAAGATAAACTTTTTCTATGGCAAATGACATTGATGATCATATTTGCGATGTTTATATTGCTTTCCTGAAAGTTGACATAATCATTTGTCAAATATATGTTTTGTACTGTATAGATAAAGCATATTTCTCAAATCTTCAAGTCTGGATAAGTGATGTGGTTCAGCCTACTGTTACTGAAATTGCTGCCATGTATTAATAGTTGCGTTTAAAAGGAACCACATATTTTAACATGTATGAATCAACACTGAAAAATACTGTTCTGGTCCCTCCTGGATAGTTAAGGCTGCCTGGGAAGGGAGCTAAGGGATAGATCCAAGTAGTTGTATCTTCCTCTTTGAAGTGATGGGGAGGGGTGTTTCCCCCACCAATCTTGAAGGAGATGGTGGAACTTCTCCTCCTGAAGAAGCTATTGCTGAATCCTTTCATTTGGACAACTATCAGCCAGTTTGTCCCAAAGGTGCTTTTTCAGGAGGCAACTGGACTTTTCTTGTTTTTCTTGGAAGATGTTTCGCTTCTCATCCAAGAAGCTTCTTCAGTTCTGACAGGATAGTTGGGAATGGAAGGATTGATACTTGCAGACAAAGGTGGTCATTTGCATCTTTTTAGAGGGTCATTGAGGCCACTTGGAGGTTTATCTGTGTCCTCAGGGTCACCTGAGTGGTGCAAATGGTTCCTCTAACCTGCAATTTTTTCCTCTGGAAATCCATTCCTACTCCCACACCTTTCAAAGGATGCTCATCCCAAATTGTATAGCTAAAAGTCTATAGAGATTCTCCGTCCTCCAGGACATGGTTGTCCCAAAGCTGCTTTTTCAGAAGGCAACTGGACTTTTCTTTTGAAAAAAGAAAAAAAACAAGAAAGTCCAGTTGCCTTCTGAAAAAACATCTTTGGGACAACCATGACCTGGATAACGGAGAATCTCTACAAACTATCAGCCATTTTCCAATCTTCCCTTTTATTGTCCAAGTTGTAGCAAGGTTGGCAAATCTTCAGTTGCAGAGGTTCTTGGAGGAAATAATACAAAATACAGAATAATAGAGTTGGAAGGCCTCTTGGAGGTCTTCTAGTCTAACCTCAAGCAGGAGACCCCATAACATACCAGACAAATGGCTGTCCAATATCTTCTTAAAAACCTCCAGTGAAGGAGCAGTCACAACTTCTAGAGGCAAGCTATTGCACTGATGAATTGTTCTAGCTGTCAGGAAATTTCTCCTTAGTTCTAGATTGCTTCTCTCCTTGGTTTGTTTCCATCCATTGCTTCTTGTCCTGCCTTCATGTACTTTGGAGAATAGGTTGACCCCCCTCTTCTTTGCGACAGTCTCTTGTCCAATAACAATCTACCTTCAGACAGAAAGTATAGATATAATACAAGGACAGAATTGATCACTCTTGCTGATGTCCTGGGGCAGAGCCAGGATGGGGGTGGTGCATTCATCCATGTACTTGTCCCAGAGCTGCTTTTTTCCAGAGGCATCTTGGACCTTCTGTTTTTTCTTCGACGACGTTTTGCTTCTCATCCAAGAAGCTTCTTCAGCTTTGGATGAGAAGAGAAACAACTTCAAAGAAAAGCCAGAAAGTCCAGCTGCCTTCTTGGAAAAAAAAAACGCCTTTGGGACAACCAGGATGACTGAGAATCTCCAGACCTCCATGTACTTGTTTATCTCTCGGTGACTTTTGATACCATCAGCCGCAGTATTCTTCAGAACTGACTGGGATTGGGAGTGGGAGGCACTATGCTTCATTTGTATTTCAGAACGTCTTTACATTGGAAGTGGGTTTTATTTTGCACACCTAACTGATGAGCTTAAAAACACAGATGGTGGATGGATGCACCGTTATCCTCAGAACCAAGATGGACAAGAATGAATGCTGGTTGTTAAGAAGTTACAGTTGTATGGCCTAGAAAATATACTTTTTGAATAATTGAGATTAAGTGGAAAGCGTTCATAATCAAACTTTGTGACTTTGCTGCTTGATGAGAGGGTATTTCTTTTTTAAAAAAAAACAAGGCTTTTACAATGATCGTTGTATGATTGGACAATACTTTCTCAGTGAGATAATTCCTTTTATCTTTCCGAATAGGATGAGCCACAAAACCATAAAATTGTGGATTGATATGATCATTTAATCCAGCCCTTCCAATGTGCAGGAAAACCAAAGCATCCTTAAAAAATGATTGCCCAACTTCTTCTCAAAATACCATTTCCTGCACGAAGTAGCTGTCAAAATTTGTACCCACACCCATTACCCCTTTCCTTAAAATTTTGTAAAACCAATAAAAAAAAATTTTCAAAAAAAAAAAATCCTTGAGATAGAAAATCCATAATCTTCCTACCATGTTTTCCCGAAAATATGACATGTACTGAAAATAAGGCCATGCCTGATTTTTGGTGTGGGCCTAAATATACGCCCTGCCCAAAAATAAGGCCAGTGGACAACCCCCCCCTCTGGCCGGGCAGAGCGCCACTCACCGACCAAGCAGTATTCTGAAGATGCCAAGCCGCACGAGCGCCTGTCTCCCCCCCCCCCCCCGCTCGCATGCCTCGAATCCTCACCTTGTCAATGTGGGAGAAGCTGGTGAGCACCACCAGCACCCACGCAGAAGCCATGGCATGGGTCAGCTCTCCCTGCAGGGCCAGGGCTGCCACTGCCGCCATCTTAGCACTGAGGATGGCTTCCTCTGCGGCTTCCAAACCCCAGCTGGAAGTCGCTGGAAGCGGAGAAGAGGTTGGTCAGGCCAGCTGCCTGCTGCCGAGTCTTCCGGGAGCCGGGGCAAAGAGTTATCTGGCAGTGGCCATTCTGGGAGTGCGCTTCCCGCTCTATGGTTCTGCACAGACTGCCGGAAGACTCTCAGGACAACACAGCAGCCATGAGGTGACCACGCTGACTGCCTCTTGCACCCCCAAAATAATAAGCCCCCTTCCCCCCAAAATAAGGCCAATCCTTTATTTCTGGGGTGAAAAGAAAGTAAGACCCTGTCTTATTTTCAGGGAAACGTGGTAGATTGATATTCCGTTGCTGTACCTATTTATTGTTAGGTAATTTTGTATCCTTTTTCCGTTGGGTAACAATTAGAATGACACCTGTTTCACTTTGTAGTAAGATTTGTATTTTGAAAATGTATATGACACACATAGAGACATCTACATCTATGTAGCATTGATACCACATTTACATTTGAAGAAAATCTTGACTTTTTTTGTTATGCCTTGCAAGAAAGTTTTGTTGTCACAGTTACTAGTAGAATTAGCACATCAATGGTAGGAGTTGCATAAACTCATAGGATATTAAAAAGGGATTTTTAAAGATGAAACTGACAACGCAAATGCCAGCACTTTCAGGTTCTTCTCATAATCATCCCCTTCAGCCAGTTGCTCTACAGGTAATGTACTAAATTAGGAATGTTTTCTGCAGAATGAATAATGTATATGAGTGGCTTTCTACAAATGTGCTCAACAAGTTAACAAACAATAAAATACATCTAATAAGCCCTTAAAATGCAACAGTCAGAAGGAAATTAGCAATAGTGATTACAATTCCTAATATAACTATTCAAATATTTTTAAAGGGTAATTTTATTAGTATAGGGGCATAATATAATACCTTACCTTTGGTATGCTTTTTGCTTAACAGAATTAAAGTGAATTTGCTTTTTATGTTCCCAGGGACTACTGACGAGCGGTGTTGAGTTTGAATCCCTCCCTGCAGCTCTCTCTTTACCTGCAGAATCTGGTCTCTACCCTGTGACACTTGTTGGTGTTCCTCAGTCCCCAGGCCAGATCAATGTCAACGGTAAAGATTACGAACAGGTTTTTCTCTACATTGAGAAGTGTAGCTTCTGCAAACCATTTCAGATTGTGTGTGATTATTTTTTCAAACGCCAGAATCGTTCTTCTCTTAAGTTAATATTATTACATCCTAAACAGTAGTGAAAAGGACGTTTTTATCGCCACATTTCAAGAAAAGCATTTAGGAAACTAATAACCCAAACAATCTGTTACAATCTGTGTCCTTGGGACCAGAATTTCCATTGCTAAACAAGGCAGTTGTTGAATTGAGTTGCGTCTGACTTTATGACCTTTTCGCCGTCGTTTTTAAATGCTTCACTATAGAACTATGAATTGGGCATTATCCAAACTAGAAATATGTCCAATTGGCACTTAGCCCCTTCAGTCTTCAGTACATTTTTTACAAATTAAATAACTCTCTCGTTCTAACAACTGTAGTAGATTTTCCATTTGTGCTGGATGATTGATTATTTCTGCTCAATCTCTGACTGATTTCTCATGGTGACAGGTTATCACACCTCAGTTTTCGGAGTCTTCAGTGATTGCCTTTTGGATAAACTGCCAGGAATAAAGACTACCGGTTGTACAGTGGAAGTCATTCCATCTTTACCTAGACTGCAAATCAGTACTTCATTACCCAGGTAAGAATACTGATGGTTGATTTTCAAGTCAGCAAACTTTGAGTACGTTTCTCAATATCTAAAGAACTATTAGATTAGTAATATGTGCTTACTAATTGAATGTACAGTTGCAATGTAAGGCTGTGAAAGTTGGAAAGAGGCTTTTGAACTATGGTGCTGGAGAAGACTCCTTCAAGTCCCTTGGCCTGCAAAGCGGTCAGTCCTAGAGGAGATCAACCCTGACTGCTCTTTAGAAGGCCAGATCCTGAAGAGGAAACTCAAATACTTTGGCCACCTAATGAGAAGAAAGGACTCACCGGAGAAGAGCCTAATGCTGGGAAAGATTGAGGGCAAAAGAAGAAGGGGACGACAGAGAAGGAGGTGGCTGGATGGAGTCACTGAAGCAGTAGGCGTGAGCTTAAATGGACTCCAGAGGATGGTAGAGGACAGGAAGGCCTGGAGGAACATTGTCCATGGGGTTGTGATGGGTCGGACACAACTTTGCAACTCACAACAACAAATTGAATGTATTGTTTAAAACACAAACTCTTTTTCCTTTTTAAAAAAAAATCAGAATAAGTATAAATGATAATTCTTAATATTAAAACACAGGTGCATTGAATTAGCACCTTTTCTATTTTTCTTCAACTTCTGTTCCTGCACTTTTTGCTTTTTCCCTCGATCTTTCTTTTTTTCTTCCTTATTTTATATTAGTCGGAGCTAGTTTTTACCTTCTTTAAAAGTTTTAATAAAAATTATACAAAAAAGGGGAACAAAAATATCTTAACCTGTCACCTAAATGTTAAACGTTGATAGAGAGTGAAAGTGCCTGAGGGAGAGCTTATTTTCTCTTAAACCAGATTTTAAATAATGAAATTGTATTTGCCCCAGTGCTGTATTATAAATCATTTTAAAATGGATGAGTCTTTCAAATGCAATATAGTTGAGTCCTGCTACTTTGAGATAAAAAAAAGTTATTTATAAGTGGAACCTTTAGTGATTGCAATGAGAAAATTATCTTGAATGTATCCATGGTTCATGCATGGATTTATGCTCTGACAGTGAGATTTCTCTTGCTTACCTCTGCAGCCTCCAGCTTTGCTCTGGGGGAGTCCAACAAATTTTAGAAACAAGTTTTGGGGCAATTTTTTTTGCTTGGTTTTGTGTGTGTGTGTTTTATTATGATTAATATTAATATCCATCGTGAATTGAATATTCAGCGTGGTTTTCTTTTAAAACTTGCTTGAAACTGTATTTAGAAAGGGATTTTAAATAGCTGGTCAAAATCATGGCTAAGAGATCGCAGTTTATAAAGTAGAGCAGTGTGTGCATGCTTATGTGTATGAGTGTGTTGGTGTGTGTGTATATACACATAGGGACACGGTGGCTCAGTGGCTAAGACACTGAGCTTGTTGATCAGAAAGTTTGGCGGTTCGGATCCCTAGTGCCGTGTAACAGAGTGCGCTCCCGTTACTTGTCCCTGCTTCTGCCAACCTAGCAATTTGAAAGTATGTAAAAATGCAAGTAGAAAAATAGGAACCACCTTTGGTGGGAAGGGAACAGCGTTCCATGCGCCTTTAGTGTTGAGTCATGCTGGCCACATGACCAGGGAGACATTTTCACACAGCGCTGGCTCTTCAGGCTTGAAACAGAGAGGAGCACCGCCCCCTAGAGTCAGGAACGACTTGCACATATGTGCGAGGGGAACCTTTATCTTATATATACACGTAATCCTCAACTTACAACAGTTCATTTAGTGACTGTTCAAAGTTACAACAGCACTGAAAAAAGTGGCAGGACCATTTTTCACATTTACGACCCTTGCAGCATCGCCACGGTCACGTGATTTACATTTGGAGGCTTGTTAATTGGTTCATATTTATGACGGTTGCAATGACCCAGGGTCATGTGATCATTTGCAACCTGGTGAGCAAAGTCAATGGGGAAGCCATATTCACTTAACACTTAATAATAATAATAATAATAATAATAATAATAATAATAATAATAATAATAATAATAATAATAATAATAATAATAATAATAATAATAATAATAAATTTATTTCTTAGCCGCACCCTCTCCCGAAGGACTCGGGGGGGCGTACAATAAAAGACACATAAAATACACTATAGACAATACACACACAAATAAACGAATACATGTACATGGAGGAGGTAGGCAGATGAATAAAGACAATTAAAAACACAATTTAAAAACCCCTAATAAAATTCAAAAAACCACAAAATTAAAAAACCCGTCAGGAGCAGTGTGAACGAACTATGGTTGAGCCAGGCCAGCTACTTGGAATAGGTGGGCCTTGAGCTTTATCCGGAAGGCGCGGAGGTCAGAGGTGGTCCTAATATCCGGGGGAAGGTCATTCCACAGGGCTGGGCCCGCAACAGAGAAGGCTCTGCTCCTAGACGCCGCCCCCCGACATTGTCTGGTGGACGGCACCTGGAGAAGTCCCTCTCTGTGCGAGCGAATTGGTCGCAGGGATGTATGGAGTAGGATACGATCCCGTAAGTAGCTAGGTCCTGAGCCATGGAGCGCTTTAAAGATCGTTATCAAGACCTTGAAACGCACCCGGTAGACCACAGGGAGCCAGTGCAGCTCGCGCAGGAAAGGTGTCACATGGGAGTACCTTGTACTCCCCATAATTACCCGCGTGGCCGCGTTCTGGACCAACTGTAGTCTCCGAGTGCATTTCAAGGGAAGCCCCATGTAGAGAGCGTTACAGTAGTCCAAGCGAGACGTCACCAGCGCATGAGTGACTGTGCGCAAGGCATCCCGGTCCAATAGGGGGCGCAATTGGCGCACCAGGCGAACCTGGTGGAACGCCCCCCTCGCCACGGCCGTCACATGGTCATCCATGGACAGCCGAGCATCCAGGAGGACGCCCAAATTGCGCGCCCGCTCCACCGGGGCAAGTTGTACGCCCCCGATGGCCAGAGATGGAATTAACTGGTTGAACCGGGGGGCCGGAACCCACAGCCACTCCGTCTTGGAGGGGTTGACTTGAGTCGGTTGTCATCCATCCAGACCCATACGGCTTCCACACACCGGGACATCACTTCGACGGCCTCGTTGGGGTGGTTCGGGGTGGAGATGTACAGCTGAGTATCATCAGCGTACTGATGGTATCCCACCCCGAAACCACGGATGATCTCACCCAGCGGCTTCATATATGTGTTGAACAGGAGCGGCGAGAGGACCGACCCCTGTGGCACCCCACAGGTAAGGGGGCTTGGAGTCGACCTCTGCTCCCCTGTCAACACATGTTGCGTCCGGCCGGAAAGGTAGGAGCCGAACCACCGTAGAACGGTGCCCCCGACCCCCAACCCCTCCAGTCGGCGCAACAAGATACCATGGTCGATGGTATCAAAAGCCGCCGAGAGGTCTAATAGGACCAGGATAGAGGAACAACCCCTATCTCTGGCCCTCCAGAGATCATCCACCAACGCGACCAAGGCCGTCTCCGTGCTGTGCCCAGGGCGAAAGCCGGACTGGCGCGGGTCTAGATAATCATTTTCCTCCAGATGTCGTGGAAACTGATAAGCCACCACACTCTCTACAACCTTCGCCAGAAAGGGAAGGTTGGAGACAGGACGATAATTGGCCAGCTCCGTAGGGTCCAGGGAAGGCCTCTTGAGCAAGGGTCTCACCACCGCCTCTTTCAAGGTGGCTGGAAGAGACCCCTCACCCAACGAAGCGTTCACTAGGCCCAGGAGCCAGTCATGTGTAACCTCCCAGGATGCCAGTACAAGCCAGGAGGGACACGGGTCCAGTAAACATGTGGTAGGTCGCAGTCGTCCACGCACTCTGTCCAAATCCTCGATGGCAACCAAGTCAAACTCCTCCCAGATTGGTCTCTCAAGACTCGCCACGGACGCCTCTACAGGGCCACTGAAAGGGACCCAATCCTTCCGGATTTGAGCGATTTTATCCTGCAGATATTTCCCAAATTCCTCTGCCCTACCCTGTAAAGGGGCCTCCCGCGACCTCTGAAATAGGAGGGAGCGGGACACCCGAAACAGGGCGGCATCTGCGGATGCAATGAGGGTGGCACAATATTGACGTTTGGCCACTCTCAATGCCACAAGGTACGTCCTTAAATGGGCTCGTACCTGTGTCCGGTCAAATTCGGAGCGGGAGGATCTCCAACGACTCTCTAGGCATCTCTTGCGGCGTTTCATTACCCTTAGCTCCTCAGTAAACCAAGGGGCCAGGGTGGAGCGTTGCCGCCGGAGAGGCCGCAAAGGCGCCACCCGGTTCAAGGCCCCGGTAGTCGCATTGTTCCACGCGACCACCAGGTCCTCTACCCGAGGGCGGGTCAGGGCCGCAGAAGGTGGCCCAAGCTCCATCTGGAACCTCTCTGGTTCCATCAGGCGCCTGGGGCGGAACCATCTAGTGTTTTCCGGTTCCGCCTCCCCGCAGCGGGGGGTAGCACCAGGGAAGTCAAGTCGGAGGAGTGAGTGGTCTGACCATGACAGGGGAGTGATGGTTAAGTCCCCTCCTCCCAGATCACTCAACCACTGGCCAGAGACAAAAACAAGGTCCAAGGTGTGACCTCCCTCGTGTGTCGGGCCCTGAATCAGTTGAGTCAGGTCCATGGCTGTCATGGAGGCCATGAACTCCCGAACCCCCTCAGATGCTTCTCCCACCGATGGCAGGTTAAAGTCCCCCATCACTAAAAGTTTGGGGGTCTCAACCGCCACCGATGCGATCAGCTCGAGGAGTTCGGGCAGGGCCGCTGATGTATAGCGAGGAGCCAGGTATACTATCAGCAGGCCCAACTGTCTCCCAGGGCCCCATTTCACAACAAGGGATTCACATCCGGGCGTCTGAGGCACAGTGGACTCCCTCGGCTCTAAGTCCTCCCGAATAATCACTGCTACCCCACCGCCCCTTCCCTGGGCCCGGGGTTGGTGAAATGCTCGATAACCTGGCGGGCACATTTCCACGAGGGGTAAACCTCCCTCGTGGCCCAACCAGGTCTCCGTTATTCCCGCGAGGTCCGGCTCCCCCTCTGAAATTAGATCGTGAATGAGGGGGGCCTTGTTAACGACGGACCTCGCATTGCATAGCACCAGCCTCAGGCCCTGGGTCTGAAGCTCCTGACCACCTAGAACGCGGGGGTTGGTACAAGCGACCGGGTGTAACCAGCACCCATGGTCTCTCCCATGCGAGTTTTTAATCTGTCCTCGTATCTGCCCCTCCCTACGACCGTTGGAATCAAAAGGCCCTGCACAGGAATGACATCCTCCCCCTCCTCTTCCCCTCCGCTCCCTCTGCTCGTGACCACACCTCGTGACCTGACTCTGTCCTCGCTCCTGACCTGACCCACCCACCCCCCAACCCCAGGACCCCTATAAAATTGTAAAAAACAATTAAATAAAAAACCCCTAAGTCTCCGCTTCCTCCACCTCTCGAGATTAATAAATCCGTCATCAAGGTGGGCCCTCGAAAGGGCGGAGGGCCACACCTGCGAGAGGGGGGACTCCCGCAGTAGGATGAGGTCTGCTCTTGAATACATATGATGTTGAAAAGAAATTTGCCAGGGCCTAGGAACTGTGCTGTGGATGTTCCAGCCAGAGTACCATAATCCAGTATAGCTTGAAGAAGTTGAAAGAGCCGGGCTCCAGTGCAAAGAATTGTCCAGACCTAGATGGGGGGGGGGGGTGATGGTAGTAGGCTGGTCAGATGACAGACAGTAGGTGGGGGTAGTATGGTCAATGATGGTCAATGGTGGGGGTTAGTAGATGGTCAATGATGGTCAATGATGGAAGGCGAGGGGTAGTTAAACTGTTATTGATAATGGGTAAGGGGAAGATGGTCAGTCAGGCAGTAGGGTCACAGAGGATAGGTGGTAATCCTCCAGGGCGCACACAGATGGAAACAGATGGAAACAGGGGCAAGTTGAAATAAATAGTCAGCAGGGGGGGGTAAATGGTTACAGACCAGGAGGCAGCTGGCAGCGATGGATAACTCCTCTGCCCAGCCTGATGTTGGAGCCTCCTGCCTGTCCTCAGCAAGCCCCCCCCCCCCAGTCTCTGAGTAGCCTCCTGAATCGTAGCCCTCCTCCTACCAGGCCATCGGTATTTAATTCTTACCATGGCCTACATCTTCGTTCTTAGCTCCCCAAACCACCATTTCAAACCCCAGCGCCATTCCTACCAGCCTCCAGCCTTCCTTTTCAGCCTGCATAGTTTCTGCGCCTCCCACAGTTAGCGCGGTTAGCAGCAGGCCGGGGGATTCGGCGTTCGGCGTTCCCAGCCGTCGCCACCGACGCTTGGGTCCTCGTAGCTCCAAAGTCGGCCTCTCCGCCCACCGCCGGCTCTGGCCTCGGTCCCAAGCCGGTTGTAGATCAAAAGCCTCCAATTCCGGCACTGCCAGCACCAGCGCGTTCCCACACATTTCAGCAGCCATTCCCAGCCTTTCCGAGCCTTGCGCAGCCCTTACACCACTCCACTCCTCTCCTCCGATTTCAAACGGCGCGCTCCGCCGATTTCCAATGGCGTCTCGGAAGGCGTCTCCCCTCAGCTGTTCACCGGCTCACTCCCCAGGCTTTTTTGTCGTCAAGCTACCCTGGAAGACCCCCACTTGGGTCGTAAAAAGATCCAGGGTAGCTGTTTGCTGGACACCCGGTCCCCCATGATGGAAAGGGGGGCCGGCAGCACCCCTGCTCCCTTAAAGAGCCCCGCGGATCTACGGAGCTCTGTAGCAGACCGCCATTTCTTCCAGGAAGCTCCTCCTTCTCACTTAAGTGTTATTAATTTAACAAATGCAGTTCTTATTAACAAATGAAGCAAAAATATCATAAAATGAGACAACACTCGCTGAACAAATTTCTCACTTAGCAACATAAAATTCTGGGTTCAGCTGTGGTCACAAATTGAGGGCTTGCTGTATATGTACTGAGATATATAGATATGTATGTATGTATGTATGTATGTATGTATGTATTGTGGCACAACCCCTGGTATGCCCAAATATGGGAGGGAGCATACTGCTTCCCTTTTTCTGTCTTTCGGCACACCCTAGGAGCCATCCAGGCAGAAAACCATTTTTTATGTTGCCTTTGTTACATTTGTATTGCATTTGTGCTGATAAATATATAAAGAGAGACTAGTATAGATCTATTTCAAGCTATTTAGCTCTCATCAGCTAGCCATATCCTTACTGGGAATCGAACCTGGGCTGTATTACATATCAGGCAGTTGTGTTAGCCACTAAGTATGCTCCCTCCCATATTTGGGCATACCAGGGGTTGTGACACAATACATACCTATTTCCCTGGCTTAGCTGATAAAGGAGGAGAGCCTGTGGCTTAGTGGCTAACACAACTGCCTGATATGTAATACAGCCCAGGTTCGATTCCCAGTAAGGGTATGGCTAGCTGATGAGAGCTAAATAGCTTGAAATAGATCTATATTAGTCTCCTTTTATTTATTTATCAGCACAAATGCAAAACACACACACACACACACACACACTCACACACATATATACACACACATATATATATGTATGTGTGTGTGTATACACACGTTTGTGTGTTTGTGTTTGACTATGTCTGTGTATGTGTGTATGAAAAATAATAAAATTTTCTCTGAGTTCCCTTAGTGAGCTGTTTCATTACAGTACCTCATATGTATTTTTGACTTCTTTGTTAATTTATTTTGGAGGGTTAAAATGCTTGTCTCTCTGTGCTAAATTTACCTCAGAAGGATCAGAAATGCCTTGATTTTATCCCAATTAGCTTTGAGTGTTAACACTTTTGTCAGTTCTCAGGGGCAGAATGTCAACTCCCAACGTTGTCATAGTGAGAGAAGGGCGGGAGTGCATTCCACGCATACTGTCGGCTGAAGTCCGATCTTAGATTACTGCAGCAGGCTTGGGACAGGTGCATCTCATAGGGGAATGTGATTGATGACACAGACTGAGGGGAGGGAAGGGACAGGGGTAAAGTTCAGCTCTAAATCAAACAAAGCTTAGACCTGGCTGCGAAAAGATCTTGCCTAATGGTGCTCCTAATAATTGACTAGTTTTGTATTGAAACTTGACTCGATACTCATGAATCAATTCGGCCATTTTTAGGAAACCTTACACAGAAGTTAACTTTAATTGTATCTTTCTTTATCATGGTTCAAAACCAAGTTTCACTTAGTTTGCACTTTAGAATCCAAAATGTAAAAATTCTCTACATCTGCCCCTACCCACAGTTGTAGCTGATGCAGTCCCCATCTTCCAAGTGTGGCAGCTGAAGAGCAGTAATAGTAGTGCCGAACTAATTGTGGTTAAGGCTTTCTTCTGCCATTAGAGTGATTGTTTTTGGCCTGATCCGTCACCCCCATGTTATTAATAGTGCTCATAAAGTTAGGTGACACTGCTTATTATTACTTTTAAAAGTATTATTACTTTTAGATCTAGCAATATCTGAGAGATCCAGTTTGGTGTAGTGGTGAAGGCCTCAAATTAGAAACTGGGAGACCGTGAGTTCTAGTTCCACCTTGGGTGTGATGCCTGCTGGATCTGGAGTCACCAATCTTTTGGACCTCAGGGACCACTAAATTCATAATTTTAAATTTCACAGACCACTAATATGATCTGCCTAATGTGATCCCCACGCTGGGTGGGCATGGCTAGGTGGTCATGTGACTGGGTGGGCGTGGTCAACTCAATGTCATTCATGTTAAGGGACACTTGGCCAGCCTCTACTTGCCCCTCCCCTCCGAGCCCCTCCTCTCCCCCTCCCAGGCTCCTTAGGACCCCAACAGTTGTTGGAGCTAAACAGACACCATGAGAAAGAGTTGGCAAAACAGCTGGCTCAGTTCATATTGGATCTGAACAAGAAGGAGGCTCAGCAGAAGCACCTCGCTGAGGACTACGAGCATAGGCTTTCCAAGCAGAAGGAAGACCTGTGGGAGTGCAAGGCCAGGCACCTGCACCTGGAGACTCAGGGGGCTGAGATGGTCAGCCAGTTCCAGGCCATGATGCAGTCTCCGGCTCTTCGCCACCAGCATCACTTCCCTCCATCCTTGGCCTAAAGCCCCCCCCCCCCCCCCCCCCAAGCTGAAGCAGACCCCAAGTAGGAATTTCTTCCCCCCTCCGACCTGCACAAAAAAAAAAACCCAAAGGGGGAAACACTCTGTAGCAACACAAACATTCATTGCATGTATCCGGTCCAGGGGCGTAGTTTGAGGACCCCTGATTTAGTGCAATATAAAAAATGCAAATATTTTTTTTCTGCAGACCACCAACATTTTCTCATGGACCACCAGTTGGTGACCACTATGCTGGATGACTTGCACCAGTCACAATTGCTCAACCCTAGTATGCAGACAATGGCAAATCATTTCTTGATAAACTTACTAAGAAAACTGCAGGGGCTGGTCCAGTCTCAGGGAATTGGACACAACTGAATGGAAAGAAAAGCCGTCTGTGAATGTATTGCAAATAATATGTGGATTCATTTTCTAATGATAGATCCATTACCCACTGGTCTCTCTCCTACCGTTTTTGAAGGTCTGCTCGTACACTTCAGCCTTCCTCAGGGGATGAAATTACCACCAGCGTGTCCGTCCAGCTGTACAACGGAGAGACTCAGCCGCTCATCATTAAACTTGAAAATATTGGAACAGAACCACTGGAGAAGCTGGAGGTGACATCAAAAATGGTCAACCTAAAAGGTTAATATTCTTGTTTTTCCCAACTGCTATAAAATCCACTTCTGCTCCCCAGTTTCTCTATTTGCTGGACTGATTTGTTTTAGTTTTCTGTTCTTTCAGTTTTCTTTTTCTAATTGGAATTGCATTTCTTACACACTGCCAGCTTCCAATAAGTCAAGTCAGTGAGGAAACCAGCCATCACCCGATGTTGTGCTTAATGACTGCATATGATTCCTTAACCACCACAACCTGAACTGTCATTGTACACTGAAGATCACATTTAATTTTGTTGTACAAGGTGCAATGACAATAAACTAAACTAAACTCTTGCTTTCCTAGAATCAGTTGAAGGTCGTATCCCTTTAACTTCTCCATGGTTGTATTTTGGCTACAATGCTGTCAAGTGTTTGGAGTTTGTTTTCCTCTGATGGAGCAATTCTGGCAACTGTTCCGAAATCTAAATTTCTTTCAAATCTATTTTCCCTTAAAATCTGTCTAAATGATGTATACAGTCAATTTTTTTATGTAAAGTTTTTTTTTAAATATAAACAAACACAGCACATAACATAAAAACATCTTCCATTCCATACAGTGTGTCGATTGGTTACAAGGTTTTTGTGCATCCTTTCCATAGTCATCCCTTAAGTTTTATATAAAGTCACATATTGTCAATCAAGTATATTTGCATACATTATTATTATAATATAATAGTTTCTCTAATATATGTCAGCTTACGCATTTCAGCACATTCCATTGCTCATATCGTCAATCTAATATATATGTATACAATTATTATGACTATTAAACATTCATTGAATATAGCTGTTATTACGTACATACTAAATTTAAAGTGAATTTATATTATGGCATTTCATTACATCATCCTGCACTCATCCAATGATATTACATCTTTATATTCTATTCTATATAGAATTGTTTGTCTTTTATAAAAAAAAGCTTTTCCACATCATCTCCATGGTCTTCACTTACAGCTTCTATAAAATTCCATATTGTCAATCTAGTATATATAAATGCATTATTATTATTAATCATTTGTTTAACTATAACTATTATTACTTTGTCTTATACATAATACTCAAAATTTAACTATATTTAGCATCATTTTATTATGACATTTAATTTCATCATCCTGTATCCTTCCAGTAGTAGTGCAATCCAATATCTATTGTCATATGTAGAATATGTATTCTAAATGTTTTCTTGATAAGTCTTATGTGAACTTCTCTTGGCAACTTGTTGTATATTTTGTAAAGACTCGAGACCCTCCATCTGTTCCTTTCATCAGCTGGACTTTGGTTATCACTGGTGCTTCTGCCAAAAATACTCTCATTGTTTCTGCCAAATTTTCTCCACTTTCTACCTCTCCTTTTAGTGTTCCACATGTATCATTTCCCTCCTCTCTCGGTTTATTGTCAGCGCCAACAATTTTCTCGTCACTTTGTTCATGTTTTATTGCAATTTTTTGAACTCTATCTTCAAGTTTCATCATTGTTTCATTAATATCCTCAAATCTTCCCGCTGTTAGGGTTCTAAATACCATGCAGAATTAAATCATTGTCCAAGGCAAAACCATCTTTAAATGTCCAATTTATTCTACAGGCATGTTAGCACCTCTATGGAATTCCAACTCTGATTTACATCCTGTGGGTTCACCCAGTTGAAAGTTCATGATCTATCCCCACACCCACAAATCCATCACATGTTCCAATCATCATCATCCACGCTGGCATGTACACCCATTTTCTTCTGGCCAGGTGTCGAGGTGCGGAGACAAAAGACGACCTTGAGCTTCTAAGAAAATCCATAACAATACATTCCACAATCCTACTCCTTTCTATTCCCCCCTCCCAACTACTACACTATTGAAACAGCATAGAAAATTATAAGAAAGTGTGGCAGGCCAAAGATCCTAAAAAGAATATAACTACAGGCCTGACACCCGCCCTTTGTTCTATAAACTTCAGATTCTTTTCTATTCTTTCTGTGCTTATTAAGATTTTTTGAATTTCTAACATAATTCTTTGCAATGTTAATTGCTCCTCTTCTTCATGTTGCGCCATCTTTCCAAGTTGTAAACACTGCCACTAGGACATCCAAGACTTTTTGCTAGGTTTCAAATAAATTCAGTATAATCTTTCAAGTCAGGGCTTTCTCTTTACTCCAAAAGAGCACCTATATAAACAAGACTTGTTTTCTCTCTGTCCCTTTCGGTAAGCAAAGCCAATGGCCTTGAGATAACAGATGTAACCAAGCCTCCAGCCTCTAGATCACAGTGTTACTTCTTTTTTCTCTACTTTTAGTTCCCTCTTTAAGCTCTGAGTTTAAGGATAGAAAAAACAAGTGTTTAAAAGTTCCGATCCGGCCGAGCATTTAGAGGAAAGAGATTCTTAGTCCACAAATACAAATAATGGAGAAAAATAGAAGAAGAAGGAGAAAAAGACCAGTCCAATTTAATAGTAAGAGGCATTTGTAAAAATTCCATCCATAGAAAAGAAAAGAAATTAAAGAAAAAAAAATAACACAATAGTTTTAATTCAAGCTAATCCGCCGTGTGCTCTCTTCTATCTTCAATTTTAGTTTTACTCTAATTCTTTTTGAGTGTTCTCTTCTCTAATTATAAAATTTATCTCACCAATTTCGACACACGCTCTCTCCTGCTCTGCTTCTGTTGCAGGGGAGCTATCCCAACCTTATGCAGCTTCGGCTGCTTCTCTTGTAGCTGAAAAAAAAGCTGCTCCTGGATCAGTCAGGGGCTTTGTGATGCCCCTGAGATCAGCAGGACGTACTCTTCTCTATCACCGTCTCTGCAGGACGGTTTAAGTTCAAAAAGGACCGTCCAGCAACAGAGATTTCAACAGCAATCCTGCAGCTCCAAGATTGCATGTTGTGTTGTAGCGATGTCAGCCCCGGAACACAGTCGATTTTTCTTTAAGGTGGGTGGGAGAGGTATTACATTTTATCATGTCCCCATGTACTTCCACCATTGCCCTTCTCTATTTTGTGCAGAGTGTATATATTGTGTGGTGTTTTCAGTTACAATAACCATCATGAGGTAGGGCATGATTGGTTTTATTCTTATTAGGAATCTCCAGATGTTCATAGTCAGATCTTATTACATGGGAATTCAAACCCGTTAAGTTCTATCTCTCGAGCTTAAAGAAAAGGTATACCATATAAGATGTATAAGACTATGAGATACAGATGTTACATTATGCTATGTAGACTATAGGTGGACTGTAGATCCCATTCTGATAGACTGTATATGTTTCTTCCTGAAGAGCACTTCGCTGCCAAACAACAGAACCTGGTTAGTTTCTAAAGCAATTTATATGTCTTATTTACTTAATAAATGTATAGTCCACTCTTCTCATGCTTCGCAGTGTGCCGTATGTAGTCATGTAAAGATTATCCATAAGTTCAGTTCCCTGTAATTGGCTTGAACCTCATAAAATAATATTTGGCTATGTACATTCAATGATTCCTATAAGGATAAAGCAGATTACTTTATGTCTTTTAAATTACCATAGTTTGAATCCAATAGCCCTTTCCACCCCTTTCCCACAGATTAACAGACATTTTCCTTTGTGAATAGAATAGAATAGAATATGACAGAACAGAACAGAATAGACATATTATTTATTAGCCAAGTGTGATTAGACACACAAGGAATTTGTCTCTGGTACAGAAGCCCTCAGTGTACATACAAGCAGCAAGTGATAAACCATGATTATAATCATAAAATAAAATAATCATAAATTGTAAGATACAACATCCAGCAATAGTCACAGGATACTAAATAAGCAATCAACATATATCATAACTGGATACTAATGAAAGCAATCAACGTAAACCAAAAGATACAAACAACAAAGTTAAGAGTCATAAGAAGCTAAGGAAATAGTTAATAGGAAAGATGAGAAGGATAATAGTAATACAGCCCTGCTATAGGTGGTTTGACATCCCAGGCCATAAGACAAGTGTTGTGGGAATTAGTTGTTTAGCAAAGTGATGGCATGAGGGAAAAAATTGTCTTTGTGTCTAGTTGTTTGATGTGCAATGACCTATAGCAGCGAGAGCGAACCTAGTACAGGGGGGTCGTGCGCGGGCGTGCCGCACCCATAATGCAATGCGTGACACAAACACCCGTGCGAATGCACGTATGACAGGTGCTCCCCCACATTTTTTGCATGTTTTTTTTGCCCTCCCCAGGCTCCAGAGGCTTTAAAAGAGCCTGGGGAGGGTGAAAACAGCCCCCCCAGGCCCTCCAGAGGCTTCAGGAGCTCCCCTGAAGCCTCTGGACTGCAAAAAAACCTGGCCCTATGGCAAACCGGAAGTTCGGGAACGGACTTCCGGTTTGCTCTTAGGGCGGGTTTAAGCCCTCTGGAGCCTTCAAGGACCTTCAGGAGACTTCCCTGAAGGCTCCGGAGGACTAAAAACGACCCTACGAGCAAACCGGAAGTCCGTTCCTGAACTTCCAGTTTGCCCATAGGGCCGTTTTTCTGCGCTCCAGAGGGCCTCCGGGGGGGGGGGGAGGCTGTTTTCACCCTCCCCAGGCTCCAGAGGCTTTATAGGAGCCTGGGGAGGGCGAAAACAGCCCCCCCGGAGGCCCTCTGGAGCGCAAAAAACTGGCCCTATGGGCAAACCGCAAGTTCGGGAACGGACTTCCGGTTTGCTTGTAGGGCTGGTTTAAGCCCTCCGGAGCCTTCAAGAACCTTCAGGAGGCTTCCCTGAAGGCTCCGGAGGACTAAAAATGATCCTACGAGCAAACAGGAAGTCCGTTCCTGAACTTCCAGTTTGCCCATAGGGCCGTTCGTTTGCACTCCAGAGGGCCTCTGGGGTGGGGGAGGCTGTTTTCGCCCTCCAAAGGCTCCTATAAAGCCTCAGGAGCCTGGGGAGGGCGAAAAGTGGCTTTAAAAAAGGCTTAACTCAGCTGGCCAGCGCACGCATGCGCTCTGGCCAGCTGACAGGGCAATGCCTCACGTGCCCTGACAAATGGCTCCGCGTGCCACCTGTGGCACCCGTTCCATAGGTTCGCCATCCTGGCCCTATAGCGTTGTCTTGAGGGAAGAAGTTGAAACAGTTTATGTCCAGGATATGAGGGGTCTGTAGATATTTTCACAGCCCTCTTTTTTTTTATCATGCTTTCTTGCTAAGGAGCAGTTGGGTGTTAAAATAAGTGGCACTCCTGCATAGGGAAATTTTAGCTCTTAATGTAACTGTCATTCATACAGACATAAAGACAAACTTCAATTTGAATACTACATCAGGATGGATTGAAGGCTCTTCTGCTTTACAAGCAGGGAGATTTATCTGCCCTAATAAATGTCATTTTTTAAGATCTCCCAATTTTATTCACGTTTTAAATACATCCCATACTGTGAAGACTTTCATGTTCATTCCACGATGGTTTTGACTAGGGCAGAGGAAACTCTTTTCCCCACTCCAAAATCATATTCTGAGTTGAAATATAGGAATCATCATTCTTATTATTTTGGGTGGAAGTAGAAGGTGTATGTTTAGGAAGAATGACCATATGCAGCTAAAGAACAAATGTCAAGAACTGACAGTTCAAATCTTCAGATACTAAACGTAATATAGACTTACCATTTTAAATATGTTTTACGGAAATCTAATTAAGCATCAGATGAAGCTTAATTTTAGAGTACCGTATTTTTCGGAGTATAAGACGCACCTTTCCCCCCCCCCCAAAAGGAGGGTGAAAATCTGGGTGGGTCTTATACACAATGCAGCATTTTTGGTTTGGTTTGGTTTGGTTTATTTGGATTTATACGCCGCCCTTCTCCAAAAGGACTCAGGGCGGCGTACAACATTAAAAAACACACATCCCAAAAGTTAAAAAAGATTAAATCCATTTCCAAAAAAACAAGCCGACTTTTAAAAAAAAACACAATACATTTAAAATAAGTTAAAATTAAAATTAACAGGCCAGGCCGGCTTGCTGGAAAAGCCAACTTTTTTGGCCTAACTCTGACCCCTTTGGAAAAATGGACTTGCAGAGGGTTTGGGAGGCTTGCAAAGTGCTCTTTGGAACTGGGGAGGGCAAAAATAAACAAAAAATAGGCCGTTTTTGCTCATTTTTGCTGGCCCCCAACCCCCAGGAGCACTCCAGAAGCCTCCCAAAGCTCTGAATGCCTTTTTTGTGTTCAAAAAATGGCCTGTTTTTGTGAAAAACAGGTCAGTTTTTTGCCCCTCTCCTGAACCTCCAGGAACACTCTAAGAGCCTCCCAAAGCTCTGCATGCCCCTCCCCCCACACTTTTTTTTTTTTTTTTTTTGCAAAAAATGAGGCTTGCAGACAGTTTGGGAGGCATGCAGAGTGCAAAAACGTTTTTTTTAAATTACCTCTTCAAAATCATGGTGCATCTTATAATCCGGTGTATTTTATAGTCCGAAAAATACAGTACATTCTAAGTCAACAATTTTTATATTCTGTTTTCTGATTAGGAGGGGAAAACCTTCCCAATTTGTTCCTGAAAACAGTGAATATATGGTATTCACCTTATAGTAGCTCTTTTTGTTGCATTACAGAAATATTGAAGGATGATGGAAAACAATTTTTTTTTAAATTTCCCAAGAAAACATTTAAAAATATTAACATCTCTGCAAAAGCAGGATTACGTGTATTTAACATTGGATTATTTTATTGAAGGGATATACATTGATTGTGTTTCCGTTTACATGTTTTTATTTTAGGAAAACTGTTCGGTGACTTCTTGAGTTGGAACCTAGAAGATACACTCTCCCAGTTTCCTTTAAAGCCGGGAAGTGTTGCTGTATTTACTGTGTATATTAAAGTCAAGCTTGATTTCTCATGTCACGAAAACCTTCTGCAAGATCTGAATGACGGTGGGTTTGAAGTTTTATCTAATACCAACGGCTACAATTTAATTTTGAACAGACTTCTCTAATTTAATATATATTATTAATATGAATTTTTATATTTTAGATGTTGTCTTTAGATTTGTTGTTTTAATAGTTTGTGGTTAATTATCTATCTATCTATATATACACTATATTGCCAAAAGTATTCACTCACCCATCCAAATAATCAGAATCAGGTGTTCCAATCACTTCCATGGCCACAAGTGTATAAAATCAAGTCCCTAGGCATGCAGACAGTTTTGACAAACATTTGTGAAAGAATGGGTCGCTCTCAGGAGCTCAGTGAATTCCAGCGTGGAACTGTGATAGGATGCCACCTGTGCAACAAATCCAGTCGTGAAATTTCCTCGCTCCTAAATATTCCACAGTCAACTCTCAGCTGTATTATAAGAACGTGGAAGTGTTTGGGGATGACAGCAACTCAGCCACGAAGCGGTAGGCCGCGTAAACTCATCCAACATCAGTGTGTGACCTCACAAATGCACTTCTGGAAGAATGGTCAAAAGTTCCCATCAACACACTCCTGAACCTTGTGGAGAGCCTTCCCAGAAGAGTTGAAACTGTTATAGCTGCAAAGGGTGGACTGACGTCATATTGAACCCTATGGATTAGGAATGGGATGTCACTTACCGTAAGTTCATATGCGAGCAAAGGCAGGTGAGCGAATATTTTTGGCAATATAGTGTATATATAAAAGCCAAATACCACTCACTCATCACGAAATCTCCAGAACAGTAAAGCCTACAAACTGAAACTTTACACGTATGTTCCCCTTGGTTTTTAGATGCTCACTAAGAAAGGATTTTTCGAAATGACCATCAGATCATCAGTATTTCATATACAGTATTATATTCACATGCTCTGATGCTAAGGAGTTACACGTTCTACTTCCCCTCCCCGCCTGAAAGGAACTCTGTTCCAACTGCAAGTTGCCTTATATTAACACACACTGATGCTAAGGAGTTACACATTCTACATTAATTTTCAAGATTTAAGTGTCGACAATGTATTACCACTGCTTTTATCATTTGCCCCACCCACCCCATCCCTATGTACATTTCTGAACTGGGAAAACAGACTAAACTAGACTAGAATAAGATAGGATAGGATAGAATAGAATAGAATATAGAATACAATAGAATATAGAATACAATAGAATAGAATAGAAGGTCTTCTAGTCCAACCCCCTGCTTAGGCAGGAAACCCTACACCACTTCAGACAAATGGTTATCCAACATTACCAACTATCAAGGTGTGATAATTTTCCAAATATAAAGGACTAGCAACTCGGCAGTGCACAACAAATGATAAATTTGATATGATGTTCATACGAAAGGAGTAAAATTTGCATTGCCATGATGTAATGCTGCCATTATCATTTTGATTAAGGCTTCTGATCCTACTGAAGTCTCTTTGTAATTCCTTTTAAAAATTACGGTTCATTTACACCCAATGGAGGGTTCTATAAAGAGTATATAAACATCATAGTACATAGTGGGAAGTAATGGACTTCTGTTTTTACTCCTCCTGTCGCGTATGCAGAAAGCAAAAAAGAAAGAGGAAAAAACCCTATAAAATGATAGGATGGACTGCACTTGTCTATATATTTGAAATCAGCTTTCTTCTCTGCTTGAATTATGAACTGTTTGGTATTGTACTGTTATAAACACATAAATTGTGGTAACTGTGGGCTAGAAGAGCCATTTTTAATTTCCCCCCAGAACTGTTTATAAAACCACCCTACTCTAGAAATTCATAGTACAATGTGAAGAAATGTTACTTAGGAGAATAGTGTAACAAGAAATGCCATGCGCTACATTAACTAAAATTACCATATTTGGAAGGTGAAAGATGTGAATAATTTTTATTGTCGTCTATAAAACATATATATGGCTTATTTGTTTTAAAGCATACACAGTTATTTTCATTTTACTAAACACGTAAATGGGATTTACATTCAAAGAATTGTAGCAAGGCCAATAAAACAGTAAATATCATCATGTGTAAAATTAAGAATAATAAAATCAGTGGTTACGAGGGAGGACTGCAGGTTAGGCTGATAGGAAAAAAAAATGTTTTGCAAACAAAAATCTTTAACCGAAGTCTCTTCTCACTGGAAAGATGATTCTACATTTTTAAAACAATGCCCTCCAAAATGCTGCCAAGTAAATAAGCAGAAGTTTTCTCAAAATGCAAAAATCTCAAGAGGCTGACATAGAAGCAGAGAGCTTAAACTGCTTCAGAACCTATGGAACAAATGTGGAACAAATCCTGAACAGGTTGATAGATGATAATTGGCCGCTAGAGTCCAACTCGGAAAGGCTTGGAGAAAATACAAGAAGTATTTGTCTTGGTTTTCCATCCCAGCCAATTCTGAACTCAACCAGATCATCTTTATGAGAAAATTGCAATAGCTATGTAAAACCCATCAGCCAGAAGGGCACATAATCCCATGAACTTGGCAGCAAAAATCTTGGCGAGGTTTCATGATTGCTATTAGCTCCTTTTCTGGAAGGCCATGGTGGCATCACTTGGTCATTGCAACCATCAGTGCTTGGAAGGACTTTTTTGTGCTGTCAAACCTTGGCAGTTCTGCAGCGAAGGGGGCTTGGCTTTTCAGTTGCTCTTCAGCATTTCCCCCCCTCTAGACAAAAGAGTCCTGCAGAGGGTTTGGGAGATCTGCAGAGTGCAAAAACGTTTGTTTTAATTTACCTCTTCAAAATCTTGGTGTGTCTTATACTCCAGTGCGTCTTATACTCTGAAAAATACGGTATGTGCTCTAGTCCCTTTGGGGAGAGGGGGCGGTATAAAAATCGAAATAAAGGTAAAGGTAAAGGTATAGACTTTTCCTACCTTGTTTAGTTTTCCTGTAACACACTCCATCCACTACATTGATTGTCACGCACAAGGAACCAAGAGTGATACTGTGAATTGCTCTGAGTAGTTTCTTTATTCTGTGTTGCTCATAGGCAGGAATCTTGCCAGACTAAAGCACACCCAGCATAACTGTCAGATGTACCCTGTGAAAGGGTGGGTTCCTTCTGAGCCTCTTTCTAGATAAGGAGTATCAAATTCAAGGCCCAGGGGCCATGCCCGTCCTGCTCACGCCATCCAGTCCCTCAAGGTCAAACACAACCCTGATACGGTCCTCAGTGAAATCGAGTTTGACACCCCTGTTCTAGATAGGAAAGATTCAAGGCTGATTTCAGTTTAGAATGGAGCTGGAAGGAACCTGGGAGGTCTAGTCCAACCCCCTGCTCAAGCAGGAGACCCTATGCAATTTGAGACAAGGGCTGTCCAGTCTTTTCTCAAAAGCCTCCAGGGATGAAGCACCCACAGGTTCTGAAGACAAGCTGTTCATTTGCCTCTTAGCTCCTTGGGAAAGCTTGGTGTCAGATTCCAACACATTGACCCAGTGAAAGATGATAGAGGAACAGACCTCCTGAGTTGGTTTTACATTGCTAAGTATACTTTTACATGATAAAGCAGAGAGAAAATCATTTTTCAGCATTTTCTAGAATGTAATTGAAAAGCTCCATTGCACAGTATCATAAACCGGATAATTTCAATAATGCAAGAGAAATACTGCATACATAATTTATAGGTTTCGGTTGGTGCTCCACAAATTCTTGCAGGCAAAAGTATTATTGTCACCTATTGATAAAATCTAATGACTCCATATTTTAATTAAGAGTCACAGTACTAAATACATGGTGCTTATTTTCTACTTTGTTATAAATTATTTACTACTAAACCAGTATTAATAAAGGTAAGTTAATTACTTTCTTGTACAGTAATGGATTTTAGATTAAAATTCATTTGCTATTTGATTGGAGAAGTTAACAAACCTCAAGGATAAAGACATACTTTCCTTGGAGTCAGAAGTTTTAGGCTGATACAATAATCTCTCTCTATAAAAATGGCCGTGTGTGTGAGTGTGTATGTATGTTCCAGCATAACTCTGGAACACCTCGAACAATTTCAATCAAACTTGGTACACAAATGACTTACTTTCTGGGGAAAAATATTGTTGGGGTAAGACACCCAAAACATCCCTCGGGCGGGTATTCTGTTAAGATACAGCCTGTTGTGCCGTATTGCCGTAATGGCTTCTACTGTACAGTGCAGTGGAGTTGCCATGGTAACGGCTTCACAGTACTCCACAAGGAGGCTCCCTCTGGTAAGGGGGGGAAATCCAACGTTAGAAATTACATAACACCGGGTTATCAGCTAGTAATATATACATAACAAAATAACCCCTGCCCCAAAGAGAAATTATTTCAGGCTCTCTGAGGTTTGCTTATGGAAGCAATATTCATTCATTTCATTTTTCATTTTATTGATTTGTATCCCGCCTTAATAATTTTTACACATAACTCTTAAGTGGTGAACATATTCAGCGCACCTTCCTTCCTCCTATTTCCCCACAACAACCCTGTGAGGTGAATTGGGCTGAGAGAGAGTGACTAGTCCAAAGTCACTTAGCTGTTTTTCATGGGTAAGGCAGGATTTGAATTCATAGTTTCCCACTTTGTAGCCTGGTGATATTCTATAAATATCCCTATTGAGAGCAGGAAAGGACTGGGCTAGCCTTTGATCTTACTTTCTGAGCCATGAAACCTATTCCTTTCCTTTTCTTTCTCTCCCTCCCTCCCTCCTTTCCTTCCTTCCTTTCTCCCTCCCTCCCTCCCTCCCTCCCTCCCTCCCTCCCTCCCTCCTCCCCTTTCACACACACAGAGAATAATGGCAGATTAGGCCTCCCTATAACTTGTGTTCTTGTAGATGCTGCAGATAAGCAAATTAGAGATTGTGCACAAGGAACTGGAAAGCTTGTCGGGAGGACCTTCCTATCCCAGTTACTCTAGGATTGGAAAATGAACTCTTTGGTTTCTGTTTGCTGTGTTTATTTTTCTTGTTTCCATTCAACAATCAATTCATTTCTGGGTTAGCGTCGAGACTGTTTTCCTGCACTTCATAAGCAGTCAGTTAGTACTGGCTAACTCCTTTTTCAAAGAAATGCAAAGGAATCTAACAAAGATCTCAGTGCTGATTTATTTATCCTAATTGGGTTTGTAGACTACTCGAATTGCAAACGGATACAAGTGCCACGCATCCCAATTTACATCAGTCGCATTAAAACGTAACCTGCAAAATAAATATCAACACCAATCAATATCAGGCGTAGCAACTAATATAACAGCTAGTTGATATTTATTTAAATTGGATCAAAGCTAAAGGTTGAAATCCATTTCTCGCCTTTGAAATAACAGATTAATAAGCTGTGGTCACCTTTTTTGCCTTTTGGAGAAAAGCTGCTAGTTTAAAAGTCAATCATTTTGATGGCATAGCAATGAATATCTGTTATGATACAAATTTCAAAAGGCAAGATTTTAGTCAATATATAGAATGGCATAATAGTATGTAGAATGGCAAAAATAAAGTATCATGTAAATCACTAGTAAAAGATTATTGGTATAATATGTCACATTTACGTTTAAGTATGTTTATTAATATTATGCTATTTGACAAAAGTTAATGCTATTTTACTGTGGATAATTCATACTAATAAATATCCATTCAACATTTATTGAATATTGCATTATTTGGTCACATTTAGACTTAACATTTATATTACTTTAAAAATATATCGATTTCTTTCCCCTCAATTTTTTAAAAATACTGCTTTAGAATAAAGTATTGCCAAAGCATATTATTCCAATTATGAATAAACTTTGGACTTCTGTGCTTTTTGTCTTCACATGGTGAAATTATCTAGCATGTTTAGTTCTGAATTAGCTACAATTTCCAATCACATTGCAAAACAAAAGAGCAAGTTATGATTTAGTAGCAATTTGTAATTCTTCCAGCACTTCTCTTGGGTTTATTGCCTCCATTCTTTTCAACTTCAGTTCCAACAGTACAATCTTCTCTTCTTTAATGTTTATGTAAAACATTCAAATTTATTTGAATTGGATTCCACCTTAATGGTTCGGTTCGTGTACCATATAGAACCAAAATTATTCAACTAGATTTTAGCCTTATATGTAATATTTGTTGACTATAGTTCATTTTATCCTGTGAACAACGAAAATTGAGCTTAGTAAACTGTTGTGGCCCAGCAGGATCCGGTTGAGCTGCTGATGGACGGATAGCGAGGAGCCATATGAGTCTGCCCTGGACGATGTGGAGGACCCTGTGCAGGGTTCAGACTCAGAGCAGGGACCAGAGAGGCTTGTTGGCCATCAGGAGGCGCCTGAGGCATGGAGCAGTGGGGAGGATCAAAGGCAGTTTGTCCCTGATGCTAGATTGAGAAGGGCTGAGAAACGGAAGCAGCAACTCCGTAGGCAGACTCACAGAAGATGGTTAAGCACAGGTGGTTGTGGATTGGCCCCTTCCAAGAGAGATTATAGGTGAGGCGTTGGGAGGGGACGTTTGCAGGAAACAACCGTTCGAATTAGTAGTTAAGAAAATCTATCTGTGTATTCTAGCCGTGTCTGCTCGTTTGGACTATCTGCGTTGTTTCATTTGACTTATCTGGGTTGCTGCAGAGCTACTCTATTGAACGTGAGTTGTCTGGGCCCTCAGCCAAAGGATTCGTTATCTCAGTAATTAAACTGTGGCAAACAGCCAAGCCTGTGTTCTGGTTTATTCACAGTCGTCGAGAGGGGGGGGGGGGGTCAGACAGTAAACTATGGGAAAACATACCAGGCAAATACAATCTTTAGAGAAAAATCTGAAAAGTATCCTAGAAAATAAAATGCAGTAATTTTGACCTTTTCCCCATTTTTGTAGATGGAATTAGTGTGAGCGGCCTTCCACTTTCCAGTCCGTTTCGACAAGTGATAAAACCACGTATAGAAAATAAGCCTATGAATCCACAGGAAGCTACTAAAGTTGGTGACTTCAGCCACATAAAGGTAGGTGATCAGCCTGGCAAGAATTAGTTTTGTAACTGATGCCCTTTCCCCCCCACCCCGAAAATAAGCCCTTCCCAGATAATAAGCCCAATCAGGCTTTTGAGCGCATGCACTAAAATAAGCCCTCCCCTGAAAATAAGCCCTTCCCTAAAATATTTAAACACATGAGCAGTCGGTCCCCGCCATTTCCCGGGGGTGGGAATGGGGGGGCATGCCCCACGCGCCCCACATGCGCCTGCCATCCACACGGAATGGCCTCGCGGAGGCTGCTCCTGCAAACCTGAGCTACTGCGCTCCTTCTCTTAGTGGTGGCCGCAAAAAGAGAGGCAGGCCCAGCAATGCTAGGGCTAGCAAGAGTGTGCCAGAAACAGAGAAAGAACTTCTGCCCCCCCTGGATCAGCTGGTCCAAGGGCTGAGGTTAAGAGGCCGCCTGCACCCCAAAAATAATACCTCCCCGAAAATAAGGTCAAACGCTTATTTCGGGGGTCAAAAGAAAATAAGACCCGGTCTTATTTTTGGGGAAACACTGTATTAAATCGGGAATGGGGAATAAATTTTCCCAAGGGGCCACATGAGAAACTGGGATTGTTGTAGTAGAGGATTGACGCCGTCCTACTCCTACCCCCTGCCCTACTGCTGCCGTCGCTTGTCCTCCACTGTTAACACTGCAGGCTAGAAAGAGACAGCCGGAGGACCGGATACGGCCCCCAGGCCATAAAATGCAAAGTCTGCATTAAATGCTTTCTGCTCCATTGCAATTTGTGTGCAATAGAAAAGAAAATATTTAACTCAGGGTTGAACTGTGAAGTTCTTGCTGCTCTCTGATCATGGTTATTTGCTTGCAGACATCTCCTTATTCAGCTAGGTAACATCATCAGTGCTAGTAGGTGTGAGGTTTGCTGCCTGTTCATATGTATTTATCTATTCTTCAAATTTATACAGCTGTAATCTGGGTGTTGATCCCTGTTTATCTGAGTATTGGAGGGAATGTATTTCACTCTTTATTGCTCCCTTCCTAGGATTTTTATTGTCTCTTCAGTGATGTATAAATATGACTTTTATCCAGTGACGTGCGGTCAGGGGAGGCAGGGCCTCACCTCTCTTCATGAAATAATAGTATATAATATTATTTACTATATATATATATAATATTATAATATTATATACATTTGTCCGGCCGCGCCCGGGAGCTGCGGAGGCAGAAATGTTGTCGGCGCTTCCGGATGACGAAGGCACGCAAACACGCATCTACCCAGCTGTCTTTTCCAGCCTCCTAGCGCTCTTTTCCACCGATCACGCACGTTGTGCGCGCAAGAAGGAAAAGTCCGCGGCGAAGCCCTTGTCGCCCCGAGCTCTTGTTTGCACTTCCGCCCCTTTTTCTTCGCTCCATCCCGCTCCGGCTCTGGAAGGGCCGGCGAGGTTGGCTCCAGCCGAGATCGAGAGGGAGGAGAGGAGGGGGTAGCTGCGGGCTACCTTCTGGCCAAATGCGCACGAAAAGCGTGCGCGATCGGTGGAAAAGAGCGCTAGGTAGCTGGAAAAGACAGCTGGGTAGATGCGTGTTTGCGTGCCTCTCTCCTCAGCCCCAAAGCTCTGTCCGCGCGACTCACTTCCAAGGCGGTGGCTGGAGAGGTGCGCAAGAACGGCGAGCGGTTTCCCACCAAAGCGGCGTTCTGCGCACAAGAAGGCGCTGCCGGAGGACAAAGGCATGCAAACACGCATCTACCCAGCTGTCTTTTCCAGCTACCTAGCGCTCTTTTCCACCGATCGCGCACGTTGTGCGCGCAAGAAGGAAAAGTCCGCGGCGAAGCCCTTGTCGCCCCGAGCTCTTGTTTGCACTTCCCCCCCTTTTTCTTCGCTCCATCCCGCTCCAGCTCTGGAAGGGCCGGCGAGGTTGGCTCCAGCCGAGATCAAGAGGGAGGAGAGGAGGGGGTAGCTGCGGGCTACCTTCCGGCCAAATGCGCACGAAAAGTGTGCACGATCGGTGGAAAAGAGTGCTAGGTAGCTGGAAAAGACAGCTGGGTAGATGCGTGTTTGCGTGCCTTTGTCCTCCGGCAGCGCCTTCTTGCGCGCACAACGCCGCTTTGGTGGGAAACCGCTCGCCGTTCTTGCGCTCCTCTCCAGCCACCACCTTGGAAGTGAGTCGCCCCGACGGAGTTTTGGGGCTGAGGAGAGAGGGACGCAAACACGCATCTACCTAGCGCTCTTTTCCACCGATCGCGCACGCTTTTCGTGCGCATTTGGCCAGAAGGTAGCCCGCAGCTACCCCCTCCTCTCCTCCCTCTCGATCTCAGCTGGAGCCAATCTCGCTGGCCCTTCCAGAGCCGGAGCGGGATGGAGCGAAGAAAAAAGGGGGGGAAGTGCAAACAAGAGCTCGGGGCGACAAGGGCTTTGCCGCAGACTTTTCTTTCTTGCGTGCACAACATGCGCGATCGGTGGAAAAGAGCGCTAGGTAGCTGGAAAAGATAGATGGGTAGATGTGTGTTTGCGTCCCTTTGTCCTCCGGCAGCACCTTCTTGCGCACAGAACGCTGCTTTGGTGGGAAACCGCTCGCCGTTCTTGCGTGCCTCTCCAGCCACCGCCTTGGAAGTGAGTCACGCGGACGGAGCTTTGGGGCTGAGGAGAGAGGCAGGGACGGAGGGAGTGGGGGGAGAGGAGCCGCCCCCCTCACCCCGCAGGCAATGGGGAAAGCTTTCCTGAAATGGGGGGGTGTCACGGGAAATAAAAAGGGCGCGCGCTGGGGGGGATGAAGGAGGCTTTGGCGCGCCTTAGAGGCGGGTGGGAAAGCAATGAAAGGGGCAGCGAGGGCGGGCGGTGCCTGCAGGCGGCAAGGCTTGAGCGGGGTGAAAGCGCAGCCCCTTTCGTTGCTTTCCCATTCACCCCGCTCAAGCCTTACCCGAGGGAGCTGGGGATCGGGCTTTGGGTTGGTGGGAGAGGGAGACCTTGAAGGAGTGGGGGGGGGAAGGGACTGGCGCAGGTGGAGGAAGCAATGCTACACGGATCAGTGCACTCCGCGGTCCCCTTAATGTTCACTCAGGAAGGCAGAGAATGGGACCACGTGTGCTGCACACGTGGTCCCATTCCCCGCCTTCCTGATGACGTCACCAGCCTTCCCAGCCATAACCCTCACCGCACGTCCCTGCTTTTATCCATGTGTCTCTCAATAGCTGATTTGTTTGAATGCCAAACTAGGGAATTCCCTGGCATTTTTGAATGTGGCTTGATCTTTGCATCTTTAGAAGAACTTGTTGTGCACGATTTCTAGGTTGGGCCTGGTGTGCCAGAAGAGCTGGACTCCAATTTTCATAAAATAACATATTTCATTGTCCAAGCAAAGATGGGTCTTCCCATAAGGCTAGGAAAGAAACACAATATTCCAGGCACTATTGCTATGACTGCCGTGCCCCTTGAGCTGAGAATCGCCCCCACCCTTTTGGCCTTCCAAAAGAGCCTCAAAATTGACTCTTGATGATTGGGTGGGGGTTGCAATGCCAAAGGTGATTGAGAGAATGAGAAGATTCCACCTCCACCTCCTCTCTATCTATTGCTTCCTATTTTTAGCCAGTTCTGATTAATTTTTAATGCTCTTGCTTTTAATGCTTTTGCGTTTTAATATTTTACATTGCTGTTTTTATGATGCCGCAAGCTGCCCAGAGTTGCTTGACAGAGAGAGCCGGCGGGGGGTGGGGGTGGGGGTGGCACATTGATTTAACAAACAAACCAAATCAATTTATATCCCTTAGGAAACGGGCTTAGCTCATACTACAGGTAGTCCTCGGCTTACGGCCGCAATTGAGCCCAACATTTCTGTCGCAAAGTGAAACATTCGTTAAGTGAGCTTTGCCTCATTTTATGACCCTTTTTTTACCACAGTGGTTAAGTGAAACACTGCAGCTGTTCGATTAGTCAGACTGTCGTTCAGTGAACCTGGCTTTTCTTTTCAGAAGGTCGCGAAAGAGGAACACGTCACCCAGGGAGACTGCAACCGTCATAAATAGGAGTCAGTTGCCAATTCCGTCTGAATTTTGATCACGTGGCTATGGGGATGCTACCATGGCTGTAAGCGTCAAAACTAGCGATAAGTCACTTTTTTCCATGCCGTTTTAACTTTGAACTGTTGTCAATCAAAGGCTACCTGTATGCACCTAGATAGCCCTCCACCTACAGCAGTTCGTTTAGCGACCGTTTGAAGTTACAACAGCCCTGGAAAAAAATGACCTACAATCCCTTTGAACACGACTGTTGCAGCATCCCGTTGGCCACGTGATACAAATTCAGACACTTGAGAATTGACTCACATTTATGACCGTTGCAGTGTCCAGGGATCATGCAGTCTCCTTTGGTGACTTTCTGACAAGCAAAGTCAAGGCGGAAAGCCAGATTCACTTAACGGCTACGTCCCTAAATGAACAACTGTGGTGATTCATAGAAGGCAGTGAGTCCGTAACCTGGGGCCAAATTCACTTAACCGGGATCTCGCTTATCAACCGAAACGTTGGGCTTGATTGTGGCTGTAAGTTGAGGACTGAAGGTAAAGGTTCCCCTTGCTCATATGTGCTAGTCGTTCCCGACTCTAGGGGGCGGTGCTTATCTCCGTTTCAAAGCCGAAGAGCCAGCGCTGTCCGAAGACGTCTCCGTGGTCATGTGGATGGCATGAGTAAACGCTGAAGGTGCACAGACCGCTGTTATTTTCCCACCAAAGGTGGTTCTTGTTTTCCTACTTGCATTTTTTTTACGTGCTTTCAAACTGCTAGGTTGGCAGAAGCTGGGACAAGTCACGGGAGCTCACTTCGTTACGCGGTGCTAGAGATTCGAACCGCCGAACTGCCGACCTTTCTAAGTTGAAGACTACCTGCATTTAATATTCCGGCCTGCCCTGTTGGCTTGCTTCCTCCCTCCCTCCCTCCCCAGCGGGGGGGGGGGTGTTGGGGAGAGAGAGAGAGAGGGAGGGAGGGAGGGAGGGAGGGAGGGAGAGAGAGAGAGAGAGAGAGAGAGAGAGAGAGAGAGAGATCCAGTTCCCCAGGAAGGCAGGAGTCGGTCAGCCAATTGAAGCTTGTCTGTCTTTTAAAACAGGGTTTTTCATGTCAATGTGAAACCTAAAAGTAGAATCCTTTGAGTTATTTATGGGCAGCTTTGTAGGGTTTTCCCCCCCCCCCCTTTTTCCCAGAGCTAGAATTTTTATTTGTTTGCCAATTCGGGGTGGGGGTGGGGGAAAGCCCCGCTGTTGCTAGGAAACATATTTCAGAAAGTGAGCTTGGGCAGGCAGTTGCCATAGCATTGCACCGAATAAATACAGCATATCTCTTTATTGATTCCCCAGATTGGTTGGGTGTGTATATATTTAGGAGTGTGTACGGGGAGGGGGGGGTGAATTTGAATTTTTCAATTTTGCATTTGCGTTTGAACTGTTGTGGTAGCTGTCTGGAGTTTGGGTACCTAGGCTGAGAGTTGAATCAGTTTTGAACCAGAAAATAGCTCGACAGAGGAAGAAGAATAAGTTGTACTGCTTACATACTCTTGGAAAACAGTTGCAGTTTGATGCATTGAGCTCAACCCCAATAGAGCTGGAAGGGACTTTGGAGGTCTTCTAGCCCAACCCCCGATGCACGCAAGGGTCCCTCTACAATTTGAAACATGTGGCTGTCCAGTCTCTTCTTAAACCCCTCCAGTGATGAAGCACCCACAACTTCTGAAGGCAAACTGTTCCACTGGTGAATTGTCGTCACTTTTAGGAAGTTTCTCCTTAATTCCAGGTTGCTTCTCTCCTTGGTTAGTTTCCATCCATTGTTTCTTGTTTTGCCTTCTGGTGCTTTGGAAAATAAGTTGACCCCCTCTTCTCTGTGGCAGCCCCTCAAATACTGGAATACTGCCATCATGTCAACCCTAGTCTTTTTTTCCCCTCTAGACTAGACATGCCCAGTTCCTGCAACCGTTCTTCATATGTTTTAGTCTCCAAGCCTAAATTAGTTTTGATTACTATGTAGTTAGTTAGTATTGTAGGAAGTTAGCACCCACCCCTCTCCTAAAAAAATGAAATATTTTAGGAAATATTAAAAGGGCAGAATATTTCCCCTGAAAGGGAGGCAGAAACTCACCCCCACTTTGTCAATGGGCCATTAAGACTGGGTCAGTCTATTCTACATAACAAAGATCTACCTCCTTCAGGCAGAGCCATTTAATTGCCCTTCACCACATCATCACCCAGCAAGAGTCAACCAAGCCTAGGACTCAACAGACAACCTACAAAGTTACCCCCTATATGGCCCCATGGGAGTCTGACAACCAATCCAGAACACAAACTCAGATTCAAAGCCTAACAGAGGGCATAAAACCTCAGCACTCTCAGCATCTCTTCCATCTTCATGCCATGTGATCTTGTCCATCCTCCATAAACCTTCTTTCCAAGCAACTTCCATGAATCCAGTGTCTTTTCCCCCACTTGGAACTGAACCCAGGTGGGCATTTCTTCCAATAGGATTCAATTAGCTTTGATTATGTAGCTTGCACAAAGATAAAATGCCGGAGCGTACCGCTTGCAACCCACCACTGAATACGTCCCACCCCCTGCGCATTCGCACACAACCTCCCCCATTCTCCCCACTCCTCTACATGCACATGACCCCCCGCGCATGTGGGTGACTCCTCCATGCCCTGTTTTGGGCCTAGCAGGCCTCTCTGCAGCCTTCTGGGACCAAAGGTGGCCCGCGGAGGGGTGCTGCCGCCCCCATGCCCCATTGTTGGACTAGCAGGCCTCCCTGAAGCTCCTGAAACTAAAAACGGGGTGCAGGAGGGGCCTGCCCCCCACATGTGTGCACATCTCCCTCCTACGCGGCAGAGACCCGAAAATCAGCTGGCCGGCGGGAGGCGCGCACGCATGCACGGTGGAGCTGAGCTGGAGAACGGCTTGCATGCCCGCAGAGCGGGCTTTGCATGCCACCTGTGCCACTTGTGCCATAGGTTCGCCATCAGGGACCCATGACATGGGCCGCCTTACAACACGAAGCGACCCAATGCAGGTTCTAATCTCTTTGTGAAAACTTTTCTTTGTTAGAAAAAAAGAAGTGACTTGTAAGCCAGTTTTCTGATCTCTCCAGTGTTAAATGTTGCTGTTACACTCTCAATCTAGGAATGAATAATCATGGCTTGGTTTTTTTTTTGGGGGGGGGGTGATAACAGGCAGACCAGGCTACCTATTAAAACCCACATGTTTCTCTTAAGTCTTTAAAAAAAAAATCAACCAACAACCTGCATTTCTAATTGCTTGCTTGACATTTAAAGCGTTGGACTTCTCTGTTGATAAAATGTTGTCGTAACCTCCTCATTTTTTTCTGCCCTGTTCATAGCCCTCTCAAGCCTTAACCAAGTGCCTGTTTTGATGACCTCTAGATGTTTGAAGTTATGGAGCAGGAGTATAATTACCCATTTGGAATTTAGCCAGATCACCGGGGTTAATATTGTTTCTCTTTGGCAAAAGTCATCGGGGAGTTCCTTATGACGGCAGTGAGGCTCCAGTTATTACTTCTGGTTGAAAGATATTTCCTCGGGGTAGCAGTGAGGGCCTTTACGGGGCTCAAGCAGACTTGCACTCCTCAAAGCACACAAGAGATTTTCGTTTGATGTCCTTTTTCTTGCCCGAAAAGCGAGCTTCGTCACTGGAGGATTTTAAGAAGAGACTGGACAGTCACTTGTCTGAAATAATGTAGCATCTCCTGCTTAAGCAGGGGGCTGGACTAGAAGACCTCCAAGGTCCCTTCCAGCTCTATTCTGATTGAATGGATTGGTTTTTGTCCAAGTTTCCAAGCTGTTTATTTCTCCCTTGGCTTTAATGCCTCCTTACTCTATTTTTCCTTAGTTTTCCAATACAGGTAGCCCTCGACTTAACAGCAGTTCATTTAGTGACCGTTCAAAGTTACAACAGCAATGAAAAAAGTGAATTAAGACCGTGTTTTACAGTTGCGACCTCTGCAGCACCCCCATCATCATATGATCACATTTCAGCAACTGGTTCAAACTTACGACGGTCGCCGTTTCCCGAGGTCACGCGATCCCCTTTTGCGACCTTCTGAGAAACTCAATGAGGAAGCCAGATTCATTTAACAGCCGGGTTACTACCTTATCAACTGCAGTGATTCACTTAACGGCTGTGGCAAGAAAGCTTGTGAAATGGGGCAAAACTCACTTAACAGATGTCTCGCTTAGCGACATAAATTTGGGGCTCAATTGTGGTCATAAGTTGAGGACTACTTGTAATTTAAATTATGTTAAATTCTCCTCTTTTTTTTCCGCAGGAAGAGAAAGAGACCGGTTCTGGGTTTCGGGAGAGATAAGGGCATAAAAAAATGCTGATGTTGCACCGATCACACTTCATTACTTAAAGCGTAATCAGCACTCAGTGGTGCTTTTGACAGGTTAATGGGCAGTGAAGTGAGTCAGCAGTTTCCTCTTTCGACAGGTGGACAGAAGGACAAGGAAAGGACAGGCAGCAAGGATTTAATTAAGACCGTCGATTTCAGGGATTGGAGGATTGTTACTTTCACTCTGGATTTTAATTGAATATTGTCAGGAGAATAATTGGAGGTTCCAATTTGAGCCGGGGCTGTGCAAGAAGAAATAAAAACGAGATCCAGAGAGGTGTGAGGAAAGAAGACCTATCTATTCCTAAAAGCGAAATAGTTTGCCGTTAGGGGCAGCTGCAGAAAAATGGGGTACAGCAACAGACATTTATAGGGGGGAACATGTCCTGGTGTGGAATTGTCCACGTGCTGATTTGAGGGTGACCTTTGCGGGGGCACGTGTATGTGTGCGTGTAGGTATGTCTGTGGCGTTTATTCTGTGAACATGGTGGGAGACCTAATTTAATTAATTCTATTTGTGCTTGCAGACCTTATCCTTTGATATGTGGATTAGGTCTGGGTAACTTATTTAGAGTTTTCAGGCAGATTAGGTAAAAGATTCCCCCTCCCCCCCCTTATTTGCTGTTTTTACTTGATTAGTTTAGTTTGAGCTTTGCTGTCAATTATCTAGTGTAGACTAGTGATTCTCATTCCACTGTGGAGTCTGTTAATGTTTTTAGGGAAGATGGAAACAGTATAAAGAATAAAATATACTTTGATCTAAAGCTTCAATATTTTTCTATAAATGTTGCTGAGTAAAGTTCAGTTTTTTAAGTAGGCGTCCTACTTTTGGATAAGGGTAGCATGGAAAAATCAAAACGTAGATAGTTCTCAGTTTACAACTATAATTTGAGCCCCAAAATTTCCATTGCTAAGTGTGACAACTGTTAAGTGAGTTTTGCCCCATTTTGCAACCCTTCTTGCCACAGTTCTTAGAAACCTCTAGTGGTGGAGCATCTCCACTGGTTCAGTGGTCAGCAAACTGCGGCTCTGGAGCCACGTGTGGCTCTTTCCTCCCTCTGCTGCGGCTCCGTCACCGGTCGGCGCCAAAATTTTGAGAGGAGCTTCCGGTAGGGTTTGGGGGGAGAAAAGCACAGTGCACCAGGAGAAGACTCTATGGCAAGGGGAGGGTTTTCCAGTTGTCTCCGCAATTGATAGGGCCTTCGGTTTTGACAGGTAGAGGAAAAAGGACGCCGCGCTAGGAGGAGACTCTATGGTGGGGGAACTGAACTTCCGGTCAGCAGCTCCAGAATTGAACGGGGGGCTTCCGGTTAGGAACTTTGTGGTTCCCGGTGTTTTCTTTTCTGTGGGAAACGGGTCCAAATGGCTCTTTGAGCCTTTTAAGTTTGCCGACCCCTGCACTGGTTAATTGTCTTCACGGTTAGGAAGTGTCTCCTCAATTCCAGATTGCTTCTCTTCTTGATTAGTTTCCATCCATTACTTCTTGTTTTGCCTTCTGGGGCTTTGGAAAATAAGTTGACTCCCCCACCCCAGTTCTTCCTTTGTGGCAGCCCCTCAAATACTGGAATCTTGTATTAATGAAACAATCAATCCTGTATTGATGAAATGATGATGGGTGAAACGATCCATCTGTAGGGTTTCCCCCCCCCCCCTTCCTCTCCCCTTGCAAACTCCTGCTGTGTTGTTATATAAAGCGATGATGCAATTTCGGTGCTCCGGGGCCTGAAAGCACCTTCATAAAACGGAGCCAAACACGTGTCCCCCTGCACAGGCTGTCGCTAAAATTCTGCTTTCCATGCCTTGCTGGTTTTAAAAGAAAGCTTCGCAGCTCGGCAGAATCATTGTGAGTAATTGTGCCCCTAAACATTTGGTCAGCACACAGCTAGCTACTGCTCAAGCTCTCCAGGGCAATTAACCTCATTGAAGGCTTTGCTTTAAATAGAGAACTATTTTAAGCCTTTAGAACAGAAACAGACCCTCTGATGTGCTTGCTTGGTTTTGCATATATCTGAGCGGCCACGGATTTATTAAATGATTGGACAGAGAGTCACGCTAACCGAGCAAAGGGCATTTTGGTAAATCATATCATTTGTTTCAAGTACTTTTAGAAAAGTTGTAGACAATCTGCGCGTGTTTGTTTAGCTTTTTGGGAGGAATAAGGTAAAGATCCCCCTCGCACATATGTGCTAGTCGTTCCCGACTCTAGGGGGCGGTGCCCATCTCCATTTCAAAGCCGAAGAGCCAGCGCTGTCCGAAGACATCTCCGTGGTCATGTGGCTGGCACGACTAAACGGCGAAGGCTGTTTACTTGCCTTTTTACATGCTTTTGAACTGCTAGGTTGGCAGAAGCTAGGACAAATAATGGGAGCTCACTCCGTTACGCAGCCTAGGGATTTGAACCACTGAACTGCCGGTTTTTCTGATCGACAAGCTAAGCGTCTTAGCCATTGAGTCACTAAGTCCCTGTTTTTTGAGGAATAGATATGTTAAAAAGCAGCTATTTTTCAGGTCCTGTCTTCATCCCAGATTATTAACTTTTAAACAGTGAGATGCCCACCAAGATTGCATGAAGTTTCTATAGGGTATTACTAATTTTCTTTCTTTTTTCACCTGCTCAGGAGAAAAGGCTTCTGCTCTTTATCTTGTAACTCAATTTTTGCAAAGTCTAACAATGTCCCAAGTGTCCTTTCTTTGCCAACTTTGGGCTAACATTCTTTTTTTTAAATCTTTTCCTCAGAGAATGTAGTTCATGTATGACAGGGGTGTCCAAACTTGGCAACTTTAAGACTTGTGGACTGCTGGCTGGGGAATTCTGGGAGTTGAAGTCCACAAGTCTTAAAGTTGCCAAGTTTGGACACCCCTGATGTATGACTTCATGCTGGTAGAATATCTTTCTCACCTGGGTATTCATTTTTTTTCCCAAGACTACTTTTTTGTGTTTAAGTGTTACCCAAAATTAATTTGTCAATGTTGCGGTCTGGCTGCTTTGATCTGCAAAAAGAAGAAAAAAATAATGCTATCTTTAGTAATGTTAATATATTGGACAGTTGCTCCTGTAACATGAAATTTTAGGAAGCATTATGCCCATTTTTCCGTAAGTTCAGAAACAACACAGATTTGCCATTGCTGATTTTTGCCGTATTCTGTTTGGCAGAGTTATGAAAACGCACACACGCACACGTAAATACAGAGTAGATAAGATGCTTTGGGATTGTTGGAAGTCTTCTCAGCGGTCCAGAAAAGAAAAGGATAAGAGATAAGGCAAAAAGGAATCGCTGGGCTGGGCAGACCAGTTGCAGGGGGAAATTAAGCATTGACCTTATTGGTAAAGAACTTTTGTAATGGGTTACCCACAAGTGATATTTTAGGACAGGATTCAAAACCTCTCAAATCCAGATAGTTTACCGTCCACCTCCCACTGCAGTCTCTCCCCCAAGACCAACTTCTAAAGATGCCCTGTTTACCCAAAAATAAGACCTAACTGGAAAATAAGCCTTTTGGAGCAAAAACTACTATAAGATCTGGCTTTATTTTTGGAGAAATATGGTAATTGCCACATAGAGAATATCTTCATAGTAGTTGAGCAACACCCATTATATCGGTGGTGGGTTCCTACCGATTTGGCCCGGTTCAGCCGTACCGGTAGTGGTATGGCGGCCTGGGTCTGTGGAACCGTCAGTGACCCAGGCCTGCCATGCCCCCGAACTGGTTCCTTGGTCGCCGCCGTCACCGTCACCATCTCGTTTTTGAGTTCTGCACAAGAGCAGAACAATGTTAATTGAAGTGCGCATGCGTGCGCAAAGCATGCACACGAACGACCTGGCAGTAAAGCTGGCCGGAACCCACCCCTGCATTATATGTGATTGACTGTCCACACGTCAGTGTACATCAGTTCATTTTAAAGCAATAAGCACCTAAAGGTGCTTTTTCCAAAAGGCACCTGGACTTTCTTGGTTATTTTCTTTGAACATATTTTGCTTCTCATCCAAGAAGATTCTTCAGTTTCTTCAGAAGAAGCTTCTTGGATGAGAAACCAAACATTTTCAAACAGATAAGCCAAGAAAGTCCAGTTGCCTTTTGGGAGAAGCACTTTTGGGACAACCACGATCTGGCTGATTGAGAATCTCCCAAGGCAAACAATAGATACCGACATAAACCAATTGTCAGCGTTCCAAATATCATACAAAATTAAATCAGAGTCCAAGGCAGAGCTTTCCTCAAACTTCCAATTTATTAAGAGAGACACGTTGGCACATCTGTGGAAAACCCGAATCTGAAAGCTACCTGGATTTTCCACCCAGTTGAAAATTCACAATCCTGCCCCTCACCCACAAGTCCATCACATGGTCCAATGTTCCACTGCCACACTGGCATTTCCACCCATCTAGTTCCGGTCAGGTGCAGAGGTGCGGAGACAAAAGATGACCTTGGGCTTCTAGAAAGGAAGGTTTTATTTTGACAACACATTCTACAATTGTACTCCTTACTATTCCCCCTCCCAATTACCCCACTAATGAAACAGCATAGTAAAAAGCGAGTGTGGCAGGCCAAAGATCCTAAAAGGAATATGACTGCAGGCCTTACACCAATATTAAGATTCTGAAAGAAGTCAGGTGTGAGCCTAATAAAAAAAAATGTAGCTGCTCTGAAGTGTTTCTGACAAGTACACCCTGCCCTCCTCCATGATCTGAAACCTATTTGGTGCCTCGAACACAACATACTTGCACAGCCCTGGAAACCAGTTGAATGATAAAAACCAGTTCCAAATACAGCGGTCTTCAAGTGGAACCAGTGACCAGTAGGGTGATGGACTCACGTTTGCAAGAAGGCTGGACAGCCATCTAAACGAGATGCTTTAAGTAAAAGTTTTTCACATTCTCCAAACAATCAGTCACATGGTCCAATCATGGTGCAGATTGGCAACCGGGTGGCATCTCACAGCCTGATCAGGTGTGAGAATGACCTTGGTTCCCAAGAGAAAATATTTTGTTTTGGCCACAGAATCCCCTCTATCTCAAATTCTCCCTCCCTATCCCTCAACTCCAGTGTGGCAACACTGAAGTGGTAAAAAATAGATTTGGTCAGGTCAGCTTCAGGGCTGACAGCATGCTGTTGAGACTCTCTGCCTCAAGGACCCCAATCAATTAGAAGGGTCCCCGAGCAATGGGCCACGGACCAGTACTGTTAGGAAGCAGGCTGTGCAAGCGAGCGAAGCGACATCTGCATATGCCCGGGATCTAGGTAGTGCACTAACCAAAGCCCTCCCCCTTGCTAGTCTGTAGAAAAAATATTTTTCCTGGTACCAAAAAGATTGGAGCTCACTGAATTAGAAAAATCATTAATGTCCCACCCTCAATGTCTTTCATTCATTCATGGAGTTTATCGGTATATTGCAAATAGAAAACCACCGTTCTCCAACTTAATCATATTTTCTATCATGTTCTATGCTGCACTTCAGATGTGCTTTCGGTGCAGTGAATGGGCCTCTAGCTGTGAAGTCTGCATTAAGGTTAATGGACGTAGCACAGTAAAATCACGGACACTTTTGCCGTAAATTTACCTCGCTGCAGGTAACCATTCTTCCTTCGAGGTCTTGAGAAGAGGTAGAGCAGTAGAAAAATGCAGCTGTTGCCCCCCCCCCTCTCCCTCTTCTGGGATCCAAACTTTCTCAGAAAACGGCGAACCCCTTCCACGCATATCGTGTTCCGTTTTTATGACATTTTTAATTTCCAGACCTACAGCGGGGTGGAGGCTGAAATGATTCATGTGAAAAGTCACACAAAGCCATCAATACTCCAGAATGCCTGTTTTGTGTGAGTCAGTGGGGCAGGCGAATTGAAGGGCTTTGAGGTTGTGAGCACTGAATGGAATCCAGTGGATTTGTACATTATTGCTGTGATGGTTGGTCAGCCAAAGGTTTAGTCTTTATTTGGCATTTTTATTCACCTATTAAATCCTTCCCAAAAGACCTGGGATAGGCAGGTGTTGTTTTCGATGGTGTTAAAGATAAAGCATGATGTACGCTGTTCAAAGTGAAGCTACCTATGCTCCTCATCTTCCTCCTCCTCCTCCTCCTCCTCCTCCTCCTCCTCCTCCTCCTCCTCCTCCTCCTCCTCTTCCTCCTCCTCCTCCTCCACCACTACCACCACCACCACCACCACCACCACCACCACCACCACCACTTCTTTATCTAAAATGTGTTTCTTATTTTTTTAAATAAAAACGTTTTTTATTTTTCCTTTTCAAATCCATTCATAGATTCTTGTAATTGCTCTTTAACATTTGTCTGTTCATCCTTAGTCTCTACACTCATTTTTTTACACACATATATAATACAGTTTGGGTCACTTTCTTGCCACCCTGTGCCTCCATCTTATTTTGCAACCACCTTACTCCTTCCATCTTCTCAACGTCCCTTCTCTGCCTTCTTTTTTCCTCCTCACCTTCCTCCTTTCTTCTTCCCCTCTCTTTCTCCCACTCCTCCTCCTCTCTTCTTCTCCTTCTTGCCCTCTCTCCTACTCTTACCTCCCCTCCCTTACTTCCTCTTCTTTGCCCTTCATTCCTTTCCCTCCTCAACCCCCCCCCCCCCTCCATTCCGTTGTTGCACTTATTTATTTCCTCTGATGGGTTCTCAGGGTGGCAGAGGATTGGTGCGATGGCCTAGAGGTGGAGCTTTCGCCTCACAATCAGGAGGCTGTGAGTTCGATCCTAGGTAGAGGTAGATATTTCTCTCTGTGGGCACACCGAGAATATATCTGCTGAACAAAATCCACATTGGTGACGGGAAGGGCATCTGGCCATTAAAGCACTCTGCTAACTCCATTCAGTTGCCCAGACTTCACCCCGCAAGAGATTATGGGGTTGTTAAATGAAGATGATGATGTGTGTGTTTGTGTATTTGGCATGTATATGTATCAACTCAAGGCAGTGAACATAATGCTCCTTCCTCCTCCTGTTCCCCTCCCCATAACAACAACCAGTTGAGGTGGGTTGGCTTGAGAGAGAGTGACTGGCCCAACGTCACCCAGCTAACTTTTATGCCTAAGGCAGGACTAGAACTCACCGTCTCCTGATTTTTAGGCCAACACCTTCACTTTCACTAGTGATGTCTTGGAGCTATATTGGTGGAGAAGGCAGCTTTCTTCAGCCTTGTATTCTTTAAGAATTCCATCATCTACAGCCACTATGATCCAAAGACAGCAATTGTAAAAATGTCAGTAGACATCTGGAGGGCAGGAAGTGAGGACGATAATTGTAATCAAAGCATCTGAAATCAAATGTAATTAAAGTAATTAATGTTTACAATACAGTACATAATTTATATTCTCAATTCCACAAGTTTTGGCTGCCTTTCAAAAATTGTATAAATTAAATTAATTAAAATGGCATTCTAAAAAAAAAACAAATCCCACCCAATATTTTATTTTATTTTATTTGGGTTTATTTGGGATGCTCATCTCTGTTTCTAAGCCGAAGAGCCAGCGCTGTCCAAAGACATCTCTGTGGTCATGTGGCCGGTAAACTCAGAAGGCGCACGGAACGCTGTTCCCTTCCCACCAAAGGTGGTCCCTATTTTTCTACTTGCATTTTCTCCATGCTTTCAAACTGCCAGGTTGGCAGAAGCTAGGACAAGTAACAGGAGCTCACTCCGTTACGCGGCGCTGGGGGTTCGAACCGCCGAACTGCCGACCTTTCTGATCGACAAGCTCAGCGTCTTAACCACTGAGCCACCTTGAATATCACTGGCTGATTAAAGGGTAAATGAATTCATTAAGTCAGGGGTGTCCATGGCTGGCTGGGGAATTCTGGGAGTTGAAGTCCACAAGTCTTAAAGTTCCCAAGTTTGGACACCCCTGCATTAAGTATAAGACGTCCTTAACCTAGAATCACAATAGAGATCAGACCTGCTAAGCAAGCTGGTCCTTAAAGGTGCCTGATTATATGACCTTATTTTGCTTTGGTTTTTAAGAAAATCAGTGCAGTTCATGAATTTGCCTTCCCCCATCGACTTTGCTTGTCGAAGGTTGATTGGGAAGATCACACTGGAGATCACATGATCCCACTGTACTGTCATAAGTACAGGTCTTTTGATGAGCAGCTGAATGCTGATCGCATGGCCTTGAGGTTGCTGCAAATGGATGTAAGTGGGAGAACTGATTATAAATCAGTTTTTTAGTGCCGTTGTAACTTTGAACGGTCGTTAAATGAATGATTGTAGGTTGAAGATTCCCTGTATTGTTTTTCTCCGGCTATTTGTCACCATCCTCCATTCATTTGTCAGTTCCTATTTTTACAGGAGGACACATTTAGAATGGTGCCCTTCAGTTTGTGTTTGTAGAGATTCTCCGTCCTCCAGGACATGGTTGTCCCAAAGGTGCGTTTTTCAAGAGGCAACTGGACTTGCTGGTTTTTCTTTGAAGACGTTTCGCTTCTCATCCAAGAAGCTTCTTCAGCTCTGGCTGGATGGAGGGGAATGGAAGGATTTATGCTCCTTGCAGACAGCTGGTCATTTGCATTCTTTTAGAGAGTCATTGAGGCCACACGGAGATTTACCTATGTCATCAAAGAGACCATTTGTGTCAAAATTGAACAGCCCTCCCTCAAAAGAGGGGGAAGCATACGGCATCATCTATCTCCAGTTTACAACACAGTCCTTTCAGCAGTTCCAAGAAGGCTCCATATCTATTTGCACAATTCAGGTGATCCTGATAACACATGCAATCCTCCAGGTGGCCTCAACGACCTACGTTCCCTCTAAGCTGCGCGGCTGCGCTAGCGCGCACTTGAAAAGCAAACTCCGCGCAGTAGCTTCCAACTTCCGCGCAGTGTTTTTTAGCATGATGAATCCAGAGCCAAATCCTCGGCTCTGCCAGCTGCCTTCCTCCCCCGAAACGTAACTACCCAGCCGGGGAAAGCAACGAAGCCGAAATGATACCATTCAATTCAGGACCAAGAGGAATCAACAAGCTGGGCAGGTAACCCCCCCCCCCACCTGCCGCCGCCACCACTGGCAGCAACCCCTGTCTCCGTTCAAGCTTGTCACGGAGTGGCTGCCAGTTCTGTCTTTCAGCAGGCCCAGCCAATCACCGCATGAGCAACTTAAAGGCGGTCATGAATAATAAGTGTCTCCCGGGCCCTCGGGGATAGACTCGGCCTCCGCACCAGGACTGCTTTTAAAGCTCTGAGCGTGTAAGGCAGGCAGCGAGTCCGCAAATTGTTTTCCTGAAAATAATCTCCACTTAACGGAGAGGGGCTTCCTTGTGATAACTGTGAACAGGACCACCGGCCCCAAAGGGCTGCTGGAAGCACATTAGAGCACTCTGCCTTTGGGGAAGCGGTTGGATTTCAGGTTACCGATCGGTCTGTTGCACATATCTATTGGAAAGTATAGGCGCGTAACACACACACACACACACATTTAGTCTGGGAGGGGATTTCTTTCTGTTTGATTCTGAAAGTGTAGGGTCATATACCTCTTTCCCTTATCTATCAGGGGAAGGCTTTGCTGACACTTGCATGCTGTCATTATCTATTTTCTTTTTAAATGCTTTGAATTAGTCTTCTGTTTTTTTTACCAATGGCACCAGAGAAGAAAGGGATAATTTTCAGGAAACAGAAAACTGACCTAATGTATTGGTTTGCCTCTTTTATGCATCTTTGTCTGAAAGTCTGAAAATTAGTACTTACAAATCAACATTTCATCACACATTCCATACATTATTATATCATTTGCGTATGAAAAGGCTGTATATTAAATGAGCCATTTAATATATTGAAAACCAACTTTATTTTCTGTTGGTTCATCCTCTCAAAGGTGACTGATCAGATTTCTTTAGCAAGTTCAAATTGGCTAACCTCCATGTAGTTTGTTTTGGCAGTTTGTTCTACTAGTTTTGGGGGGATCAGCCATGGTCAGCTAGGTGATACCATCCATAGTATTGATACAGCAAATGGTTCCAGTTCTTGGATCATCATATAAAAACAAATGGTTAAATATATTTTACAGCCAGCCAATATATAAATGTTGTATACATGCAACTCAATAAATAATAGGTTTGTTTCTTTATGTACCCCAATTGCTAATCTACATCAATTGGTAATTTATTCATTACTTGCTAATATCACTGCAGACTATTGGATAGTAAGGGGGAAAGTATGAAGCATATAAAGTAATTCATAGTATGAAAATGTGGATAGATCCTTTTCCCATAGAGAGTCATCCATTGAACTTGAATACAAGTAGTCCTCAACTTACTATATATATATTACATAGTCATATATTATATAACAGTTTTAATTAAGCGGGTATCTTGAATAAACATAACTTTGAATTTCAAATAACACTGATTTTGTTGTTGTCTTGGGTGACATCTGTGAAAAAAATTCAGGTGCTCAGGCATGAAAATGTGCCGCTCAAACACTATACTTTTCCACTCACACTGAAAAAAAATTAGAGGGAACATTGTCAACGACCCTCTAAAAGGATGCAAGTGACCAGCTGTCTGCAAGGAATATAAATCCTTCCATTCCCCACCATCCAGTCAGAACTGAAGAAGCTTCTTGGATGAGAAGCGAAATGTCTTCAAGGAAAAACCAGCAAGTCCAGTGGCCTCTTGAAAAAAAAGCACTTTTAGAACCTTCCATTTGTATACTTTTCCCACTTGAGTTTAACGGAGAGCATTGTCTCATCATTCAATTCAATTCAATTCAATTCAATTCAATTCAATTCAATTTATTTGATTTCTAGACCGCCCCCTCTCCCCAAAGGGACTCGTCTAGTTAAATCCTATTAAATCATCTAGTTAAATCCTATAAAAATGGTTTCGTTTCACTTTAGCGTCTGTTTCTGCTGCAGATTAGACCAGTTTTACTTCTGAAAATGTTTTCCCCTTGGCTTCTTTTAACCTCTGACAGTTATTTATAGGAAGCAGCACCCCTGGGATAGCAAGTATTTTCCAGATAGAAGATGAGTCTCAGCAGAAAATTGCTTTGGAGGGGGGAAATGTTCCTGCCTGGGACTTTATGAAATATAATGTAAATGTTGCGGTTGATTTCAACAATAAGATAACACCATATATAGTTTGATTCTAAGCCTTAGACTTCAAGACAACAGATCAGACAAGCATTTTTGCCTGTTTTACAAAATTGGGCACAATTGCCACTTTCACAAGTAATATTTGATTTGGTATATGGGAAGGTAGCTTCACTGCAAATTTGCTTTAAGTAAATGATCTGGAACTGTTATTTTTTAAATTGTGCTTAATTTGGCAGTCTTCCATATGAATAATACCAAGAAAAGTGTATGGATAGACGTGAGCTTATCTTGAAGATTTATTATACAAATACATTGGGAGTTTTCATTTACTAATATTTTTATTATTGTCTAGAACTAAACTTTCTGTCCATTGCCAAGTATCCAAAAGGCAAAAAGAATTAAGTTATATCCAGTGAAGCCATAGACTCTCCTCCTCAAAAATGGTGATATGATCTGGCAGTTAATGTACTAATACAGCACTTGTATTAATACATGTCAAATTTAAATTTTACTGACACAAAAATAAAGGGAGACTAGTATAGCTATTTCAATCTGTTTAGTTCTCATCAGCTAGCCATACCCTTACTGGGATTTGAACCCAGGCCGCTTACATAATAAATAATAATAATAATAATAAATAAATTTTATTTGATTAGCCGCAACCCTCTCCCGAAGGACTCGGGGCGGCGTACAATCAAAAGGATAAAATACACATAGGACACACATACATACGAAAAAACAAGGACAATTACATTTGTGCATGAAGGAGAGTAGACTTGTAAGTGAAGGACAATAAACACAGCTAAAAACACAATTAAAACACAGTTTAAAATCCCCTTAAATAAAATTGCTAAATTAAAAACCCCTCAGGAGCATAACGAAGTTATGGTTGAGCCAGGCCAGATATTTGAAAAAGGTGGGTCTTGAGCTTAACACGGAAGGAGCGGAGGTCTGTAGTGGTCCTAATATCCGGGGGGAGGTCATTCCACAGGGCTGGGCCCGCCACAGAGAAGGCTCTGCTCCTAGGCGCCGCCCCATGGCATTGTCTAGTGGACGGCACCTGGAGAAGTCCCTCTCTGTGCGAGCGAATAGGTCGTAGGGATGTGTGGGGCAGAATACGGTCCCGCAGGTAACTAGGTCCTGAGCCATGGAGCGCTTTAAAGATCGTAATCAAAACCTTGAAACGCACTCGATAGACCACAGGAAGCCAGTGCAGCTCGCGCAGGTGTGGTGTCACATGGGAGTACCTGGTGCTCCCCATAATCACCCGCGCGGCCGCATTCTGGACCAACTGTAGTCTCCGAGTGCATTTCAAGGGAAGCCCCATGTAGAGAGCGTTGCAGTAGTCCAGGCGAGACGTCACCAGCGCATGGGTGACTGTGCGTAGGGCGTCCCGGTCCAATAGGGGGCGCAATTGGCGCACCAGGCGAACCTGATGGAACGCCCCCCTGGCCACGGCTGTCACATGTTCATCCATGGACAGCCTGGCATCCAGGAGGACGCCCAAATTGCGCGCCCGCTCCACGGGGGCGAGTTGTATGCCCCCAATGGCCAGAGATGGAATTATCTGGTTGAACCGGGGAGCCGGAACCCACAGCCACTCCGTCTTGGAAGGGTTGAGCCTGAGTCGGTTGTCATCCATCCAGACCCGTACGGCTTCCACACACCGGGACATCACTTCGACGGCCTCGTTGGGGTGGTTCGGGGTGGAAATGTACAGCTGAGTATCATCAGCGTACAGATGGTATCCCACCCCAAAACCACGGATGATCTCACCCAGCGGCTTCATGTATGTGTTGAACAGGAGTGGCGAGAGGACCGACCCCTGTGGCACCCCACAGATAAGGGGGCTTAGGGTCGACCTCTGCTCTCCTGCCAACACACGCTGCGTCCTGCCGGAGAGGTAGGAGCCGAACTACCGCAAGACGGTGCCCCGGATCCCCAACCCCTCCAGTCGGTGCAACAGGATACCATGGTCGATGGTATCAAAAGCCGCCGAGAGGTCTAATAGGACCAGGATAGAGGAACAGCCCCTATCTCTGGCCCTCCAGAGATCATCCACCAACGTGACCAAGGCCGTCTCTGTGCTGTGCCCAGGGCGAAAGCCGGACTGGCGCGGGTCTAGATAATCATTCTCCTCCAGATGTCGTGGAAACTGAGAAACCACCACACTCTCCACAACCTTCGCCAAAAAGGGAAGGTTGGAGACAGGACGATAATTGACCAGCTCCATAGGGTCCAGGGAAGGCTTCTTGAGCAAGGGTCTCACCACCGCCTCTTTCAAGGCGGCCGGGAGAGACCCCTCACCCAACGAAGCGTTCACTAGGTCCAGGAGCCAGTCGCGTGTAACCTCCCAGGATGCCAGTACAAGCCAGGAGGGACACGGGTCCAGTAAACATGTGGTAGGTCGCAGTCGCCCACGCAATCTGTCCAAATCCTCGATGACAACCAAGTCAAACTCCTCCCAAAAAGGTTTCTCAAGACTCGCCACTGGCGTCTCGACTGGGCCACTGAAGGGGACCCAATCCTTCCGGATTTGAGCGACTTTATCCTGCAGATATTTCCCAAACTCCTCTGCCCTGCCCTGTAAAGGGGCCTCCCGTGGCCTCTGAAACAGAAGAGAGCGGGACACCCGAAACAGGGCGGCAGGGCGGTTCTCTGCGGATGCAATGAGAGCGGCACAATATTGACGTTTGGCCGTTCTCAATGCCACTAGGTACGTCCTTAAATGGGCTCGTACCTGTGCTCGGTCAAGTTCGGATCGGGAGGATCTCCAACGACTCTCTAGGCATCTCTTGCGGCGCTTCATCACCCTTAGCTCCTCGGTAAACCAAGGGGCCAGGGTGGATCGTTGCCGCCGGAGAGGCCGCAAAGGCGCCACCTGGTTCAAGGCCCCGGTAGTCGCATTATTCCACGCGGCCACCAGGTCCTCTACCCGAGGGCGGGTCAGGTCTGCAGGAGGTGGCCCAAGCTTCGTCTGGAACCTGTCTGGTTCCATCAAGCGCCTGGGGCGGAACCATCTAGTGTTCTCCGGTTCCGCCTCCCCGCAGCGAGGAGTAGCACCAGGGAAGTCAAGACGGAGGAGTGAGTGATCTGACCATGACAGAGGAGTGATGGTTAAATTCACTCCTCCCAGATCACTCAACCACTGGCGAGAGACAAAAACAAGGTCCAAGGTGTGACCTCCCTCGTGTGTCGGGCCCTGAATCATTTGAGTCAGGTCCATGGCTATCATGGAAGCCATGAACTCCCGAGCCCCCTCTGATGCTTCTCCCACCGACGGTAGGTTAAAATCCCGTAGTATAGTAGGCAGATGCATTAACCTCTAGGCCGCAGGCTCTCCTCACTTTGTTGGCTGTACCAGGGGGAGATTAAGTGTTTTTCTGGTGAGACCAGTCTATCAGAGCAACCTGGTCTACCCAAATATGGGATAGAACATAGGGCTTTCGCCTTTCAGCCCCAATCCGGGAGCCTTTTCAGGCTTCCACGACAAACTATTACGTATTAATACATAACTTGTAAAGCTGTTAAGGAAAAAGGGTAGTGTTGAAGCCCCACCTTTTCCAGATCTCTGCACTTTCTCAATAGGGGTGGAGAGAAATGGTCAGTCCTCTTCTTTCCTCGAGAATTACATAAATTCAGCTTTTGTCCCATTGCAAATAATGGAGGAGGTGATTGCAAATGCACTTTGTTGCGGTATATTGTGACCTTTTTAAAGCTCTGTGAATTCATATTTGACCAGCCAGAGAAACTACCTGAAATAAATCTCAACTAAAATTTTTAATTAACTAACTCTCTCTATGGATGTATGCAGTTTTGCCCTGATTGGAACTTCATTTGATTAGCAAATGTTCGTATAATACAATGCAATACAATAGCAGAGTTGGAAGGGACCTTGGAGGTCTTCTAGTCTAACCCCCTGCCCAGGCAGGAAACCCTATGCCGTTTCAGACAAATGGCTATCCAACATCTTCTTAAAGACTTCCAGTGTTGGGGCATTCACAACTTCTGGAGGCAACTTCTGTTCCACTGATTAATTGTTCTAACTGCCAGGAAATTTCTCCTCAGTTCTAAGTTGCTTCTCTCCTTGATTAGTTTCCACCCATTGCTTCTTGTTCTACCCTCAGGTGCCTTGGAGGATAGCTTTGTGGCAACCCTGAGATATTGGAAGACTGCTACCAGGTCTCCCCTAGTCCTTCTTTTCATTAGACATACCGACTTCTTGCAACAGTTCTTCATATGTTTTAGCCTCCAGTCCCCTAATCATCCTGGTTGCTCTTCTCTGCACTCTTTCTAGAGCCTCTATATCTCTATGCCTTCTGGAATATCCTGTTACCCCTTGGGGTGTAGTAGTTTGTCCCCACCCTCCTATCCTTCTGCAAAGACTAAAGATCGGGCTCTGCCAGTTGGCCCGGGGACCCAATAGAGGAGCATATCACTGGAAGTGGTTGCTGGACTAAGTTGCTGACTTCCCACCCCCACTGCGCTTTTTGGTCCCTCTGCACCAATCTTTTTAATTCCCTATTATTCTACTTCCATTGTTTATTTTTCTTGATTTAATCCTTTGCTATTGTTATGCTTACATTTTTAATCCATTGTCAGTGTTCCAAATATCATCCAAAATTAAATCAGAGTCCAAGGCAGAGCTTTCCTCAAACTTCCATTTTATTAAGAGAGACATGTTGGCACATCTGTGGAAAACCCGAATCTGAGAGCTACCTGGATTTTCCACTCAGTTGAAAGTTCATGAACCTGGCCCCACAACCACAAGTCCATCACATGGTCCAATCTTCCACTGCCACGCTGGCAGTTCCACCTATCCAGTTCCGGTCAGGTGCAGAGGTGCGAAGACAAAGAATGACCTTGGGCTTCTAGAAAGGAAGGTTTTATTTTGACAACAACGCATTCTGCTCCTTACTATTCCCCCTCGCAATTCCCCACTAGTGAAACAGCATAGTAAAATAAGAGAGAGTGTGGCAGGCCAAAGATCCTAAAAGGACTATGACTGCAGGCCTGACAGTAACCTTTAATTCAGGGGTGTCCAAACTTGGCAACTTTAAGACTTGTGGACTTCAAGTCCCAGAATTCCCCAGCCAGCTGGCTGGGGAATTCTGGGAGTTGAAGTCCACAAGTCTTAAAGTTGCCAAGTTTGGACACCCCTGCTTTAATTGGACCAAAACAATGCACTATAGGCAGTAGTGGAATTTAAATAATTTAACAACTGTTCTCTGCCCTAATGATTCCTTCCAACAACCAGTTCACCAAACTGCTCAGAAAGTTAACAAACCGGTTGTCCCAAAGTGGTGCGAACTGGCTGAATCCCACCACTGACTACGGGGCAACAGTTTTTGAACCAAGGTTCCTCAAATGGACTAACATACAGAGTGCATCTGAAAGGTGATCAGCTATAATCAAGCCAGCAGGAAGTCAGAAGTTGCTCTTACTCCCAAATTTAAACTTGCGAGTTTAAGCTCTCTACAAGAATCTGAACAACTAATAGCCAAAGCAAATTGGTGGCAGACAAGAATTAACAGAAGTGAAGGTGGGCTGGACTTAGATCTCTTGTGGGCGGGAAGGAACTCAAGACTGATGACGCGTTTGACCCTGCTTTCGGCTCAGCCTGGACATCTCCTGCAGGTTGTGTAGTATACATTTAATGTTGAACTTGTGCATTTGATGATGATGGTGTGTGTGTGTGTGTGTGTGTGTGTGTGTGTGAAAGAGAGTTTGTACACACACACACACACACACACACACACACACATGGTAATTAGACACTTACCTGTTTGGGTTAAGCATTTGAAGCTATCCGAACAATTTAGAAATAAATAGAACCATGGCAGAAATAAATAGATTTAATGTTTTTAACTATTCTATTTTTAGACACTGGAAGCCATCTTGAATTTCAGATACTCAGGTGGTCCTGGACATATTGATGGATACTATAGGAACTTGTCCCTGGGACTTCATGTGGAAGTTGAGCCATCTGTGTTCTTCACACGTGTCAGTACCTTGCCTGCAACAAGGTACGTTGTGTCTACTGAGAAAGGTATTTCTTCATTTAAGGTGAACAATGGTATAATCAACTCCTGTTAGGTTGTAGCTCTTCATGCCAGCTCACCAGCACGGTTGTGCCAAGTGCAGTATTCCCTGCTATACATTGGGACTGTACTGGTGCAGTTCTGGTACATTTGGCCAATATACCACAAGCATTTGTGTAGAGGACAAGATGAAATCTAGATTGGGATCAAATGAATGTATGCTTGCCACAGTAATTAATTGCAAGTAGAAGGAAAAAAATATATATTTTTAAGTAGCCTAGTAAGTGATCTCATTGTCTCCAAGGAGGTGACATTGAACTTAAGTGAGACTCCCACCTCACAGAAAGGAAAGTAAGAAAACCTAATCTGCTCACAACATCATAGTTGTAGCAACTCTCCCCCTTTATAACTAAACTAGCTGATAACTCGTCATTGTCCAGGTATTTATTTATAGGGGGAAAATGTCAGGACCAAATGTAATTTCTAATGTTGGATTTTCTCCGTTACCAGAGGGAGCCCCCTTGTGGGGTACTGTGAAGCCGTTATCATGGCAACTCTACTGTGCTGTACAGTAGAAGCCCTTTTACGGCAGTACTGTAGAGGCCATTTGAAGGCACAACAGGCTGTATCATAACAGAACCCCCCCCCCCAAGGGATATTAGGGCGTCTTACACCCAGAGTATTTGTTTCCAGTCATCTGTGTACCACGTTTGGTTGAAATTGCTTGAGATGTTCCAGAGTTATGCTGCAACACACACACACACACATCTTATATATATGGATTATTGGAAAAATGTTTTCTTTTAGATAACCACAGTCTCATTCAATGATGAAACTATGCGACAGTGCAAGGGACTCTGTATTTTGTAGGTTGCAGATGGGTTGTATGAAAATGTACAGTATGTTTGATAACAATTATCGCTACTCTATGATTGATGGGATCTTTATTTTAATTTCCCAAATAGTACTCGCCAATGCCATTTGCTCCTCGACGTATTCAATTACACGGAACACGAACTCATGATCAGCGCAAAGAACAATGAAGATTTAGTGTTGCATGCTGGAGAATGCCAGCGGTAAGTTTAGACTCTCTTTCTTTCACTGGGTCCTCCTCTTTTTCAAGGTGCATCAGTTTATAATACGTCCAGCCTTATACTGAAGAAGGTATTTCAATTTGAAAAATTTATTTTGCTGAATTGATTTTTGTATCAATAAGATTTTTGCATTTTCCCCGTATATGACAATATATAGAGGGTGACTGAGAGAAAAAACAGTATGTATGCATGCATGCATGTATATATATATTCAATATATACAATATATACTACACACACACGCTTCACTACGAAACTATGTGATCGGGCTTGATAAGTTGACACTTTCAACTTGAAAATTAATGAGTAGTTAAGATGGGCCTCTCCTCTCCCCAGAAACAGAGTTCTTTTCAGGTGGCCAGGGGGAGTAGAATGTCTAACTCCTTAGCATCAGAGCGTGTTAATATAAGGCAACTGGCTGTTGGAACAGAGTTCTTTTCAGGTGGGGAGTGGGAGTAGAACTCCTTAGCATCAGAGCGTGTTAATAATAATATAAGATATACTAATGATCTGATGGTCTTTTCAAACAATCCTTTCTTAGCAAGCACCTAGAAGCCAAGAGGAACCTAGGTGCCAAATTTTAAGTTTGTAGGCTTTACGGTTCTGGAGATTTCGTGATGATGCATGAGCGGTATCTCGCTTTTGTATAGATAGATTTTATTACAAGGATGTAGTGACAGAATATAGTCAAAGCTGTGGTTCTCCAGATAGATAGACAATGAAAGACAGTTTGGTCTAATGGTTAAAGCACCAGACTGGAAAACAGGAAACTGTAAGTTCAAGTCTTGCCTTAGCTACAAAAGCCAGTGGGGTGTGACCTTGGGCCAATCACCCTCTCTCTCTCAGGCCAACTCAATTCACGGGGCTGTTGTTGTGGGGGAAATCGGAGGAGGAAGGGATGTTGGGTATGTTTGCGTCCTTGAGTTATTTGTAAAAACAATATGAGTGAGATACAAATAAACACATAAATGTGATGTGATATTGCAGTTAACTAAGCAATACAGCTGAGCTTAACAGGGTTATGTTGTAGCAACAGCGCTTAAGACTTAAATACCGATACGCAGTGCTTTACAGGACATTCTGGGCAGTTTACAATGTCAGCCATACTGCCCCAACAATCTAGGTCCTCATTTTACTGACCTCATTTTACTGAAGTCTGAGTCAACCTTGAGCCCGTCAGAATCAAACTCCTGGCAATGGGCCGAGTCAGCTTGCAATACTGCATTCTAACCACTGCGTCGCCAGAGCTCATGATGTCATAGAGTTCTCCCTAGAAGAAACAAATGTCATTTTAGGATAGTTTGGATTATCTGATAACAACGAAAATGATAAAAATTCATATTCAACAACCATTTTAGTGAGTTATTTTCCTTTTGAAAATCCAGTGATTTAATTCCAGTTTGGTGGCAACCTAATGGACTCACCTCTTCCCTTTCTCACAATAAAAAGAGTATTTTTTACTGCAAAAGCAGGTGAGCAATAAAAGGAAGAGCTGGACAGGAAGAAGATAGGCAAAGTATATAATTAAAGGTGATTAAAAGTAGGAAAAGATGTGAAGCATATCATTAAATGCTGCTCTTTCGTTTGCTTTTTAAAATAGTTTCTTTGGCAACCAAAAAATGTGCTGGCTATAGAAAATTTAGGCTGATCTGTATAATCAGCCTCTGGACGTCAAAGAAAGCAAAAAGTTGTTATTTTATTATTGTTTTCTTGAGGAAACCTGCAATTTCCAAATTTCCAAGTGCCTCATTCTCCCTTCTGCATTAATGGAGATTTTGTTTTCAGTTGTCTCAAAATTGAAATGCTTGTCAGCCAGCAGAACACGTCGGGTATTCATTTATTATCATTTATGGCAGTAACATCAACCCTTTTGGCATTAGTAGAGCCACAAACCGCCTCTCAAAATATTAGCTGACGCTTGGGAAGTGATGTTCTGACTATGGAAAACAGTGGCAGCTCTTCCAATTTACTTCCCATGTGCATTCCCAGAAAATAATGAACTCACCTAAACAATAAGCCAGGCAAGAAATAAGAAACGGATGCATGTAAACCAGGGGTGTCCAAACTTGGGAACTTTAAGACTTGTGGACTTCAACTCCCAGAATTCCCCAGCCAGCATGGCTGGCTGGGGAATTCTGAGAGTTGAAGTCCACAAGTCTTAAAGTTCCCAAGTTTGGACACCCCTGATGTAAACGTTTGAAAATGTTGGCATTGACTGTTATCCTAGAGTACAAAGTAAATGTAGTCCTCCACTTAACAATCACAGTTGAGCCCAAAATTCCTGTTCTTAAGCAAGACAGTTGTTCTGTGGATTTTGCCCCACTTTATGCCTTTTCTTGCTGTGATGTTAAATGAATCACTAGACTTGTTAACTACCATGCTTTCCCAAAAATAAGACCTAACTGGAAAATAAACCCTATCACGATTTTTCTAGATCAGGGGTGTCCAAACTTGGGAACTTTAAGACTCCCAGAATTCCCCAGCCAGCAGAGCTGGGAGTTGAAGTCCACAAGTCTTAAAGTTCCCAAGTTTGGACACCCCTGTTCTAGATGCTTGTAATATAAGCCCGACCCTAAAAAATAAGCCCGTTAAGATCATCAGCCAGACGGATGCATTTAGTGCCATATTTCCCTGAAAATAAGACCTAGCCAGAAAATAAGCTCTGATGCATTTTTGGAACAAAAATTAATATAAGACCTGGTCTTATTTTGGGGGAAATATGGTAGTAACACAATTGTTAAATGAATCTGGCTTTCCCATTGACTTTGCTTGTCAGAAGGTCGCAAAATGGGATCACATGACCCCAGGACAGCGCAACAGAGGTGGGTTTCAAAAATTTTCACTACCGGTTCGGAGGGCATGGCATGGAGGAGCCATGTGACTGAGTGGGTGTGGCCAACTTGACATCACTCACACCCACGCCCACTCAGTCACATGACCCCCCCTCCCCACCAGGCCACAGGGAGGGGAGCTGCAGCCCGGCAAGCTTCGCAGCCACGTGGCACCGGCACTGGTTCGGGGGCGTGGCCAGCCTGCTGTCCTTACCAGTTCGGACACCCCAGGCCCAATTTCCACTACCGGCTTGTCTGAACCGGTGCGAACCGGTCGGAACCCACCTCTGCAGTGCAACTGTCATAAATATGAGCCAATTTTCGAATGACCATGGGGAGGCTGCAATGGTCATAAGCGTGAAAAATGTTAAGTCATTTTTTCCAGTGCTGTTGTAACTTCGAACAGTCAGTAAATGAATGGTTGTAAGTCAAAGACTACTTGTACTTTAAAAAAAAATACAATGCAGAGGATTGTAATTGAAAAGTACCTCGGATGAATTTAGAAAATGGAACTTCATTCTCTTGTCGCATTTGATAGCAAGCTACATGCTATTTTCGGAGACAATTTAAAATTTCTCTAATTATAAATATATTTATCCCTCCCTCCCTCTCTCTCCCTCTCTCTCTCTATCTCTCACTCACACACACACACAATATTTTTGGGAGGAATGGATGTAAGCCAGAGGGTAAGGACTCCTGAAAGATCGTGTTTGTGTGTCTGATTGCTAGCAATGACTACATCTGGGATTGCTTATTCCTGTATCTATTGTATGTGCACATGTGACACACCGGCTACAGACCAACTCAAGATGCAGCTGGAAATATAAAATTTTCTCCTCTTCAACTTTAAGGGCCTAATGTCATTGTTTTTGGGATAATCCAGTGTGATTGTTATAAAGATGTTGAATCGTCTTTCCCAGCTCCTTTACTCTGCTGCTTCTTGGAATAGAATAAAAGTATCACCTTCTTTAAATAGTGGCAGCTAACTACAGCATCCAATTTCTTCTGTGACACAAATACTGCATTTCTCATTAATGTGACTTGAAATTGCCTTTAGTTGCTATAGTAACTATCAGTTTTATACATAGCATTTATTCTGAGAAAGGTTATTGTGGCAAATGCTACTAATTGGGAAGCTTTCCAATGGAAGCTACTATTTTTAAGCTATGTTAATATTCCACCTGTTAAAAATAGCAAAAACGATAGATCAGCAGTAAATGGTAAATTTTAACTAATGCTGTTGGTTTTACAAAACATGGGATAGCTTTAGTTCCTGATTAACAAGTGCTAGAGAGTTGATTTTATAGCTGATTACCATACCCAATTGAGGGACTCTGTACCTGAAATCACATGTGATATCACTGATAGGTCCCTTCCCTTCCCTATCCCCAGGTAGGTTCCCCTGCGTGAGCAGAGGGTTGGACTAGAACAGCGGTCACAATCTGGTGGTCCATGAGAAAATTTTGGTGGTCCAGCAGAAAAATTATTTGCATTTTTTATATTGCACTGAATCGGGGGTCCTCAAACTACGGCCCCTGGGCCGTATACATGCAATGGACGTTTGTGTTGCTGCAGAGAGTCTCCACCTTCTGGGTCTTTTTGTGCGGGGCAGAAGGGGGCAGAAATTCCGACGGGGTCTGTTTCAGCCTCCTGGTGGGGGGCTTTGGGTGAAGGCTGGAGGGAAGCGCCGCTGATGGAGAAGAACTGGAGGGCCTTGTTCCAGTGGGACTGCATCATGGCCTGGAACTGGCTGACCATCTCAGCCCACTGAGCCTCCAGGTGCCAGTATCTGGCCTTGCACTCCCAAAGGTCTTTCCTCTGCTTGGAAAGCCCATGCTTGTGGTCCTCAATGAGGTGCTTCTGCTGAGCCTCCTTCTCGGTCAGATCCAATTTGCACTGAGCTGTTTTGCCAACTCTTTCTCATGGTGACTGCTTACCAACAACTGCTTCCTGTTGAGGCCCCAAGGAGCCCGGGCGGGCAGCTGAGGAGTGGCGAGTAGAGGCGGGCAAGGTGCCCCTCAACATGAGTGACATCTAGTTGGTCACACCCACCCAGTCACATGACCACCTAGCCATGCCCACCCAGCCAATCATTAGGCAGATCATATTAGTGGTCCATGGGATTTAAAATTATGAATTTAGTGGTCCCTGAGGTCTGAAAGGTTGGTGACCCCTGGGCTAGAAGACCTCCAAGGTCCCTTCCAGCTCTATTTAGATTGAACTGAGGTTATATTTACCTACTTTTAAGAATTCCTAAGGACCATATGATTTGTACTATGTCCTGATAAGGTAAACTATAGAACAGCGATGGTGAACCATTTTTGGCTCACGTGCCATAAGTGGGGGGAGCGCAGGGGGGTCGTGTGCAGGCGTGCCGCACACATAATGCAATGCGCGACCACCCCCAGTCCGCATACGCACACTACAGGCGCGACCACCCATTTTTGCATGCTTTTTTCACCCTCCCCAGGCTCCAGAGGCTTTATAGGAGCATGGAGAGGGTGAAAACAGCCTACCCCGCCCCCCCCGGAAGCCCTCCGGAGGCTTCAGTGACCTTCAGGAGGCTTCCCTGAAGCCTCCGGAGCAGTCAAAACGACCCTCCGAGCAAACAGGAAGTCTGTTCCCAAACTTCCGGTTTGCCCGTAGGGCCATTTTTTTGCACTCCGGAGGCTCCAGGGAAGCTCATGAGGGCCTCTGGGGGGGGGGCTCTTTTCGCCCTCCCCAGGCTCCTATAAAGCCTCTGGAGCCTGGGGAGGGCGAAAAATGGCTTTAAAAAAGGGTGAACTCAGCTGGCCAGCGCCTGCATGCGCGCTGGCCAGCTGACAGGGCAGCGCCTCACGTGCCCTGACAAATGGCTCCGCGTGCCACTTGTGGCACGCGTGCCATAGGTTCGCCATCACTGCTATAGAACTCAAAAGAGAGTTCTTTTTCACATGACTGTACATATACTGAAATGTGGCATGCTGAAAGTAAATGCCAAATTTTGGGAAAAAATATTTGGAGTAACCAAACAAAACACAAGTAGTCATGTGGATATCTAATACAGAAAAACATGCAAAATGTGAACAATTTGTTTTAACAACAGCAGAGATGATAAAAGAATGAATGAAGGAGGTGAACGAATTATATGTGCACTAGAAATAGATGAGCTTCGTGGAGTTGGGCTCAACTATTTTATTAATTTTACATTCTCGGTTTGCAAAAAAAATTCAAACAAATGTTGCAGCAAGAATGAATGGTTCAATGAACCTTTGACAGTTCAATAATGACCTCTTTTTTTTTTTAGGTCCTGGCTTTAGAACAATATAGATCATTTCAAATTGAATTGTACCATTGTTATATAAAGCTATTACAATAGTTACCATTTTATTTGAAATTTCTGGTCTAATGATCTCCAGCGTTTGTCTCAACAGTGGCTGTGGTTGTGTGCAATAGAAATTGTACACAACAACGTCTTAATGAGGAATTCTCTGGACCTCAAGATTCCTTAAATTTTGGGTTTGGCCTTGATGTACCATATTTTTCAGAGTATAAGACGCACTGGAGTATAAGACGCACCAAGGTGTTGAAGAGGCAAATTAAGAAACAAAAAGTTTCTGCACTCTGCAAACCTCCCCAAAACCTGCCTGTTTTTCACGAAAACGGGCCTTTTTTGTCAAAAAAAGGGCATGGATAACCTTTAGGAGGCTTATAGAGTGCTCCATGGGGCTACGGGCTGGGCAAAATTGAGCAAAAAACAACCGTTTTTTGCTCATTTCTGCCCTGCCCAGACCCCAGGAGCTCTCTGAAAGCCTCCATAAGGGTATGCATGGCCATTTTGGTGAAGGGGCCGGGGTTTTGGGCGGCAGAAAATGCTGTATTCAGTTTATAAGACACACCCAGATTTTCAGCCTCTTTTTTGAGGGAAAAAGGTGTGTCTTATACTCTGAAAAATACGGTAGTCGATTGTAATAAGTCTGTGTAATTTTCAATTTCTAACTTTTCAATGTCCTTTGACTATGCAAAAATGGTGCCCTACTGTAGAAAATTTCCTTATCACTAATAATGTGCATTCTGACTAATCAGTATTGAATTTTTTGGCAGTTTATTTTTTCACCTCTTCCCAGCAATCGGAAGGATGGAAAAGACAGACTTTTAACTCTGATGACTAGCTTTTAATTCAACTTTGTGCAGAGTAGTAGCAGAAAGCATTGTATTCTATTTCTTCCATTAAGAGGGAAGACCTTATGATCAAAGGTGTCTCTTGTGCTGAAGATAAAGCTCTAAAGTAGCAGTCACCAACTGGGGGTCCATGGAGCACTGGTGGTCCGTGAAATTTTTTTGGTGGTCCACAGAAAAATTATTTGCATTTTTTATATTGCACTAAATCAGGGGTCCTCAAACTACCACCCTGGGCATTTGATTGCCATTTGTAATCTTCCTAGGAGCCTTCTGACAAGCAAAGTTAGTGGGAGAAGCCAGATTCATTTAATGACCACGTGATTCGCTTAACAGCCGTGGCATAAAAGGTTGTAAAATAAGGTACAACGTAGTTAATAACCACATCAGTTAGGGACCAAAGTTTCAATTCCAACTGTGGTTGTAAGTCAAGGACCAACTATTATTTCTAGCATTAATTCAGATTTTATTTTTTTAAATGTTTCCCCCTAACATGAAAGCTCCTGCAGGCGATCCATTGTAAAGTTTAAGATTTAAAATGGATTGCTATATATCCCTCGCATTTGTGTCTATTCTGACTAAGGGTTGTCCTTTTGATTTCTACTTAAATGCTGGCTTCGGGTTGTAATAAATAAAACTTAAGTTATCTTCACTACGGGAAGACAAATTTCACAACTGATGCTTTTACAATTTTGCTAACAGTTTTTACAAACACACCTTTAGGCAAATTTTAATCCTTGTGATGCGATCATGATTCCTTCACAGTTAATTGAGATAAAACGATCCAGAAGTTCATGGAATCATTCTGTGTCAACCACAAAGACATTCTTTGTCATTTGGCGGGTAAAAATGCCAGAACTGTGCATAAAATAGACCAAGCAATAGCAATAGCACTTAGACTTATATACCGCTTCCCAGTGCTTTATAGCCCTCTCAGAGCAGTTTACAGAGTCAGCGAATTGTCCCCAACAATCTGGGTCCCCATTTTACTGACCTCAGAAAGATGGAAGGCTGAATTAACCTCGAGCTGGTCAGAATCGAACTGCTAGCAGTTGGCAGAATTAGCCTACAATACTGCATTCTAACCGCTGTACCAGCACGCTGACACCAAGAATCAAGATTTGGTACAAACGTATATAAGGTTGGCATAATTTGGCAATTATAAAATGGTAGTTAAATCCATACAACTGATCTGCAATCCCATCTAGCCGCTCAGGCTCTGACTTGAGATGAGTTTTTATAATACTTACTATAGATATAGGTTGAGTGGTATGGTGGCCTAGTGATGCTAGCCTCTCTCTCAGAAAGTCGAGAGTTCAATCCTAGGTAGCGGCAGATGTTTCCCTCCCAGAGCGCTGAGAAAAAAATATCTGCTGCAAACTTCGCTTAGATGTCAGGAAGGGCATCCATCCAGTATTGGATATCTATTTAATTTGGATATGTATTTAATTTTTTAAACTTTTGGGATGTGTGTTTTTTTAATGTTGTACGCCGCCCTGAGTCCTTTTGGAGAAGGGCGGCATATAAATCTAAATAAACAAACAAACAAACAAACAAACAGTAAATGCTCAGCTACATCCAGTTCCCTCACTCTCCCCCAAATTAAGGGATTACAGGGTTGTGAATAGGGAGTTACTGTAGATATAGGTCCCAGAAATAGAAATCTAATAAAAGGTACCTCTTCTTAAAACAAATACTTGCTGCCACAATTTTCGAATGAAGTCTTATAGAAGTCTTGTCTGGCCATAAATGAGATTCAGGTTCTGCAAATAGGCCTACTGTGTTCCCCCCAAAATAAGACAGGGTCTTATTTTCTTTTGACCCCCGAAATAAGCACCTGGCCTTATTTTCGGGGAGATCTTATTATTTTTGAGGTGCAGGAGGCGGCGAGCGTAGTCACCTCATGGCTGCTTCTGTGTTTAAATATTTTCGGGGAGGGCTTATTTTCGGGGAAACAGGGTGTTCAATAGAAGTGCAGCCCCATCAGGTTATTGAACAAGGAGCTCTTAGGAGGAGATAAGTAATCTTGATTTGGGAAGATCTGAATCAAATCCAGGTCTTCAAATGCTTCACCTTTTTATTGCTCTTCATGTTGCCAGACCATTAACTGAGGACATCAGTGCATCATTGCAAAATGTTTGGAGTGTAAAAAATAGCCGAGAGGAGTTTGTTTTCTTCCAGGTATTCAGGTTTTCCTGGCAATTATAGAAGTTAGGGATGTAGATAATCTGGAATTTAAAACAAAGAAAGAATGAAGGTGACCTAATCTGACCTGGATTGGATTTTTGGTATTCTGGACAGATTACAGTGTTCCATGGCACGTAGATGGTGTACACTAATATAGTCTAAAACTAGTGTATATAACCTCAGTATAATCTAGCATTTTTCTGTAGGAAGCATACCCGATGTTTGTTTTAAAAAAACCCTACATTTCAAGGCACCTATATTTCCCTAAAGAATGGTGATCAGATTATTCTGTGAAACACACATATCCTTAATTTCTTTATCAGTCCTTTATATGCCCATATGTAATTTGCTCTGACAGTACGGCGAGGGGCTGTTGTGGCCTGTCAGCCGCTGGCCCCTCCAGCAGCCGAATCAGAGGAGGGGGAGGAGGGGGAGTCAGCATCAAGGCAATCTGAGAGCTCCGAGGGGAAAGAGGGAATGGAGCTGGCAGAGAAAGAGACAGAGGTGGAGCCTGGGCCGTCTGTCAGCCCCCAGATGGAGAGTCAACAGCCTCCAGACCTGGAGGTAGCTGATAAGGAAGAGGAGGAACAGCTGGGTCCAATGCCTGACTCGCGGATGTGCAGAAGGCAGAGGAGAGGAGAGCAGTGGAAATCTGTGGGCCGGTCCTTGGGATGGAAGAGCCACTGCTGCTAGCGAAGCCTCACCCCAGCTCTGGGGATAAAAGGCAGGGGGCGGAGATCAATAGATGCGGCAGACAACTATTCCTCTCCCTGCTGAACAGACTTGTTAGCCTGCGGTGAGAAATTACACTTTTTCCTGGGGCTGCTGACGCTCCTAATAAAGGAATCATTGCTTTAACTGCAGAGGGTTTGCTGTGTTTGGGGAGATGGGTCAGAACAGCATCAAACTTTTCAGAAGCATAGCAGGACACTTAACTTTGAGAAGGTATACAAGTAGATTGTTTCTCAGGTTCTTGCACATTTTCCACTGGCGTTGCAATAATGTCTTGGCTGCCGGACAGCCACCTTGGAGATTATGACAGATGAGGGCAATTACTATCTGATCTTTTCAATCCTCTCCAATAAACTTTATAATACCAAGCTAGGAAATTGTTGGAGGTGTCCTTTATGAACGCCTCAGAAGGGTCTATGAGAAAGTGCCCAGTGCCGCTTTTATCAGGTGGAATTATTCGATAATTGCTTTTAAAATCTAGATTGGTTCCTCGGAGATCAAGAGTGACAAATTGGTCTATAATCCAACCCCTCAATTTCAGACACTCCTGGATAAAACAAATCGCAATATTGGTGGGAAAGGCAGTGTAATACACAACTGCACGAATCCTCTTTGAATGCTTTTCGCCTTTCTTCCCTTCTTTCCTTTATTGCAATCCTCGATTTAACAATCCTAATTGGGGACCGGACTTTCTGTATCTAAATGATGTGGTCATAAAGCAGGGGTGTCCAAACTTGGCAACTTTAAGACTTGTGGACTTCAACTCCCAGAATTCCCCAGCCAGCAGAGCTGGCTGGGGAATTCTGGGAGTTGAAGTCCACAAGTCTTAAAGTTGCCAAGTTTGGACACCCCTGTCATAAAGCATGACATCACGCCATATTGCTTAGTGAAGGAAATCCTGGCATCTGCGGCTGCCGTCATAAGTCCAGATGCATGGCTCATTGTAGGGGATGCTGGGTAAAGTGTTCTTTCCCAACCTTCACAAATAGTGATAAGACGTTGACTCATGAGTAAAACAAACCCCTTTGGATAACAGGGTCTTTCTTTTATTTACAGGGATAAAGGGGAAAAAATCAAACATAAGTAGTCCCAACAAACCTGGGTTTATCCAAGAAATCCGAATTGCTTGCTGTATTCTAGAAACAAACTGTTGTCTGAGAGAGCCAGCCACTCCCAAACTCCTCCTATTTATTTTCCAGCCAGGGAGGGGCTGGCTAGCGCCTACATCTGCTGTGCCCTGAGAGCTGGCTTATTGCTTTCCTTTGCTCTCCTCTCCTTTCCTCTCTGTGCATATCTGCCTCTGGGATGGGCTCCCTCTGTTTCTCCCCCCGACTCAGCTCAGACCCTGAAGACAGCTGCCTCTCCACTTGGGGGGAGGGCAGAAGGCCCCGGCTCTGACTCTGACTGATGCTGCTTCCTTATCAGAGCCTTCCAAAGGCTCCGAACCCCGCCCAAGCCCTCCCTTTCCCTCAACCTCCTCTGACTCTATAGCAGCGGTCACCAACTGGTGATCCATGGACTACTGGTGGTCCGCAAGAAAATTTTGGTGGTCCACTGAAAATTTATTTGCATTTTTTATATTGCACTGAATCAGGGGTCCTCAACTATGGCCCCAGGGATGGATACGTGCAATCAACGTTTGTTTTGCTGCAGAGAGTCTCCGCATTCGAGATCTTTTTGTGTGGGTCAGAGGGGGGCAAAAATTCTGACTTGGGGTCTGCATCCTCCTGGTGCGGGGCTTTCGGCAAAAGCTGGAGGGAAGTGCCATTGGTGGCAAAGAACCAGAGGGCCTTGTTCCAGTGGAACTATTATTATGGCCTGGAATTGGCTGACCATCTCAGCCCGCTGAGCCTCCAGGCGCCGGCACCTGGCCTTGCACTCCCGCAGGTCTTCCGTCTGCTTGGAAAGCCTATGCTCCTAGTCCTCATTGAGGTGCTTCTGCTGAGTGGCCTTCTTGGTCAGATCCAATTTGAACTGAACTGTTTTGCCAACTCTTTCTCATGGTGGCTGCTTAACTCCAGCAACTGCTTTCTGTTGGGGTCCTAAGGAGCCCGGGCGGGCAGGTGAGAAGTGGCTGGGAGGGGAGGGGCCCCTCAATGTGACATCAACTTGGCCATGCCCACTCAGTCACATGACCACCGAGCCACTCCCAGCCAGCCAGTCATTAGGCAGATCATATTAGTGGTCCGCGGGATTTAAAATTACGAATTCAGTGGTCCCTGAGGTCCGAAAGGTTGGGGACCCCTACTCTATAGCCGACAGACACAACGGTAAAGAATACAGGAGGGAAGGGGGAGGCTCTGGGAAGATTGGCTCACCATCAGAAAGATTGCAAAACCAGGTCACATGGTGGCCCACTTAACGACATGACCAAAATTGCAGTCACAGTCAGAAGTCGAGGACTGCTTATATTGGCAGAAATGCATCTCATCACTGTTTCCGGTTACTTCACTGAGGTGGTGCATGTTTGCCGCGGGATCCACAAAACGTTCCATAAAAGTTGCCCAGTAAATTCTTTCTCTTTTCAATTGTAGCATGGCTATACAAGTCGACAAATTCACCTTCGAAAGTTACCCAGAGTCGCCCGGTGAGAGAGCTCAATATGCCAATCCAAAGCAGCTGGAAGAAGAGAGGAAGCAAGCAAAAAGCCTGGAGATCAACAACAAGTTAGACATTGTCTGGAAAATTATATCCTTTTTTCCCCCTCCCAGAAATTCTCAAGTCGGGCAATGAGCTTTAATTCATTTCTAGGAATGCATATGAAAAAGACATGGTTTAAAATGGAGCATTTCGCATAACCACGAACTTTTCAACTAATTTTAACGAACGCTTTGATTTCTCTCTAGGTTTCTTCCTAAGCTCCTTTAGTTGGGAATTCTACACAGCTTTTTTTTTAAAAATAATGAAGAACTGTAGTGTGTGTGTTTTTATGAACGTTGGCATAACCCCAAGTCTTCTAAGATGTCCCTTTGAGAATATCAGTAAGAAAATAGAATCTGACTCCTGACCGCAATCCATGGGGTAGAAGAAGAAGAAATATGATTAGAGAGATGCTAGAAATACTTTTGCTCTGACCCCAGAGGCATTAAAAGTGGCAGACGTAGCTTTAATGGAAAACATAGTGTCAAGTGCAGGAAATCAGGAGTCAGAATAAAAGAGTTGGAAGAACCTTTGAGGTCCTCTAGTCTAACTCCCTGCTCAGGCAGGAGACACTGGCCTATACCATTTCAGACAAGTGACTGTCCAGTCTCTTCTTAAAAACTTCCAGTGTTGGAACAGCCACAAGTTCTGAGGGCAATTTGTTCCACTGGTTAATTGTTCTAACTGTTAGGAAATTTCTCCTTAATTCTAGGTTGGTTTTCTCCTTGCTTAGTTTCCATCCATTGCTTCTTGTTGTGCCTTCTGGTGCTTTGGAGTATAGGTTGACCCCCCCTTCTTTGTGGCAACCCCATGTCACCCCCTAGTCCTTCCTTTCATTAAACTAAACATACCCAATTCCAGCAATCGTTCTTTATATGTTTTAGTCAAGATGGTTTACATGTATACAGGTTTATTGCATGCTAACACTTTCTACAAGAATCTGAACTAATAATGATGAAAGCAAATTAGCAGTAGATAAGAGTTCACAGAATTCAAAGTGGGCTGGACTTTGATCTCTTGTGGGCACAAAGGGATTACTACTGGTTCTGTGGGCATGGCTTGGTGGGCATGGCAGGGGAAGGATACTGCAAAATCTCTAGTCCCACCCCACTCTGGGGCCAGCCAGAGGTGGTGTTTGCCGGTTCTCCAAATTACTTTAAATTTCCGCTACCGATATGTCAATTCCTCTCATTCACATGCAGCAAAGGCCTGGTAAACAGTCTTTCAAAGGTGAATTTATGACCACAGACCTTATCTAGCTTGGAAAGCTGCCATGTAAATATTTTCCAAACGAGGTGCTGTGCAAGGAAGGACTTGGCACAGAGTCTCTGAGATTCACGGACAGATCTTCACACTCCTGAAATGAATGAATGAATGAATGAATGAATGAATGAATGAATGAAAGAACGAATTGTTTCCTGCAAAATCCCACTCCCCTTTCGCTCCTCTTTTATTTCCTATGGGCCATTCACCATCTACCTGTGACTTTACTCCCAAGTAGATCCTGATTTCTGAGTTGTTCTTTTCCTCTGGCAGCTCTGCACATCTGCACACTGGGAACAGGCTCCAGCTGTTCTTCTGCCTCACTTATCTCTGACTCTGAAGGTAACTGATAACTGCCAGACGGCCTTGGCCCCATCTCTGCCTCTGACGCAGAGCCCTCATCTGAGCCTTCCCCAGACTCCAGGACTGGCCCATCTTCCTCCCCAACCTCTTCACTGTCTGATTGTGCTGCCAGCTCCACTGGCTGCTGGCAGGCCACAATACTTATACTACTTGGAGGACCCTGAATAGGCTGAGAGTTGGAGTGCTTAAGTGCAAAACCAATATGCTCGAGCGGTGACTCTTAGCAGATAACAACGTGCAGTGTGAATGTGGAGAGAGTGAGACGCAGAGGCTTGCCTATTTCCTGCTATCTCCTGCCTATTACCAGAAGCATGTACTGATAATGACTTATTTTTGGCCAGTGGAAAAAAAACCAAGGAAGGGGCTTCCTTCTGGCACTTTAAAGTTTGATCTAGACAAGGAAAAAAGGAGGAGGAGGAGGAGGAGGAGGAGGAGGAGGAGGAGGAGGAGGAGGAGGAGGAGGAGGAGGAGGAGGAGGAGGAGGAGGAGGAGGAAAAAGAGAAGAGGAGGAGAGGGAGAAGAAGAGGATGGTTTTGTGAGAACCAAGCTTTCTTGGTTATTCTTTGGAGGCTTGACAGCTATCGTTTACATAACAGTTCTTTGTAGCCTGGGAATTTCTGGATTCCATCTCCGCCATCTCAATCAATCCATAGTATTTATTCAGTCAACGACCAGCAAAAATGTAAAAGCACAGAAACAGAATGAAACGAACAAATGCAACAATACAATAACAGTCAGCAAAATAAATCACAAAATGTAACAGTTACTGGTGTCAAAGGAGAAGTCTCCGTCATCCAGGTCACGGTTGTCCCAAAGGTGCTTTTTCCAAAAGCAACTGGACTTTCTTTTGGGGAGGGGGGTTTCCCCTTGAAAACATTGCACTTCTCGTCCAAGAAGCTTCTTCAGTTCTGTCTCAGCTATGTCCCATACAAATGATTAGGTAAGGTGTATCAAACCAAAAGTAATGTTTAAAACCCAAGAGAAATATGTCTTTAACCAATTATATCTTGCTTTCAGTGCAGCAAAACAAAAATTTAGCTACCGCTCATGTAATGAGTGGTTTTAAGTTCTGAAGGAGAAAGTTAATGTGAAATTTATTTGGCCGCTCACCCGTTGCTGCTCTTACAAATCATAAGTAAGCATGCAATTATTTTGAACCGTTGGAGCAGAAATCGGTGAGTGGAAATTGGCTTAGGTAGAAAGAATGGGCGAGCTGGTTGAAGTAGCTTTGCAGACTGATTTTGTCCATGGCCCTGATATCAAATGAGTCGGAATCTTGTGGTGTGTGTAAGACAAACAAATCATAGTTAGGAAGAGCTTCTGCCCAGCTTCTTATAATAAAACACGACATATCGGAACAGGGCCTTGGCAACTTTAAGCCTGGCGGACTTCAACTCCCAGAATTCCCCAGCCAGCAAAGCTTTGAAGTCCGCCAGGCTTAAAGTTGCGAAGGTTGGAGAACCCCTGTATTGGAACATTCTATAGCGTTTCTCCTTCACGTAAGGGAATATCTTTTTTAGGTTTCTAATAATACATTTTTTAAAGAATCTTATTTAAATAAGAACCTCTAGCAATTCCCCCCCCCCCCAACTATTCAACTTCCAATATTGGAAAGCTGCTACAGCTGAATGTAGCATGTGCCAATGGCAGCTGCTGTTGTCTGTGGAGCAGAATGTTGTTTCTGCTATTCAGCGTTTTGAGCAGATGGCCGACAATTTTTAGACTGGTTAATATTCTTCAGCCCTCTCGTTGGATTAATATTTTCTAAATATTTAATAGGTAGTTCAGATTTTAGTGCTCTGCGCGGAGGAGTTTTCCAAACGAAAGGGCAATTTTTGTAAGGAAATTTGGCTGGGATTTTGAAAGAAAAAAAGCACTTGTACTCGGATGCAAATTGAAAATTCACAATTTAGAAAAAAGCTCCTGATGTGGATGGGGGAAAAAAAAAAGCTCTAAGGTTTACCCATTTTCTGTTTTTTTATTTATTTTTAAATATATCTGTAGAACAGGGGTGTCCACAAGTCTTAAAGTTGCCAAGTTTGGACATCCCTGCTGTAGAAGAATGCCATAAGCTCCTGAAATTCCCCCCACCTCCCTTTTAGACCCTTTTAGACTATTGGATGAGATATGATTGCTGGTATAAGGTGCGATAATTGGGGCAGTGTTCTGATCTAGACTTCCTGAGAAAGCATACCTCACACTCTTAGTCCCCAAAACCCTCTTTTATTTAAATGGCTGTGAATTATGGTCATTCACTGCCCATAATTTACAAACAGTCTGTGAAGAGTCCGACAGATGTCTGCTTGAGTTGCCGCAGTCTTTCAGGGTTATGTTGTTAAGCACCACCTTTATCTCCCTTGAAACTCTGCCAGAGACCTAATTGCTAATTAGTTTGGCAAGGCCAAATGTAGCACAGAGTCACACAGGACTTCTCAGAGCTTGAACCGACCATGTGAACTAATTACTTCCTGCAAAGGCTCACGTTTGTATGCTCCTCTTTTATGTCTTATGGGAGGGGGCCAATCATCTCCAAGCCTTACTCCCAAGTCGCCCTTTTTGTCTTAACTGTTCTTGCCTTCTGGCAGCTCTGTGCATGCGCGCACTGGGAACAGGCTCCAGCTGTTCATCTGCCTCACTGATGTCTGACTCTGAAGGCAGCTGATAACTGTCAGACAGCTCTGGCCCCCTCTCTGCCTCCGACACAGAGCCCTCATCAGAGCCTCCCCCAGACTCCAGGACTGGCCCATGTTCCTCCCCAATCTCCTCGCTGTTCGACTCTGCTGCCAGCTCCTCAGGCTGCCGACAGACCACCACAGGAAACAAGATGGTTCAAATGACTACGGATTTATTACAATTAACTAATGGAAAGCTTGCCTTCAATGAATCGAACTGAAAATGATCATTAATCATTTAAGGGATGCGATGGCTCAGTGGCTAAGACGCTGAGCTTGTCGATCAGAAAGGTCGGCAGTTTGAATCCTTAGCGCTGTGTAACGGAGTGAGCTGCCGTTACTTGTCCCAGTTTTTCCCAACCTAGCAGTTCGAAAGCATATAAAAAATGCAAATAGAAAAATAGGAACCACCTTTGGTGGGAAGGTAACAGCGTTCCTTGTGCCTTCGGCATTTAGTCATGCCGGCCACATGACCCCGGAGACGTCTTCTAAGTTTATTAGATCAGCCACTGCCTCTTTGCCTGGATTGTATTTAAAATTTGTTCCCTGTTTGTTTGATTTTTTTCTTTAATGTGGGGAATAGAAATTTAATGACTACGTAAAATTTAATCATAAAGCATTCCGTGCGCCTTTGGCGTTCATTCATGCCAGCCAAATGACCACGGAGATGTCTTCGGACAAAGCTGGCTCTTCGGCTTTGAAATGGCCCCCTAGAGTCGGGAACGACTAGCACATATGTGCGAGGGGAACCTTTACCTGAACCAGTTACAAAAATTAAACTTTAATTATTCAATTAAATTTCAATCATTATTAGGTTGAAATATACTTCGCCATTGGTGATTATTTAGCCCAGACATTCAAATTATCACCCTACATCAAGATTCTTGAGTCTCGGAAGCCCATTATATTTTTGAAAAGGTGGAAATTGTTCTAATGATAGTTGAGTGGGGACAAGTACTTTATCCCATCTCCAGGGTTGTCAAAACATCATGTCTCTAAGTAGCATGAAACTATGTTCCCCCGAGTTTATAACTGCAGTTTTTCTTGACGCTCTCAAATGACAACAAAGAAACAAAAACCCCCAAAGGAAGGATTAGATAGGAAAAACATGGGAAGGTGGTTATGTGGCCACAATAGCAGCAGAAATCTCTATGAATAAATTATATTAATGCTGAAGAAAGAGTGAGCAAACACCCTCAACAAATGGATTCAGCAAGATGACAATTTCTTCGGTATTTTTGTTTCGGTTTGTACACAGTGTCTGGATCCCCATTTTGTTGAGTTTTGAAATTCTTTTTTTTTTAATACATTATGAATCTTCCAGTTGGAATCAAGTACAGGTGGTCAATACAATACAAAAGCAGAGTTGGAAGGGACCTTGGAGGTCTTCTAATCCAACCCCCTGCCTAGGCGGGAAACTCTGTACCGTTTCAGACAGATGGCTATCCAACATCTTCTTAAAGACTTCCAGTGTTGGGGCATTCACAACTTCTGGAGGCAACTTCTGTTCCATTGGTTAATTGTTCTAACTGTCAGGAAGTTTCTCCTCAGTTCTAAGTTGCTTCTCTCCTTGATTAGTTTCCACCCATTGCTTCTTGTTCTACCCTCAGGTGCCTTGGAGAATAGTTTGATTCCCTCTTCTTTGTGGCAACCCCTGAGATATTGGAAGACTGCTATCATGTCTCCCCTCGTCTTAATCCTTTTCATTAAACGAGACATACCCAGTCCTTGACTTATGATCACAGTTGAGCCCCAGTTGCTAAGCAAGACATTTGTTAAGTGCGTTTCGCCCCATTTTACGACCTTTCTTGCCACAGCTGCTAAGTCAATCACTGCAGTTGTTAAGTTAGTCACCTGGTTGTTAAGTGAATCTGGCTTCTCCATCCACTTTGCTTGTCAGAACATCGCAGAAGGTGATCAGGTGACACTGCGACTGTCATAAATATGAGTCGGTTGCCAAGCCTCTGAATTTTGATCAGGTGACCATGGGGATTCTGCAAAGGTCGTAACTTTGAAAAATGGTCATAAGTCACATTTTTCAGTGCCCTTGTAACTTGGAATGGACACTAACTGAACTGTTGTAAGTCGAGGACTATCTCTAGTGGCAAAACTGAGTCAGTGTTGGCTCCTGGCAACTTCCTGGACTAATCCCTGTAGTATTTTTCGTAAACGGTTTGCCATTTCTTGCTTCTTAGGGCTGAGAGAGAATGACTGGCTCAAGATTACCCATCTGGCTTTGTGCCAAAGGTGAGAGTAGAACTCACAGCCTCTCAGGTTGTACTTTAACCACCGCACCAAAAGGGGTACAATTTTTTTTAAAAATGGTGCTCAGTTTTGCAAAGTTCACAATGGAAATAAAATCCGAGAATTATAGACAGATCTGTTAATCATTACCAGCATTTTTGTTACTATAGTTTCTATTTGTCAAACTCTTACTTATTGGTGCTGAAGTAGGACACTTGCTCACCTGTGTTTACTCCTATGGGAAATTATAAGTGAAACATCTTCTTAATTAAATGTCAGAGGTCAAACTGCATAGCAAGGTGATTAACAGCTGAGAAACAATAGAGGCAACTAATCATTTAGTTGGTGTGTGCAAATAAGAGTTTATGTTGAAATTACATGAAGGGAAAAATGAAATTTGACCACCAGTTTCTTCAACTCCTTTAAAAATGCAGATATTAAACCAGGGATGAAAATGCTACCGGTTCTGCCCAGTAGTAACAAATGCTTTTAAAAAGTAAAAAAAAAAAGGGTTCCCACTATCTTTCGACACAGCTGATTAACCTTTTTTTAAAGCTTTTTAAAAGCTTTTTTTACCACCTATTCGCCCAAGTGGTAGTAAAAAAAAATGCTTTAAAAAGTTTTTTAAAAAGGTTGCGATTATCCTCTGTTTGACAATCAGCTTTGCTGGGGATATTGGAACCTTTTTTTTCTTTTTTTTAAACTCTTTTAAAGCATTTTTACTACCTATTAGCCCTAACTGTGACTCTGTGAGGTTCCTGCTTATTGCAGGGTCCATTTTGTGTGAAATCCAGCTGTATCTGCATTTTATCGGAGTCAGTTGTGTAGGAGTCAGTTGTGTGGCTTTTGTGTTATTTTTGCGTAAAGTGTGATGGTTGGCTTTTGAGCTCTCTGTGACTCTGAGGTTCCTGCTTGTTGCCCTTGCATTGTGTGTGAGTCAGTTGTGTGGCTTTTGTGTTGTTTGTGTGTGAAGTGTGAAAGTTGGTTTTTGAGCTCACCCGGTTCCATGACCACCAAGCCACGCCCACCCAGTCACATGACCGCCAAGCCACGCCCGCCAAGCCTCACCATGACCAGCAAGCCATGCCCACAGAACCGGTAGGAATGTTTTTTAGACTTCACCACTGGATTAAACTAATTTAGTTCAGCATTTCTACAATTATTGCTAATAAATGGGGATGCAGGTACTCTTTGACTTACAACAGTTTGTTTAGTGACTTTGAAGTTACAACAGTATTGAAAAAAGTCTTATGACCATTTTTGGTCTCATATTTATGACGGTTGCAGTGTCTTGGAGTCACAGGATGTCCTTTTGCAATCTTTTGACAAGCAAATAAACCAGATTCACTTAACAACTGTCTTACTAACTTAAGAAGGGCAGTGATTCACATAACGACTGTGTCAATGGGGCAAAACTCAGTTAACAACTGTCTCACCTAGAAACAATTTTGGGGCTCAATTGTGGCCGTAAGTCGAGGACTCCCCGTATTGATACAAGATCAACTTTAGGTCATATTTTCAAATATTTCTACTTTACAGGATATTTAAGAATTTGGAAAGTTTCTGCCAGTGGGAAAACATGAAATCTCCCTGCCTTTTGTTCTATCGTTGTTGTGCTCAGAGATGGTATTTAGCTGGCTCTGACCAGTTCTGGCGAACTGGTAGCGGAAATTTTGAGAATTCGAGAACTGGCAAATACCACCTCTGACTGGCCCCGCCCCGATCTATTTGCTGCCTCCCGAGTTCCAGCCGATTGGCTGTGTCTTCTTTTGTTGCCCTGTACAGAACGGAACTGGAAAGCTGGTTAGTAGGATGGGGAGGGAATGGGGATTTTACAGTATCCTTTCACTGGAGTGGAGTGGAAATAGAGATTTTACAGTATCCTTTCCCTGGAATGGGGAGGTAATGGAGATTTTACAGTATCCTTCCCCTGGAATTGGGTGGGAATGGATATTTTACAGTATCCTTCCCTCAGGAGTGAATGGGGATTTTGCAGTATCCTTCCCCAGCCACGCCCACAGAACCGACAGTAAAAATTCTTGATTCCCATCACTAGTAGTGCTCCATAGGAATTACAGGCCTAACCCATATTTTGGGGAAGACTTGAGTGCACAGGAATTGTAAAGATATAATAGTGATCACATCCTTGATGTTAGAGTAGTTTTGCCCCTTCCTATGATATCTGGATTACTTGACTCAGAATAAAGAACACGACTCAGATTTCTCTTTGGCACCGATTGCTTATCCAACTAAGTATGAGTAACGGTTTATTGCAAACATCAAACTTGGTAGCATGCTAAGCCATAATTATAGTTTACAAACAAACCACTTTAGAGCTTATCTAAAGCTCTTTGGTTCAAGCACTGACCGCAGCATCTAGGAGCAGCATGGGCTAAATTTCCTAATTACCCTAGCTTCTTTTTTCGCCATCCCAAAGGAACGTATTTGAAGAAGACTTCCTTGGGCTGGGACCTGAGTTCTTACTTTGATCTCCATCCTTTGAAGTTCTTGCTACAGATTCTCCCTGAAAGACTGTGTAAAATGTATTTCTTTTCAGTGTTCCTTAACTCTCATTTACCCCTCTTTGAAGCGTGAAGGGGAGGCCAGCGTGGAAGGGATCCTGAATCAAGTTGTCCTTGATCACCTGCAGTTGGTGCCTCTCCAGTGGGGTGAGTAATGCGAAGACCGATAGTTCGTCAAAGTAGGTTTTTTTTTTTTTTAATGGGTTGCTGAAATACTTTGCAAAAAAAAAAAAAAACAACTACTGAGAAACTTTGTCAAAAGTTGAACGATGCAAAATGCTACTCTGGCTTTTTCGGTGGGATCGTTTCTTAAATCATTGTAGCAAAATGGCTTACCGTGAAATTATCGCCTCTATATTTAGTTCTTGGAGTCGTGGGGAATCATCCAGAGTAGACATTATTTTCCTCAAAAGCAGTTGCTAAGTGCTGGGATATAGTCTTGCTGTCTGCTCCAGTGCACTGTAGGTGTGTTTTACAGTGCACTGTAAAATGCAGTTTGGGGTACTTTGAATTATATCATGATTGTCAACCTTGTTGGAGTTTACGACTTGCTGAGAATGTTCTTTGGTTTTCGGTTTCTACCTGCTGCTCTTTCTAGAAGTTGATCTGAGCACGCTTATTCTTTCTGACTGACGGTCCTGGAGTCTTAATTTTGTATATTGACGCTATACAGTCTTATCTATGGAACCATGAGGTTGAATGCAGTATGAACAGTTTGTTGGTGTTGCCGCTGGACGTAATGTGGTTTTGTTGCCTGAGTAGTTCGAAGGGAGTCTTTCTTTCTTTTTTAACAATCTAAATGGGGCTGGAATTTTGATCGCTAAGCGAAGCGGTGATTAGATGAAACATCGGGTAATAATGCTGGCCATCAACACTCCAATCAACCAATAAAAAAAAAAAACCCACACCCAACCAGGAACCACATAAATACTACAACCAGGATAGCTCAAAATACACATTTCAGTAGAGCAGGGGTGTCCAAACTTGGGAACTTTAAGACTTGTGGACTTCAACTCCCAGAATTCCCCAGCCAGCCATTCTGGGAGTTGAAGTCCACAAGTCTTAAAGTTCCCAAGTTTGGACACCCCTGCAGTAGAGAGTAGCAGCCTGAGGATGGGCTCCAGCACGACTCGGAAATCTCGGCAGACTAAACCTCTGGTCCCAGTGACCGACCCAGATTAGATCTGGAAACATCACATGATCATATTGCTCAGGGATGGAGTTTCGGTATTCCTAGTTGTGGTGGTTAAGCCAGGAACAACCAAAACAGAATAGGATTCTTTATTGGACAAGTGAGATTGGACACACAAGGAATTTGTCTCCAGTACAGAAGCTCTCAGTGTACGTGTCAGAGTTTGTTGCAGCTGTCACCTCTAGAAAGCAGACACAGGTAACTGATTCAACAGGATTCATTAACTTTGCTTTATATATAAGATAACACATGAAGTAAAAATACAATACCAAAAAGTAGGTTTTCCAACGTGGTAGTAAATACAAGCAAACACAGGTAGAGGAGAGAACAGTTTCAGTTCAGAGCAGCAGGGTAGTTTTGAGCTCAGTGCAGACTCAAAGCTGCAGAGCTAAGCTAAACCCCGACTCTGCTCATTCACATCCAGACTTTGCTGGATGTGAATGAGCAGAATTCACAGTCAATTAATAAAAGGGGTTTTTGTCGGGACAAAGAGTTTGCTTCATGCTGTTGGGAAGCCTCAGTCAGAACAGGTGTATTGTTAGCAGCGGAAAACAGAAGGCAGAGAAAGTTAACCAGGGTGTCAAATCACAGAGTGGCAGCTTCGGCAGAGGCAGCGGAGTGCAGGACAGCCAGAAAGTCGGAGATAAGAGCCCGCGGGTGGGAGAGTTAGTGGTGAAGTGAAATGGCCCCGTGGTCATTATATGGGGTGGGCTGCCAAGCACCTGAATTTTGATCACATGACTGTGGGGCAGGGACCAGGTATAACTACCATTCGTTCAGCACCCCCATAACTTTGGATGCATTGGGAAGCCTGGCATGGAGGAGGGATCAAGCCCAGAGCTAGCCTGGAATCACTACACAACCAAAAAGGGCTACGTCCAACCTCCCAAGTTCCTTGGAGTCTTATCTCATTGTTCCCACGAGCGGGCTGCCAGTCGGAGAAGATTCCTGTATTATCGGCAGAACGTAATCAAGTAGTTGGCTCAAACTCCGCATGTGTAGCTCTGCTTCTTTGCACCTGACGAGATTCTCGCTGAGCAAAGATCATTCAGCGAGGACCCCCTTGTAATGTGTTTCCTTGCTCTGAATGCCTTTGAAATGAAGTGTTTCGAAGCGTGGTCTTTAATAAAGAAAGATCCTGGGATTTTTGTGTGGCTGTGATCATTCTGTCATTACTGGGTGTTGATTAGACAGTTTGCTTCGCTCTCTAATTAAAAAGGCCAGAGTTGGTTTACAAATTGTCTTTCAGTAAAATAATCTAGATGGATTGGCACCTGCTGGGGCCCATGACTCTGCATACTGCTTGCCTGCCTACTTTAATAAAGTACCTTTGTCAAATAGGAAAAAGACAAGCAATCTTTGTGGACACAAAGTAAGTCAATCAGCACTTGTATTAGCTTGTGATGGCATATTTTCATAGTGTGTTATTGATATAAGTCATCATGCTTCAGTGGGTCGAACCAGCTGCCTTTTAACATGTGCGGTAAACCTTGTGCAATTGAACAATAATAATCTTGCTAAAACTTCAAAACCTCAAAACACTTTCCTGAATTTATCCTAAATTTGGCTTTACTGTTAGACCCTGATCTAAGAGATGGTGTATAATCTTAGAGAGATAAGAGCAATTATATAGCAAATCAATTTTAGATGGGCAAAAAAAAAGGGTTCTTTGTCTGATTAACCAAAGGGATGTCTCTGCATTTTTAAGTGGAGTTTAAATACTTATTGTAAAAAGTTGCTTTAGTAACAATCACCAAATCTGTGAAAAGAGGGTACAGAGTGATTCTAATTAGATTTGGACATTTGTGGTGGAGATGAGGCCTGAATATTGACATTCTCCCACAACGCAGAGAGAACAACCGTTCAGGTAAGTCCAATGGTCTGTTTCAAGAGGACTCCTATAACATTTAGTAGAAATTAGCAATGGTATCTTCCGATTTTAGTGGAGGATGTAGGGAGAAAAGCAAGCAGAGCTGGAGGTTGGAGTCAAGTGTGTCATAGACTTAGAGTCATTACGCTACCATAAAAGGTTCCAATTCAACTCTTCTTGAACTCTGTTGACCCTTATCTGGCACCAATTTAGTATTTAGTTGACTAGACTCTTGTGTGTAGGTTTGAGCATTAATTCTCAAACTGCCACTTAATGTATGTTCTGGATCTTTGCACCTGACAGAAGTTTAGAAACGTTCTGTCCTAATTTGAAAATCTGTTCAGTCATTCTTTTCAATTGAAGGAGCTAGATATTTATGAGTAGCCATAAAAGCAGTAAGTGTTTTCAGATGCTGTAGAAGTCATGTTAACTTCTGAAGTTGGGAAATTCCTAATATCTTACCATCCCAACCTAGTGCATCTTCTCAGTCATCCTCATGGTCCTTATATTAGGGTCATAGCTACCTCAACTTTTCCCTACCTTCTTTTCTCTTCCTAATGAGGTTGGAAGAGTTTGTGCTTCTTGTCCAGATTTGATCTCTGCTGCTGCTAGTCATGCCACTTCCCTCAAGAAAATTCAAGGAAAGAAGATCCAGATTAACTCGGCGTCATGGTGCTGATTTGATGGAGTGGTGCGGTGGCTTACAGATGGAGCTCTCGCCTCACAATCGGGAGGCTGTGAGTTTGATCCTAGGTAGAGGCAGATATTTCTCTCTCTGGGCACAATGAGAATATATCAGCTGAACAAAACTCCGCATTGGCGTCACGAAGGGCATCCGGCCAGTAAACAACTCTGCTAGCTTCATTCAGTTGCCCAGACTCCATCCACAAGGGTTTATGGAGTCGTTAAACGAAGATGATGATGGTGCTGATTTGGTGATTGCCTCTGAGTTTCCACCCTTGCTATAGATCAGTGTTGGCGAAGCTTTTTGGCACCGAGTGCCGAAAAGGTTGCACCGAAACATTGTGCGTGCTCATCGGGGCCGCACTCTGGAAAAACCAAACTTCCAGGTCCTAGCACGCATGCGCAGGCTGATTTTTGGGAATGCCGCGCACGTAAAGGGATCGCGCTCCAGAAAAGCTGAACCTCTGGGTTCTGGTGTGTATGCACCCACGGCAATCAGCTGGCCAGCATATATGCGCCCACTGTGTTTTGGCCCTGCTGCGTGTGCGAAGGACAGCTGATCGTTGTGCGCGCATATGTGCCAGAATCCCAGAAGACAAACAGGCAAGGTTGCGCCTGCCACGTGACATGGCTTCGTGTGCCACTTTGGACACGCCTGCCATAGGTTCACCATCACAGCTATAGATACTCCAATGGAGACAGCAAAGATCGTCTGGCTCAGAACAATCCCTTTAAAAAAGAGAAAAAGGGAGAACAGATCTTCAGCGCTTGTATGATAAATACAGATGGATGATCAGACTTTTGTGGCTGTGTGGGGATGAAAACAGCAAAGTATTGCTCACAGTGTGTTCTTCATTCAGCAATCGTATCTGTTCCTATTATTGTCTTTTTATACTGACTGTATTTTTGTAGCCCTTATTTGTTAAAATAGTCTTTACTCCAAGGCTTGTCTTGCGAGTTCCAATAATTCCAGAACTGAAATCCATTTATTTTTATAGTATTAAGAAAATAATTCATTTGATCGCAGCTGCTTCTAGATCAGTGTTTCTCAACCTTGGCGACTTTAAGTCCTGTGGACTTCAACTCCCAGAATTCCCCAGCCAGCTGGCTGGGAGATTCTGGGAGTTGAAGTCCACAGGACTTAAAGTCGCCAAGGTTGAGAAACACTGTCCTAGATGGTTGCTAGAGACATTACTTGCTTTCAGTTGCAGCTTTTAATTAATGTTTGTACCTCGAGAGTTTCTAATATAATAGCAAGGCTTTCAGTATGACTTGTTATGAGGAAAGACCACATTTGAAAGTAATGCTTCATTATTTGTTATTTGACCCAGCATGCAATTCACTCACGGTTTTTATAAAAAGGCAGCCGACGCATAACTTGAGCTGAGAATTCTTTTCCGAAGACAGAGCCTTGAAAGAGAAATAAACTGATATGAAGAGGATCCAAATTTCCAGTTTGGCTATATCTGAACAATAAAAAATAAATAATCAGAATTGGTTGCTTTCCTTCCAGTTAGTTGCTAATCACAAATATTTGGAAGTTTGTGATACCAGCAGACAGAGACCTGGATCGATATTCTGTTAAACATAGAATCATTAGGCTGGAAGGGACCTCAGAAATCTTCAAACCCAATCTGATGCTCTGGTCAGAAGTCTTGTACCATCCTAGTCAACTGTATATATATTTATTTTAAATGATGAAAGAAGAACGTAGTATTTTAAGAAAACTGCTGCGATGGAATGTAGTCTGGATTCCCAGAGGGAGGAGCTTCATTCCAGAGGAATAAGAGCCAACGCAGCCCAGATATCATGTGTGAGAAAAAGAGGTGAAGACAGACCCCCCCCTTCAATAATTCCTAGAGTACAGTGTACCTTGGTCCTCAATTGCTTTGAAACTCACCAAATTTGCTACACAATGCATTTTGATGCAGAAAAAGTGTCCTGGTACTCATTGTTTATTTGGTACCCGACACACAAACTAGAACTTGTCCATGTCGGCTCATTTGTGTGTCACTACATTATTCCTTATGGGAAAAATGTGTTTGGTACTTATCGTTTTTGGTACTCATCGCACCTCCCGGAAACCAATAAATGATGAGTACTGTGATACCACTGTCTATCCTTTCGTGTAGGTAGTGGTATCTTCAGTTTGGCAAGATTCTGCCTATAGATGTGACACAATCAGGAAATCTGCTTGGAAGAATCAACACCCCCCCCCCCCCAATCTTTCTTGATTTCTGGAGTTTGACAGCTGGTACATAAATCCCGAAGACCTTTTCAGGAAGAAAGACTCAACATTGGAAAGAGTTAAAGAATTAATTCTGCTGCCTTTAAATCCAGTATAACATCCTGACCTAGAGGAACTCACCAGATACATTCATTAGTCATCCAAGGAGGAGTAATTGTGAGAATATAACAATAACAGATGGACAGAGTGGTGGGAGAGCTAAATAAAATCGTTAGCCGATCGTTTCTGCGTTTTTATGAATTTGCAGTCTTGAGATTTTTGGACTCCCTTTATAGCTGTAATTCTCAAGAAGATGTTGGCCAAGTAAAGGGTCTACTGGATGTAGATTGACAATGTCACATTTGTGTAAGAAAGGTATACAATAACAATGCAAGTTGCTAAAACCAATGTGTAGAAAAGAGTGTACGATTTGGTAAGCTCGTTAAAATAATTAGTGACGTCAGGAAAATTTAGAATTCACTGCGTCTTGAAGCAAGTTGTTCTGAAAGATAAGCAAAATAAAAAGGCCTGCCTTGAGGTAAATAAAGTTATAATGTTTTGGCTGACCTAGCAGAAGGTCTATGAACAAGGCAAATAATATTAGCCTTTTGATTCCTGGAAGATTTATACGTAGCTTAGAGGGAGTTGGGTGTGTACTTTAGCGGTCAGGAAATAGACTGAGATGAAGTTGGCAATGGCAAGCAGAACTTTTCGGAGTGATTTTCCTGCCAGCTTCTCCAGTTTGCTTGTGAGAAAAATGGCAGGGAAGGTTGCAAATACCGACCACGTGACAGCGAGATTTGGCAACTGTTGTAAGTCTGAGCTAGTTGCCAAATGCCTGGATCACAATCATGTCACCATGGCGGCACTGCGATAGCCAAACACTGATGCGTGGTTGTACGTGCCAGTTGTTCAGTGCCATCAGAATTTTGAATAGTCAGAATAACTGAGTTGGAAGGGACCTTGGAGATCTTCTAGTCCAACCCCCTGCTCAGGCAGAAAACTCTACCATTTCAAATTACATATGGCTATCCAACATCTTCTTAAAGACTTCCAGTGTTGGGGCATTCACAACCTCTGGAGGCAAGCTGTTCCACTGATTAATTGTTCTCACTGTCAGGAAATTTCTTCTTAATTCCAGGTTGCTTCTCTCCTTGATTAGTTTCCATCCATTGTTTCTTGGCGTACCTTCAGGTGCTTTGAAGAATAGGCTGACTCCCTCTTATTCAGTCAAGGACTACCTGTAGTTCTTGAAGTCATTCCCATCAAATTTCTAAAATTACCGTTTGTTCCATATTTTAATTTTTTTTAATAGGACTAATATCACAGTCCACTCCAATTTTTTTCCCTTTGCTGGCCTTTTTTTGTTAAAAGCTTCCCTTTTTACAGGAGTAGGAAATCCAGTTTTATCTTACCAGTTAAATCACCCTTCCCCTCTTTTTCTGCATGTTTATTCCTTTTCTAATATAGTTGCAATGGAGATGTGGTGGCTCAGGGGCTAAGACGCTGAGCTTGTCGATCAGAAAGGTTGGCAGTTCGGCAGTTCGAACCCCTAGCGCTGTGTAACGGAGTGAGCTCCCGTTACTTGTCCCAGCTTCTGCCAGCCTATCAGTTCGAAAGCATGTAAAAACGCAAATAGAAAAAAATAGGAATCACCTTTGGTGGGAAAGTAACAGTGTTCCATGCGCCTTTGCCATTTAATAATAATAATAATAATAATAATAATAATAATAATAATAATAATAATAATAATAATTTATTTGTTAGCCGCACCCTCTCCCAAAGGACTCAAGGCGGCGTACAATAAAAAACATATAAAGTACAAATATGGACAATACATACACAGAATAGACATATACATGGAGGAGGTAGACAGATGGATGGAAACAATTAAGATCAGTTTAAAATCCCCTAAATAAAATCACAAAATTAAAAAACCCGTCAGGAGCGATATCATCAAACTATGGTTGAGCCAGGCCAGCTACTTGGAATAGGTGGGTCTTGAGCTTTACACGGAAGTCATGCCGGCCACATGATCACGGAGACGTCTTCAGACAGTGCTGGCTCTTCGGCTTAGAAACGGAGATGAGCACTGCCTACTAGAGTTGGGAACAACTAGCACATATATGCGAGGGGAACCTTTACCTAATATAGTTGCATTCTTTCAAAAATACTTTATAACATCCTGTAAGTAAGCTGAGTAAGCATAACAGTTTATGAGGCTAAGTGAAGCTCTTGAAACCTTCCTGTCTTTGGCATTGTGCAAATTGTATCATGGTCTGCATTTTAGAAAAAGAACATTGATCTAGAAGTTTTGCTGCTACTGTTTTGTTTTAAAATTCTGCTTCTAGCCTAACTCATTGCCAGCCAGGACAAGGTGAATAATAATTTTCACTAACAATGTTGACACTGAATAAATAACCTTCACATCTTCCCTAATTAAGTAATGTGAGTTGTTGCTGTTCAGTCATGTTCTCCTCTCCGTGAATAAACTAACAAAACAACAGCAGGAGCTAATTTTATGTACCATTTCAAATGTTATCTGTGGAAGCTACTATAAAATATGAGAAACATTGTTTAAACAGTTTCTCAATAACACTTAGACATTTGAGAATGCTGAATTATTCCATATCTACAATTAACTGCCTATTTTCTGAAGTCGTCTTTGGTATTATATTGTTCTGACTTAGGCTTCCTGGGATAGTAAAAACCACATGCTTAGTCCCCAAAACCCTCTTTATTTCAACGGCTGTGAATTATGTTCATTCACGGCCCTTAATGAGTCACAAATAGTTTGTAAAGAGTCTGACAGAAGTCTGCCAAAGTCTTTCTGGATAAGGCTGATAAGCATCCACCTTTATTTCCCTTGAAACACTGCCAAAGACCTAATTGGCAATTAGCATTGCAAGGCCACAGGGAACACAGAGTCCAAACGGACCTTCAGACTTTAAACCGACCAGAACGAAATTGCTTCCTGCAATGGCTCAGGTGTCTTTGCTCCTCCTTTATGTCATATGGGAGGGGCCAATCATCTCTAAGCCTTATTCCTGAGTCGCCCCTTTTGCCTTAACTGTTCTTGTCTTTTGGCAACTAGTTCGCTTAATTGGTTTGTGACTCTCTGAGACTCCTTGCCAAGTTTTGCAGATATCGGCCTGGCAGGTCTCCAAGCCAGATAAGGTCTGTGACTGTAAATCCTCCCTCAAAAGACTTTGCTGGATGTGAATGAGCAGAATTCACAGTAAATTAATAAAAGGGGGTTTTGTCGGGACCAGGAGTTTGCTTCATGCTCTTGGGAAGCCTCGGTCAGAACAGTTGTTGGGGGCAATATGCTGACACTGTAAAGCACTATGAAGCGGTATATAAGTCTAAGTGCTATTGCTACTGGACCAGGGGCCAGATATGGGTCTTTCAAGAATTGTTTAATTGGATTCTCTGCAGTGCTTTATAACCCTGTGATTTTGTGTAAGAAGCCAGAAGTTACATCTTTTTGCTATAAGCCCTCCCATTCCCTTCCCCAATTCCCAGTGCTTAACTCTGTGCTTATAAATTATGCAGTGTGCGATGATAGTTAAAAATCTTGGACAGGCAATAGATACCTTTTTTTTTGACAGAATGAAAAATGGATTAGAACGATGTAGGTACACGAAGCGATTCAGAAAAAGAGGGGGGTTTACTCATGCTAATGCATGTATTTCTTAACAGCTGCATTACATGCAAAAAATATATATAAAGCAACATGCAATTCAGAGAGCAGAATCAGGATGTTGCAAATTTACGATGCATAGCAGATCTAAAAGAAGCTACTAACACGATGGATATGCAATGGTAACATGAAATCTACCTTTCTGTGGGGTTTTATTTTTTAAATAAATGACAGTTGGTAGAAGTGAGTCATTAAATCCAAAAACAGAATTTTGATTTTTTATGTCTGTATCTAAATCCTTAGCTTATGGAAAATCCAAGATTTATATTTGAGTACATGAAAATGTAACGGTCATTCTCCCCATCCCCTCTCCAGTCATTACTAAAGAAAGCCAGCAAATGTTTTCTCTAGAGCAGGGGTGTCAAACTCAATTTCATTGAGGGCCACAGCAGGGTTGTATTTCACCTCAAGGAGGGCTGGGGTGAGCATGGCCAGGTTGGGCCTGCCCAGCTTGATATCACTCATGTCAGGGGGACCTGTGGTTGGTGCCTCTGCCTAAGAAAACTGACTCTCTTAACTCCGTTTTCGGCTGGGACGACCTCCTGCATGCAACCCTGTGCCAACAAAAATGGAGCGCGGAAGTCCATTTTCTGATGCAGAGGCACCCCAGGCCGATCCTTCACTCTTTCCAGGGTGGCCCCGTGGGCTGGATCTAAGCAACCGTTGGGCCACATCCGGCCTCCTGGGCGTTGAGTTTGACACCCCTGCTCTAGAGTAAGGCATTTTTCATCTACTTCTCCCCTCCTTTTTTCTGGCCTTCCCTTCAAATACTCTCAACCCACCTCTCTTTGGAGGGTTGACCTTATCAAAGTGCAGTGAAGCTTATATGGCGTGCAGGGTTCAGATTTGCTCCAGGGTGTAAAGTAAAAAAAAAAAAAGTCGTTATGCTACCAGGAGGCGGGGGGGGGGGATCAGCTTCCATTCTGGAAAGTTAAGAGTAATTTTACCATTGTTTCCCACAATAAATCTGGCCTGGCTTTGAGAAAGATTGATGATGAGATCTGAGATTGGAGTCTGCTGCAGTCATTACCATTGTTGTTGTTGTAACCATTATTACTACAATAAGGGGAAAGTAATTGAGCTTCTCTTCATTCTACGCACTGTTCATTAAAAGAAAGAGTATTTTTCGGACACAAACATAAATCCCAACTCATTTCTGCATAACCTAACCGCCATATCTTAAAACGACAGTTGTACGCTACAGTCTGCCTTCTCCTTTACGGGGAGCTTGTTGGCATCTGAGCGCGCCTATTTATAGCAAGAGCACAATTATTTCCATTTCATTGTGATGTCTTTGGGTGGCAGAGATATTTTTAGCCGCAAAATTGGATCTGGAGGAGAAAGGTCAGGAATTTTGATGAGGCTAAAAAGTCTTTTTCTTGAAGGGCTGCTGTGCATCCGGGGTTTCTCTCGTTTCTCCATAGTCCCCTCAGTTATTGTGCTACAGGAGTTAACAGCATCTCAACAATTCTGCTTGCGGTGTAATTGCCATCCCGTAATAGAAGCGCTACTATTTTGTTACCCAAGCTGCTCAAAATTCTGCACCCAGGATTAGAAACCTGTTCTGACCTGGGCTTCTCAAGAGCCTGAAGCAAACTCCTTGTCCCGACAAAAACCCTTTTATTAATTTACCGTGAATTTTCCTCATTCATATCCAGCAAAGTCTTTCAAGGGAGGATTTACAGTCACAGACCTTATCTGGCTTGGAGAGCTGACAGGCCGATTTCTGCAAAACTTGGCAAGGAGTCTCGGAGAGTCACAAACCAATTAAGCGAAATAATTGTCTCCTGCAAACTCCACTCCCCTTTCGCTCCTCTTTTCTTTCCTCTGGGAGGAGCCATTCGTTGTCCACCTGTGGCCTTACTCCCAAGTCGACCCCTGTTCTTTAGTTGTTCCCTTCGTCTGGCAACTTTGCGCATGCGCACACTGGGAACAGGCTCCAGCTGTTCTTCTGCCCTACTGATGTCCGACTCTGAAGGCAGCTTATAACTGGCATACGGCCCTGGTCCCCTCTCTGCCTCTTACACAGAGCCCTCCTCAGAGCCTTCCCCAGACTTCAGGACTGGCCCATGTTCCTCCCCAACCTCCTCCCTGTCCGAATCTGCTGCCAGCTCTGCTGGCGGGCCACAACAAAACAGGCCTTTATTGTATTATTTACCTAGATGAAACTGTGTACAGTCAAAGCCCCAGGAGGCAAGTATTGTGAAACCGAACAATATTGTTACCTTGTTGTTTCCCTAGTGGGGAAATGGTGTGAAATAGCAAGTCTGAACACATTATGATGTCCACATCATATGCCATTCTGTTTGTACTGTTTCCTGAAATCAAGCGGCTAATATGGGGTAAGTTAATGCTGGGGTGGCAAACTCAATTTCATTGTGGGCCGCATCAGGGTTGTATTTGACCTCGGGGTGCCTGTGGGGGGCGGCGTGGCTAGGGTGGAAGTGGCCAGAGTGGGTGTGGCCAGCTCGGCATCACTCATGTTGGGGGCACCTGTGGTGGCCAAATGCTAAGGCAGGACTTCCCTCAGACCCTCCCACCCTTATTATAATCTCCTTCCTTCCTTCCTTCCTTCCTTCCTTCCTTCCTTCCTTCCTTCCTTCCTTCCTTCCCTCCTTCCCTCCTTCCTTCCTTCCTTCCTTCCTTCCTTCCTTTCTACCTTTTCCTTCCCTCTCCATTTGCAACCTTGGCTTCCCACAGGCAAAGTCAGCACAGAAAAATGGACTCACTTAACGACGGCATGTTTCACTAAACTGCAATGGATTCGCTTAACAGCCGTGACCCAAAAAAAGGGTTGTAAAATTTGATGCGACTCAGTTAACAACTGCCATGCTTGGTGACCGAAATTTTGGTTCCCAATTATCGTAAATCGAGGGTTACCTGTCTCAAAGGTGCTTTTTCAGGAGGCAACTGGACTTCCTGGTTTTTTTCTTTTGAAGACGTTTCGCTTCTCATCCCAGAAGCTTCTTCAGCTCTGACTGGATGGCGGGGAATGGAAGGATTGATATTCCTTTGCAGAAAGCTGGTCATTTTCATCCTTTGAGAGGGTTATAATGTCACCTGGAGGTTTATCTGTGTCCTCAGGGTCACCTGAGTGGTGCAAATGGGTGTGGAGCCTTCTTGAAACTGTTGAAAGGACTGTGTTGTAAACAGGAGATAGATGATGATGTCATATCCCTCCCCCTCTGTTGAGAGAGGCTGTTCAATATTGACATAGATGGCCTCTCCGACCCCTCTTTCATACCAGCGGTCCTCCTTTTTCAATCTCTCTTCACATGTTTTAGTATGCAGTTCTGTTTTTTGCCCCTGAACAATTTACTGGTACAATTTACTGAAGTACAGAATTAGATACTAAAACCTGTGAAGGGAGATTGAAAAAGGAGGGCGTATGTAGCCTTTAAATCATAAAATTGACCGTTTTATTCAAATACCCCAAGAAGTATCACATATAAGGAAACAGATCTGTTGCTATTGCTCTAGACGTGAAGGGTGGGGATTTATATTCTTAACTTGCAGGAAAATCCATTGTACGGAAATGTTAGATATTTTTTTTTTAAGAACGGTTTATTGGCGGATTTGGAGATGTCGTAAGCTTCCCTCTGGCTACAGAGACCAGACAATGATCTGTAAGAGATGCTTTGATTTGGTCACTTGAATTGACCAAGGAAGTTAAAAACAGTGGCTTAAATGGCACTTCCAGTTGTAGTATTCCACGCAAGGACGGTATTCACTTACTTTCCCTACCGGATCGCATGCGCTTGGCCTTCGATATATGTGCTCTGATCACACGTGTGGCTGGCATGCATGCGTGTGGCTTGAACATATGCCTAAATGGGACAGCATAGAGTGGGGGGGGGGCACCCGTGATTTCCGGCTGAGTACCACCTCTGATTCCACATAGTAAAACAATTTCTTCTTTGATGTAAACTACACCTGCAGGGTGGTGCTATCAGATGTTTTAAAATTCTCTGCACAAGTAGCTCAGATTCGTTGTTGCAGAGTTTTTCTGTTACACAGTGGGTGTAAGCCTGAAAAATACATTTTAAAGAAATGTGTTTTTTTTAACAAGTATCCTGCATAGAGAAAATATAATGAATTATGAATGATTTCCAACCAGGGACATTTTGTTGGATGGTTCATCTTTGTTTCCTTTAAAGTTTTTTTTTTTTTTTTGGGGGCTTGTTCTGCTGCTCTTTCTTTTCTGCCTCGAGAAAACATATCTGAAGAGAAAAAAATACTTAAATTGAGAAAGCAAGATTTTTATGAAGTAAAACATCAGTCTTCCCAGCTTAGAAAAATGAACGTAGTTTATAGTACTGAATATTTTAAATCAACCCAAAAGTTGATTTGATTAAATTTGATTACAAAGTGATACTTACTATAAGGTAGCAAAATATTTCTGTAATATATTAATGCATATTGGGATTAGACTTATTGTACAAGTTCTAATTGCATTTGAAGCAAAATCTAATTGTGATAGTAACAAGTGAGTAGAGAAAACAATAGGTGGGTCATAGAGAATTTAATTTGGATTCTTCTCCTGAACAAAAGTTGAAGATGATGATCTAAGGCAGGGGTCCCCCAATCCCTGGGCTGTGGCCCACGTGCGGGCTGTGGCCCATTCAGAACCGGGCCACGGAAGCGGCGGGCAAGCGCATATAGGGCTCCACTTGTGCGCACAGCAGGTGGGCAAGCGTGTGTGTGCAGCCCCATTTATGCAAGCGTCAGGCACACATGCCTGCTGCTTGGGCAAATGGAGCTGCGCGTGGGCATGTTCTTGCCTGCCACTCACGGGGAATCATCCCCCCTCTGCCCCCCTCTCCCTGCCAGTCTGCAAAGCCGGAAAGGTTGGGGACCATTGAACTAAGGGTTTGTTTTGGGTGTTCAGCATATGATTCTGGTCCTATTCAGACCTTATTATCTCTCTATCTATATATCTCTATCTCTATCTCTATCTGTCTTTCTATAAATGGCTGTGTGTGCGTGTGTATGTATGTTCTAGCATAACTCTGGAACACCTCGAGCAATTTCAACCAAACTTGGTACACAGATGACTTACTCTCTGGAAACAAATACTCTCTGGGGGTAAGATACCCCTAACATCCCTCGAGGTGTGTGTTCTGTTACTATACAGCCTGTTGTGCCTTCAAATGGCTTCTACTGTACTGCCATAAAATGGCTTCTATTGTACAATGTAGTGGAGTTGCCATGGTAACAGCTTCACAGTACTCCACAAGCGGGCTCCCTCTGGTGAGAGGGAAAATCCAACATTAGAAATAACTGATCTGGACACTTTCCCCCTATAAATAAATACCCGGGCAACGCCAGTTTATCAGCTCTAGTCAAAAATAAAGTTCTAGGTAAGGGTGAGTTGTAGAGAGTAAGGAACTGCGGGATACCATTTGAAAAAGCAGCTTCAGCTTAAGGACCTCTGTGGGGTTTATGGAAGGGAGAGGAGAAGGGAGGCTTGCTGCTCTCTGAGGTTGGTTGGTATTTTTGTGCAGATGTTTCATTAGCCAACCAGATAACATCGTCAGTGTTAGAAGGGAGTAGGGTTGGGTCTCTCTCATCTCCTTAATTCATTCAGCTATAAGGAGGAGGAGGAGGAGGCTGCAGACTGTAATCAGACCTGAAAAAAATCTGCTTTTGTAGTTAATCTCTATAAAAGTAATGTTAACCTTCCCGTGGAATTGATTTCCTGGTCTGGTTCAGTTAGGGGACTCTCACTCTGCACCAAGCATACGGCCAACACTGGGAATCCCGGAGGCATTCTCGGCTGTCTAGATATTGCTTTTTTTTTTTTTTAGTAATTAGAGTAAGTCACTAAAGGTAAAACTTTAAAAGTGGCTCATTGAGGAAGTCAGAGAGAAACTTGGAAAAAGCTATGTTGTAAATGTGTAAAGTTTAATATAGCAATACAATAGCAGAGTTGGAAGGGACCTTGGAGGTCTTCTAGTCCAACCCCCTGCCTAGGCAGGAAACCCTATACCGTTCCAGACAAATGGCTATCCAACATCATCTTAAAGACTTCCAGTGTTGGGGCATTCACAACTTCTGGAGGCAATTTCTGTTCCACTGATTAATTGTTCTAACTGTCAGGAAGTTTCTCCTCAATTCTAAGTTGCTTCTCTCCTTGATTAGTTTCCACCCATTGCTTCTTGTCCTGCCCTCAGGTGCCTTGGAAAATAGTTTGACTCCCTCTTCTTTGTGGCAGCCCCTGAGATACTGGAACACTGCTATCATGTCTCCCTTAGTCCTTCTTTTCATTAAACAAGACATACCCAGTTCCTGCAACCGTTCTTCATATGTTTTAGTCTCCAGTCCCCTAATCATCTTTGTTGCTCTTCTCTGCACTCTTTCTAGAGTCTCCACAGCTTTTCTACATCGTGGCGATCAAAACTGAATGCCGTATTCTAAGTGTGGCCTTACCAAGGTCTTATAAAGTGGTATTAACACTTCACGTGATCTTGATTCTATCCCTCTGTTGATGCAGCCTAGGACTGTGTTGGCTTTTTTGGCAGCTGCTGCACACTGCTGGCTCATATTTAAATGGTTGTCTACTAGGACTCCGAGATCTCTCTCACAGTTACTACTATTGAGCCAGGTACCACATTTACTGTACCTGTGCATTTTGTTTTCCTTGCCTAAATGTAGAACCTTACTCTTTTCACCATCTGTATCTTTAGCCTATCTTCTGGAGTGTTGGCTATTCCTGCCAGCTTGGTGTCATCTGCAAGTTTGATGAGAGATTGGTATAGATCTAATTCAAGGGTATGGCTAGCTGATGAGAGCTAAATAGCTTGAAATAGATCTATACTAGATCTACAAAGGAGGAGCTTCCAACGATGGCGGTCGCCTCCTGAGCTCCTGAGAGAACTATGGAGCGCCCGACCGGGTAAGGGATTGCAGCCGGCCCTATGGCATCAGAGGGGCTGAGAGTTGATAGCCCGACCACCCTGGCCTGTTTTGGGCTAGTCTTGGCCTGCCAGGGTGGTCGGTGAAGATCGGAGGGCAAGAAGGAATGGAGGACCGTAAGCGGCAAACGGCTGGGAGAAGCTTGCAAAAGATGGCGACGGCGCAGTGCGGCTGCACGGGCGGCGCTGGTGCCGGCAGATTGAAAAAAGCCGGAAAACCTGAAAAAACAAAAAAGGAAGGGACGAGAACCCCCGGAGAGCCACTAGAGAGCCACCGGAGGCCCCGGAGGGTCACTATCAGCACCGGGGGCACAGGGAGGAACAAGGAAGGAACAACGGAGCGCCGGAGAGCGCCGGAGAGGCATCAAAGACATCGGAGAGGCACTGGAGAGGTGAGCAGGGATGGGAGGCAACCAGTGGCAGCCAGAAGAAGCAAAGGGAGACGGCTGCGGCGACGGAGGAGTAGAAAGAGCCGCAGCCAGGGACTCCTTCATGATATCTCGCCGTTCTTGGCGGCTTCTCTTTGGCTGGGAAGTGAACGAAGACCTGAAATAATGGCTGGGGGCGGCTTTGAGCCTTTAAGGCCACTGGAGATCCTGACTTGGGGCTATGGACAGGCCTGAGCAGCTGCCTAGGCTAAAACAATCGGGCCAAGAATGCCCCCCCCCCCCCCCATTAAGGAACATATATCCATATATCCATCTGGGATCATTTGAACCATCTCCCTCTCATTTACCATATTTGCCTCTCTCCACCATTTGCGATACTTGAATACCTCCCCCCTCCCCCCCCTTCTTCTAAATTTACCATCTAGACATTAAGACTCTTGGTCCTCCATTGAGACTCTAGCCCTGCCGGCTACTACCTATTAACTTTGTTTCATCAGCACCCTTACCCTACTGGGACTTTTAGTATTCAACAATCTACTCGAGGTTAGACCTGCTCCACCTGCGAGAAGCCCCTCTCTCACAGGTATGGCCCCTGGCTCTTTCAAGGGCCAGCCTTGATGACGGGTTTGTGAACCCCGAGAGGTGGAAGAAAAGGAAGCTGAGGGGCTTTTTATCAAAATGTTTTATACTGTTTTAGGGGGTTCTGGGAAGGGGGGGGATAACCAGGCCAGGAGGGAAGCCAGCGCCAGACGAACAGGTGAGTCCGCGAAGGAAGTGAGCGGTGTGAGGGGGGAGAGGGAACAAGTTATTCCAGCAGAGGGTTGTTTTATTACAACGGTCGCGGGGAGGGGGGGATGCGAGGACAAGAAAAGATCGCAAGGTCGGTTGGGAGACCGTGGCTGCTGGCTACGCCCGGTCGTTTGTACCAACCCCCGCAGCCTAGGTGGTCAGGAACTACAGAGCCAGGGCCTGAGGCTGATGCTTTGCAATGCACGGTCCGTGAGTAACAAGGCCCCCCTCATTAATGAGTTGATCTCCGAGGGGGAGCTGGACCTTGCAGGGATAACGGAGACCTGGTTGGGCCACGAGGGTGGCTTACCCCTCGTGGAAATGTGCCCACCGGGTTTCCGTGCATTTCATCAGCCTCGGGCCCTGGGTAAGGGTGGTGGGGTGGCGGTAGTTATACGGGATTGTCTAGAGCCGAGGGAGTTCACTGTTCCTCAGATACCCGGGTGTGAGTCGCTGGGTATGAAATGGGGCCCAGGGAGGCAGTGGGGTCTGCTGATTGTATACTTGGCTCTTCGCTATATGTCAGCGGCCCTGCCCGAGCTCCTCGAGCTGGTCTCGGAGACGGCGGTTGAGATACCCAAACTTTTGGTTATGGGGGATTTCAACCTGCCGTCGACGGGAGCAGCGTCTGAGGTGGCTCGGGAGTTCATGGCTTCCATGACAGCCATGGGCCTGACCCAATTAATTCAGGGCCCCACACACGAAGGCGGCCACACACTGGACCTTGTCTTTGTATCTGAGCAGTGGACGAGTGATCTGGGAATAGGGGATTTAGATATTACGCCCCTGTCATGGTCAGATCACTCATGTCTCCGGCTGGACTTCCCTGGCGCTACCCTCCACCGCGAGGAGGCGGAGCCAGTTTGTTCAAGCTGGTACCGCCCCAAGCACTTGATGGAACCGGAGAGGTTCCAGACGGAGCTTGGGCCACTACCTGTAGCCCTGACCCGCGCTCGGTCGGAGGACCTAGTCGACGCCTGGAATAGGGCGACGGCGGGGGCCTTGGACCGGGTTGCGCCTTTGCGACCTCTCCTACGGCAGCGACCCACCTGGGCTCCCTGGTATACCAAGGAGCTAAGGGTGATGAAGCGCCATAGGAGACGTCTAGAGAGCAGGTGGAGGTCCTCACGCTCCGAGTCTGATCGAACACAGGTAAGAGCCTATTTACGGACCTACCTTGTGGCATTGAGAGCGGCCAAACGTAGACATTGTGCCGCTCTCATTGCGTCTGCGGATAACCGCCCTGCCGCCCTGTTTAGGGTGACCCGCTCTCTCCTGTCGCAGGAGACGCGGGGGGCACCCTTGCAGGGAAGAGCAGAGGAGTTTGGGGAATATCTGCAGGACAAAGTCGCTCAGATCCGGAGCGGATGGGCTCCCCCCAGTGGACCGGACGAGCCGTCAACAGTGAGTCTTGTGAGTCCACTCTGGGAGGAGTTTGACTCTGTTGTCCCCGAGGATTTAGACGGGTTGCGTGGACGGCTGCGACCCACCACGTGTTCAATGGACCCGTGTCCCTCCTGGTTGGTACTGGCATCCTGGGAGGTGACGCGAGGCTGGCTTCTGGGCCTGGTGAACGCCTCATTGAGTGAGGGTTCCTTACCGACTGCCTTGAAAGAGGCGGTGGTGAGGCCCCTACTCAAGAGGCCTTCACTTGACCCAACGGAGCTAGCTAATTACCGTCCAGTCTCCAACCTCCCCTTTTTAGCGAAGGTTGTTGAGAATGTGGTGGCGCAGCAATTTCCACGTCGCCTCGATGAATCCGTATATCTAGACCCACGCCAGTCCGGCTTCCGACCCGGGCACAGCACAGAGACAGCCTTGGTCACGTTGGTTGATGATCTCTGGAGGGCCAGAGATAGAGGTTGTTCCTCTATCCTGGTCCTATTAGACCTCTCAGTGGCTTTTGATACCATCGACCATGGTATCCTATTGCGCCGGCTGGAGGGGATGGGAGTCGGAGGCACCGTTTTACGGTGGTTCGGCTCCTACCTCTCCGGCCGGATGCAATGTGTGTTGACTGGGGGGCAGAGGTCGACCCCGAGGCCACTCTCTTGTGGGGTGCCGCAGGGGTCGGTCCTCTCGCCCCTTTTGTTCAACGCATATGTGAAGCCGCTGGGTGAGATCATCCGTGGTTTTGGGGTTGAGTACCATCTGTACGCTGACGATACTCAGTTGTACATCTCAACCCCAAGCCACCCCAACGAGGCTGTCGAAGTGATGTCCCGGTGTTTGGAAGCCGTCGGGGTCTGGATGGGGGACAACAGACTCAAACTCAACCCCTCCAAGACCGAGTGGCTGTGGCTACCGGCACCTCGGTTCAGCCAGCTGATTCCATCACTGGCCATAGGGGGCGAACAATTGCCCCCTGTGGAACGGGCGCGCAATTTGGGCGTCCTCCTAGATGCCCGGCTGTCAATGGATGACCATGTGGCAGCCGTGGCAAGGGGGGCGTTCCACCAGTTTCGCCTGGTGCGCCAATTGCGCCCCCTTCTGGACCGGGATGCCCTACGCACAGTCACTCATGCACTGGTGACGTCTCGCCTGGACTACTGTAACGCTCTCTACATGGGACTTCCCTTGGGACGCGCCCGAAGACTGCAGCAAGTCCAGAACGCAGCCGCGCGGGTAGTCATAGGGAGTACTAGGTACTCCCACGTAACACCTCTTCTGCGCGAGCTGCACTGGCTGCCTGTAGTCTTTCGGGTGCGTTTCAAGGTTCTGATTACCATCTTTAAAGCGCTCCATGGCATAGGGCCTAGCTACCTGCGGGATCGCATCCTCCCACACACATCCCTGCGGCCAATTCGCTCTCACAGGGAGGGCCTTCTCCTGGTGCCGTCCACTAGGCAATGCCAACGGGCGACACCGAGGAGTAGGGCCTTCTCTGTGATGGGCCCAACCCTCTGGAATGACCTCCCCCCCGACATTAGAACCACTACTGACCTCCGCTCCTTCCGACAGAAACTGAAGACACACCTGTTCCGACTGGCTGGTCTGGCATAATTTATAACGTCTACCTCCTGGCATACACATTTTTTACTCGTTTTTAGAGGGATTGTCTCTTTTAAATTTAATCTTATATGATATTGGGATTTTAAATTTTGTATATTCTGATTTATTTATTTAGCTGTACAGTTTGGCATATTTTTATCCTCCTCTCATATACGTATTTATGTATCTATTTATTATGTTTTTAATTTGTTGTATTTTGATACGGACTGTACACCGCCCCGAGTCCCTTTTGGGAGAGGGGGCGGTCTATAAGCGCTAATAAATAAATAATAAATAATAAATAAATACACAAAAAAAGGGGGTTTCCTGCCTGGAAGGCTCCTACGGTGAAGCTGAAAGGCAGAAGAGAAGCAGTATGCTCCCTCCCTATTTGAGTATACCAGGTGCTTTGACATAACACACACACACACACACACACATTCTCTCTCCATCTCTCTCTAAGATGCTCTCTCTCTATAAGAGTATAAGACGCAGCGGAGTATAAGATTCACCTTAGTTTTTCGGGAAGAAAATAGGGGGAAAAAATTCTACCTACCTACTTCAGCACATATGTTTGCTGGGTTTGAGTGCACATGCGCTTGCTTTTTATCCCCTGGTTGGGGATAAAAACCAGCTTCTAAAGCACAGCTGATCATCTTAGAGAGAAGCAATGAGAAAAGCAGGCAAAGCACAGAGGATCACTTCGCTTTTTAGCGCCTCATTAAGGCTGAAAAAAAAAAGCTTTGAAAAAGCTACATTCGGAGTATAAGACGCACCTAAATTTTCAGCCTCTTTTAGGGTAGGGAAAAGTGTGTCTTATACTCTGAAATATATTACATGGAATATATATCCCATATAATTTTTTCCATATTCTTCTTGTTGTGGCCCAGCAGCGGCTGGTTGAGCTATTGGTGGACTCTGACAGCGATGACCATTGTGGGACTGCTCTGGAGGATGAGGAAGACTCTGGAGGGTGTTTGAAGTCAGAGCAGGAAGTAGAGAGGCCTGTTGGTCACCAGGTGGCATCTGTCAGGGAGCAGTGAGAAGGAACAGAGGGAGGTTGTCCCTGATGTGTGTGTGCGTAGAGCTGAGAGGGGAAGGGAGCAGCTGTGGAGAAGACGTCATAGAAGGAAATAGGGACAGCTGTCTATGGTTGTGGACCCTCCCAAAGAGATTATAGGTGGAGCGACAGGAGGGGAATCTTTGCAGGAAACAACAGTCCATTTTACTGGCCGTTGAGAAAGCATTCTGTAAGTCTAATCTTGGTTTCTTGAAGATAGTGTTCTAGGTTCCTAGGCAAGGGGTGTAATTAGTCGTGGCAGGCAGCCAAACCTGGGTCTGCATATGCATTAGAACCACGGGACAGAACACTTCTCAGTGCTAAAAAAAGGGAAAAAAGTAACTGATGAATATAAGTTTTGGTCACCACGATGTAGAAAAGATGTGGAGACTCTAAAAAGTGTGCAGAGAAGAGCAACTAAGATGACTAGGAGCCTGGAGATTAAAACATAGAAAGAATGGTTGCAGGAACTGAATATGTCTAGTTTAATGAAAAGAAGACTAGGGCAGAGTTGGTTGCAAATCCTGGCACTAATGGTTTGTTTGTGCTTGCGCGCGCGCATGCATGCAACGCAGAGCCTCCTGCTGCCGCCACTACCGGTTGGCCAGATTTGGGCCGAACCGGGAACAACCCACCTCTGGACTAGGATATATTTGATAACAGTGTTACAGTATCTAAGGAACTGCCACAAAGAAGTGGAAGTCAAGCTATTCTCCAAAGCACCTGAAGGCAGGACGAGAAGCAACAGATGGAAACTAATCCAGGAGAGAAGCAACCTAGAACTAAGGAGAAATTTTACTGACAATGAGAACAATTAATCAGTGGAATGTCTTGCCTCCAGAAATTGTGAATGCTCCAACACCGGAAATTTTTAAGAAGAGATTGGACAGCCATTTATCTGCAATTGTATCAAGTTTCCTGCCTGAGCAGGGGGTTGGACTAGAAGACCTACAACGGTCCCTTCCAACTCTGTTATTCTGTTATTGAAAGTTGTGTCCTTTTATTTTGGCAATTAGAGGTAGAGAGAGGCGTGCTTTGTATTTTAATGCTTACACGGACTTTAAGAATGCCAATAAGATTCATTATGTAAATTGTTTTGCTTTTTATACTTGAATATGGTGTCCCTTTTAGCAATTTATGGAAAAATAATTTCATTCTGCAATATTTTTTAAAAAATTGATCCTTATAAATACAGTGCTGTATATAATTTAAACGTAACAAAAAGCAATTAAACAAAAAAAATGAAACAGCCATGAAAACCTATCTAAAATATGACATCTCATTTATTATTATTATTTTTTTCTGAAAATAATGAAGCTTGCTTTTTTGGCAAACATCCTTTCAGAAAATTCCAAAGAACTGTAACTCAAACATAAATAGCATTCTCACAAATCCTTCTTCCTTCATATAAAAAAATGGGTCTGAAAAGCACTGCCTTTGCTGGTCTGCTAACTGAATGGATTCGTTTAGAAAAAATATATTATCTTTGGAATTGGATTGTATAAGCTTTTGCTCCCCCATCTAGGATTAGAAGGATACTCAATCGTAGTTCAGTTTCTTGAAATTTGCCTCTTTTCTAAAGGATCTATTCAGTTCTTAAGAACATGATATTTTTTTAAAAGGGGAAATTGCAACTATGAAGAAAAACGCCTCAGAAACTGGAATTTGTAATCCATTAGCAGTTTCAATTTGATCTCTTTGATTGTAGGAATGTAGAGCATACAAAATAAAATTCTTACTAAAAGTATACTCTCATATAGCAGAGAGTGCTGGTTCTGGAGATGAGGGTCTTGGCTAGATCAACTCTGATCAACTCTGTAGCCAAGACCCTCATCTCCAGAACCAAACGCCTAGCTGACAAAGACCACCTGAAAACTGAATGACACACTCTTACAAACATATTAATCTCCAACGGATTCCAAAGAAAAACAATTACCAACCTAATCCAAAGGGAGACCCCCCCCCAAACCGAGTCACAGATATATATATTTATCAGCACAAATACAACACAAATATATATATATATATATATATATATATATATATATATATATATATATATGTGTGTGTGTGTGTGTGTGTGTGTGTGTGTGTGTGTGTGTGTGTGTGTGTGTGTATGTGTATGTGTATGTGTATGTATGTGTGTGTATGTGTGTGTATGTGTGTGTATGTGTATGTATGTGTATGTATGTGTATGTATATGTATGTATGTATATATATGTATATATGTGTGTGTGTGTGTGTGTGTGTGTTGTATTTGTACTGATAAATAAATAAAGGGAGACTAGTATGGATCCATTTCAAGCTGTTTAGCTCTCATCAGCTAGCCATACCCTTACTGGGATTTGAACCTGGGATGTGTTACATATTAGGCAGACTTGCTAGCCACTACACCACCGGTTCTCCTCCTTTATCAGCTAAGCCAGGGAAATAAGTATGTGTTTGTGTTACAACCCCTGGTATGCCCAAATATGGGAGGGAGCTCACTACTCCCCCTTTCTGTCCTTCGGCTCATCACAGAAAACCATGCAGGCAGAAACCCATATTTTTATTTTTTAATGTTGTCTTTTTATTTATCAGCACAAACACAACACAAATATAAAAAGACAACATTAAAAAATAAAAATATGGGTTTCTGCCTGCATGGTTTTCTGTGATGAGCCGAAGGACAGAAAGAGGGAGGAGTGAGCTCCCTCCCATATTTGGGCATACCAGGGGTTGTAACACAAACACACACACACACACACACACACACACACACACACACACACACACACACACACACACACACACACATATATATATATATATATATATATATATATATATATATATATATATATTCGTAGATTTTCACGGGTGTAGGTATGCTGGTCTTGTTGTATTTGGGTCTTTTCCCGTAAGATCTTAAGAAATCCCAAAGACAAAATCCAGCTAGAAAACCAAGGAGTCTACAAAATACCATGCAAAATCTGCCCTACAACATACATAGGACAAATGAACAGGAGAATAAATACACGCATCACAGAACACAAGAACGCAGTAAGAAAAAAAGAAAAAAACTTCCTCCCTTTTCCAGCACCTTAAAGCTACAGGACATGAAATTAATTTTGAAGGAACCAAATTAATCTCCAAAACTGAACACTTCAACAAGAGAATAATTATGGAAGCTATCGAAATAGAGTAACACCCCCACAACATGAATAAGCGTGACGATACCTCCCACCTACCAGACATCTGGAAACCAGCCCTAGTCAACAAACGAGCCCCACCCATCACCAAGGCTGTTACAACACGAAACAACAACGGACCCACAGCCAGCACCAATCTACCAATCATGATACAACCACACACCTAATCAATCCACTTACTGAAACAAAGCCAGCACTCCACACCCACCCACTAAGATTTATAGAAAGACGGCAACTCCGACCACACTTTAAGCCCAAAACCCAGCCTGAAGATGGCGAGTGAGACCTCGCCGAAATGTTGCCAAGACAATCTCAATCTTACACAGGAAAAGACCCGAATACAACAAGACCAGCATATATATATGCTGGCAGAAGGTTGCACGAGGCCATCCCAGCTGAAAATTGAGCTTGGGAGCCCATTTTCGCTGGCAATGTGTTCGGGCCACCATAGGCACCCCTGACACGAGTGACGTCGAGCTGGCCACGCCCACCCTGGCCACACCAGTCATAAGTGGGCTATAAGTCACTTTTTTCTGAGCCATTGTAACTTTGACAGTTCACTAAACGAATGAATGATTGTAAGTGTAAAGACTACCGTTAGAGACTTGGGAAAACTTGTCAAAAGTAAGCTGAGAAGATTAGTGTGAATTTACACTTCTTCCAAAATGCAACTTCATGCATTACTTCTTACATAAATGTGACAAAGAGGACTGTCGCGTAACTAAAATTCTATTGTTTTTCTTGCACTCCGCTGATTAGTTGAGGTAGAGAGAAGGTGGTAAAAGTAGATTTTTATTGTAACATTGTCTGCTCTGTAACACTTCTAATAAAAAGTAAAATATCCAATAAAGCCTTAGAAGAAGTTTATTGCCTAATCAGAACTCAAGTAATCCAAACCTATTGGAATTTCATTATGCCACTTCGGTACAAAAAGCTAAATCTAACTTTCTTTTAGATTCAGACTCCTTACTCAGTAGTTTAACTGAGTAAGTTCTTGGGAACTTTTTTTTCTCACTTTCTCTCTCCCTCTCCCTCTCACCCCTCTCTGTCTTTCTGTTTCTCTCTGTGTGTGTCTCTGTTTCTCTCTGTGTGTCTCTTTTGCTCCACCCCTCTCTCTGTTTCTTTCTCCCCCCTCTCTCTGCTTCTCTCTCTGTATCTCTTTCTCTCTCCCTCCCTCTCTGTCTCTCTGTTTCTCTCTCTGTGTGTCTCTTTCGCTCCCTCTCTCTCTCTCTGTCTCTTTCCCTCCCTCCCCCCTCTCTCTCACAAACATACACACACACACAGACACAAATATACATTTGTTCATGCTTGCAATCTAAATAGGAAGATAGTCTGTTTCTTTACTTCATCTCATGTGACTATAAAGGCACTGTTTCTGAGAGGGCTTTTTTTTTTTTTTTTGTGGAAGAGGGCTGATAAGAAAACATTCTCAAATCTCATTTATCTTCCATCCTTTTGACAGCACATTCACTCTCAAATGGCTGCTCATAGGCACAACAGATCTATTTCTAATGGCTTTGATCTATCTTTAGACTTGCTTTGAGTATCAGTGGGACAAACGAAGACATGACTAAAAAGTTACAGTGACTAGAAACGGGGAAAAAACTGTTTTCAATACCGTATCAATACAGAAAAAATTTTTTTTTTAAATTCCTGAATAACTCTCTTTAGATGGCAAGTGATTTATATAGGGGTTAAAACTGTTAAGTTCGTGATGGCAAACCTATGACACATGTGCCACGGGTGGCATGGGGAGGCCTCTCCGCCGCTACGCGAGCTGTCGCCCCAGCTAAGCTCCACCGCGCATGTGCGCGTGCCTCCCGCTGGCCAGCTGATTTTCAGGTCTCTGCAGCGTGTGTTTTTGAATTAAAATGCAGTTAAAACACCATACAAGCCATCGAGAATATAACTATATACATCCAACAGGAGCAGATGGAGGTAAATCCTAGAGAGGCAGGAAATGCATCTCTGAATAATGGAGGTGAATGCTAGAGAGGGAAAAAGCTGCATACAAGGTGGACATAACACCTGGAACAGCATACACATGCATGGGGAGAGCGCTAGGGGGGTGGTGCGGTACGGGCTCACCACCCCTTTTTTGGTCCTAATAATAATAATAATAATAAATTTGAATTTATTAGCCGTTCCCTTTCCAGGCAGGACTCGGGGCGGCGTACAATGGGCATATAGGACATAGAAACATGTGTACAAACACATAAACACATAAACATACAAAAATACAGAGACACACATGCACGGAGGAGGTAACCAATTACAACATTTAGACAGTTAAAATCCCCATTAAAATACCCCAATTGTAAAAGACCCAATGTACAATTAAAATTTAAAATTTAAAAAGACAGTCAGGAGGAGTGAGAAAAATTACGGTTGAGCCAGGCCAGATAATTGAAAGAGGTGGGTCTTCAGCTGTACACGGAAGGAGCGGAGGTCGGAAGTAATCCTGATGTCACGGGGGAGGTCATTCCACAGGGCTGGGCCCATCACAGAGAAGGCTCTGCTCCTGGGTGTCGCCCCCCGACACTGTTTGGCGGACGGCACCCGGAGAAGTCCCTCTCTGTGTGAGCGAATTGGTCGCAGGGATGTGTGGGGCAGGATGCGATCCTGCATGTAACTAGGCCCTGTGCCATGAAGCGCTTTAAAGATCATAATCAAAACCTTGAAACGCACTCGATAGACCACAGGAAGCCAGTGCAGCTCGCGCAGGAGAGGTGTTACAGGGGAGTATCTAGTCCTCCCCATAATCACCCGCGCGGCCGCGTTCTGGACCAACTGCAGTCTCCGAGTGCATCTCAAGGGAAGCCCCATGTAGAGAGCATTGCAGTAGTCCAGGCGAGACGTCACTAGCGCATGGGTGACTGTGCGTAGGGCATCCCGGTCCAATAAGGGGCGCAATTGGCGCATCAGGCGGACCTGATGGAACGCCCCCCTTGCCACGGCTGTTACATGGTCATCCATGGACAGCCGGGCATCTAGGAGGACGCCCAAATTGCGCACCTGTTCCATGGGGGCTAGTTGCACGCCCCCGATGGCCAGAGATGGAAGCACCTGGTTGAACCGGGAGGCCGGAAGCCACAGCCACTCCGTCTTGGAAGGGTTGAGTTTTAGTCGGTTGCCATCCATCCAGACCCGTACGGCCTCCAAACACCGGGACATCATTTCGACGGCCTCATTGGGGTGGTTCGGGGTGGAAATGTATAGCTGAGTATCATCAGCATACAGATGATATCCCACCCCAAAACCACGGATGATCTCGCCCAGCGGTTTCATGTATGTGTTGAACAGGAGAGGCGAGAGCACCGATCCCTGTGGCACTCCACATGTGAGTGGCCTCCGGGTCGATCTCTGTTCCCCTGCCAACACACGTTGCGTCCGGTCAGAGAGGTAGGAGCCAAACCACCGTAAAACGGTGCCCCTGACTCCCAACCCCTCTAGCCGGTGCAACAGGATACCATGGTCGATGGTATCGAACGCCGCCGAGAGATCTAATAGGACCAGGATAGAGGAACAACCCCTATCTCTGGCCCTCCAGAGATCATCAACCAATGCGACCAAGGCCGTCTCGGTGCTGTGCCCGGGACGGAAGCCGGACTGGCGCGGGTCTAGATAATCATTTTCCTCCAGGTGACGTGGGAACTGCTGTACCACCACACTCTCTACAACCTTCGCTAAGAAAGGAAGGTTGGAGACTGGACGATAATTGACTAGGTCCATTGGGTCCAGGGAAGGCTTCTTGAGCAGGGGCCTCACCACCGCCTCTTTCAAGGCGGCCGGTAGAGACCCCTCACCCAACGAGGCGTTCACTAGGCCCAGGAGCCAGTCGCGCGTAACCTCCCAGGATGCCAGTACAAGCCAGGAGGGACACGGGTCCGATAAACATGTGGTGGGTCGCAGACGTCCACGCAACCTGTCCAAATCCTCGATGGCAACCAAGTCAAACTCCTCCCAAAGCGGTCCCTCAAGACTCGCCACGGGCGTCTCTACTGAACCACTGAAAGGGGCCCATCCCATCCGGATTTGAGCGACTTTGTCCTGTAGATATTTCCCAAACTCCTCTGCTCTGCCCTGTAAAGGGGCTTCCCGCGGTCTCTCAAACAAGAGGGAGCGAGTCACCCGAAACAGGGCGGCAGGGCGGTTATCTGCGGACGCAATAAGAGCGGCGCAATGTTGACGTTTGGCCGCTCTTAATGCCACGAGGTATGTCCTCAAATAGGCTCGTGCCTGTGCTCAGTCGAATTCGGAACGGGAGGATCTCCAACGACTCTCTAGGCGTCTCTTGTGGCGTTTCATCACCCTTAGCTCCTCGGTAAACCAAGGGGCCAGGGTGGTTCGTCGCCGCAGGAGAGTCCGCAAAGGCGCCACCCGGTCTAGGGCCCCGGTAGTCGCACTATTCCATGCGTCTACCAGGTCCTCCACTCGGGGGCGGGTCAGGTCCACAGGAGGTGGCCCAAGCTCCGTCTGGAACCTATCTGGTTCCATCAGGCGCTTGGGGCGGAACCATCTAATACCTTCCAGTTCCGCCTCCTCGCGGCGGGGAGGCGGTAGCACCAGGGAAGTCCAGCCGGAGAAGTGAGTGATCCGACCATGACAGGGGAATAATGGTAGGATCCCCTATTCCCAGATCACTCATCCACTGGCCAGAGACAAAGACAAGGTCCAGCGTGTGGCCTCCCTCGTGAGTAGGGCCCTGAATTAACTGGGTCAGGTCCATGGCTGTCATGGAAGCCATGAACTCCCGAACCCCCTCAGACGCTTCTCCCAACGACGGCAGATTAAAATCCCCCATCACTAAAAGTTTGGGGGTCTCAACCGCCACCGATGAGATCAGCTCGAGGAGTTCAGGCAGGGCCGCTGACGTATAGCGAGGAGCCAGGTATACTATCAGCAGGCCCAACTGCCTCCCTGGGCCCCATCTCACGACAAGGGACTCACACCCGGATGTCTGTGGCACGGTGAACTCTCTCGGCTCTAAGTCTTCCCGGATAATCATTGCTACCCCGCCGCCCCTTCCCTGGGCCCGAGGCTGGTGAAATGCTTGATAACCTGGCGGGCACATTTCCACGAGGGGTAGACCTCCCTCGTGGCCCAACCAGGTCTCGGTTATTCCTGCGAGGTCCGGCTCCCCCTCCAAAATTAGATTGTGGATGAGGGGGGCCTTATTGACAACGGACCTCGCGTTGCATAACAGCAGTCTCAGGCCTTGGGTCTGTAGATCCTGACCACCTAGTATGCAGGGGTTGGTACAAACGACCGGGAATGACCAAAAACCCCGGTCTCCCAACCGACTACGCGCTCTTGATCTGTCCTCGCACCTGCCCCTCCCCACGACCGTTGGTATCAAAGAGCCCTGCACAGGAATGCTATCTTCCCTCTCCTCCCCCACTCCGCTCCCTCCTCCTTCGACCACACCTAGATGCCTGGCTCTCCCATCCCTCCTGACCTGTTCCCCCCCCCATCCCTGGAACCCCTTATAATTTTTAAAAAGCTATTAATTAAAAAACCCCTCAATGTGCGCTTCCGCCACCTCTCTGGGTTAATAAACCCGTCCTCAAGGTGGGCCCTCGAAAGGGCAGGAGGCCATACCTGCGAGAGGGGGGACTAGGAGGCTTCCTAGGAGGCTTCAGGCCCAAAATGGGGCCCAGGGTGTCGCGCGCACATGCGCGGGGATGCAGGAGTGCATGGGAGGGTCACACACACATGTGCAGGGGGCAGGATACATGCAGGGGGTCATGCACACATTGTATTATGGGTGTGGGCAACACATGTGCTGTCAAGGACAAAAAGATGAGCCATCACTATTGTGAGTTATCAAAAAACCAGTATGTTTTTGGTAGCTCTGATATTCAGAAGTCTCTGTCTGAAATGCAGTTTCTTTCTAGGAAAAGTGTAATGATCGTATTAAATAAATGCAGGTGTAACAGCAAAAAGTTAGCCTTGAATTCCCTCTGGGATACCCCATGTTATATAGCAGAAATGAGATTTATCTGAAAGGAAGAAAACTTTTCTTCTCAGATGACACCCCGTCTCTGCAAAGGAAAATCAGGCAGGAACATCTCCTTATCGCATTGGCATAAATCTCAGATAAATGTTTTAGGCTTCTTTTCAGATAAGTGTGGTCACTTATTATTTTCCAACCTTCGCTCTAGTAGTTCAGTACGACTGAACCCGTGGCTTGTGTTGTCCTCAGGCTCATTCAAGATACCGCCGTAGAGGAAGTCATTTTAAGGACATTTGGACACCGGTTGCTCGTTCCAAGTCAGGAAGATCTGTATAGACGTCTCCTCTAGTTCTTGGGCTCTTTTCCCACCAGAAGACTTTGTGTTCAATGCCAAAACCACAATCGGCGTGTGACATTTAGCAGCTCTTGAGACTTTGCATATCAGGGCAGTTTCCATCCCTGACATCCAGTGTTAGTTATATCTTCATCTGTATACTCTGAAATGTGATAAGCCTTAAAATGATCGGTTATTACAAGCAGAAATATTGACTTTATTCAAATTGTTGTTCTTGTTAGTTGCGAAGTCATGTCCGACCCATCGTGACCCCATGGACAACGTTCCTCCAGGCCTTCCTGTCCTCTACCATCCTCTGAAGTCCATTTAAGCTCACGCCTACTGCTTCAGTGACTCCATCCAGCCACCTCATTCTCTGCCGTCCCCTTCTTCTTTTGCCCTCAATCTTTCCCAGCATTATGCTCTTCTCCAGGGAGTCCTTCTTCCTTCTCATTAGGTGGCCAAAGTCTTTGAGTTTCCTCTTCAGGATCTGGCCTTCCAACGAGCAGTCAGGGTGGATCTCCTCTAGGACTGATCAGGTTGATCGCCTTGCAGTCCAAGGGACTCGCAGGAGTCTTCTCCAGCACCCTAGTTCAAAGGCCTCCATTCTTTGGCGCTCAGCCTTCCTTATTACCCAACTTTCACAGCCCTCCATTGCAACTGGGAAAACCATGATTCAAATTACTCATTGCTAGATCTCACTTATGTGCCTGCAATATTCTGGAAGCCTCCTTGTGGGCCTTTTTTCAATTGACAGCACTACCTTTCGAACTGCTCAACACACCTTCTCCCCCTTTTCATCCTGCAGTAAAAGAACATTATTGCTTTCTAGAGCAAGTAGAAAGATGGATGGACAAGTGTTAAAAATCACTGGTTTGACTCACCGTTTTTCCTTCTCAAAAAAAAAGAAAAGAAAAGAACGCATGCTTTCTTTTACAGGGGCCTTTTATTCTGCTCCAAAGTAGTATCTCTTTTTCTCATTAGAAAGAACGTCAGGGTTCTTGGTCTCCCTCCCTGATTTGTCACTGTCTTTACGATATAGGTTGCACATTTGGAGTGGATTTATGCCTTTGTTTTGAAGGGCTCCGCAAAGAAAGTCCCCTTTTCCCCCCGATCCCAGAGATAAGCTGACATAGAAGCATTGAAGTTCTTGTTTAAGAAATGATGGTACCAGCGGATGCATCTCACTAGGTTGCTGCGTGGTCCTAAATTCCATGTAGACTATGCTCTTCTATCTTCCTTTGGTTTGTCCTTGAAAACGTTTCGCTTTTCATCCAAGAAGCTGCTTCAATTCTTCATTGGGAAGTGAAGAAGCTTCTTGGATGAGAAGTGAAACATTTTCAAGGAAAAAACCCCCAAGAAGGTCTAGTTGCTTTTTGAAAAAAGGCCAACCATGACCTGGATGATGGAGCGTCTTCCTGTTCTGACCTAGGCTTCCTCAGCAGCACGAAGCGGAGTCCTTGGCCTGATAAACCCCTTTGATTTAATTTAAGTCAAGGACTCCCTGGAGTGCAAGATCGGGAGACATGGGGAGATTGGCCCAGAGAATCAAAAAGAACTGGACTTGACTGAATGGATAGCATCACCATCAATACTATTGTTCTGACTGAGGCTTCCCCAGCAGCACGAAGCCAAGTCCTCGTCCCAATAAACCCCTTTTATTTAATTTGCAGTGAATTCCTCTCCAGCAAAGTCTTTCCTCTCCCACAGTCTTTCAAGATAGTTCACAATTACAGACCTTTATCAGGCTTGGAGAGTGGCCAGGCTGATATCTTTCAGACGCCGCAATCCTTGGCAAGAATGCAGGAATGAACTAATTGCTCCTGCAAACTCCACTCCCCTTTCGCTCCTCTTTTATTCCCTATGGGAGGGGCCATTCATCATCCACCTGAGGCCTTACTCCCAAGTTGACTCCTGTTCCTTAGCTGTTCCCTTCCTCTGGCAACTTTGTGCATGCGCACACTGGGAACAGGCTCTTGCTGTTCTTCTGCCCCACTGATCTCCGACTCCGAAGGCAGCTGATAACTGTCAGACGGCCCTGGCCCCCTCTCTGCCTCCGACACAGAGCCCTCATCAGAGCCTTTCCCAGACTCCAGGACTGGCCCATGTTCCTCCCCAACCTCCTCACTGTCCGAATCTGCTACTAGCTCTGCTAGCAGGCCACAACGCTCCCTGGACATCTATCTGCTGGATATTTGTTTCATGAGAGATGATTCTTTGGGGAAATCTCTCCTCGGCTCCCTCCCTTATTTGTTCATTTGTACCCCACCTTTATTATGTTTACAAATTATTTCAAGGCAGTGAACATATCCAACATACCTTCCTCCTCAATAAGTTCCTCACAACAAACTTGGGAGATGCGCTGGGCTGAGAGACCGGCCCAAAGTCAGCCAGCTGGATTTTCTGGCTAAGGTGGGACTTGAACTCACATCTTTGTATCCTAGTGCCTTAATCACTAGACCAAACTGTCTCTTGTGTTACGTCTTGTCATTTCAGCTCATAACCAATTGTTATTTTGTATGTATGTGTGTGTGTGTTTTTATGAACAGTTGTGCATGACCTATACCTTTGATGGCGAACCTATGGTACATGTGCCATAGGCGGCACACATAGGGCCCTCTCTGTGGGCACGCCAGCCGTCGCCCCAACCCAGTTCCACCATGCATGCGCACGCACCTCCCACTGGTTTTCGGGTCTTTGCCGCGCATGCACAGGGGCCAGGGCGCATGTGGGGGATGCACACAGACATGCGTGGGAGTTGGTTGCATGCGTAGGGGGCGCTCACATTGCATTTGGGGGGTTGAAGGGACGTGAGTACATTTGCGTCTGCACACTTTGCGCACTCAGCACCAAAAGGGTTAACCATCACTGACCTATGCAGTAGGCAAGGACTCGTTCTAAAAGCTATTCTTTCCTGTAACAAGTTCAGCATCTGTTTTCTTGCCAATGCAGTTGTTTCTGCAAACCGTCAGAACGGTAGATGAAAATGTGGAATTACTGGTTTAATCGATAGCTTCGTTTCAGTAATGAAACACGTTTTAATAATGTAAAGTGTGGTAGCCAAAAAAGGGTCTTCTGGAATAATCTTTCGGGGGGGGGAGAAGGAGGACACCCGATGGCAAAGCATCATTTGGAGTAAGGTCAGGCACCTAATAAAGTAATTTATGAGGATTTTTATATACCTATAGAAGCATGGACGAATGGGCACACGGGCTCTTTTGAATTACGCCAAAAACAGCCCATGATGCTAAATACAGTCCATTCTTTATAGCTTCTATGGGATCCTGTAAGGGAGAGGTGTCCAAACTTGTCCAGCCTGGCTGGGGAATTCTGGGAGTTGAAGTCCACGAGTCTTAAAGTTCCCAAGTGTGGACACCCCTGCTGTAAGGAAACTGATGCTAAGGATTACGGTAACGTATACACAAAAGTGCAGTGGAAAGAAATAAGGTAGGTTTGATGCTGCTGAAAGAAACCCAAAGGTGAAAATATTACAATAAGAGGTTATGTTCTTAAACAGTTTAAAATAGAAGGATTATTTGTGTATGCTTATGGAAAGGAAGGAAGGAAGGAAAGAGAGAGAGAGGAGGGGAGGAAGGAAGAAGGAAAGAAAAAGAAAGAAGAAGAAAGAAAGAAAGGAGGAGAGGAAGGAAGGAAGAAAGTAACAGAAAGAAGAAAGAAAGGAGGGGAGGAAGGAAGGAGGAAAGAAAAAGAGAAGAAGAAAGAGGAGGGGAGGAAGGAAGAAGGAAAGAAAAAGAGAAAGAAGAAAAAGAAAGGAGGGAAGGAAGGAAGAAAGAGAAAGAAGAAAGGAAGGAGGGGAGGAAGGAAGAAGAAAGAAAAAGAGAAAGAAGAAAAAGAAAGGAGGGGAGGAAGGAAGGAAGTAAAAAGAAAGAAAGGGGAGGAAGGAAGGAGGAAAGAAAAAGAGAAAAGATGAAAGAAAGGAGGGAAGGAAGGAAGGAAGGAAGAAGAAAGAAAAGAGGGGAGGAAAGAAGGAAAGAAAAAGAAAGGAGGGGAGGGAGGAAGGAAGGAGGAAAGAGAAGAAAGAAAGGAGGGGAGGAAGGAAGAAAAAAGAGAAGAAGAAAAAGAAAGAAGGGAAGGGAGGAAGAAAGAAAGGGGAGGAGAGAGAAAGAAAGAAAGAAAGAAAGAAAGAAGGATAAATGTGACCGAGATCTAAATCTGTAGCCAAAATGTGCCATTGATGGTGAACAGAAGGCATCCAGTTAGTGTTAATTTTAGCACAGCAGGAGGATATTGGCAGGATGCCAGCCCTAAAATCATTTCAAGTAACATGCATTTGCTTTCAGGTTTATCTGCCAATTAGAAATCTTAAAACCCAATTAGTAAAATGTTTATTATAATGTGAATAGTACTTGCAATAGCGTTTTCTTATCGTTGCTCGAATGATCTCAGCATAAGTGAAAGGCCTTATTGTTAGCGCATCAGACATCCTGTATACTCTCAGGTTGATTTTCAGCTGTGATGGTTGTGGTCCTTTCACTCTAGCCTGACTGGAGAAATGATATCATTGTACAGGATAGCTTCTGTTAAAATTAAACTAAGCCATGACATATTCTATCATTAGATATCAGCGAGTTCCTTTTCCGTATGACAAAACCCACAAAATATAATACAGGTGTGCCATTCAATACAATATACAGATGGACTTTTTCATTAGGGAAGGGTAGGGTATGGTAGGGTAATGTAAGATAGGATAGGATAGAGCCGGAAGGGATCTTAGAGGTCTTCTAATCCAGCCCCCTGGTCAAGCAGGAGAACATATACTATTTCAGATAAGTGACTGTCTAGTCTCTTCTTAAAAGCCTTCAATGTTGGAACACCCACAGCTTCTTGGTGGCAAGCTGTTCCACTGGTTAATTGTCCTCACTGTTAGGAAGTTTCTCCTTAACTCCAGCTGGCTTCTCTCCTTGATTAGTTTCCATCCATTGTTTCTTGTCCTGCCTACTGGTGCATTGGAAAATAAGTTGACCCCCTCCTCTTTGTGGCAGCTTCTTAAATACTGGAATACTGCTATCATGTCCCCTAGTCCTTCTTTTCTCCAGAGTAGCCAGACCCAAATCCTGCAGTCGTTCATCATATGTTTTAGTCTCCAGGCCTTGAATCATCTTAGTTGCTCTTCTCTGCAACTTTTTCCAAAGTCTTAACATCTTTCTTGTAATGTGGTGACCAAAACTGGATGCAGGATTCCAGGATTCACTAAGGCTTTACAAAGTGAATCGGTATCTTATATAAACCTTATTGAAATGGGGAGGGAGGGGGATGGACCAATCACATTGGTGGATCAGTGATTGACAAAATCATAGCCGTCATCTATGTTGCCTTCCATTTAGCTAAAGTAAATTCGGACCGTTTCCTTAGCTTGCTTCTGCATAGATAAGTGCAGAATTGCATGAAACTGAACTCTTGATGCCATTTATCAGATATCCTAACCCTGGTTCTAAAATTCCATTAACCACAGCATCTTCTGACTATTTTTATTTTAAAGAACATGCCTCTTGACACCACTTTTCCTTTCAAACCCCAATTCATCGCAGAAGCAAATTAACTATTGGAGTATTTCCCCCCCCTTTTTTTCCTATGACAAATCTTGTGGGATGAACAATCTGTGCCACCTCACTGATGATTTGCTTATGACGCAATCGCTGCTCAGCTTGATCGTTTTAGACTATTTCAGGCATTGTTGCCCCCACCCCATCCCTCCACCCCGTAATCCCAGGACAGGTTTCCAAGCCCTTTCTGCTTTTGGTAAAGTAAGAGAGTTTGTTTCACTCCCCCAGTTCTATTAAGCCCAATTGTTGAATGTTTTTCCTACTAGCATAAAGTCCATTAATTGCTCTCCTTAATTTGACACTGGTTAAAGCTGTCAAGTCATCAGAGGTCACCATCCTTGCTACTGAGACGGGGAAGAGCTTGGCCAGGGAGACTAGACAATTTGGGTCAGCGTCTTCTACCTATGACTCAAATGCTAGCAATAGCAATAGCCCTTAGACTTATATACCGCTTCACAGTGCTTCACAGCCCTCTCTAAGTGGTTTATAGAGTCGGCATATTGCTTCCAATAATCTGGCTCCTCATTTTACCCACCTCGGAAGGATGGAAGGCTGAGTCAACCTTGAGCCTGGTGAGATTCGAACTGCCAAATTGCAGGCAGCCGGCAGTCAGCAGAAGTAGCCTGCAGTACTGCACTCTAACCACTGCGCCACCGAGGCTCTGTTGCTCGGGAGTGTCCAACCTTGGCAACTTTAAGACTTGTGTACTTCAACTCCCAGAATTCCCACCTGAGGAATTCTGGGCAATGAAGTCCACAGGTCTTAAACTTGAAGGGAAGTCTGGGAGTTGAAGTCCACAGGTCTTAAAGTTGCCAAGGTTGGACGCCCCTGATGTAGCTAAAGCAGAGTACACGACTTTTGTCTAAGATCTTGCCGATAAACATCTAAAGAGTAACATACGCATACAGTATATGTGTGAACATTCCCTACCTCTTCCACATGTGAAAACACAGATGCAAATAACACCCGCAAGCCTGTGAATATAGGCAGTTTATACCCATATTTGTTTCCTTTTGTTTCTATTCGTGGGTCAATATTTATGGATGTACATGTGTATATTGGGTGTATAAACATGTCAAATTTTAAGCAACTGGATTAAATTAGATGTCGCATGCTCAGATTTATGAAGCAATGAAGACTTTCTTAGAGAGCTACTTACTGATTTCATATCAGAAGTGTGAAAATCAACTGGACCTCGAATTCATTTTGTTTCATTCCATTGACAGTTATTGATGTGCATCGTAATTAAAAATGCCTTGTCTTGTAAGACTGTCAATTCCTGACTGTGCCCTTTTCAAACTTTGTTTTACAAGGACAATATAATTTACCTTGCCCACCAGCTGACCTTAATGGGTGTAATGGCAGAAATATTCCCAAACCAGCAGATCACAATTAAGAATGACACTTACCCTATAATTAGACAGTTGGTTTTAAGGGTGGGTTATAGTCATCCTTTGAATATCTTGTGGGTGGTCGGTGTTCAAGGAAATGTGGGTGTTTGTTTTATCACGTACTATTTTGGCTTAGGGCTGTTCTTCAAATTATTTTATGTGTGTCGCCACTCCAGTGTAGCAGCTTTCTGTCGTAGAAGCCAAGAGTAATGGAGATTAACTTTCCCATTGCACAAACTGTACAGCATAATACAGAATGTCTTGCCAATGATCATAGGGAATAATTCAGCAAATGAGCCAGTTGCATTTAGAGACAATATGTTCAGCAGCGACATAAACCTAAGGTGATATTTAATAGAGTCATTGCATTAACTGTGCCTTTGCAGTGAGAAGAAATGTGAAATATGGAAAACATAATAACTAGTTAATAAAGACAAACTTCCTAACAGTGAGGACAGTTAACCAGTGTCTTCAGAAGCCGTGGGCGATCCATCAATGGAGGTCTTTAAGGAAAGACTAGACACTCATTTATCCGAAATAGTCTAGATCCCTGATGGCAAACCTATGGCATGTGTGGCAGAGGTGGCACGCAGAGCCCTCTCTGTGGTGAACAATGGGTGCCAGAGGACAAGGAATCAAAGCACACGTGGAAGCTGAATGGCCCCTCCCTGGCTTGGGAATAAATAGGAGGAAAGGGGAGTGGTTTGGTTGTCCCAGACAACCGTTCACATTGCTAGAAAGGTTGCCCCTTGTGTGTTTCGTGCGACAAAGACTGCCTTGCCAGAACTGAGGTTTGTCTAGTTCTGTCTTAAATTGCAGCCTAGGAGCTCACGGCCTTGCCTTTATCATAAGGAGCTGATAAGGACTATTGTTTCAGTTAACCTCTTGTGGGACTCTTGCCTGGACTTTCGGTTGGTAAATGCTGTTCATTCCCAATGTGTAAACAAAGAGAGGTTTTTTCGTTGCGGAGAGTCTGTTTCTTGCTTCTGCGAGGGCTGGGTCAGAACACACACACACAAGTTGCCAACGTTGAGAAACATTGACTTAGAGACCGATGAATTTATGCCCCAACAGCAGGGGTGGGATTCAGCCGGTTCGGACCGGTTCAAGTGAACTGGATGCTAATTTTACATCTGATTCACGGAACCGGTAGTTGAAAGGATTGGCTGGCCCCGCCCATCCCACTCCATCCCTCCCAGGAGTCTCCACGCGGATCGTGTTGGATGCAAGGTAAGTGCAGGACTCACGCAGTGGCTCTGGGAGGGTGAAAAACAGGCCTCCCAGAAGTTCGGGATGTCTGGAAATGGGCTTGTTTCCATCCTCCGGAGCCCGTGGGATGCTGTTTTTGCCCTCCCAGAAGCTTGAGGAAAGCCTCCAGAGCCTGGGAAGGGCGAAAATGCCCCCCCCCCTCTTGCTGTGGTGCAAGAGGCCGAGTAGGCCACGCCCACCCAGGCAGAGAACTGGTTGCTATAGTTTTTCAATCCCACCTCTACCCCACAGACCATCATCTCTGTGACCAGTGAAGGCATTTATGTTGCAATAGCTCTCTTCATCTCGACCGCAGCATGGATTATTCTATGCTCATTTTAATCAGCAATGTGACATTGTGTTTGGGAACATCGCTGCCACCAGTTGGCTGATTCCAAAAAGAGAGCAGCCTCCCCGAAAGCCTCATTTGCCACAGCCAGCATCATCCCTTGAATTCATTTTTTGTCGGTAGATTCCCCTCTCTGCGCACCCTCCGCTGTGTTTTTCGGGATATAGAACTGAAAAGTAATTAAAATGCTTGTCTCTCAGGTCTCTTAATTAAAAAAAGAAGTGTGTTGCAGCGGTTGAAATATGTGTCGAGAACTCCCCGAGGCTTTCTTCTTCTTTTTTCTTACTATAAAAAGAATTTTCCATTTTTGCTTCACTCTTCTCTGGAAAAAAAAACCCTCCAAAACCCAAAATAATCCACCCTGCTTATTCAGCCCTGTTGGGGGTTGGCTGATCCCTTTGCAAGACCGAGCGGTTTAAAATGAGCAACCGCACCATATTAGCCCATAAAGGGTGCATTGCTTCACTTATTAAAAGGAAAAAGTGTCCACTCAGCACAATCTTTGGCAGAAGCCTTCCGCCAGAAGAGCTCTTCACATCGTGTCCATATTATTATTACTTATTTTCATTTTCTCACACCCAAAATTACTTGTAGCAATGAGAAATAAAGATAAAGCAGGTTTTTTGGCGTTTCTGCCCCCCCCCCTTTACTGCCCTCTAACCTCTTGGTTTGATATGCTGTGTGCGATGATATTCCATCTTTTCCTGATCTTGTTTGAGCTGTTGAGTTTTCAGCTACTTAAGAGCGGTCCCTCGGTACTGAAATGTTCAGGGATCATTTGCAAAGCCAGGGAAGCATCTGTCAGATTTATACACCTGCTTCTCCTTAAGTAGTTGCCTATTAATTATCCCCTGCAAGTCAGTTTTAGTGGGACTTGGCAATATTTCATTTGTTGATTAGATTTGTTAAGGTCGCTCAATTCCAAAAAAAGACTTTTTCCAGTGTACAAGTTTAAAAGGACAGCTACAACCAGGGGTGGGATTGAAAAAGTTTAGCAACTGGTTCTCTGCCCGTTTTCTGGGTGGGCATAGCCATGGGGGCTTGGCCTAGTTGGCTTCCTGCACCACGGCCCGGGGGGATTGTTTTTGCCCTCCCCAAGCTCCGGAGGCTTTCCTTGAGCAGTGGTTGCAAAGCCTCAGGGCTCCCTGAGCAGCCCATGCTGCTTACCTATGTGTAGATACTAGGAGGCAGTTGTGTGGATGCACATGGGGAAGACGAGGCAGGGTGAGCATCAGAGCGAGCCAGTTCCGGGGTGTGGCCAGCCAGCCATCACTACCAGTTCGGCGACCCACGCCCAATTACCACTTCCATTCGTTTCGTGACCCTTCAAAGTTACAACGGTACTGAAAAAAGTGACTGATGCCTGATTTTCACATTCATGACCATCGTAGCATCTCCATGGTCATGTGATTTACATTCAGAGGCTTGACAACAGGTTCAAATTTATGACGGTTGCAGCAACCCAGGGTGATGTGATCCCCTTTTGCGGCCTTCTGACCAGCAAAGTCAATGGGGAAGCTGGATTCCCCCTAACAGCCGTGTGACTCATTTAACAACTGCCAGGATTCACGTAACAAATGGGGCAAGAAAAGTCATAAAATGGGTCAAAACTCACTCAACAAATTTCTCACTGAGCAATATAAACTCCGGGCTCAATTGTGGTCGTAAGTTGAGGACCGCCTGTATAATATCGAGGGGACCTGGAGTGCACACTAAAGGGACAGAAATAACTGGAATCAGACTGTCCCTAAAATGCAGGTAGTCAAATAATTTAGCCATATAATTGTGATGATTATGGCTTACAGCTCATGAAAACACCAAATCCACAATCTCAGAAAATTAGAACATTGTGAAAAGGTGCAATATTCTAGGCTCAGTGTCCTACTCTAATCAGCTACTTAAGCCATAACACCCGCAAAGGGTTCCTGAGCCTTTAAATGGTCTCTCAGTCTGGTTCAGTAGGAATCACAATCATGGGAAAGACTGCTGACCTGACAGTTGTGCAGAAAACCATCATTTACACCCTCCATAAGGAGGGAAAGCCTCAAAAGGTAATTGCAAAAGAAGTTGGATGTTCCCAAAGTGCTGTATCAAAGCACATTAATAGAAAGTTACGTGGAAGGGAAAAGTGTGGAAGAAAAAGGTGCACAAGCAGCAGGGATGACCGCAGCCTGGAGAGGATTGTCAGGAAAAGGCTATTCAAAAGTCTTGGGGACTTTCACAAGGAGTGGACTGAGGCTGGAGTCAGTGCATCAAGAGCCACCACACACAGACGGATCCTGGACATGGGCTTCAAATGTCGTATTCCTCTTGTCAAGCCGCTCATGAACAACAAACGACGTCAGAGACTTCTTACCTGGGCTAAAGAAAAACAGACCTGGTCTGTTGCTCAGTGGTCCAAAGTCCTCTTTTCTGATGAGAGCAACTTTTGCATCTCATTTGGAAACCAAGGACCCAGAGTATGGAGGAAGAATGGAGAGGCACACACTGCAAGATGCTTGAAGTCCAGTGTGAAGTTTCCACAGTCTGTGTTGATTTGGGGAACCATGTCATCTGCTGGTGTTGATCCATTGTGCTTCATTAAGTCCAGGGTCAACACAGCCGTCTACCAGGAGATTTTGGAGCACTTCATGCTTCCTTCCGAAGATGAGCTTTATGGGGATGCTGACTTCATTTTCCAGCAGGACCTGGCACCTGCCCACACTGCCAAAAGCACCAAAACCTGGCTCAATGACCGTTGGATTTCTGTGCTTGATTGGCCAGCAAACTCACCAGACCTGAACCCCATAGATAATCTATGGGGCATTGCCAAGAGAAAGATGAGATACATGAGACCGAAAAATGCGGAAGAGCTGAAGGCCGCTATTGAAACATCCTGGCCTTCCATAACATCTCAGCAGTGCCACAGGCTGATAGCTTCCATGCCACGCCGCATTGAGGCAGTAATTGCTGCAAAAGGGGCCCAAACCAAGTACTGAGTACATATGCATGCTTATACTTTTCAGAGGTCCGATATTGTTCTATGTACAATCCTTGTTTTATTGACTGCATGTAATATTCTAATTTTCTGAGATGGTGGATTTGGGGTTTTCATGAGCTGTAAGCCATAATCATCACAATTATGACAAATCACGGCTTGAACTATCTTGCATTGCATGTAAATGAGTCTATCTCATATATTAGTTTCACCTTTTAAGTTGCAATACTGAAATAAATGAACTTTTGCACGATATTCTAATTTTTTGAGTTTCACCTGTATATTATAAGGTTTAAAACTAAATTTACAATAAAGGGGGGCAGAATGAGATAAGAATTCCCCAGGACAGAAAAAAAAAAGCCCTGTATCCAAGTTCTATAAGGCTTTGGTCTAACAGCTCATGAAATGGAAATTCCAGCCAAATTGGAAAAAAAAAAACAATTGGAATCTGAAAGATGGGGACAGAAATGTAAAATGGCAAAACTGGACTGGTGCCAATATTTTTATGATGCGAAACTAATTGTGACTGAAGGGGTCTGGAAGAAAAATGAATCTAATATGCTTCCGTTTGGCATCACTTTAATATTTTACCACTTCCCCCCTCCCCCCTTAAAAAAAAATCCAGACCTTAAATCCAAAGCAAAAACAGAAAGGATGCTATATTCTCGGTTGCACGCAGAAGGGATCGTTTTTATTATAGAATGTTGAACCAAAATTTGGACTCCCTTGATATTAAAAATTCTCAGAGCTGCAATATACATCAGGCACAATTGATATGGTAAACTGTAGTATTCCAGCAAGATAAATAGGCTTTCAAATGAGATTAAATGCTCATTTGGCCCACCTATATTAGGCAAAGCGCTCATCCATCATATCTCAAGCTTATGAAAATCAAAACAATGAAAATCCTATAAGGTAAAATAAGCAAACAATTTCTTTCTGAGCCTCTGCGTGAAGGAAGGGGGTGATGTGTCGTGCGAATTCTTGCAAAGAATTATTCCCTGATTTTGAATTGTAAACAATGGATAAAATATTAAGTAGAAAAGTTCAACGGAGGATAGTATTCTTCGTCTCTCGTCCCGATAAATCTTCCATTTGGCTGGGACAATTAAGCTAAGATCAACACAAAGTCCTTATAAGCATCTTGTGATGGGGAGGTCACATCAGGTGAAGTTCATGTCAGGTCAGGCGCCTTAGGATGGATCTTGTGTTGGGTCAGGCGTGGGTTGTGGTAAGCCGTTTGCTTTCCATCTTTCCCAACATCAGGGTCTTTGAGATAGTAGTAAGTATGTTAAAATATTCATGACTGGGAGAGACATGGGAACAAGGTCAGCCAATGAATAGGCATAGGAACTAAGTCAGCCAATGGGAGCTTAAACAGATCTGAGTCTGTGAAGAGAATTGAAACAGAAACTTAGCAGTTTGCTGCTCTGAGAAGTAAACTTAGCAGTCTGTCTGGGCTTGTCTGCTGAAATGAAACTAACTGCTTGTGTTTGCCTGTAACTCTCCTGCCTTGTGTTTACTTGGAAGAAACACCTGTTGGTATTGTACATGTATTCATCTAGTCTTATGTATGTAAAGAAGTTAATGAATCCTGCTGAATCAGTTATCTGTGTGTGCTTTCTGGATTTGAATTTTCTGCAACAAACTCTGACATAATATTCTTATAAGGACTTGGTGTGGTCAGTAGGTCTTCTAATGGGGAGGTCCCATCAGGTGAGTGTCAAGTCAGGTGAGGGTCTAATGATGGAGTTGTGATGGATCAGTGCGGGTTGTATCAAGTGAAAGTCTTGTGATGGGTCAGGTGTGGGTGTATCAAATGAGGGTCTTGCAATGAGTCAGGTGGGAGCCACTGACCACACAAAGCCCTTATAAGCAGGAGAACACTGACATCCCTTAAACCAGGGGTGTCCAAACTTGGGAACTTTAAGACTTGTGGACTTCAACTCCCAGAATTCCCCAGCTGGCTGGGGACTTCTGGGAGTTGAAGTCCACAAGTCTTAAAGTTCCCAAGTTTGGACACCCCTGCCTTAAACTCTGCATGGTAGGGGAGGGTCTTGTGATGGGTCAAGTGCGGGTTGTGTGAAGTCCACTGAAGATGTTACCTAGCTTTTGGTAATGAAATGTTCTCTTGTTCGGAGAACAAACTTCCACCCCTCATCAGGATCCTTTCCAAGGAGTTCTCATCTGGTGGCCAAAGTGTTTGAGCTTCAACTTCCAAAGTCGGGGCTGATTTCTTCTCATGGGAATCTTAAAACAACATTTCACAGCCCTGCTGTTGACCCCCAATGCCTCTCCCCTTCCCTCCCCCCTCAAAATTGTGTAAGTCTTTAAGGCAGAGGTCCCTGCTCTGCTCTGCCGGCTGGAGAATTCTGGGAGTTGAAATCCACAAGTCTTAAAGTTGCGCCAAGTTTGGGGACCCCTGCTTGAAGGTGTGGGGTTTTGCCGTGTTGCTTTCAATTAAAGCTATTTTCTGCTTGCATTTACACTTCTGCCTTGCTGTTCTTTTTCACCTGTTCTGCTAAAGGACATACTTTCTTTTCACTGACAGCAGCACAGTCGCTGCCAAGCTAATTGGTTCACATGTGTTGCCATTATGCATCCTTTTAATAAGCGTTCATTGTCAGCCTTGGCTTGTTCTGTTGTTGTTGTTGAGGTGGTTTTTTTTGGTCTTCTGGATTGTCTGGAAAAAATTCAAGGATGAGGCCTCAACATTTTGTTTCGCACAGTAGCCACCAGATGCCTCCGAGATGCTCGCTGCGAGAGTTAGCTCTCAGACAGATAAAAAGAATTGCAGTTGCCAGAACAATAAAGCTGCTACAGACTGGTCCGCCTTCACAAAATATGGGCATTTTATTATCTCTGAAAAGGCTTAAGAAAATGGACAAGAATCCGTGCCTCCTTAAACTGCCTGTCTGTTCGCCATTTTTTGAAAGTGTTCATTGGGAATCTGGTGGGTTATTTCAATCAATCAATCAATCAATCAATCAATCAATCAATCAATCAAAATTAGAAACCCTGGTGTCAGGCCTGCAGGAATCTTTTCTTTTGGATCTTTGGCCTGCCACACTTTCTATTATTCTACTATGCATTTTCTATTGTGGGAAAATGGGAGGGGGGGATTGTAAGGAGTTAGATGGTATGTAGCCATAACAAAATTCTTTCAAGAAAGCCAAGGTCATCCTTTGTCTTTGCACCTCTGCACCTGATCGGAACTGGATGGGTGGAACTGCCAGCATGGCAGTGGGAGATTGGACCATGGGATGGACTTGTGGGTTTGGGGGCAAGATCTTGAACTTTCAACTAGGTGGGGGAAACTGGGAACCTTTCCGATTTGAGTTTTCCCAAACAGAGTTCTCTTAATAAATTGGAACTTTGAGCAATACTTTGTCTTGGACTCTAATTTACTTTTGGATGCTATTTGGAACCCTGACATCTGGTCTGAAATGGTATGGAGTCTCCTGCTTGAGCAGGGGGGTTGGACTAGAAGACCTCCAAGGTCCCCCCCAGCTCTATTTTGATTGATAGGGAAGATCTACTCTTCAGATCCTTTGATATGAGATGGTGAATTAAATGTTTCCATTGAGATATGAAGCATGCTGTTGCTGATGAAGATGGATGAGTGAGCTGGAAGGGACCTTGGAGGTTTTATAGTCCAGCCCCCTGCCCAAGCAGGAGAACCTATATCATTTCAGATAAGTGACTGTCTGGACTCTTCTTAAAAACATCCAGTGATGGAGCGCTGATGATTTCTGGAGGCAAGCTGTTCCACTGGTTAATTGTCTTCACTGTTGCGAAGTTTCTCCTTAATTCCAGTTAAGATGATGTTCTCCATTTCTGACTCTGAGAGATTCTCTGGGCCAGATCTCTTCGCATCGTCCGATATTGCACGGCTTCTTGGGGTTATTCTGCTTTCCGCGTGGTGTCAGCTATGGTGGTATCCAGCCACCGTATTCTTTGGTGGCCTGGCTTCTTTTACCGCTAACTCTTCTGGACATAATTGCTAACCCTAAATCTAGAGCACAACCTCTGCTTTTATTCAATGACTCTTGAGTCATTGAATACAAGCAGTAGTAAGTGCTGTTACTTGCCCCAAACTGTCTGAAGGCGGATGATTTGTGATAAATTCAGTAGAATAAAAAGCTTGTTATAACCACATGCACACAATAGGGTGTTGCAAATTTGGGGGGGGGGGGGCTGAACCAATATATATTGAGCTTGCAAACTGCCCAAATCTCATCTGGAGCCAATAGAGTTTTAGGCCAAAAATGCTTTCCCACCTGTTATTCTGTTAGAATATGTGATAGAATATAGTTGTTGTGGCCCACCATCAGCCAGCGGTGCTGGCAGCAGATTCGGACAGTGAGGAGGTTGGGGAGGAACATGGACCAGTCCTGGAGTCTGGGGAAGGCTCTGATGAGGGCTCTGCGTCCACCGTCCACCTGTGGCTTTACTCCCAAGTCGACCCTGATTTCTTAGTTGTTATTTTCTTCTGGCAGCTTTGTTTATGCGGACATTGGGAATAGGCTCCAGCTGTTCCTCTGCCTCACTTCCGTCTAGCTCTGAAGGCAGCTGAGACCTGCTAGGCCAGGGGTGTCCAAACTTGGGAACTTTAAGACTTGTGGACTTCAATTCCCAGAATTCCCCAGCCAGCATAGCTGGCTGGGGAATTCTGGGAGTTGAAGTCCACAAGTCTTAAAGTTCCCAAGTTTGGACACCCCTGTGCTAGGCGGCCCTAGCCCCCTCTCTCTGCCTCCAACGCAGAGCCCTTGTCCCAGCCTTCCCCAGACTCCAGGACCGGCCCATGCTCCTTCCCAACCTCCTCACTGTCCAGCTCTGCTGCCAGATCCGCTGGCTGCTGGCAGGCCACAACACCAGCATAATTGCTTTCTCCATTGAACTCTCCCACACGACAGTGGCCAAATAAGTGAGACAGACGTGTGATTTTTCCTCCCGGTAACACGTCTGGTGTTATGCTCGCCAGTACTTGCCTGTTAGTCACCTTTGCTGTCCAAGGAATACACAGGAGCCTTAATGATCAGGGAACAGAAATTGTTCCCATGTTGTTTTTTCTCACGCTGATGCGAAAAGCGTCGAGAAGAGTCATTACTATCAGCTTTAAACGCATTAATAGCTATTGCAAGTACTCAGGAGTTTGTTAGCAGCCGATGCAGAAGGAGGGTTAGATGGATTTTCTCATTTCAGCGGTGAAAAGGGGTAATGTGAGTTGCATGCTGTATATTGTATTGTCCTCTCTTAATAAGTACACTTAAGAGGTAAATAATCTAATCTATTTATAGCTTTTTTTTTTCTCAGATAGTGAAGCAGGCTATGTACAGGTAGTCCTTGACTTACAACATTTCATCTAGTGACCGTTTGAGTGGTGTTGAAAAAAGTGACTTACAGCCAGGGGTGAAATCTATTTCCCTTCGCTAACAGTTTGCAAATGTGATCCCTGTTTATAACCTCCTTCCAAGCAGATGTGGAAGCCAGATTCACTTAACAAGGGTGTTTACTAATTTAACAACTGTGGTGATTCACAAAACAACTGTTGCCAGGAAGGGCATAAAATGGGACAAAATTCACTTGAGAAATGTCTCGCTTAGCAACATAAGTTGAGGTCGCAAGTTGAGACCTACCTGTATATAACTAGTCCATATTCTCTAAATTAACCCCTGGTTTTGATTTTTTAAAATTTTGGGAGCTGTCCCTGTGTGTGTGTGTGTGTGTGTGTGTGTGTCTGTCTGTCTGTCTGTCTGTCTGTCTAGTATTCATCCATATCTATGTATCTATCTATCTATCTATCTATCTATCTATCTATCTATCTATCTATCTATCTATCATATCTATCCATATCTATTCATATCTATTCATATCTATCTGTCTGTCTGTCTAGTATTCATCCATATCTATCTATCTATCTATCTATCTATCTATCTATCTATCTATCTATCTATCTATCTATCTATCTATCTATCTATCTATCTATCTATCTATCTATTTATCCAGCCAGCCAGCCAGCCAGCCATCTATCTATTCATCCCTTTATCTATCTATCTATCCATCCATCCATCCATCCATATCTGTGTCTATCTCTCTCTATCAATCAATTGTATCTATCCATCTGTCTGTCTGTCTAGTATTCATCCATATCCATCCATCCATCCATCCATCCATCCATCCATCCATCCATCCATCCATCCATCCATCTATCTATCTATCTATCTATCTATCTATCTATCTATCTATCTATCAATTGTATCTATCCATCTATCTATCTGTCTGTCTGCCTGCCTGCCTGTCTACCTGCCCGCCCGTCTGCCTGCCTGCCTGTCTATCTGTCTATCTATCCATCTATCTATCTATCTATCTATCTATCTATCTATCTATCTATCTATCTATCTATCTATCTATCCATCCATTCCTCTATCTATCTATCCATCTATCTATTCATCCCTCTATCTATGCATCCATCCATCCTCAATACATTTGCAGCATCTGTAGCCTAACATAATTTATCTGCATTAAAATTTTCACATTCTGTTTTCAAACAGCTGCTGTCGGAGGGTTATCATTTGGATCACAAACATTTTTGCTTCCCTCTTGCTCTCTGTTTCAGAGATTAATAATTCTTTCCTGATTAATGTTGTTAATAAAAGCTTTATCAGACTTGGTTGCCTTTTCACAGTTTAAATACATGAGTAATTTTTACTTCTGAATAATGCCTATCTTGATTTTCTCCTAGAAATTGTTCGTTCATTTAAACAACCTTTTTAACATACTCCCATTTTATTTATGAAATTTATCAAACTATAACTCTTTTTTGCTCCTCTCTGTTCTTTTTAAATCTTGTTTTATTTCAAGTGGAACAGAATAAAAGGATGCAGTTGTTTGCTTAATGTTTGATAATTAAATAACAGAAAAGCCTCCCCAATCATACATGTACTAAAGCAGCACTTTTTATTATTTTTGCTGTCCATCTGTTTTCCCATATCCCATATGTTCTCTGCAAAATGTTCGGTGGCTCATTTCTTTTTTAGCATAAGGCAGCTTAGTTGCTCCTCTGAATGAAGACACCACGGCATTATCGAAGCATTTATAATCACGTCCCTGATTAAATTTTAGAATCACTGAATTGTGTTCTGCCTATATTTACATGATAATTGTATGCCCTTTGCTGACCATCGTTTGACTTCCCATTCTATTATTAGAAAAGCCATAATTGGCTTCTTGGCTCCCTCTGATTTATTTCACTGTGGCTAAGGTGCTGAGCTTGTCAATCAGAAGGTCAAGCGGTTCGAATCCCTAGCGCCCCGTAACGGAGTGAGCTCCCATTACTTGTCCCAGCTTCTGCCAACCTAGCAGTTCGAAAGCATGTAAAAAATGCAAGTAGAAAAATAGGAACTACCTTTGGTGGGAAGGTAACAGCATTCCATGTGCCTTCGGCATTTAGTCATGCTGGCCACATGACCACGGAGACATCCTCTAAGTTTATTACATCAGCCACTGCCTGGATTATATTTAAAATTTGTTTCCTGTTTCTTTGAGTTTTTTTCTTTAATGCAGGAGTAGAAATTGAGCGACTGCATAAAATTTAATCATAAAGCTTACTTCGTAAGAATGAATAACAAGTTTATAAAATATTGGCTCCTGAAATATATCAGCTGAATTATTAAAGTGTTTTGCTAATCACTGTCAGTTGTAAATTAGATGTGCTAACTGTATACTTTGAAATCTCACCCAAACATAGAGATTAAATTGACAGCCTAATATTACTAAATTGCTGCATTGTTGGAATGAATAGGGATATTTTTTCTGTGCACAAAAAAAAAAAAAAAAAATCAAGTAAATTTGTGGAAGTTCTTCGGGTTTTAAAAGAAAGAATAAAAATAAAGCTTGCTCGCTAAATACATATTTGTGTATGTATGTCTACTGTATGCTGATTAATCTTCTCTTTAAATTGGAAGAAGAAAAAGGGAATGCCCAAATTTTAATTCACAAATTTTTCAGGATTTGTGGCTATTTTGGCCGTGCCAATTAATTGGGGCATCTGTGGGGCGGGAAGACACCACTGACCAATCAAAGTGGTGGTTCTTTCTACATTCATCTAAGACACACAAAGCACATTAAAAGGGGGCAGGGCTTTAACTGTTTGGACACACCTGCCCTTTTAGATTTATTGACCTCCCTTTGCAAATGTCCCTGCTAAACAGAAATGGGGAATACATTAAGAATTGTTGATTTCTATGTAATATGGGATGTGGTGGCTCAGTGGCCAAGATGCTCAGCTTGTCGATCAGAAAGTCAGCAGTTTGAATCCCTAGCACCACGTAACGGAGTGAGCTCCCGTTACTTGTCCCAGCTTCTGCCAACCTAGCAGTTCGAAAGCACATAAAAATGCAAGTAGAAAAATAGGGACCACCTTTGGTGGGAAGGGAACAGCATTCCGTGCGCCTTTGGTATTTAGTCATACTGGCCACACGACCACAGAGACGTTTTTGGGCAGTGCTGGCTCTTCGGCTTTGAAACACTGCCTCCTAGAGTCGGGAAACTAGCACATATGTGCAAGGGGAGCCTTTACCATTACTTTTACCTTTACCTACGTAATATGATCCGTCTAAGGAAGGGTTGTATAAAATGCAGTACAGGTAGTCCTCTACTTATGTCCACAATTGAGCTCAAAATGTATGTCGTTAAATGAGGCATTTGTTAACTAGATTTTGCCCCATTTTATGACCTGTCTCGCCAGGGTTGAATCACTGCAGTTGATAAGCTAGTAACCGGTTGTTAAGTGAATCTGGCTTTCCATTTTCAGTGCTCGTCGCACTTCCAGGAAGCAAGCAAGGATAACTATCTTGGTACCACTCTACATTGGAAGGATGAAAGACCCATTTTTTAGTCAAAGTGTTATGCCATCCAAGAAATATTTCCCTCCAATATATTTAAAAAAACAAAAAGGATTTGGTGGCTCCGTGGCTGAGCTTGTCGATCAGAAGGTCGGCAGTTCGAATCCCTAGCGCTACATAACGGAGTGAGCTCCCGTTACCTGTTCCAGCTTCTGCCAACCTAGCCGTTCGAAAGCATGTAAAAAATGCAAGTAGAAAAATAGGAACCATCTTTAGTGGGAAGGTAACAGTGTTCCATCCACCTTTGGCGTTTAGTCCTGCCGGCCACATGACCACGGAGACGTCTTCGGACAGCGCTGGCTCTTTGGCTTTGAAACAGAGATGAGCACTGCCCTCTAGAGTCGGGAACGACTAGCACATATGTGCAAGGGGAGCCTTTACCTTAACCTATTTGAAAAAAAAACATTCTTTCAAGCAGAGGCGGGACACAATCACATATTTATACTTTAGGTGTCTGTAATTATTTTAAGGCTAAGAGTTTTTTTAAATGGGCACTGAAGCTGAAGTGGTTACAGACATTTGGATTTTACAAAGTTAGGGTTTGGAAGGCTAAAAAATACTGCGCTTGGAAGTAATAGAAAAGGATATCTGGTGACTATTTCACACACACACACATACACACACACACCAAGTTTTTTTGACACTTGAAATTGGTTGCCTATGGAAACCAGGTGAATTGTTAAATCCATGCCTAGTTTAATAGTCAGCTGCTCTCCTCTTGCTGCTTCAAAATGGATTAATGTTATTGCTGGTGAAGTTGTGATAAGATTTTATTTTACACGGATTTCTAGGGACTACCATTTTTTATTTTCATTAGGCTTTCTCCCTGCTATTTATTCTAAAGATCCCATCCCTAAAATTTGCCCTTTTCCCCAAAAGGCTGTCATTGATTTTTTTTCCTCCCCTGTAGTATCATCATTATGAGTAACTTAAAAATCTTCCAGGAAAAAATAATAATTTAAGAGCTGCATTAAGATTTAATACTTGAAATACTTCGTTCGAAAATGTAATCCTCAAACAACACTCTTCTCTCCTTTAGATCCTTTTTGAATCTTTCGCTTGATTTGCATCTTTTCAGACTGTCGAAAAATATGTAAATACATCTTACAACGAGGGTTTGTTTGCGTGGATTGTATGCAGAGAATTCTCAGAGGGCCTAATAATGCTTTTTCCCTCCATGTTTATACTCATTTATAGAGACATTTTTATTCCATTCCCCCTCTCCAGGGATTTTGAGTAGACAGATCAATAGGGGGATTGATCTGGGAGTGACAGGCGTCTTCCTCAATCTTGGATCCTCTCCAGAGACCTGGGAGTTTGAGGTGTTTTGTGCTGTTTTACCTGTTTCTAACACTGCACACTTCTGGATAGAGAGCTCCAATGTTTTTCCAGGGTTGGAGCTACTCCACCAGTTTAGGACTCACTGGGACCACTCTGTCCTTGATTCCCAATTCCTCTTTTTGTACCTTCTTCAGGCCCTTCTACTTCTCCAACTTCTCTCATTCCTTCTTCCAGATGGGGCTGCCATTTGCCACCGCTACGTCTATCCCACCATTGTGTTCTGGTTCTTGTGTACCTTTCTATCCGGATCCGGACGTCCCACAGGTTGTTAGCTCTCCTTCTTTCCCATGACCTTCTGTGGAATCTGTAAATTCCAGCATAAAATTGTATCTGCAAAAATCTGTAAATTGCGAGACTAAAAACAAGGCAGTTACGGTTAGGACAATATCTGAGGGAGGATGGGGTTCGCCGAGAGAACCTCTAGCTAAGATTCTGTGCAGTTCGGAGAACCCCCAAATCCCACTCCTGGCTGGCCCCGCCCACCCCACCTCACCCCTCTCAGAAGTCCGCACACGGCCCGTTTTGGATGCAGGTAAGTGCAGGGTGTGCACGGAGGCTTGGGGAGGACAAAAAACAGGCCTAGCAGAGGTTTGGGAAGACTGTTTCCGGCCTCCAGAGGGCCTTCGGAGCTTGGGTTTTTGCCCTCCCGGAGGCTCAAAACCCCTGGGAGGCAAAAACGCTCCCCCGGCTGTGGTGCAGGAGGCCAACTAGGCCACACCCACCATGGCCACGGCCACCAGCAACCGGGCAGAGAACCCCTTGCTAAAAATTTTGAAGCCCGCCCTGTGAGGGACCATCTCTTTCCGGTCACATCCACCCGACCCACTAGAGAGGGGAGGCAAGGAATGTTGTGGGTACTCTATCTCCTAAGGAGGTACTTCTGGCGGGACTCCGAAGAAGAGCCTTCTCCGTGGTGGCTCCCTCCCTCTGGAAAATTATCCCTCCAGAAATTAGACTGCCCCCCCTCCGCCGCCCACTCTGATACTCATGGTTTTGTCAGCTGGCTTGGGGAACTCAGAGTGGGATGGAGCCCATTAAATGGCAGATTTGAGTGTGTATTGTCGCCGAGGAAGATGGGTGGGGGTTATTAGTTTATTATCTTTACTGTTTTAATTTTTTCTACATTGTCTTTTTATTGTCCGTAAGCCACCTAGAGTCGCCATGAGTGAGTAGGCTATATACATTTTCTAAATCAATCCATCAATCAGTCAGTCAATCAATCTATCTATCTATCTCCAATCTGGATTTGGGAATATCTAGCCCATGCAACGCAGATGTTTCTGTATACAATCTAGCTACTTGGTTGTGCCATTTAGTGTATGCTGTTCCTGCCTGAATCACCTGCCTACCTGTCCATTCCTTCTTCTCCTGCCTTCACGTGCTTTGGAGAATAGCTTGACTCCTTCTTTGTGGCAGCCCCTGAAATATGAGAGCAATGATATCATGTCTCCCCTAGTCCTTCTCTTCACTTGAACAGCCATGCCCAGTTCCTGCAACCGTTCTTCGTATGTTTTAGTCTCCAGTCCCCTAATCCTCTTGGTTGCTCTTCTCTGCACTCTTTCTAGAGTCTCCACATCTTTTTTACATCGGGGCGACCAGAACTGAATGCAGGATTCCAAGTGTGGCCTTACCAAGGCATTATAAAGTGGTATTAACACTTCACGTGATCTTGATTCTATCCCTCTGTTGATGCAGCCTAGAATTGTGTTGGCTTTTTTGGCAGCTGCTGCGCACTGCTGGCTCATATTTAAATGGTTGTCCATTAGGACTCCAAGATCCCTCACACAGTTACTAATGTTGAGCCAAGTATCACATATACTGTGCCTGTGCATTTTGTTTTTCTTGCCTAAATGTAAAACTTTACTTTTTTCACCCTAGAGTATGTACTCTTTGGATCTCTGCAACTTTACATGCTTTACACAACGTCATTGTCATTTCAGGGAAATAGCCAAAACGTTACACTTGTTTAAAAAGCTAATTCCAAAAGAATATACAGGCCTGTTTCCAAAAGTCCACTTAACAGTGTGCTCTCCTGCACTTTGCCAAGGGAGACGCACATTAAAGATAATTTGCCCGATCTGTCAATGTACTTGAGATGTGTAGGAAAATTATCACGGTATCCCAGGGTTCCTCTCTGCTCTTCCAGGTATCCTACAAGAGGTGTTTTGCACACCAGATTTATTTTCATCTTGGGCAGGGTCACAAATTCTCAATGGATGATGGGTTAGAGATAACTGTCAGGGTTCCAAGAAACACCCCCAACGAAAGAAGACTGAGTGGCTTGAGTTTCTTCAGAGTTCCATTTTATTAGCGATGTCATATTGGCACATTTGGGAAAACCCAAATCTGAAAGTTTCCAGGTTTTTCCCACCCAAATCAACGCTCAAGTCGCTGCTCAATCACATGGTCCAATCAGGCAACGTCCCAACCTGAGATGCCTCCCTGTCACACCACTCCAGGTGCAGGACAAGATGTCCTTGACTCTCTGAGAAAGGAATGTTATTTTGACTATATCTACCCCACTCCATACAATCCCCACTCCCAGTTTCCCACAAAGCTGGCTGAGGAACTCGGGGAGTTGACATCCACAAGTCTTAAAGTTGCCAAGGTTGGAGACCCCTGATTCTGGTCTACAACCCTGGGTTTTTCCCACGACCGACCACCCAAAATATGAATGACATTTGGTTGCTTGGCGTTTACAAAATCAGCCCAAGCTCAAGTAGTTGCTGCTACCCGCTGTGCCATTTCATTGTACATAGCGAGGTTTCATTGGCTAATTCTACTCACGATTAAATAACCACGGTGTTGAAAATGTCTAATTACATCTCCTTGAACTGTTTCATTATACCAAGTTGGTAATGCGTGAAGTGGGAAATTGAAACCTCATTTGCTGAAACAATGCAGTTACATCCCTGTTTTCTTATCGCCTGTCACAGTTGCGGTTATCACTTCCGCGCGGTTGCAAGTCATTCTTACAGATTCTAGTGTACTGTACATTCTTAAGTGATTTAGAGTAGCAAATGACATTTGGTGCTGTGAAGGTATGTAAGCAGAGAAGCAGCCCATATTTAACACAGCAGCTAGATTGCTCATGTTGATGTTACCAACTTTTAACTATGTCTTTAGGTCAGGGGTGTATTACGTAGGTAAAGTTGCCAAGTTTGGACACCCCTGCTTTAGGTAGAACTGTTCTTTCCACCTAATGTTAGCATGGTATTTTATTTTATTTTTTGATTTTGGCCTTTGAGAGAGCAGTTGAGTTCTATTTCAACACGGTTGGGCTTTATTTCAATTTTAAGACCTCTGTCTATGGAGGTTGTCAAGACTGAGAATGTGTACTGTACATCCAGTTGCACAAAAAAACAAAATGCTTGGATCAGAGGTGGTACTCAGCCGGTTCAGACCGGTTCAACTGATTTCCACTTCCCGGTTTGGTTGAGCCAGTCTGAACTGGCTGAATACCACCTCTGATCCAAGCAACTCCGCCCGCCCGCCCCGCTCAATGCCGTCCTATTTAGGCACTTTTTCAAGCCACGCACCTGCGGGCAAGCCATGTGCGTGATCAAAGCGCATGCACGGAAGGCCGTGCTCATGCCCAGGTGCGCTCACCTTTACGAACCGGTAGGGAACGTAAGTGAATACCACCCCTGGCTTGGATGTGTATCTAAACGTCGTTTGTGAAATGCAAAATATGTGAGCTCCAAAATAAAAGAGTAACAGACTAACAAGAGATGAAAGACACTATGGGGGACTTCTAATCCAACCCCCTGCCTTGGCAGGAAACCCTATACCGTTTCAGACAAATGGCTATCCAACATCTTCTTAAAGACTTCCAGTGTTGGGGCATTCACAACTTCTGGAGGCAATTTCTGTTCCACTGGTTAATTGTTCTCACTGTCAGGAAATGTCTCCTTAGTTCTAGATTGGTTCCCTCCTTGATTAGTTTCCCTCCAACATAATTTCCCTAAATATTAATTAGTGATAGTTTTGAGTGCTTTTGTGATAAGGTGGGAGAAAAAAATCAAATATTGCATGGAAGGGAGGAAGGAGGGAAGAAGAAAGTTGGGGAGGGAAACAGAAAGAAGAAAAGAAGGAGAAAGATGGGAGGAAGGAAAGAAGGGAGGAAGGAGAAAAATGGGGAGGAAGAGAGGGAGGAGAGGAAGGGAAGGAGAAGGAAGGAGGAAGGAAGGAGAAAGATGGGGGAGGAAGGGAGAGTAGAGGGAAGGAGAAGGAAGGAAGATCTAGACGTATCTATCCATCCCTCCAACGTGTGTGTGTGTGTGTAGTGGATGGATGGATGGATAGATAGATGTGTATGTATACTTATACATATACATATACATATACATATACATCTCTCTCTCTCTCTCTCTCTCTCTCTCTCTCTCTCTCTCTCTCTCTCTCTCTCTCTCTCTCTCTCTCTTTCTCTCTCTCTCTCTCTCTCTGTGTGTGTGTGTGTGTGTGTGTGCATATACATCGATATTTGCTAGTATTTCAATATGAGCATTTTTAAATTGCCAGTAACAGCTATATGTCAATTCTTCCAGCAAAAATTACAAAACATGGAATACTTAGCTTATTTGTTGCTGAACAAATGCCCATGGCTTATACGAATCCATGAATCATATTAGTATGAATGTTCTAAAGGTGTAGATAATACACCACTGATGCTCCTGTCAGCCCAAGCGCCTTCTAGTTAACGCTGGCTTAACTAGCACTGAGCGAGGGCTAGTCGGCTTTCAGCTCTGCATTTTTCTTTCTTCGAGAGCTCTTGATTTCAGAACTAATTCCCCTTAATTTGTGTGTGTCTCACTAAGATGCCTGTATTAATTAATTAATTTGGTTGATTAGAAACACTTAAGTCTGTAAATCTGACCTTTAAAAGTGCAGTTCTTCTCAATGTAGCTTGTTTCTCGGGCAAATACGAGACATACTTAGTGTTACTCAGAAATTAGCCTGCAAATTTTTAAATTAAGTTTGGTTTTTTTTACACACTGAGAGAATTAAAAAAGCTTTTTCACTGGGGATTTCAATTGAATCGCATGATGCAAATTGATAGAATAGAGTTGAACCCTGGTGCCCTTGGTGCTGTCTGAGTTGGTGGTTGCCTTGATTTTTTTTTAAAATTACCAAACCAGGTAACATCAGTGCAGGAGAGAGCAAACCCCACTCTCTTCTAGTACTGATGACCTTACCTAGTTTGGTAATGAAACGATTGCAAGAAAACCATCAAGCTTAGAGAGCACCACGGACTCCAGAGGATACAAATTATCTGTGGGATTTTTTTTCTGTGTGAACATTCTGGTGTAGGGAAAGGATAAAGAATTCCATTTCTATCCTATCCTATTATATATACTATACTGTGCTATGCTATACTATGCTACTCTATATTACTCTATATTCTATACTCTATATATTATACTGTACTATACTACACTACACCACATTACACTATACTACTCTATACTCTATATACTATGCTATGCTATACTATACTATACTATTTTATTCATATTCATATTTATATATATTATATTTGCTCTTAAACAGTATTTTTGGGCCCAACAGGGATGGCTTTCTCCTGTATCGTTTTTTTATAGTGATGTTTGGAAAATTCGATTTAGAGATATAATTTCGGAAAATGGTTAGATAGGTTGCACCAGGCTCCAAGCAAGACATGGGTAGAGTGAGTTCCATCAGGCATTGTGCCTACAGATTCAGCCATGGCAATCCTTTTGTCTGCCAAGGTTGACACCTTCTCTTTCACCCTTTGGCCAGCTGTGATCCCTTTGGGGGCAATACGCACTGATTAGAATGCTCACTGTCAGGAGTTCGATCCTGAGCAACTCAAGGTTGACTCAGCCTTCCATCTTTCCAGATTGTTGGGGGCAAGAGGCTGACTTTGTAAACTGATTGGAGAGGGCTCTAAAGCACTATAGAGCAGTATATAAGCCTAGATTTGCTATTGCTACCTATGCCAGGAAGATGAGGAAAACTCCCTGTTATGACATCCGTCAAAATAAGAACCTCATGAGTGAGCAGCAATATGCTGACTCTACAAGCCAACCAGGAACCTGGTGATTTGGCCATCACTGAGCAAGAGAAGCTTCAACTGTGTATGCAGTGGTGGGATTCAAATAATTTAACAACCGGTTTTCTGCCCTAATGACTGGGTGGGTCAGCGGGGCCATGGTGGGCGTGGCCAGGGGTGTGACAGGCAGCCCTCGGCCTCCTGCAACCCCCTGGGAGAACATTTTGTGCCTAGTAGGCCTCCCTCGGAGCAAAAATGGGCTGGGGGGGCACCCCTCCTCCCTCTGCACCCCATTTTGGGCCTAGTAGGCCTCCCTGCGCTTATCTGGGAACCAAAAGGGGGCGCGTGGGGGACTCCTGGAAGGGGTGGCTTGGAAGGGGAGGGGCCAATCAGCAATTTAAAAACCGGGTCATCCAAACTGGCCTAAACCGGCTGAATCCCACCACTGTGTGCCTGTTCACTGGGGATTGAAACTGTCCAGGGACCGATGCTGGCCGAAATGCAGCTTCCGGGGGTCTGATCCTCCTCTCAAAAGGGTCCATTTTGGCATGCAACGTTCAGGACGAATGTTGCAGAGCCTCTGCCGTTGTTTGTAAGGGCGAACAACTGCCGTGGTGCTGCAAGATATGTAGTTTCAGGACTTTTTCCCGAACGCTAGGGGGCGCTTATTGCATAACTTCAAACGTTCGCTAAAGGAACGCTCGTAACCCGGGGATTACCTGTATTTTTGTGTCATAAGCAAACTACGCAGCATGGTAACACAGCCCGTGTATCCTATGGTTGTGCTAGCTCAGAAATCCCAGTAATGGTAGTGCCAATCAACAAAGGAGAATTTTTGTAGCTCAGGGTTGAAATGTGGGGTCTTTGGTTCTCTCTGAGCTTGGTTGCTTTCCATACGGGCATTTCATTACCCAACCAGGGAACAGCATCAGTGCTAGTAAGCCAGGGGTGTCCAAACTTGGGAACTTTAAGACTTGTGGACTTCAACTCCCAGAATTCCCCAGCCAGCATAGCTGGCTGGGGAATTCTGGGAGTTGAAGTCCACAAGTCTTAAAGTTCCCAAGTTTGGACACCCCTGTAGTAAGCAGTGGGGTTTGCTCTTAGTTTATGTTCTAGCGATTTGCTCTGTCGGTGTTGGTGGGAATGGTCGTGGAGATTCTTTGGTTGGGCTGTTTACTGTTGGCTTGTTTGGCAATTCCTTGATTGGGGTACTTTTTACTTCTTGATTGTTGGTCTGGTATTAATCTTGGAGTTAATCTCTACTTGGTGGGGAGATTTTGGCCTTTTTTGGCTTTGGAATTATCAATGTCCGCAAGACTCCAAGTTAGAGAATCCCATATTAGATACTTCTTTAACTGAGTTTGGCCTCTTTCTAATGTTGCTACTGGCTGGAGAATTCCCACTTAATCTAGTTACTCCAGGATATATATCAGTGCAGCATGTGGCTATCGTATATAGCTTTTTTTCACCATGTACATGTATGCATTCAAACTAGATTGATGTCTCTCTAGCCTCCTAATTGAGATCTCTTGCACTTGGGGTGCTGACTCACAGCCGACATTACAACCGGCCACCATTTTATAACAATAGACAGCTCCACCACTTAAAACTTCATCAATACCCACCTCACTCTTAGCATCTTAACATCGGCTTTACTATTCAATAATAATACAATAGTAGAGTTGGAAGGGACCTTGGAGGTCTTCTAGTCCAACCCCCTGCCTAGGCAGGAAACCCTATACCGTTCCAGACAAATGGCTATCCAACATCTTCTTAAAGACTTCCAGTGTTGGGGCATTCACAACTTCTGGAGGCAAGCTGTTCCACTGATTAATTGTTCTAACTGTCAGGAAGTTTCTCCTCAGTTCTAAATTGCTTCTCTCCTGGATTAGTTACCACCCATTGCTTCTTGTTCTAATTTGACTCCCTCTTCTTTGTGGCAACCCCTGAGATATTGGAAGACTGCTATCATGTCTCCCCTAGTCCTTCTTTTCATTAAACTAGACCTACCCAGTTCCTGCAACCGTTCTTCATATGTTTTAGTCTCCAGTCCTCTAATCATCTTTGTTGCTCTTCTCTGCACTCTTTCTAGAGTCTCCACATCTTTTTTACATCGTGGCGACCAGAACTGAATGCAGTATTCCAAGTGTGGCCTTACCAAGGCATTATAAAGTGGTATTAACACTTCACGTGATCTTGATTCTATCACTCTGTTGATGCAGCCTAGAACTGTGTTGGCTTTTTTGGCAGCTGCTGCACACTGCTGGCTCATATTTAAATGATTGTCCACTAGAACTCCAAGATCCCTCTCACAGTTACTACTATTGAGTAACCTGGGATTCCTTTTAACCCTTCATGAATTAGTAGTAGACTGCATCCGAGCCTACATGTTAGTACTCTTAATCATTCTTTACCTACAAGAAGACACATAATGACCCACCAACTCCACCAATACCAGCTAGTTGACACCAGTCCATGGGTTGCCTCAGGACTAGCCAGCTCTACTTCTGTACTAAAACTGGGCCTATTAACCCTAACACTCACCCTAATTCAATGGTGACAGGACGTGGTCCGTGAGGGCACCTACCAAGGACACCAGACAAAGCCTCATGTATGTGTATGTGTGTGGGTATATGCATAATGATTATCTTTTGAGAGCTGAATGCAACCAAAGTCCTATCCCTCCCGCCGGAGGTCGGTTTCACATATTTTTACCACCAATTCGCCGCGTACCAAAAATGTGAGCGTGCGGCTTGCACGCATGCATGCAGCTTAGAAAATGTGGCTAAATAGGACAGCATAGCGCCGGGGGGGGTCCATCTGTAGATCGCCACTACTGGTTTGCCCAAACCAGTCCGAACCGGCTGAATACCACCACTGCATCCCACACCATCCCACCAAATTCCACATCCCAGGTAGTTTCTGTATATGAGCCTTTCTAGTATACCATTTCCTCACTCTTGTTGGAAGACTATTATGTATTTGATAGCTCAGGCCATCTGGCTCCATCCTTTCTATAACTCTTTGCCTCATTGATTTGCCACCTAATTTAGAATCATAAGTGAAAATCTGCCTGAAATTCCCTTATTGCAAATTTAATATACTGTAACTTTCACTTTTGTCTCTAGCGCTTCCTTCCTTTAAACTTTATTGTTATTGATCCCGATTTTGCATTTACCATCTGGGAATGAAAATGAGAGTTTATTATTATTTTGACTCGATGTGCTGGATTGATTCGACAAGCTTGTGGGACCTACTGTACTGTGCATTTTTTTCTCGTTTGACTAGAAATTTAAAGTTCATCAAGGAGAACCGGATTAGACTCAAAGTTGTAGATCTGGAGGAAGACTTAAAGGAGCCAGCTTCCGCTGAGCACACAATCGACTCAGGAATTTGTGACCCAATTTCAGGCTCGATTCGGGCACCACGTCTTTTTCCTATAATGCAGTGTTTGTTTATTGTGATGGTACTGTTATTAGTTGCTATGTTTTAACTAGATTTTCAAGGACTGCTATAATGGCAATTCTGCAATTGTATATCAAAGTATTCAAGTTAAACCGACCATGTGTAGCTCCGTGGAGCTTTCTTGTTTTTTTTCAAGAGTAGAAAGCAAGAGTCGGATCTGCAAACCCTTTGCACATTGTCATCCTCTACATATTTTCTCTACTTTGGCATGATTGTTCTTAAATTTTTCTATCTCTTCAAGTGCTCCTAGAAAATATATTGGTTCTGCTTGTTACTTGAGGCGGGGAGAGGGGTCCCAGGAGGTTCTGTCTTGTCTCCAATGTCAAATGACATTGAAGAGAGAGGAATGGATCCATCACAATTGCACAAACACTTCCAACAAGATATGGTGCCCCTAAGTACAAAACACCAGTGAGAAATCACTGTGGTGTCAATTGGGTTCTTCTCCCCCTGCTTCTCTTAGGATGCAGTAGAGATGACTTCTCTCTCCAGGCTAAATCTGGATGTAAAGGTAGACCGAACACGATCAAAATTTTCTATTTCATCTAATGGCTCTCCGTGGTGCAGCACCAGGTCTTTCTCTACAAGCTCAGCCGAATATGAAATATAGGTCACCGGCTCACTGCTATTAAAATTGATTGGATACGGAGTTGGTTTCTAAACCAAGTGCTTCACCATCAGTCCTTTAAAGTAAATCTGCCTAAAAAAAAGACAACACTAAAGATATGAGTAATCGTTGGTGGGATGAAATAGTTAGAAATCTTTACAAGCCAAACGAAGGACGCTTCTGGAAATGTAAGTAACTAGTTGATAACCCGGCGTTGCCTGGAACAAATCCCGCTTAGCATAGGGAGCCCCCTTGTGGAGTACTGTGAAGCCATTACCATGGCAACCCCACTGTGCTATACAGTAGAAGCCATTTTAAGGCACGACAGGCTGTATCTTAACAGAACTTGAATCCAAATGCACATTATCACTGTCAAAAGTACTGTGATTTGACACTATAGATATAATTCATTCCTTTTCATTGCAGCGGCCCAGGCATTCCAGAGTTACGCTGGAACACACACACACATAGACTCACACACACACACCGAGAAATGTTAGGGGTGTCTTACCCCCGTAGTATTTTTTCCAGAGAGTAACTCATCTGTGTACCAAGTCTGATTGAAATTGCTCAAGGCGTTCCAGAGATATGCTGGGACACACACACAGACACACACACACACACACACACACACACACTGATATAACTAGATGCTAGGACCTTATTGGCTTCCTCTAGACCTGGGGTGTCAAACTCGATTTCATTGAGGGCCACATCAGAGTTCTGTTTGATCTTTGGCGGGCTGGGGGGCGTGGGGGGTGGCCAGCTCGACAACACTTGTGTTGGGGCACCTGCGGTGCCCTGAGTGCTCTGCCAGCAAAAATGGGCTCCCCAGTTCCGTTTTCAGCTGCGACAGCCTCCTGTAACCCTCTGCCAGCAAAGACAGAGGTTGGGAGGGCCACCCATGGCTCTCCCAAGCTGCATTTTGCTGGCAGAGGCACTGCGGGCCAGTCCTTCAATGTTTCCAGGGTGGCCCCGTGGACCAGATCTAAACCCCCTGCGGGCCGGATCCAGCCCCCATCTCCCTTTTTTAGCCGAGGGAGCCAGCATCCCCTGAAGACATTTCCATTGTCATGTGGCTGGCATGACTGTATGGAGTACTGTTACCTTCCCACCAAAATGGCAGTTATTTATCTACTTACCTTTGCATGATTTCGAACTGCTACGGGAGGCAGGGGTTGGGGCAAGTAATGGGAGCTCACCCCATTGCATGGCCCTCGGGTCTCGAATCAGGCCATCCGCTTTCCAGTTGACAAGCTCAGCGTCTTTAGCCGCTGAGCCACCATGCCTCCTCAGCAGATGATATTGCTGCCTTAAAAAGTGCAGCACTTTTTTCTTGGAAGGAAGTGAGGGAAGGGTCTCAGCAGAAGAACCAGTCAGCAGTTGGGCGGTTCAGTTTGCCAACTGAAAATTTTGCAAAGAAGCGAAGCCCAAAGCAATATGAGCACCGTCACTCTTCTTCACGTGTTTTGAATACTTCAGCTAACAGAATATATGGGGTATTTTTAAGTCATAGCAATGAATGCAGGAGTGGGATCCTACTGCTTTAACAACCGGTACACTGACATGTGCACTTTACAGAAAACACACTTTCTGTGTTACTGCTGGTGAGGAAAACAGCTGAGACGCGGTAATCCACTCTGCCGTGCCGATCACCTGGGCTTTGGAAAAGGAAATATTGGTGAGTATAGTGCAGGGGTGGGCGGGCAGGCCCACTTCAAAGTCGGAGCGAACCGGCTCGCTCCCAGCTGATAGTCAGAGCTACCGGTTCGCCTGAATGGGCCCGAACAAGATAGAATCCCATCCCTGAATGAGTGTAGGAATTAGACCATTCCAATCCCTTTCAGAGTAAGCAACGTCTTCTTTTTTCTCCTCCTCCTCTCCTCCTCCTCCTCTCCTCCCCTCTAATAATTCTTCATAAGCATTCATAATATCTTAAAACCTGGGGTGGACATTGACAGGACTCAAGTAAAAAAAGAAATCCAGAACAACAAAAGAAGCAGGTGTCTTGCATAAACAGCTGGCTCCTGTGATCCGGTAGAGATCCCAGTCAAATACTCTTCAGGATTTTCAGAATCCGGTGGAGCAAATTAAAGCGGCCCGTCAATCCTACCGAGGGAATATTATTTTGCTTACACCGCCTCAACAAGTCCTCGGCCTGTTTTATGAGGATGCTGGTGACGTAGAGGCTCCCGGTTTGCCTCTTGAGCAGAAGATCTCTTGAGAGAAATGTCCGGCGTTTCTACATTTGAGCCGCGAGTAAAGCTTTCCCTTGAGAGGATTTGGCAAGCGTGAACACTCGGTTTCTTATCTTGCCGTTTGAAATGAGTCCTGGCCACCTGTTAAATCCGGCCCCAACCTTAATCTTGAAGAAGAGAGGGCGCTGTGATAAGTGAAACAGCGAAGAGCGAAAAGGAAAGTTGTAATCAGAAGAGCTAATAGGGCCTTGATCCTTAATTACAGAGGCGGCTACGAGGCCAGAGTTCATTTTGGGAAGCTTGATAGGAACAGCTGTGGTCATTCATTCCTTGTTCTGATGTGGTCCTCTTAAATAGGATTTCACCAAAAATTCCTGCTTGGCATGAAAGCAATAATGTAAAAAAAAAAGAGGGAGATAGAGATAGATAGATAGATAGATAGATAGATAGATAGATAGATAGATAGATAGATAGATAGATAGATAGATGATAGATAGATAGATAGATAGATAGATAGATAGATAGATAGATAGATGATTGATTGATAGATAGATAGATAGATGATAGATAGATAGATGATAGATAGATAGATAGATAGATAGATAGATAGATGATAGATAGATAGATAGATAGATAGATAGATGATTGATTGATTGATAGATAGATAGATGATAGATAGATAGATGATAGATAGATAGATAGATAGATAGATAGATAGATAGATAGATAGATGATAGATAGATGAGAGAGAGAGAGACAGACAGACAGACTGACTGACTGACTGACTAATATTTATGCAGCGTTTATTTTCCTAAAGTTATAATGCTGACTAAAACATTTCAATCTTTTGGGAACATATGAAGTCTTCAGATATTAGAAGAGCTGATGAAAGCAAGACCATCAAATTGGTCGATGGATATTTTATTGGGGATAGTTTTTAGATAAATGTTTTTATAATTTTTAGAATTTTAATCTAACTTAACTAAATTGTACAGTGAATCATTACTACCTCCTCCAGTCCTATATTTAATTTATTGATTTTGTATTTATACCATGTATATTTGTTGTTCAATTATTTTAATATGACTGTACACCGCCCCGAGTCTCTTTTGAGAGGGGGGCGGTCTAGAAATTGAATAAAGTTAAGTTAAGATGTGTTGTTGCACAAGTATTTTGTGACCTTCAGCCTCAGCTTCTGAGGCCTTTTATTCTGGAAATAGCTATGGTAAGAAAAGCACAATTATATACTGTCAACAAGTATAGTATAACGATGGGTGGATATATGAAAAAAACTCATTAAATGTATCCCAATCTATAATATAACACGTTGTATATCTATAATATAACACTGAAAACATAGTACAATGTTTTCAAAACCCTTGGGGTGTTTTTTTTTTCCTACTAGGAATTTTCCCAGTGGTAGGATTCCAAATCTTTTTTTTTTTTTACCGGTTCTATGAGAACGTGCTTTGCGCTTGCGCGCAGCACTCAAAGACCGCCTCGGCGTCAGCGCTGGTGAGCTGAGCTGTTTTTTAGCTTGGCTGAGGTATGGCAATTTGCTCTGCCGCATGAATCAGCTGAGCTAAATGAGGGAATATAGGACAGGGAACGACGGGGGCAGCGGGGGGGACGGGACCAGAGATTGTATTTGCCAGTTCTCTAAACCACTCAAAATTTCCACTACTGGTTCTCCCAAACTGGTCTGAACTGGCTGAATACCAACTCTGAATATTTCCCCAGCAAATAAATTCAAAATATTATTATAATAAGTTATATTTATACATGCTGACAACTGCAAGGACAGGTTTAGTCCAATATTGGAAAAAGCATATTTTGCTGACAACATCAGACTGGGAAACCAAGTTTGGGATGTATGAAGCAATGACAAAATGAACAATATAACCCAGAGCAGAAGTTTGATTAATTTGAAGCAATAATTCCTTTGCTATATACCTGTATTGTATGTCACACCTAAACACGTAGAACATTTCCAAGGGAAATGTTTGATGTCAAGATATTAACCAGAAGTAGTTTTGATATTTTACTAGCAACCTGGTGATGTATTGGGGCATCATTTGAGAGAAAGCTACAACTTTGCAAATAAATCTGAACATTGTGGAAATTTCAATTCCTTGGGAGTAATGGGTCCTGGCTTTAAATGCATTCTTTCTTTGAGGATTTTTTTTTATTGTTCACAGATTTTAATTTTTTCAAAAATTATTACAGTGTAGTGCACTGTTAACTTGAGGGTACGAACAGATAAATACTATGAGGGTTTTAGTAATATATTTAGAAACGATATTGATAAATAATAATAATAATAATAATAATAGTCAGAATGCAGCCGGAGGTAATTTAGAACTTGATGTTGTTTTTATTGATTTTTTAATATATATTTACTTTTGCTGATAAGATGGTGTGCATTTATTTTACATAGCGATAATGACATGAATATAATGATTTATGTAGAGTTTTGAGTGGATTACAATTACCACCTTACAACTTGTAATGTTACAGTTACACGTTGATACAATTATTTTAGCTTTGTCTTTTTAACGTTGATCAATGAAGTATGAACCTGGTGACAAAAAATGTCAATGTTTTTGTGGAGGAAGGAAGGAGGGAAAGAGAGAGAGAGAGAGAGAGAAAGAAAGGAAGAAAGAAAGAAAGACTGCCTGCCTTTGGCACTCCAGATAATGACCTAACCTTAGAGGAGAGGTGTGTGTGTGTGAAAGTACAAGTCAATTGTTGTAATCAATCCCATCATGTCAGTACCTGTAGCAAAGTGCCTGAAATTACCTTTTGAGTTCTTTTAACAATGCCGTTTGTCCTATTTGTTTTAATTCAGCCAAAATAAAACACCAGGAACAATCCAATCATACTCCTACAGGCAGCACTGCAGGATGGAGCAAAGCATAACTCTGGAAGCTCTTTGCTGTAACTCTTAAGCTGTAGGGAGTGACCTCAGATTGAGGACAGGAAGCTCACAGAGTCTTCATTAACAATGTGCCGTGAGTTGAATGAGCTCACGTGATGTGTGTGAATTTCAGCATATGACTAGCTGCTGCTAGAGAACTCACATACTTTATGAAACACCTTAGGGCAGATTTACTTCCTTACTTTGTACAGGTGATTGTTCTGACCCAGCTCCCCAAACACGACAAACTGTCTGAAGTGAACTTAAAGATTCCTTTACTAGGAGCACGAGCAACCTCGGCAAAAAGTTTCTCTCTCACCATAGGCTAACATGTCTGTCTGTCCAGAAGATGAATAGTTGTCTGCCAAACCTGTTCATCTCCATCCCCTGGCTTTTATCCCTAGAGCTAGAGTGGGCCCTCGCAAGCAGTGGTGGCTCTTCCTTCCCAAGGACTGGGCCATACATTATCACTGCTCTCCTCTCCTCTGCGCATCTGTGTTTCAGGCACTGGACCCACCTGTTCCTCCTCTTCCTCATCAGCCACCTCCAGACCTGGGGGCTGTTGATTCTCCATCTGAGGGCTGACGGATGGCCCAGGCTCCGCCTCTGCCTCTCTCTCTCTCTCTGACAGCTCCATTCCGTCTTCCCCTTCGGAGCTCTCGAGTTGCCTTGATGCTGTTCCTGACTCCCACGCCTTCCCCTCCTCTGATTTGGCTGCTGGACAGGCCACAACAGTGGCCCTCACTCACTGACCACTCCTTCAGCAGCCGCAACCATGCAAAATTGCAACCATGACGAACGCCAAGTTACTCATTTACTTGCAACAACTCCTGGAGGTTGGTTGCTGCAAGGCCCCGTGGCCACACAATCTCTACCTGTGACCCTCCCAGATAGCTTCCCACAAGCAAAGTCAACAGAAAAGCCAAAGATTCTGATACATTGTCTCCCCCCGCCCCCGACTCTGCCTTCCTCCTTCTCTTGGCCTTTCTGCACTCACACGGATCTGCACAGACCCACCCCCTCCTTCCCTCAGCCTCCTTGTATCCTTGCGCTGCACTGCAGAACCCCCTTCCCCAAACAACTCACACGTGGTTTGTGTTGGGCCTCCCCGATCCCCATGTGGCACACCCCCCCCACCGCCCATATTCCTTATCCAGAACTCCCACCACTTCCCACTTAACAACAGTTACGTGTTGGAGGTTGTGAGGGGCAGGTGGCAGTCATGGCAAGGAGAGCCCATGAGTAGCGACATACTTTACAGCACTGTGTAAATGAACAAATAAATGTGAGATTTTATAGCGTATTTGCTTAAGCAAAATGAGCTGTGGTTGATTGCCTGTTACTTGCTTAGCTTCTTAGAGGCCACTGAGGATTTCAAATTTGCTTTCTTTATGCAGCTAAAAATAAGCTTGATTTTTAACTGGTAAAATGCAGGGTAATTATCCATTATTATTATTTTACTAATAATATTATTTGATGGTGGTGGAAAGGTTTGCTGGGGAGAAAAAAAAATCAATTACTGCGGTATTTAAACTATGTAGGCTTTAAAAATCTTAATCTCTAAATACGAAGTAATTTATTCCCTTACAATATTTTCTCATTTGCCTTCAATAGCTCATTATTTTCATTTGAAATAGAAATTGAAGCGGCCCACAAGAAGAATAAGCTAGTCAGGATATTAATTTAACAGGCATGATTAAAAGGGCAGAGATGTAGCGAAGGTTTTTTTTTTAGTTCTATTCTGCTTAAATATTTCAGCACCTAACCACTATTTTACTGGATAATCTGTTGCTATGTGAATTTTTTGTTCTCGAACTCCTTGTCTACAAATACACAGATTTGCTTCTGAAGAATTTAGGGAATTGTTCTTTTTGTTTTGTTCTGTTTTTAGTCCAATTTGGGGAAAGAAAGAAAGAAGGAAGGAAGGAAGGAAGGAAGGAAGGAAGGAAGGAAGGAAGGAAGGAAGGACACTTCTGCCTTCTATTCTATTCGTAAGAATGAAAGGATTTAGTACTACAGATGTTTTTAATTTTTAATTCCGATTTGTGGCACTTTGCCTTGACTTATCTCATCACTAAATTCTCTAAAAAAATGCAGTACATTGATTCAGAAACCCATATGCATAGCAAGTAGAAATATTTATTTTTGATGATAAATGGAAATCTCTTTTTTTCCCCAAATGAAAAAGACCGTGCTGTGCACAGGAATAGCTTAAAGCAAGCGAAATTACAATATGGGGAATTTTTCAGTTGGCCAATTTCAATTGAATTATTTAACATTACTGAAGAAGCGGGATCAAATAGTGTTTACCGAAATGGATCTTTGATGATACAGGGCAAGTACATGCTCAATTTTTTCTCCCATCCAAGAATCAGACATATTCCTGGTTCTTTAAATTTTCTAGCTGTTGGGAGGAGGAGGTGGAGACAGAAATTGAAAGGGGCTTTTTTTCCAAGAAGACATGCATACCTATATGGAACATACGTTTGGTGTAATGGTTAAGGTAAGTGGTTAAGGTTCTTAGAAAGTGCTTAAGGTGCCTAGAAATTAGGAAATAGTGAGTTCTAGTCCCATCAGGATTACTTCCGATCTCCGCTCCTTCCGTGTACAGCTGAAGACCCACCTCTTTCAATTATCTGGCCTGGCTCAATCGCAATCGTAATTTTCCCATTCCTCCAAACTGTTTTTTAAATGGTTCTTAAATATTAATTTTATTGGGTTTTTACAATTGGGGTATTTTAAAGTAGATTTTTAACTGTCTATTGATGTAATTTGCTTCCTCCTCCGTGTATGTATGCGTGTTGTGTATGTATGTACGTTTGGTGTTATTATATATTTTTATGTTATATGCTCCATTGTACGCCGCCCCGAGTCCTACTTGGAAAGGGAGCGACTAATAAATCCAAATTTATTATTATTATTATTATTATTTTAGGCATAAAAGCTATATTGGTAACTTTGGGCTAATTAACAAGAGATAGTGAATTCTAATCCCACCATAGGCATGAAATCGGGCTGGATAACTTTGGGCCAGGCACCAGAAGATGGTGAGTTCTTGTCCCACGTTACTCATCAAAGTGGCTGGGCCAGTTACCAGGTGACAGTGAGTTTTAGTCCCAGTTTAGATATGAAAGCTGGCTAGAGGACTTAGTGAACATTGGGCACTATCTAATAAAATGAAATTCAATGGTGAAAAGAGTAACGTTCTACATTTAGGCAACAAAAATGGAATGCACAGGTACAGTATAGGCGGTACCTTGCTCAGTAGTAATAACTGTGAAAGGGATCTTGGAGTCCTAGTGGACAACCATTTAAATAGGAGCCAGCCGTGTGCAGCAGCTGCCAAAAAAGCCAACACAGTTCTAGGCTGCATAAATAGAGGGATAGAATCAAGATCACGTGAAGTGTTAACACCACTTTATAATGTCTTGGTAAGGCCACACTTGGAATACAGCATTCAGTTTTGGTTGCCACGATGTAAAAAATATGTGGAGACTCTAGAAAGAGTGCAGAGAAGAGCAACAAATATGATTAGGGGACAAGAGACTAAAACATATGAAGAACGGTTGCAGGAACTGGGTATATTTAGCTTAAGAGAAAGAAGGACTAGGGGAGACATGATAGCAGTGTCCCAATATCTCAGGGGTTGCCACAAAGAAGAGGGAGTCAAACTATTCTCCAAGGCACCTGAGGGTAAAACAAGAAGCAATGGGTGGAAACTAATCAAGGAGAGAAGCAACTTAGAACTGAGGAGAAATTTCCTGACAGTTAGAACAATTAATCAGTGGAACAGCTTGCCTCCAGAAGTTGTGAATGCCCCAACACTGGAAGTCTTTAAGAAGATGTTGGATAGCTATTTGTCTGAAACGGTATAGGATTTCCTGCCTAGGCAGGGGGTTGGACTAGAAGACCTCCAAGGTCCCTTCCAACTCTACTATTGTATTGTATTGTATTGTATTGTATTGCCAATCACCATAATATGGTGAGTTTAGTCCCACCTGAGGCATGAAAACCAGCTGGGTGACTTTGGGCCGGTCACCAGGAGACAGTGAGTTCTAGTCCCGCCTTACACGTGAAAGCTGGCTGAGTAACTTTCAGCCAGTCATTCTGTCTTAGTTCAGCTCTTTTCACAGGGTGGTTGTGGTGGTAAAATAGAAGAGGAAGGAGCATTAAGTGTCTTTGAAGAAGTATATTCTGTTGCAAGGTGGTCTAAAAATAAAAGACCAAAAGGAAATAAAGAAATACAGGCCCCGAATCTCTGCCCCTAGATCTTTCAACTCAAAACATTTGCTTGAGACCAGTTCTTTTCCATGTTAGAAATTGTAGGTGTATATAGAAATTGTAGGTGTTTGTGTGTGTGTGTGTGTGTGTGTGTGGATCTGATAAGGAGGCGAGCCTGTGGCTTAGTGGCTAAGACTCCTGCCTAAGATATAATACAGCCCAGGTTCAAATCCCAGTAAGGGTATGGCTAGCTGATGAGAGCTAATTAGCTCGAAATAGATCTATACTAGTCTCCCTTTATTTATTTATCAGTACAAATACAACATATATATATATATATATATATATATATATATGTATGTATGTATGTATGTATGTATGTATATATATATATATACATACGAACAAACGAACACCACCCACCACCCAAGCCGTTAAAATACAAAACAACAATGCACACACAGCCTGCACCAATCAGCACCAATCTACCAATCATGATACAACCACACAACCAATCATTCCACTTACTGAAACAAAGCCAGCACCCCATCCCCTCCCACCAAGACTTACAGAAAGACGGCAGCTCCGATCACATTTTAAGCCCACAGCTTGAAGATGGCAGGTGAGATCCTGCCAAAACGTTGCAAAGACAATCTCAACCTTACACGGGAAAAGACCCAAATACAACAAAACCAGCATACCTACACCCGTGAAAATCTACGAAAACATATATATATATATATATATATATATATATATATATATATATATATATATATGTATGTATGTATGTATGTATGTATGTATGTATGTATGTATGTATGTATGTGTATGTGTATGTGTATGTGTATGTGTATGTGTATGTGTATGTGTATGTGTATGTGTATGTGTATGTGTATGTGTATGTGTATGTGTATGTGTATGTGTATGTGTATGTGTATGTGTATGTGTATGTGTATGTGTATGTGTATGTGTATGTGTATGTGTATGTGTATGTGTATATATGTGTATATATGTGTGGTTTTTCTGAGGTTTTCGTGGGTGTTTGTACGTACGTCTTTGGTTGTTCGGGTTTTCTCCCGCGTAGAATTGGAAGTATCTTCACGACGTTTCGATGAAGTCTCATTCATCATCTTCAGGCTGGTGCTTCCAGCTTGGTGCTTCCAGGAGCAATATATATATGAATTCATAATGATTATGGATAGTATTGAATTTAATTTTGAAGCCAGAAGACATTGAGCCTCTAATTCTTTTTTTTAAATAAATTTTTTATTTTCAAACAAACACAAACACACAGCACATATAACATAAAAGCCTCTTCAGCTACATACAGTGTGTCGATTGGTTACAACGTCTTTCTGCGTCCTTTTCATAGTCATCGCTTGAATTTTGTTCAGAGCTCCTTTTACATAAGTCCTGGAATGTGTTGTTAAATTTGAAATAGGTTTCAATTACATACAATATTCCCTCCTCTTTCCCCCAAAATTGCAGCTATCTACCCCCAAGACAATAGAAACTTAATGAAATCTCATTTATCATGTTTGTTTGGAAGAGCTCAGCTTTATGTAGTGAGAATAATGTGGTTTTTTTCTTCACTTTCCTGAGGAGGAGGTTTGATGTTTGGGGATAACATTCAGTCCAGAAATATTTTAAAATCACACTACAAGCCGGTGCATTTGCAATATGCACAATTGATTGATCAGAAGTAACAGCCTGATCGATAAAGGTAACTTTAATTTTGTTTGCGTGTTTCAAAGCATAATTGTTTTCCTTTCCAGGAGGGGAGGATTGTTATTTTTTTCACGTTTGAAAATGATAATCAACTTTGCAATCTGTATCTTAAGATCCTAAACCAGGGGTCGGCAACCCGTGGCTCTGGAGCCGCATGTGGCTCTTTCATCCCTCTGCTGTGGCTCCCTGTTGCCGGTCGGCTCCACAATTGATAGGGCTTTCGGTTAGGACAGGTAGAGGAAAAAGGATGCCATGCTAGAAGACTCTATGGTGGAGGAACCGGCTCCTGGTTGCCAGAGGAAAAAGGACGCTGTGCTAGGAGGAGACTCTATGGTAGGGGAACCGGATTTCCGGTGAGCTCCAGAGTTGAATGGGGGGGCTTCGTGGCTTTTTGAATGTTTAAGGTTGCCGATCCTTGTCCTAAACCAGGGGTGTCCAAACTTGGCAACTTTAAGACTTGTGGACTTCAACTCCCAGAATTCCCCAAACAGCTCTGCTGGCTGGGGAATTCTGGGAGTTGAAGTCCACAAGTCTTAAAATTGCCAAGTTTGGACACCCCTGTCCTAAACAATCTTCATAAGAAGAAGAACAGTTTATTTCTTATGCCTCGCGAAAAAAATTGCAGTGGTTTTTTAATCATTAAACCATAAAGTAAAGGTAAAGTTTTCCCCGACATGCCTGCTAGTCGTTTCCGGCTCTAGGGGTGATGTTCATCTCCATTTCAAAGCCAAAGAGCCAGCGCTGTCCGAAGACATCTCCGTGGTCATGTGGCCGGCATCACTAAACGTCGCATGGAACGCTGTTACCTTCCCACTAAAGGTGGTTCCTATTTTTCTACTTGCATTTTTTACGTGCTTTCAAACTGCTAGGTTGGCAGAAGCTGGGACAAGTCACAGGAGCTCATTCCATTACGTGGCGCTAGGGATTCGAACTAGGCTGCCAACCTTCGGATCAACAAGCTCAGCGTCTTAGCCACTGAGCCACCGTGTCCCTTCATTAAACCATATCCAGCAGCAAAAGGAGTTTACGGGCAAACCTGCAATTTGGTTTGCAATTTTTACTTTATTTTGCTGAACTGTTTTAGTGCAACACAAATGATAATGAGAAGACTTCTGTGTGCTTTTGGATTATAGAAAAAAAACGAAGTGTTCAATTGTTGTTCACTGATAATAATAAGGGGAAATTAAAAGCGACGAAAATGTATTTTCAAAAATGTATAAATATTTTCTGACGATGATGAGCCTACATTCTGATTAGACCGTACAATATGTTGTTTTAAGATGATTTCCTCAGAATGTTCTTGGCCAGAAAAACACAGGGAAGGTCTTCCCTTAAATGCTTTTTTTATCTTTGTCATAACAAGATAAGGAAAATATATTGAAGTTGCTTTTTTTCCCTGAAGATTGACTGTCGTACATTCTTAATCTTCTGAACGATGTATGAAATAATTAAACTTGGGCTGGGATGGGCAGTGTTTTGTTAGGTGCCCATTTCACCTTTTTTGAGAAAATTGAGGGCCACATTGAAAAGGTCACAAAGATAAAGACAAATGAGATTTTTCAATTTGGCTTGCTGTGTGTGTGTGTGTGTCTGTGTTTGTGTGTCTGTGTCTGTAGAAAAAATGGGGACCTTTACGTTAGGATGTTTACCAAACATTTGACATGACCCTTGTCTCAAAATGGAAGCCATAACTTTGCCTTTTGGCAATCATGACAGTGAAATTTGGCCATGCCGTCAGAGTGCTAGGGGGAGGAAAAGTGTATTCCTGTAAATATATAATGGAACTGTTGGAATATTTATTCCTTACCAAGTTTGTTTCTGAGCCTGGAGCAAAGAAACAGATTGTTGCACGAAATGAAATGAAAGTTTTTTGTCCTTTGCCTATGAGCAATAACATTAAGCTGTTAGGTTGTTGTTATTAGTTGCGAAGTCGTGTCCGACCCATCGCAATCCCATGGTCAATGTTCCTCCAGGCCTTCCTGTCCTCTACCATCCTCTGAAGTCCATTTAAGCTCATGTCAACTGCTTCGGTGACTCCATCCAGCCACCTCCTTCTCTGTCATCCCCTTCTTCTTTTGTCCTCTATCTTTCCCAGCATGAGGCTCTTCTCCAGTGAGTCCTTCCTCCTCATTAGGTGGCTGAAATATTTGAGTTTCCTCTTCAGGACCTGGCCTTCCAAAGAGCGGCCAGGGTTGATCTCCTCTAGGACTGACTGGTTTGATCGCCTTGCAGTCCAAGGGACTCAATGCAGGAGTCTTCTCCAGCACCATCGTTCAAAGGCCTCCATTCTTTGGCGCTCAGCCTTCCTTATGGTCCAACTTTCACAGACATCCATTGCAACTGGGAAAACCTGTTAAGTGGGCGGCCGCAAAAAAAACCTCCATCCAGCCAACATTATATATTCTACAATCGGACCCTCTTGTAGAATATCACCCTCTTATCCAGTTATTTTCTTCCCTTTTCACATTATTCCATATAAGGAATTTCCTTCTTTGGTTGCATACTTGTTTTCCGAGAATATTCTACATTTTCTAAGAATATTTATGTAAGGAAAAAACAACCCTTGGGATGTGTACCTTATCTCACTTCCCCGGGTAAAACTACTTTGGTGAGTTTTGTGAACAGTGGAGTGTAAGATCAACAAATCTTAAAGAAAAGAGAACAAAATAAGACGTGGTCTCTAGTCTGAATAAAAGTGTATGTCAGGGCTCCAAGTAATAGATCCACAGCAAGCAAAACTCCAAGGCAGGTAGATTCCTCAAATTTAATTTTAATTTAATTTAATTAGCACTTTTAGACCGCCCCCTCTCCCAAAGGGACTCGGGGCGGTGTACAGTCCATGTCAAAAACAACATACATAATAATAATTAAAAATTATTAAATGGATAAATACATAAATAAGAGGAGGATAAAATAGACAGAACTGTAATTGCTAAATAAATAATTTAAAATATACAAAATTTAAAACCCCAGTGTCCAATAAAATTAAGTCCCCTAAAAAACCAGTAGGAAATATATATGCCAGGAGGTAGACGTTAAGAATTATGCCAGACCAGCCAGTCGGAACAGGTGTGTCTTCAGTTTCTGCTGGAAGGAGCGGAAGTCAGTGGTGGTTCTAATGTCGGGGGGGAGGTCATTCCAGAGGGTTGGGCCCATCACAGAGAAGGCCCTACTCCTTGGTGTCGCCCGTTGGCATTGCCTAGTGGACGGCACCAGGAGAAGCCCCTCCCTGTGAGAGCGAATTGGCCGCAGGGATGTATGTGGGAGGACGCGATCCCGCAGGTAACTAGGCCCTATGCCATGGAGCGCTTTAAAGATGGTGGTCAAAACCTTGAAACGCACCCGAAAGACCACAGGTAGCCAGTGCAGCTCGCGCAGGAGCGGTGTTACGTGGGAGTACCTAGTACTCCCCATGACTGCCCGCGCGGCTGCGTTCTGGACTAGCTGTAGTCTTCGTGCGCGTCCCAAGGGAAGCCCCATGTAGAGAGCATTACAGTAGTCCAGGCGAGACGTCACCAGTGCATGAGTGACCGTGCGTAGGGCATCCCGGTCCAGAAGGGGGCGCAATTGGCGCACCAGGCGGACCTGGTGGAACGCCCCCCTAGCCACGGCTGCCACATGGTCATCCATTGACAGTCGGGCATCTAGGAGGACGCCCAAATTGTGCGCCCGTTCCACAGGGGGCAGTTGTTCGCCCCCTATGGCCAGCGTTGGAGTCAGCTGACTGAACCGAGGTGCCGGTAGCCACAGCCACTCAGTCTTGGAGGGGTTGAGTTTGAGTCTGTTGTCCCCCATCCAGACCCCGACGGCTTCCAAACACCGGGACATCACTTCGACAGCCTCGCTGGGGTGATTTGGGGTTGAAACGTACAGCTGAGTATCATCAGCGTACAGATGGTATTCAACCCCAAAACCACGGATGATCTCTCCCAGCGGCTTCACATATGTGTTGAACAGGAGGGGCGAGAGGACCGACCCCTGTGGCACCCCACAAGTGAGTGACCTCAGGGTCGACCTCTGCCCCCCTGTCAACACACATTGCGACCGGTCGGAGAGGTAGGAGCCGAACCACCGTAAAACGGTGCCTCCGACTCCCATCCCCTCCAGCCGGCGCAATAGGATACCATGGTCGATGGTATCAAAAGCCGCTGAGAGGTCTAATAGGACCAGGATAGAGGAACAACCTCTATCTCTGGTCCTCCAGAGATCATCAACCAGCGCGACCAAGGCTGTCTCTGTGCTGTGCCCGGGTCGGAAGCCGGACTGGCGTGGGTCTAGATATTCGGATTCGTCAAGGTGTCGTGGAAATTGCTGTGCCACCACATTCTCAACAACCTTCGCTAAAAAGGGAAGGTTGGAGACTGGACGATAATTAGCCAGCTCCATTGGGTTCAGTGAAGGCCTCTTGAGCAAGGGCCTCACCACCGCCTCTTTCAAGGCAGTTGGTAGGAAGCCCTCACCCAATGAGGCGTTCACCAGGCCCAGAAGCCAGCCTCGTGTCACCTCCCAGGATGCCAGTACCAGCCAGGAGGGACACGGGTCCATTGAACATGTGGTGGGTCGCAGCCGTCCACGCAACCTGTCCAAATCCTCGGGGGCAACAGAGTCAAACTCCTCCCAGAATGGTCTCACAAGACTCACTGTTGACGGCTCGTCCGGCCCACTGGAGGGGGCCCATCCGCTCCGGATCTGAGCGACTTTGTCCTGCAGATATTCCCCAAACTCCTCTGCTCTACCCTGCAAGGGTGCCCCCCGCGTCCCCTGTGACAGGAGAGAGCGGGTCAAAGAATAGATTTATTGGATATATCATGTTGGCACAGATCTTGTGAAAACCGACTCTAAAGTTTGCTGACGTTTTCACCTAATTAAAAGTAAAAGGTTGTCACGTTCTTAAAACAGTCAGTCACATGGTCCAAACGCGACGCTGTCTGGTTGCCTGGTGACATCACTCCTCCTTCCTCTGACCAGCTGTGAAAATGTCCTTGGTTCCCAAGAGACAGTATTTTGTTTTGGCTACAAAGTCCCAGCTACCTCAAATGCTCCCCTCCCTATCCCTCAGCTTCAATGTGGCAACGCTGCAGCTTCCAAGATGGTGTCGGTCAGTTCAGCTTCAGGTTCGACAGTGTAAAAGCTCAAATGAAATATTCCAATATTATATTCTTGGGCCTTGGAAAAAGGAAGACAGGAAGTAAATGGATTGGTTTGAGCTGTGGTGCTGAAGATGTGTATTCCTTGGACAGCAAAGATGACTAACGAGCAAATACTGGAACGTGTAACCCCATACGTGTCTCTGGAATCACAAAACTGCCTCTCACTTATTTTGACCATTTCATGTGGGAAACTCACTGGAGAAACCAATTATTTGGAAGCGTCAGCGGTAAAAAGGAAACCGGGCTACCAAAGAATACAGTGGCTGGACACCATCAAAGCTGACACCAGCCAGAGCACAGAACAACCCCAAGAAGTAGTGCAAGATTGGAAGACGTGGTGAGACCTGGCCCAGAGAATCACCAAGAACTGGATATGACTGACTGGATAGCATCACCATCAATGCTATATTCCATAAAATATTCTAACAGAACAATCGGTCCAGAATGAATGGAAAAGCGTTTTTGGCCTAAAACTGTATTGGCTCCCGATGAGATTTAGGGAGTTTCCAAGCTCAACATTACTGGGTCCAGACCACCAAAATTGGCAACACCCTATTACCATGATGGCGAACCTGTGGCACGCGTGCCAGGGGTGACATGCAGAGCCCTCTCTGTGGGCGGCTGCTCTTCTGGTTTGCAGCAGCACATGCGAGCTGGCCCATTGGTCTTCACCGGAGCGCCTGAAAACAGCTAAAAAAAACCTGGCCAAAAGCAGTGATGTGCATGCCGGCCAGGTTGTCTTTGGGTTTCTTGTACTCTGGCGTGTGCGAAGAGCAGTTGGTCAGCGCACATTTGCATGCCAGAAGCCCAAAGACCAGCTGGCCGGCACGCGCATGCACACCAGCCAGCTGGGCTTTAGGTTTCTGGTGCTCCAGTGCGCACACATGGACACGTGTTCCATTTTGGGCACTTGGTGCCTAACAGGTTCACCATCATTGCCCTATTGCAGTGATGGCAAACCCATGGCACGTGTGTCACAGGTGGCACGCGGAGCCATTTGTCAGGGCACGCGAGGCGCTGCCCTGTCAGTTGGCCAACGCGCATGCGCGCGCTGGCCAGCTGAGTTCACCGTTTTTAAAAGCCATTTTTTGCCCTCCCCAGGCTCCAGAGGCTTTATAGGAGCCTGGGGAAGGCGAAAAGAGCCTCCCCCCCCCCCCCGGAGGCCCTCCGGAGGCTTCAGGGACTGTCCGGAGGCTTCCCTGAAGTCTTCGGAACGCTTAAAACGACACTCCAAGCAAACTGGAAATGACTTCCGGTTTGCTCAGAGGGTCGATTTGAGCACTCCAGAGGCTTCAGGGACCGTCCGGAGGCTTTCCTGATGCCTTCGGAGCACTTAAAACGACCCTCCGAGTAAACCGGAAGTGACTTCCGGTTTGCTCGGAGGGTCGTTTTGAGCATTCCGAAGGCTTCAGGGAAGCCTCCGGACGGTCCCTGAAGCCTCTGGAGGGCCTCTGGGGAGGCGGGGGGGGCTCTTTTCGCCCTCCCCAGGCTCCTATAAAGCCTCTGGAGCCTGGGGAGGGTGAAAAAAGCATGTAAAAATGGGGGGGGGGTCGCACATACGCACTGGGGGGTGTCGCACATTGCATTATGGGTGCGGCACGCCTGCACACGCCCCCCCTGCGCTCCCCCCACTTGTGGCACGCAAGCCAAAAAAGGTTTGCCATCGCTGCCCTATTGTGTGCATGTGGTTATAACAAGCTTTTTTTTAGGGAATTTATGACAAATAATCGGCTATCAGACAGTTTGGGGCAAGTTGCAGTACTTAAGAGCCATGGATTAAAAGCAGAGGTTGTACTCTAGGTCAGGGGTCCCCAACCCCTTGCTCCATGGACCAGTACTGTACCACAGCATGCCAGCAACTGGGCTGCGCAAACAAGCAAAGACCCATCCACAGGATGTAGGCAGCGCACGAAACCATGCCCCTTCCGATCCGTGGAAAAACTTCTCTGTATGGAACCGGTCCCTGATGCCCAATTGGCTGCTCTAGTTTTATATTGTATTGTTAAAAAGAATCATAAAATATAATGTGTACAGAAAGTGGACCCTGGTCTGGCTGCCATTTTAACTTTTTTAAAAAAAACTGTATCATGTAGGTATCTCTGGATTAAAAAAATGTAGCTAGACGTAAGGCATGCTTCCTTTTATGTCCTAATTCTAGTGTTTTTTTTTTAAAAATGTTCTAATGAGACAGTGATTATGCTATTATGTACTTTTTGATTTGCAGGCTGTGAGATATTGTATATAATGATGTCTTCCATCATTTCGGAAGCAGCTCAGGAGCAAAATATGGCAATTCAGTCACTAAGCTAAAGGGCAGGGCCATAAAAATCTGTGAAAATGTGCTATTTCAACCAACGTAGTTTTGAAGTAGAATTTTGTAGAGTACGGAAATATATGAAAGTGAACTAAGAATGTTCCTGTCAGGGAGTTTATGCATTATTTAGTCCTTTTTTTTTTTTGAGATGCTGCAGAATTGCCCCAAAGAATAGAGTGATATCATTGTGAATGTATTCAATGCACCGTGAAAATATATGCTTGTGGCTTCATCATTTCTACTTGTGGTTTCAGAAGAAAACTTTGCGAGAATTTACTAGAAAAAAAAACCACAGACAGTAACACCTTGGGCATTGTTCTGACCTAGGTTTCCTGATACAGTAAAAAGCACACTCTTAGTCCCCCAAAAACTTTTTATTTCAAAGGCTGTGAATTATGTTCATTCACAGCCCATAATGAGTCCCAAATAGTTGTAAAGAGTCCTACAGTAGGCTGCCAAAATCTTTCAGGATGAGGCTGATAATCACCCACCTTTTTCTTCCTTGAAACGCTGCCAAAGACCTAACTGGCAATTAACTTAGCAAGGCCACACGGAGCACAGAGTCAAAACGGAGCTTTAGAAAGTAAACTGACCAGCACGAATCAAGTTGCTTCCTGCAAAGGCTCATGTGCCTTTGCTCCTCTTTTATGTCCTATGGGAGGGGCCAATCACCTCTTACTCCCAAGTCGTCCCTCCTGTCTTAACTGTTCTTGCCTTCTGGCAGCTCTGCGCATGCACGCACTGGGAACAGGGGGAGTCTGTTCCTCTGCCTCACTGATGTCTGACTCTGGAGGCTCCATAGGCAGCACATAACTCCCAGATGGCCCTGACTCCCTCTCTGCCTCCGATGGAGAGCCCTCGTTCGAGTCTTCCCCAGACTCTAGGATTGGCCCATGTTCCTCCCCAACCTCCTCACTGTCTGACTCTGCTGCCAGCTCCACAGGCTGCCGGTGGACCACAACAGGCATGTCCAGGAAAGATGTGAATCCATGTAGAACCAGAAAAGACACAATCAAAAGTTTAAATAAGCAGGAAGGATATATTCTCATATTTTCCCACGGTCGGTTCTTATATTAGTATACTAAGAATGCCTTTTCAAAAAAGTCAACATAACGTATTTTCACCATTCGAAGAGCTTGAAAACAATTGCACGATCAACCGACTTTTGAAAAATCTGGTAGAATTCATTTTATGCATTTTGCCCGGGATTAATTCCCCCCCCCCCCCAAGTTCTGGAGGCTAAAGATATCGAGTCAAATTAATTGCGCTTTTGGAAACATACAGTGATACGACTTTTTGCATTGTGAAGTAAACTGCTAGATGCAGCAAACATTAGAAACTTTGATGAAGGCGGAATATTCCGTTTTCTGTAAACTGAGTTGTAGTTGATGGTTTGGAGAAGGAGGAATGCACTCAAAATTTGAGAATAAATGGAACGGTATCTATATCTACTGTATGGCGAGACCATTTATTAAAAAAACAGAATGTTTGCATTCTGAGGAAACTTCAAGAAAGATGCTGTTGCAACAAACGTTAGATATTCTGATTTAATAATTGACACTCATAAGATACTGTTGATGTTATTAGTTTGGGTGATGAAGTGTCTGCAAGAACACAACCAAACTCAAGACAGCATCAAGGAACCCACCGTTCTCCTCCTCCTCCTGCTCTACTCTACTCTACTCCTGCTCCACCTCTACTTCCTCCCTGCAAGCCCCACCCCTTTCTAACATTGATTAGAACATGTCTAGCTTAAGAGAAAGAAGGACTAAGGGAGACATGATAGCAGTGTTGCAATATCTCAGGGGCTGCCACAAAGAAGAGGGAGTCAAACTATTCTCCAAGGCACCTGGGGGTAGAACAAGAAGCAATGGGTGGAAACTAATCAAGGAGAGAAGCAACTTAGAACTGAGGAAAAACTTCCTGACAGTTAGAACAATTAATCAGTGGAACAGAAGTTGCCTCCAGAAGTTGTGAATGCCCCAACACTGGAAGTCTTTAAGAAGATGTTGGAGAGACATTTGTCTGAAACGGTGTAGGGTTTCCTGCCTAGGCAGGGGGTTGGACTAGAAGACCTCCAAGGTCCCTTCCAACTCTACTATTGTATTGTATTTTTATTGATGATGTTACCTAGTTGGGTAATGAAATGTCTGCAGGCAAACAACCAAGCTCAAAGAGCACTGAAGACCTTGCAATTCTCCTCTTCCTCCTCCTCCTCCTCCTCCCTGAAAGCCCCACCCCTTCCTAGCACTGATGATGTAACCTAGTTGGGTAATAAAAGTCTTCAAGCAAACAACCAAGCTCAGAGAGCACCAAGGAACCCACTCATGCCGTAAGATACCTACAATCTGCAATAAATGTAGACTTCAAATTAATGCGATTCTTTGAAGACTTGAGACCCCGAGCAACATATATTGTGATGTTTGCAAAAGAGGACCCCAACTCTTTCATTGGTAACTTTTGTTTGCAATATCGGGAAGAGAGTAAAAAGAACCTGGATGAATCTAATCTCCTCCGGAAGATCCATTAATCAGTAATCTCAAAACTGAAATTCATTCCATTGGTTCCCAGGACGATATTTTCAGTGAGAGGCCCATTTATCAGGAAAATGAATTGCAGTCAGGAACGGCATCAGCTACACGTTGAAGAGCAAAATCTGATATCATTTTTTAAAATAACTATCTCCTCTGGGGACAGATAGTTTAGGCTTAACAGTAGTAAATGTAATTGTTACTTTTTTAGCCTTTCCACTTGTTTTGAGAAGGATAATGGATATAGGGCAGGAAAAATTGCCTCTAGCCAAAGAATTATTGTTGTTGTTAGTTGAGAAGTTGTGTCCGACCCATCGTGACCCCATGGACAACATTCCTCCAGGCCTTCCTGTTCGCTACCATCCTCTGGAGTCCATTTAAGCTCACGCCGACTGCTTCAGTGACTCCATCCAGCCACCTCATTCTCTGTCGTCCCCTCCTTCTTTTGCCCTCAATCTTTCTCAGCATGAGGCTCTTCTCCAGTGAGTCCTTCCTTCTCATTAGGTGGCCAAAGCATTTGAGTTTCCTCTTCAGGATCTGGCCTTCCAAAGAGCAGTCATGGTTGATCTCCTCTACGACTGACCGGTTGGATCACCTTGCAGTCCAAGGGACTCAATGCAGGAGTCTTCTCCAGCACCATCGTTCAAAGGCCTCCATTCTGTGGCGCTCAGCCTTCCTTATGGTCCAATTTTCACAGCCATCCATTCATACGCATAGCATCCATTCAGTCTTACGTTAATTGTAATCTTGCTTGTTATTCTTTATGTCACAAGCTCAAAAAACGCTACCAGCTCTGTGGTCCATCATCTGCTTGATGGACAGAATCCCGGATGCAAACCCTGGCATCTCTGGTTAAAAGGTGATCCAGAGAGAGATTTTTCACATCTCCTGATTGAAGCATGCTGTTCTTCAAAATTCAAACCACGTTTCATTCTTACAGTTTCAAGAACGTACTCTTTTGCCTGGGTGGGAGACATTCCTACTGCAGTGAACGCATACCAAAATGCCGCGATTATCTCCCACTGAATTGCAATTGGGCCATTTAATCGGTTCCAGTGAATTGATGTAGCAGAATTATAGAGCCTCTTAGATGGTGAAATATAAGACAGGGACCCAACGGTCCTTCCTTTCTTCCTCCCTCCCTCCCTTCCCTCCATCCCATCTTTCTTCCCCCTCTCTCCCTCCCATCTTTTCGCCTTCCCTTTCTCCTTTCCTCCCTCCCTTTCTCCTACCATCCTCCCTCCCTCTTTCCCATCTCCCATCTTTCTCTCCCTCTCCTTCTTCCTTTCTTTCTTTCCTTCCTTCCTTCTATCCCTCCCTCCCTCCCATCTTTTCTCCCTCCCTCTCCTTTTTCCTTCCTTCCTTTCCTCCCTTTCTTCCTCCCTCCCATCTTTCCTCCTTCTCTCTCTCCCTCCCTCTTTCTGACCCATCTTTCCTCTTTCTCTCCCTCTCCCTGTTCCTTCTTTCTTTCCTTCCTTCCCTCCCTTTCTTCCTCCCTCCCTCGCTCCCATCTTTCCTCCTTCTCTCTCTCCCTCCCTCTTTCTAACCCACCTTTCCTCTTTCTCTCCCTCTCCCTGTTCCTTCTTTCCTTCCTTTCTTACTTCCCTCCCTTTCTCCCACCCTCCCTCGCTCCCATCTTTCCTCCCTTTCTCCCACCCTTCCAACTTTCCTCTTTCCTCTCTCTCCCTGTTCCTTCTTTCCTTCTTTCCTTCCTTCCCTTCCTCCCATCTTTCCTCACTCTCTCCCTCTTTCCTACCCTCCCATCTTTCCTCACTCTCTCCCTTGCTTCTCCCACCCACCCTCCCTCCCTCTCTCCCTCCCAAGAAAATTTCCCTTTAGTCATATAAATATATTCCGTTGTACTCTCTATGAATTACAAATACAAACAGCAAGGAACTAAACAGTCAAACATTCTTACATATTTATAGGGTTTATTTTGGGGAAATGCAATCCAGTGCATATAGGCAGGTTGCAGATTGCTCTAGGATATGTTTGCCTTGCTGAATTTTTTTAGCATCTCATTCCATCAACATTAAATAGCACTTTCATTAATGATCCATTGAACTCAATGTTTGGCCAATAAATTAATTATTATTTATATCATACCCTTTAAACATATTTTTTTAAAAAAAAAAACACTCTTGGAGGGTTTCTCATAGCATAAATTAGATTACATAATCATATAGAGTTGAAATAAATAAATGAGAGTGAGATAGAAAACAGAGCACATTAAATCAACACAGATGAACAGTAATTAATTAATAGCCTAGCAAAACAAAAGATAATAATCTAGAAGAGAATTAGATTTTTCAGAGGAACTAAACTTTTCTAATGTTGGATTTTCCCCCTTACCAGAGGGAGTCCCCTTGTGGAGTACTGTGAAGCCGTTAGCATAGCAACTCCACTGCACTGCACAGTAGAAACCATTTTAAGGCAGTACAGTAGAAGCCATTTTAAGGCACAACAGGCTGTACCTTAACAGAACACACACCCCGAGGGGTGTTAGGGGTGTCTTACCCCCACAGTATTTGTCTCCAGAAAATAAGTCATCTGTTTGCTATGTTTGGTTGAAATTACTCGAGGCGCTCCAGAGTTATGCTGGAAGAAGAAGATGAAGTAGTAGTAGTAGTAGTAGTAGTAGTAGTAGTAGTAGTAGTAGTAATGGTGGTGTCACACGATCAGATGATCAAAATTCAAGTCCTTGTCCACTGGCCCACATTGATGCAATTGCAATGTCTTTTAGGTCATGATTTGTGATCTTTTCAGCTGGCTTCTGCCAAGCAAAGTCAAGCCAGGGAAGCTGGCTTCGCTTAATGACTATGTGATTCACTTAACAACAATAGGCTTTGCTTCATGACTCTGCTAAAAAAAATAGTTGCATCATCAAGTCGGCTCACATGAAGGCTTGTTTAATGACTGCATCAGCAACTGAAATTCAAGTCCCCAATGGTGGCTTGTAAATTGTGTATTTGTTGGACTGCAGCTTCCAGAATCCCCAGCAGTTCAGCCGGCCATCGGGAATTCTGAACTTTGTGCTTTTAACCCGGCGAAAAGGATCAGGCTTTTAGGCAGGCTGCACTAAGCATCAAGAATAAAATTAATGGTTTAATTTCGATGACTTTGATTGGACTGAAAAAAAAAATTCCCCAGCCAGCGACAAATCTATGTCAGATTATAAGCAGAGTTATAAACCGATGACGTGATGAATTCTTAAATAATCCTCAGCACGGATCTGTACGGGTTGTATATTGCTTTCAAGCTTTTTCCATTACACTTTTCTAACATCTATACTTTAAGATACTGCTTGATAAGTAGTTCTTCGGGGTGCTGCAGATTGTAATGATGCTGCAGAAAATGAATGTTGCTGTTTTAGACAGAAATGGGGAAGATTGCCCTTGCAATGGCTCTGCAATATCTCCCCTGAATAAAAATCTTTTTATGGACATTTAAAAAAAAAAAACCTGATGGTGAATTTCCAATAGGTTTTTGTCCCTAGTATCAATCTAGTTGAACAACCTGTTGAAATACTTAATTTTATTCCTCATGTGTCATGACAAAGTTAGTTTTTGACTCATGTGTCATGACAAAGTTAGTTAACAGGATATATTATTAGGGGTACTGTGAGAGGGAAAGAGAGAGAGGGAGAGAGAAAGCAAGAGGGGGGAGAGAGAGGAAGAGAGAGATGGGGGAGAGAAAAACATATATAGAGAGAGGCAGATGGAAAGAAAGGGAAAAAGGGAGCAAGAGAGACCGGGAGGGAGAGGGAAGGGGAGAGTGGGAGAAAGGGAGAGAGAGGGAGAAAGCGAGGGAGGGAGAAAGCGAGAGAGATGGGGAGAGAGAAATAGAGAGAGACAGAGGGGGAGAGAGAAAGAGAGAACGAGGGGGAGAGAGGAAGAGAGAGAAAGAGAGGGAGAGAAATCTAGGAAGAGATGGGGAGAAAGAGAGGGAGAGAAATCTAGGGAGAAGGGGGGAGAGGGAGGGAGAGAAATCTAGGGAGAGAGACAGAGTGGGAAAGAGAGAAGTGGAAAGGGAGGGAGAGAGAAAGCGAGAGGGAGAGGGAGGAAAGAAAGACAGACACAGGGAGAGAGGAAGAGAGGGTGAGAAAGAGGGAGGAGAGAGACGGGGGGAGAGACAGAGAGAGAGAGAGATGTTTTGAGATTTCACAGATATTGAAGTTATTCTCCATATAGCAGGTACCTGATTTTTGTAGCGTCCAAAACAGTATTGAGAGCAACGGGCTTTGATTCTCCTCTAGTGATGCTGTTCCTTACAGACTTACTTTTCTGCTCTCTTCCGGGTCCCATTCAAAGTCTGGTTGCCACCTTCAAAGCCCTACATGGGCTGGGACCGGGTTATTTGAAGGAACATCTTTTCCCAGTCATCTCCACCCCACCCACCAGAAAGGGGAGACTGGGAATGTTACAGGTCTCCTCTCTTGAGGAGGTTCATCTAGTGGGCCAAGAAGAAGAAACTTCCCTGTGGTGCCTCCCTCCCTCTGGAACAGGGGTGGCCAACAAGTTCGACAAAAAGAGCCAAAATTTTAAACTGTGAGAGTCAGAGAGCCACACCACGCAGTGACCTGCCAAAACAGACAAACACTCACACAAAAGCATATAATTTTAACAATAATATATTAAACACATAATATAGCATGCTCAGTCAGGTGTTTTTTGTTATAAATTTTTATAAACCCATTAGAGCTGCTGTATAACTTTTAAATCCATAAATAAGTGGAATCTCTGTCCACCTAACAACCTACAAGATTACTTGATGACCACAACCAGGAATGCCACACTTGCAGTCATTCAACAAAGCAGTCACATATCTCGCTTAATGACTGCTTTGCTCAGTGACGAGATTGTGATTGTAAATCGAGTACAACCTATACATGGGTAAAGCCTGGTCCTAATATTATCTTCCTTTAACCTAATATATGTATTATAATATATATATGAGTTTGGATTATCTTTGCTATCTATTACAATTACAGGCTGTGAGAAAAACACTCGTAGAATTTTGGGAAATATACTAACCATGGAAATTCAATTAAATGTTTTCTCCTATTTAAAACTCTGCTGCTCCTGAACCCAGAGCTTCAATATGCAACCATTATTATTAATTTGAGCAATCATTAGAACCTCACCGGAATCCTGCAGCAACTGTGCTAGACTTTGAAGCATTATTTTTTTGGGCGCAGCAGAGGGCGCTGTTGAGCTAAACCCGGAAGTACGGTTGACGCGACGACGCTTGCCTGCGCTCCACCAGCTCTGAGCTGGTGGAGCGCAGGCAAGCGTCGTCGCGTCAACCTTACTTCCGAGTTTAGCGCGCGATCCGAGCCACAGTATACTAAATAATGGTAAGAGGCAAAGAGCCTCATTTATTTTGGCCGCGAGCCGCATGCGGCTCGCGAGCCGCGTGTTCGCCACCCCTGCTCTGGAACTTCCTCCTTGCAGAGATAAGATTGGCCCCCTCTTTGATACTTTGATATGCGCAGGAACACCGTGGCTCAGTGGCTAAGAACCTGAGCTTGTCGATCAGAGGTTTGGCGGTTCGAATCCCTAGCACCACGTAACGGAGTGAGCTCCCATTACTTGTCCCAGCTTCTGCCAACCTAGCAGTTTGAAAGCTCATAAAAATGCAAGTAGAAAAATAGGAACCACCTTTGGTGGGAAGGTAACAGTGTTCCGGGCGCCTTTGGTGTTGAGTCATGCCAGCCACATGACCACGAAGACGTCTTCGGACAGCGCTGGCTCTTCAGCTTTGAAACGGAGATGAGCACCGCCCCCTAGAGTTGGGAACGACTCGCACATATGTGCGAGGGAAACCTTTACCTTTACCTTACAGACATGGTTTTGCCAATGGGATAGGGGACTCCATAGTGATATGCAGTGGCTGGACTGATTGTTGTCACCAGGGGCTCATTGGGTTTTGTACTGAGGCTTTATCTTTGTAAACCACCCAAAATATGAATGAATGAATGAATGAATGAATGAATGAATGAATGAATAACTCGGAGGTGGGAAGGGAGAACACATGAATAAAAGGGGAGTACAATAACACAGATCAATTGCATTTGAAATCGTTGCCCTTTGGGTTACTGTTTGAGACCGATTTGTTGCTTTCTTGAAGAATATTCTCATTTAAACAAACTTTTTCATCCTCCGTATCCCACCATATTTGAAGAAGTTACTGTACAACAAAACCCTTGTGCAATTTCCCAACATGGCACCATTCAGATAATACATAGTCCTAAAGCACCTGGAAAATGGGATCGGTCTCTTCATTGTGTTAAAGCAGGTTTTTTTTTTAAAAAAAAAAGCCAGGAAACCTTTTCAAAATTAGTTCGGAACCAAATCTTGATATTCTTCAAGTCTTGAAACTGTCAAGCCTTGATGACAGCTTCCTTATTAAATCCTGCAGCAACCATTCTGGAAAGTCTGCTTAACGAAAGAATTGTCCACTCTAAAAGCACCTGTGGTTTGAAATCAAAGGCTCTGTCGAGCATCCAATAATGAAAACGTCACATCTGGTCTTCCGGGATCAAATGCCCCTGATTAAAATTCATTGACTTTGACTCTCCCTGGCAAAGAAAGCATCCCATTGCTGGACAAACGTAATGCCTTTTTCCCAGAAACTTTGCCTGATGATGAAGTTATGGATTTGACAGAGGAACTGGCTACAAGAAAGCAAAGAACCGGGGTTTAAAATTATATTTGAGCTGCAGGAGCTCTTGCAGCATTGACTGAATGCAACATGTCGACTTGTTTTATTTTATTTGTTTATTTAGTTTGTCAAACATGTATGAGATAACAGGTATACTGTAAGTATAAACATGGATATGGACACAGGAAATGGGTACGAATAAATGGGGACAGTAGGACAGGGATGGTAGGCACGCTGGTGCGCTTATGCACACCTCTTAGGAAAGGGTGAGTCCATGCTAGAACAGTTTAAGGTTAAAGTTATGGGGCTTTCAGGATGTAACAACAGAGTTGGGTAGAGCATTCCAGGCATTGACCACTCTGTTGCTGAAGTCGTATTTTCTGCAGTTGAGTTTGGAGTGGTTTACTTTGAGTTTGTACCTATTGTTTGCCCGTGTAGTATTGCGGTTGAAGCTGAAGTAGTCGTTGACAGGTTGGACATTGTAGCAGACAATTTTGTGTACTATGCTTAGGTTAGACCATAGGTAGCGTAGATCCATGTTGTCCAAGCCCAAAATTTCAAGCCTGGTGGTGTAAGGGATTCTCTTGTGAGCAGAGGATAATAATTGATAATAATAATGTTGAATGATAAATCATCCACTCTCCAATTGACAGAAGTATTGTCCAAGCATTTTGGATTCTCTAACATTCTCTTTCAATGTAATTTAATTTAATTTTGCTGTATTCTGGGTCCCAGTGATTAACAAAGTAATTCTTTGCCTTAAAACTAATAGAAGCAATTTGATTTGTTGAATTTCATTTCCCTGTCGAGAAAGAAACCAAGTTTTTTTCCTCAATGTGCTTTTTAGTTCTTGTGTGACAGATAAATTATATTTCTTTTCAAGCTAATCCATTTACAAACAGAGAGAGAGGATACAGAGGTACGGCCTAACACAGAAAATTTGATCAAATTCAGAATTAGCTCAGTAGCCGAACGTGCCCACAGTCTGAGGTTAAAGTAACCTTCTAGGGAGAAGAAAAGCTGTTATTAATTTAACATCTGCAGTGATTCACTTAACAAATGTGGCAAGAAAAGTCATAAGATGGCTGTGGGCAAAACTCACTTAGCCACATACATTTTTGGGCTTAATTGTGGTCGTACGTTGAGGACTAGCTGTACTTTAGATATTGTTGTGGTCCACCGGTGGCCTGCAGAGCTGGCAGGAGAGTTGGACAGTGAGGAGTTTGGGGAGGAACAAGGGCAGGTCCTGGAGTCTAGAGAAGGCCCGGACGAGGGCTCTGCGTCCGAGGCAGAGATGGGGCCAGAACCCTCTGGGAGTTATTTGCTGCCTCCGGAGCCTCCCGAGTCAGACATCAGCGAGGCAGAGGAACAGGGGGAGCCTGTTCCCAGTGTGCGCATGTGCAGAAGGCAAGAGGAGTTAAGACAAAAGGGACAACTCGGGAGTAAGGCTTGGAGGTGATTGGCCCCTCCCATAGGACATAAAGAAGGAGCAAAGGCACGTGAGCCTTTGCAGGAAGCAACTTTGTTCGTTTTCGTCGGTTTAAATTCTGAAGCTCCTGTTTTGACTCTCTGCTCCGTGTGGTCTTGCAAGCTAATTGCCAGTTAGGTCTTTTAGCAGGGTTTCAAGGGAGATAAAGGTGGGTACCTCAAAAGACTTTGGCAGACCTCTGTGGGAGACTTTACAAACTATTTGGGACTCATTACTGGCTGTGAATGAACATAATTCACAGCCGTTGAAATAAAAAAAGAGGGACTAAGCGTGTGTTTTTTAGTGTATCAGGAAGCCTAGGTCAGAACGGATATCAGTTATGGAGCTGAGAGAGAAGCCATGGGAGAAACGCTCTGTGAGGGAAATCAAAACTGAATAGAAATGATTTAAATGACCATTAGAGTCACTTATCTCATATACAGGTAATCCTGTCCTGTCCTATCCTGTCCTTTTCTTGTTCAGTTCTGTTCGGTTCAGTTCAGTTTTACTCTACCCTACCCCACTCCACCCCACCCTTCCCCACCCCATTCCACTCCATTCCTTTGTGTAGTAACCTGAAAACATTGTTTTTTTCCAAGAAATGATGTAAGATCACTTCTTACATCACTTCAGGCATTCAAGAGGAGACAAATAATTAACACGTCAACGTAGTCCTTAGTCAGGCTGCCCAGTCGTTAATATTAACCTTCCTTAGTTCCTAAATCATAATGAGATCCCGACTGTTTGAGCTTCATCTTCACCAGAGAAAGGAAAGGCTCAAATCTATCTGCAGCAGTTTCCTCACCTCTATTACACACTGATTAGATGAAAAATCTCCTGTGACTATTGTGAGCACCTCTGTCTTTTTAATTTTATTCTTGATTAAGTCCCCTTCAGTTACAGTTTTTGCGTTATCCGTGGCGAAATCCGCAGGATGCTAATTGCTTTGCTAAAAATTGCAGATACCGCGGAGCTGATGCGTTCTTGGAAGAAAAAGTTCAGGAACTCGAAAGAGCAGATAATTAGAAAATGAACTTCCGAACGTTTTGTCAACACGACCATCTCCGATGGCGCTGACTTTTTTTTTTTTAGCAGGTTGTTTGAAAAACTTTGAGGGTAGTGTTGACAAGGAACATCAATGTGCTTTTCCTACAGCCCATCTTATTGCTTCATTGAGCCTTTGGTTTGTGTCACCAACGTATAGAATACAATGAAAGGTCCGAATGCATTGGAATTGGAAAATTGAAAACAGAATAAGAGAATGAGAGAATTGGAAGGGACCTTGGAGGTCTCCTAGTCCAACCTCCTGGTGAAGCAGGAAAATCTATACCACTTCAGACAAATTTTATTCATTTTCCAAAGCACCAGAAGGCAAGAGAAGAAATAATGGATGGAAACTAATCAAGAAGAGAAACAACCTGGAATTAAGGCAAAATTTCCTAACAGTGAGAACAATTAACCAGTGGAACGACTTCCCATCAGAAATTGAAGGTGGAGGTTTTGAAGAAAAAACTGGACAGCCACCTGTCTGAAATGGTATAGGATCTCCTGCTTGAACAAGGAGTTCGACTAGAAGACCTCCAAGGTCCCTTCCAGTACTATCATGATTGGTTCTCCTGTCCACTCTTCTTAAAAGCCTCCAGTGTTGGAGCACCCACGACTTCTGAAGGCAAGTCGTTTCACTGAAGAATTGTTCTAGTTGTCAGGAGTTTCCATATAAGCAATATAATAAAATGATCTCAGAAGAATATTCAAGAGTTGTCTCAATTATCTTTGAACTCATTGATATTATATTTATTTTTCAAAGCATAATGCATTCCTTGGAGCATCAGAAGCATGAAATTAAGATACAAGAAGTTCAAGGTAGAACTAAGGGGCCTAAATGTGTTTGGTGAGCTATTAAAATTGCAAGGTATTCCTTCTTATTGTTATCTTGACAACCCATTTCGTTGTATTTAAGTACAATGACAATAAAGATTATACTTACTTATGAAAAGATCAACATCAAGATCAATACTAGATCCGTGATGGCGAACCTATGGCACGTATGCGCAAAGGGGCAAGTGAAGCCATGTCGCCCAGCATGCGTGGCCTTGCCTGTTTGTCTTCTGGGTTTCTGGCCCTCATGCACACAGACGATCAGCTGTCCTATGCGTGTGTGGCATTGGCAAAAACCAGTCTGTGCATGATTGTGGGGTGCACATGTGCACCAGAACCGGGAAGTTTCGCTTTCCCGGAACGCGGCTCTGACGAGCATGCATGCCCGCGACGTTTCCGCGCCTTCCGCCATCACTGTACTAGACCAACAATCAAGCAATGAATAATATCCCAGTCAAGGAACTACTTACTCAAGCAAACTAGCTAACAATAAACAACAGCCTAATCAAGAAAACACCAAGAATACTCCCATCAACATTGATAGGGGAAACCACTCGTGTTTAAAATGAGAGCACACCCAGCTCCATTCTAGCACTGATTTGATGATGTTACCTAGTTGGGTAATGAAATGTCTGCAAGAAAACAGTCAAGCTCAGTGAGCACCAAGGACCCCTCATTTCAACCCTGAGCTTAGAAATATTCTCTTTGACTAGTTCCTATGAAGTATTTGGGTGTTTTAGACTAGTCCCAGCCAGAGGAATTATAAAAGTCTTCGGGATCTAATTTTTCTGTGTAATAATGCACTCTGTTCTGATTTGGTTCCTTGAGTAACTCTCCGGTCCAAGTCTTGACTCACCACTATTAGTTCTTGTTTCTCAGCCGCACTAATCCCCATAGTATCCAAAGTTACAAAATACTCAATTTTCTAATGATGTACTTTTCAATGCAATTTCTAGTTTGCCTTTACAGTAATGCATAGTGCCAGCCAGAATACATAATAGGTTTAAAAGCAAAAAGTCCTTTCAAGGTTTGAAGATTAGGAGGCCACTTTGAACTTGAAATTTTTACATCAACTGTCATCCCATAAATTCTTACCTCATTACTAGCACCGGTAATTATGTCTCGTGTGAAAGATTTGAATTTGCAGCAAAATTGATGGATATTACTGTCAAGTATTTTGCTGATGGGACACCAAGGCTAAAAAAGAAATGCAGCTGTATCCTGTCAGATTCACGGATTCTGGAAATGTGATCTGGGATCAAGTCTCAGTTCATTAAACTTACCACTTCCTAAGTAAAAAAAAGGGCAGCAGCAACAACAAAGACGTGAAATAAATATCATTTTAAAATGATATAAAATGATTTATAGCATTTTTATTATATTTTGTGATCTGTTGGAAATTGGTTTAATTAGTGTGTCTATTAAAATTGTAATCTATTGTAATTATTATAATCTATTATAGGGACACGGTGGCTCAGCGGCTAAGACACTGAGCTTGTCGATCAGAAAGGTCGGCCGTTCGGCAGTTTGAATCCCTAGCGCTGCGTAATGGAGTGAGCTCCCGTTACTTGTCCCAGCTTCTGCCAACCTAGCAGTTCGAAAGCATGGAAACATGCAAGTAGCAAAATGGGAACCACATTTGGTGGGAAGGGAACAGCGTTTTGTGCGCCTTCAGCGTTTAGTCATGCCGGCCACATGGCCATGGAGGCGTCTTCAGACAGTGCTGGCTCTTCAGCTTTGAAACGGAGATGAGCACCGCCCCCTAGAATCAGGAACGACTAGCACATATGTGCAAGGGGAGCCTTTACCTTTTATTATAATGAATGAATGAATGAATGAATGAATGAATGAATGAATGAATGAAGAATGAATGAATGAATGAATGAATGAATGAATGAATGAAGAATGAATGAATGAATGAAAAATGAATGAATGAATGAATGAATGAAGAATGAATGAATGAATGAAGAATGAATGAATGAATGAATGAATGAATGAATGAAGAATGAATGAATGAATGAATGAATGAATGAAGAATGAATGAATGAATGAAGAATGAATGAATGAATGAATGAAGAATGAATGAATGAAGAATGAATGAATGAATGAATGAATGAAGAATGAATGAATGAATGAATGAAGAATGAATGAATGAAGAATGAATGAATGAATGAATGAATGAATGAAGAATGAATGAATGAATGAATGAAGAATGAATGAATGAATGAAGAATGAATGAATGAATGAATGAATGAATGAATGAATGAAGAATGAATGAATGAATGAAGAATGAATGAATGAATGAATGAATGAAGAATGAATGAATGAATGAATGAATGAAGAATGAATGAATGAATGAAGAATGAATGAATGAATGAATGAATGAAGAATGAATGAATGAATGAATGAAGAATGAATGAAGAATGAATGAATGAATGAATGAAGAATGAATGAATGAATGAATGAAGAATGAATGAATGAATGAAGAATGAATGAATGAATGAATGAATGAAGAATGAATGAATGAATGAATGAATGAAGAATGAATGAATGAATGAATGAATGAATGAAGAATGAATGAATGAAGAATGAATGAAGAATGAATGAATGAATGAAGAATGAATGAATGAATGAAGAATGAATGAATGAAGAATGAATGAATGAATGAATGAATGAAGAATGAATGAATGAATGAAGAATGAATGAATGAATGAATGAATGAATGAAGAATGAATGAATGAAGAATGAATGAATGAATGAATGAATGAAGAATGAATGAATGAATGAAGAATGAATGAATGAATGAATGAAGAATGAATGAATGAATGAATGAAGAATGAATGAATGAATGAAGAATGAATGAATGAATGAATGAATGAAGAATGAATGAATGAATGAATGAATGAATGAATGAAGAATGAATGAATGAATGAATGAATGAATGAATGAATGAATGAATGAATGAATGAATGAATGAATGAATGAAGAATGAATGAATGAATGAATGAATGAATGAAGAATGAATGAATGAATGAATGAAGAATGAATGAATGAAGAATGAATGAAGAATGAATGAATGAATGAAGAATGAATGAATGAATGAATGAAGAATGAATGAATGAATGAATGAAGAATGAATGAATGAATGAAGAATGAATGAATGAATGAATGAATGAATGAATGAAGAATGAATGAATGAATGAATGAATGAAGAATGAATGAATGAATGAATGAATGAATGAAGAATGAATGAATGAATGAAGAATGAATGAATGAATGAATGAATGAATGAAGAATGAATGAATGAAGAATGAATGAATGAATGAATGAATGAAGAATGAATGAATGAAGAATGAATGAAGAATGAATGAATGAATGAAGAATGAATGAATGAATGAATGAAGAATGAATGAATGAATGAAGAATGAATGAATGAATGAAGAATGAATGAATGAATGAATGAATGAATGAATGAATGAAGAATGAATGAATGAATGAATGAAGAATGAATGAATGAATGAATGAATGAAGAATGAATGAATGAATGAATGAATGAATGAAGAATGAATGAATGAAGAATGAATGAATGAATGAATGAATGAAGAATGAATGAATGAATGAATGAATGAATGAATGAATGAATGAAGAATGAATGAATGAAGAATGAATGAAGAATGAATGAATCCCTTCCACTATTGATTCTGGAAACAATGGATATCAGAATGATTAAATGGAAGAAGTTGAGGTTTCATGGGTGGTTTCTGGGGATTAGACTTGGATCCCTTGTGCAGGCATCATTGTTCCCAGGATATAGGAGAAGTGGGGGCAGAGTTAAGCACGTCATCAGCTTAGAGTCATTGTCTTGCCACAAACAGTCCAACTCCAACCGGTCTTTTTTTTTTTTTTAACAAAAGTTTTTATTGGGTTTTCAACATTTATAGGGAAAAGGGTAAATGGACAGGTCTACAAATTATGGCAGTTGCAAAGTGTGAGAGGCGCCCCTCCCTCCATACCCATAACATACATTTATATATAATGCATTGGTATATAATTGATTACAATCAGCATATTAGTTCTATTACTAAATTCAATCAGATTAAACATTACAGTATAAAATCCAAGTATAATTCCATTATCACTTTCGGTCAATTTATAATAATATGATTTTCTTGTTTATTTTTGTGATCTGAGTCTTCTTGCTATTGCCCCATCTCCCTCCACTGGCAGAGCTCTGGCCCCTCCCGTGTCCTGCGTGTCCGTTGTAGTGTCTGGTGGTTTCTCTAGGAGTGTTTTATTTTTTTCCATAAAGGCCTGCGCCTCTATGGGTGAATTGATTCTGATTCTTGTCTCCTCCCAGAATATCAGCATACCTTCAGGCATCAACCATCTAAACCACACCCCTTTCTGGTATAATTTATTCGCTAATTGCGAATAATTCTTCCTTTTTTCTCTAATCTTCTTAGGGATCTGCTTCAGAATGGTTATCTCCATATCATGATATGTCAATGCTTGCCCCCTTTGTACACCCAGAATTTCATCTCTTGTGCTTTTTCTAAGAAATTTAATGTGAACCTCCCTGGGTACATTGTGTGTTCTAGCATAAGCTGAGTTCACTCTATAAACCAGGTCTATATCCCACCCCATCTGTTGTTTTTCTTTGTGTGTGTAGTCAGCCAGGATGTTTATCATGATGTCCCTTATGTTTTCCCCATCTTCTTCTATAACATTTTGAAATCTAAGGTAATAGGACATTCTCTCAAATTCTATTTTCATCTGTTGGATGTCAAGATCTTTGTTCCCTTTCTGCACAGCTTCTACCCCCCCCCTCACCTCCTCCACCCCCCCTTCCACAAGATTCAGTCTTTGTGAGTTCTTATATATTTGGGCTTGATTTTCTTTAATTTCATCTTTCATTTCCCTTAGCTGTTTCTTGATTTCCTCCTGGCCCTGTAAAATTTGTTGAAGCATTTGTTGAAAGTCCATCTCTGTAGTCTTATGTTGCATCAGTTCTGTTATCTTTGACTGTGTGGCTGGACTGGATGTTGCGGATGTTGGAGCAGAAGTGGCAAAACCAGGTTTTCCAGGAGGGGGTCTTTTGGGTGCCATCCTTTATAACGTTAGAAGTTCAGTCCAAATATGAAATAAACAGTTAGAAAAGAAGGGTAGCCAGGTGAATCCGGGAGCAGAAGAACCAGGCAGAAGAGAATCTCTCCAATAAGTCTGGCAATAGATAGAAAATTTCCCCTAGAAAGTTTAAAAAAAAAAATACCAATCCACAAGAGATTCCTCTGGGAGACACGGAGACAAAGACCGGAAGCCTGAATTTTAAAAGTGGAGTCAGGTTTCACAGTTCATAAAGACAACGGAAGTGTGCCATCTTGCCCTGCCAGTTTTGGGGACAGAGGCATAACAAAGTTTTAAAAAGTTCCTAAAGTCCTCAAATCACTGTAATATGTAGGATTAAATTGAAAAGAAAATCATCTCAGCCTGAGCGAGGCTTCATTCGTTGGCTCTCCCCCCTCCTCCTTCCCCGGGGGCTGAGAGCAAAATTGTTCCTCGCCGCTTGTCCAAGGGGGGGGGGGAAACCCCCTCCCTCCAGCCGCACCTCCAAAATGCTCCGAAAGTTATTTTAAAGTTTTAAAAAGCTGAGTAATTCTTCATGCAGAATAAGGGATGAAGAGAGAAGCAACCTCACCGCACTGCAGCTGCTTCCTTCAATTGTTGCATTCTCCGGTCGGCTTATAGCGAGGCGCGAGGCACAGGAACGCGAAGCGCCCTCCAAGCTTGCTCCCCGGTGCCTTGGGCGCGCGAGAGACCTCCCGCCGGCCGCCGCCGCTGCAGGAGTCCTCCGCGATGCCGCCCCTCCGGCAGGACCCCTCTGCGGGGTGTCCTGTGCCCCCCAAGGAGTGGGGAAGCCCACCGGGGAGCCGGAGCGGGCAAAGAGCTGCCCGCCGCCGCCGCCGGCGGAACCGGAACTCCCAACTCCAACCGGTCTTGAATCCCATTGGCTCTTATCTGGCCCCAATTTGAAATTTAGTAGATTCTTGGATATTGTCTTCAGCAATAAATTTTCTGACCTGCAACTTAACGGTATGGTCCTGATACTTTGTGCTTGACATATGACAATGGGCCCTATCTGGAATGTAGATTATTTGGCTGTCTCGAGGTACTGATCTTGTAAATCCAGCTGAAGAAGTTCCACGTAAAAGTTGACTTAGAACAGCGGTTCTCATCCTGTGGTCCGTAGACCCCGGGGGGGGGGAGGAAGGTATGATGTCATCCGAAGGGGATCCACGAAGTCTTGGAGAAATGCTATGATTTAAATCTGTTTGTACTGCATTGTGTAAATGTGTTGTACGCCTAACTTTTGTGTGTGTATATTTCACATGTTTGTTAATAAAATTGGGGGGGAAAACGAAGTCATAAAGGAAAAAAAAAATCTTAAGCTAAGCCTTGGGGGAGTCCATAAATCTTTAAATGCCAAAAGATATTTAAAGGGAGACTGCAGGGAAGAAAAGATCGAGAACCACTGAGTTTAGAAAAACCTTCCTAGTATAGCAGGGGTGTCAAACACAATTTCATTGAGGGCCGCATCAGCATTGTGTTTGAGCTTAGGGGGCGGGGGGGGGGCACTGCCAACTCGACATCACTCATATCCAGGGTACCTGTGGTGGCCCAAGCACTCTGCCCGTGAAAATGGGGCTCCCACTAGCTCTGAACGTTTTCAGCTGCGATGGCCTCCTGCAACCCTCTGCCAGCCAAAAGAGACCTCGGGAGAACTGCCTGTGGCCTTCCCAAGCTCCATTTTGCTGGCAGAGGCACCGCGGGCCGGTCCTTCGCTGTTTCCTTGGGCCAGATCTAAGCACCCTGCAAGCCAGATCTGGTCCCTAGACCGTGAGTTTGACACCCACAGTATTGGTGAACCTTTTCAGCACCGAGTGCCGAAATGAGAGCTTGTGCATGGGGGGGAGGGGGGAGCACCGGAAACTGGAAGAGCAGCTGCGCAGCACACGGGTGTGGAAGTGCCAGAAACTGGAAGAGCAGTTCCCTGGTGCGCATGTGCATGCCTGGTGGATGAACTTCAGGTTGCCGGCATACAGTCACGTGGGCACGCATGCCATAGGTTCGCCATCACGGGTATAGCATGACACCATCTTTGGAAAGATGTAGGAATCTTCTTGGCCAAAATGCAAGGGCGAAAAAGCCACCTCATCTCAAGGGTTTGGTGAACAATTCCTATAATTTGGCTCAAGATTTTAATAAATGGCTTTCAGCTTCCTTTTCCTACCCTGCTGACGTGAGTTCTGCTGCGGTGACTCCTCTTCCTTTCCCCGTTCGTTTGATATAACTCTAGATGAGCTGTTTATTTTTCCATCCTCGCACTTCTTATTACCAAATGACCATTGTCCTCTCTTTATCAGCTTTTGTCTCTCTGTGCAAACAGGGTTGAATTGAAATTGCCGTTGGGGGGAAACTAGTGTGCCAAATAAGCAAATATGGACAATGAAAAATATTGAATCTGTTTGATAAAAAGCCCGGCTGCTTGGAAAAAAATATCATCTTAAGGGAGCGTCGGCTTCATGTATCTTGAGGTAGTTCTCATGTGAAGTTGTAAGCCAGGATTTGGTTTACAACTGTCCTCTTAAGGAATGCCTAAAATTAGGAAACAGATTTTGGTATTGAAATATACATTTGAATTTGGTTTTTGGTTTTGCAGCTTCTCTAACAAGCTAGAATCTGATGTCCTGTTGTTACCATTGAAAATGTTCTAAATGCAAAGCTTGCATTTAAGACATCTCTATGATTTGTTAACACGTGACTGATTTCCCGAAGATATTTTGAGAATTTGAAACCCTTTACCCAACAAAAGAACACAGATAGTCCTCAATTTACAACTATTCATTAGTGACCATGCGAAATTATCGCGGCACTGAAAAATGTGACTGGTCCTCACATGTATGACCGTTGCAGCATTCCCATGGTAACGTGATCAAAAATGCTTGGGAACTTGTATGATTTTTTTTAATGACAATTGCACTATCCTGGGGTCACATGATCACTGTAGAGGGATTTTGGGAGTCCTAGTGGATAATAATAATACAATACAATAGTAGAGTTGGAAGAGACCTTGGAAGTCTTCTAGTCCAACCCCCTGCCTAGGCAGGAAACCCTATAAGGTAGACCATAACCTACTACTAGATAAAGTAGGAGAATGTGGGTTAGACAGCGGATGGATTTGTAACTGGCTGACCAACCGCACTCATTGTGTAGTCCTCAATGGAACTGCATCTACATGGAGGGAAGTATGTAGTGGAGTACCCCAAGGCTCTGTTTTAGGCCCAGTACTTTTCAACATCTTCATCAATGATTTGGATGAGGGAATAAATGGGGAACTCATCAAATTTGCAGATGACACCAAGCTGGCAGGAATAGCCAACACTCCAGAAGATAGGCTTAAGATACAGAAGGATCTTGACAAACTTGAACATTGGGCACTATCTAATAAAATGAAATTCAATGGTGAAAAGAGTAAGGTTCTACATTTAGGCAAGAAAAACGAAATGCACAGGTACAGTATAGGTGGTACCTTGCTCAATAGTAGTAACTGTGACAGGGATCTTGGAGTCCTGGTGGACAACCATTTAAATATAAGCCAGCAGTGGGCAGCAGCTGCCAAAAAAGCCAACACAGTTCTAGGCTGCATCAACAAAGGGATAGAATCAAGATCACGTGAAGTGTTAATACCACTTTATAATGCCTTGGTAAGATCACACCTGGAATCCTGCATCCAGCTTTGGTCGCCATGATGTAAAAAAGATGTGGAGACTCTGGAAAGAGTGCAGTGAAGAGCAACAAAGAGGATTAGGGGACTGGAGGAAGGAACTGGATATGTCTAATTTAATGAAAAGAAGGACTAGGGGAGACAGGATAGCAGAGTTCCAATATCTCAGGGGTTGCCACAAAGAAGAGGGAGTCAAGCTATTCTCCAAAGCACCTGAGGGTAGAACAAGAAGCAATGGGTGGAAACTAATCAAGGAGAGAAGCAACTTAGAACTGAGGAGAAATTTCCTGACAGTCAGAACAATTAATCAGTGGAACAGCTTGCCTCCAGATGTTGTGAATGCCCCAACACTGGAAGTCTTTAAGAAGAAGTTGGATAGCCATTTGTCTGAAATGGTGTAGGGTTTCCTGCCTAGGCAGGGGGTTGGACTAGAAGACCTCCAAGGTCCTCTCCAACTCTGCTATTCTCTTCTATTCTGTTCCATTTCTAATCTTTCCAACTGACTTCCGACAAGCACAGTCAATGGAGGAAGCCAGCTTCCTCCAGATTAAGGACTGCATGACTCACTTAACAACCAAAGTGGTTTGCTTAACAACTGGGACAAGAAAGGTGTCAGACCTGGAAGCCATCTTTTGCATTGGGCTTCCAGGCCTGCCACTTCCAATGCTGTGGAAAAATGGGAGGGGAATTATATGGAATATGGGAGATATATAGTCATAACAACATTCCTTTCTCAGAGAGTCAAGGACATCTTGCCCTGCACCTGGAGTGACGTGACTGGGAGGCATCTCCAGTTGCAATGGTGCCTGATTGGGCCATGTGACGGACATGTGGGTGCTGGGCAGGGTGGGGAATTTGGCATTGGAACTTTCACTTGGGTGGGGAAAACCTGGAAGCTTTCAGATTTGGTTTTCCCAGATGTGCCAATATGACATCTCTAATAACATGGAACTTTGAGGAACTTCACAACTCGGACTCTTTTCACGTGGGGTGTTACTTGCAACCCTGACAAAAGGTCATTAAATTGGGGGAGACTCACTTAACAAGTAATTTGCTTAGCAATAGAAATAGGTGACTCAATTGCGGTCGTAAATCAAAGACTACCAACAGTTCAGCAAAGCTTTGAAATGTTTGCCCAGAGGGTAACGCTCAAATTTCAGAGCTGATCAGAAAATATCTCATCCCTTTTGTAGTCCCAGGTCAAGCTGTGAAGGCATTGAACATTGAACACGTATGGGAAATCTAAAAACTCTTATTTTCTGTCCCAGAATCTCTTGAGGAAGCAAGCTATGTTACAGCAAAATATTCTTATTGCGAATGCTGAGAAAGAATAGGGTTTCCATTTGGTTGTAGAGCCATAAAGGGATATTACCACTATAACTCTGGTTGTGAAGAATAAGTAGTTCAAACCCAGTGGGGTGAATTATACGTTCCCCGCTTTCAAAAGTGCCCCAGGCAGCTTTAACAGTACTTCAACTATTGGAGTTTTCTTGCCCATACTTTTTAATCTTATTTTTATGTGGATATACCAGAAATATCATTAAAACTAATTTTTTCTCAGCCCTATGATTTCCATTTCCCCCCCACCCCCGCTCCAAAGAGTAGGGATCCTTCTTTAGGAAGGGGCGAGAAAGAGTTGCCAGGAAAGTTAATGGGGAATTGTTATAAATATAGATGACCCCGCCAATTCTTTAAATTTGAATAGCTGTAGAACTATCTTAGCAAAAACATGCACGGTGCATAAATACTGTAAGGTTTAAACGTTGGCTTAGTGGCTGCTGTTGATTCCCTGGATAAAGTTAGAAAAAAATGAAATAGTAATAATGAAAAAAATCTTCCTTCTCCATGATTACATCTCTTAAAATGCAAGATACACTCATTATACAGCTGAAATGATAACCACGGATTAGACAGTTGCTGTCTGAGCTTGGTTGTTTTTTGCAGATATTTCATTGGCCAACTAGATAACATCTTCAGTGTTAGAAGGGAGTGAGGTTTCAGAAGGAGGAAGAGGAGGAGGAATGTGGGGTCCTTTGTGCTGTCTGAGCTTGCTGTTTTCTCTAGTAGTAGGTTATGGTTTACTTTATCAAATGCCTTGTTGAAGTCCAAGTAAATTAAAGGCACAACAGGCTGCATCTTAGCAGAGCTGACCCCGAGGAGTGTTAGGGGTGTCTTACCCCCCACAGTATTTTTTTGCAGAGAGTAAGTCATCTGTTACCAAGTTTGGTTGAAATTGCTCGAGGCATTCCAGAGTTATGCTGGGACATACACACACACACACAGCCATTTTTATGGAAGAAGGAAGAAGGAGGGAGGGGGAGGGAGAAGAAGAAGAAGGAAGAAGAAGAAGAAGAAGAAGAAGAAGAAGAAGAAGAAGAAGAAGAAGAAGAAGAAGAAGAAGAAGAAGAAGAAGAAGAAGAAGAAGAAGAAGAAGAAGGGCTCCTTTGTGCTATGTGAGATATTACATTACCCAACTAGTTAATACCATCTGTGTTTGAAGGGTTTGGGGTTTGTTCCTTTTAACACTAATGATGTTACATAGTTTGGTAATAGAATATCTGTGTGAAAACAACCAAGCTCAGTGACGCACTAAAGTCCTCACACAATCAGACTTAACATTGTGAGTGAGGGGGGGGGGGAAGCTGAACCCATTCACTTCTGGCTTTTGAACAGTCTTTCTTCAAAATTTGGTTGAAAGAGCCGCAGTATTGTGTTGTCTTTCTACAGCCTGGGGAAGTTCTCATTAGAAAATAGTTTTTTTATCAAGCAATATATCTTTTATTATTATGGTTTCAGTGGATGCATTCCGAACCTGTGTAAATGTTCTTTTCTTCTGGAAAAATAGCACAAGGAGGCTAGAACTATACAAAAGGTGACCAAGAAAAGGGGTGGATGGGATTTCAAGAAGAATTACAGCCTTGGCCAGCTTTGAAAGATGGTTTTGTCACATTTGTGGGGGTAACTTCATTTTGGAGAGAAATTAAAGGGTTTTAGAGTGTGAGTGACTTAGCTATGCAGGATTTGTGTGTGAGAGAGAGGGAGAGTTGGTTTCCATAGAAGAGAAATTTTGCAGGGGTGGGCCTCAAAAATTTTAGCAAGGGGTTCTCTGCCCAGTTGCTGGGTGGACGTGGCCATGGTGGGCGTGGCTTAGTCAGCCTCCTGCATCATGGTAGGGAGGGGGGCTTTTTGCCCTCCCGGGGCTCTGGAGGCTTTCCTTGAGCCTCCGGGAAGGCAAAAACGACCTCCCCGGGCTCCGTGCCTGCTTCCCCCCTTCACAAACTTCCAGTAGGCTTATTTTTTGACCTCCCTGAGCCTCCATGCGCGCCCTGCACTTACCTCCATTCAAAATGGGCCGCATGGGGCCCCCTGGGAGGGGTGGGGTGGGCAGGGCCAGCCAGGAGTGGGATTTGGGGCTTTTCAGAACTGCAAAGAATCTCAACTAGAGGTTTTCCCAAACCCCTGCGAACCCCCGGCAGCCCACCCCTGGCTCATTATATGATTTGTAGTGCACTGATGATGTTCCTGTTTGGTTAGGAATCGTCTGCAAGAAAACCACTGAGCTCAGACAGCACCAAGCCCCTCTCCCCCCCCCATTAGTTTGCAACGCCGTCACTTCAGGTGCGAAGGTGAGAAGCCCTTGACGCTGATTCTTTAAGTTGCACTTACTTAGTTCTTCCTTAAATGAAAACGGTTATGATGAAATTTTGGGCTAATATTTATCACATGAAAGCACACAGCATAGAAGTGATAGGTCAGTGATTGCGAGCCATTTGTCAGGGCACTCGAGGTGCTGCCCTGTCAGCTGGCCAGCGCGCATGCGCGTGCTGGCCAGCTGAGTTCACTCTTTTTTAAAGCCATTTTTCACCCTCCCCAGGCTCCAGAGGCTTTATAGGAACCTGGGGAGGGCGAAAAGAGCCTCCCCCCGCCCCCCTGGAGGCCCTCCGGAGACTTCATGAGCTTCCCTGAAGCCTCCGGAGCACAAAAAACCAGCCCTATGAGCAAACCCGAAGTTCGGGAACGCACTTCCGGTTTGCTCGGAGGGTCGTTTTGAGTGCTCCGAAGGCTTCAGGGAAGCCTCTTGAAGGTCCCTGTAGCCTTCGGAGCACTTAAACCGACCCTCCGAGCAAACCGGAAGTGACTTCCAGTTTGCTCGGAGGGTCGTTTTGACTGCTTCGGAGGCCTTCCCGTGGGGCGGGGGAGGCTGTTTTTGCCCTCCCCATGCTCCTATAAAGCCTCTGGAGCCTGGGGAGGGCGAAAAAAGCATGCAAAAATGGGGGGGTCGTGCCTGTATTGCGCGCATGCGCACTGGGGGGTCGTGCATTGCATTGGTGCAGCACGCCTGCACACGACCCCCCCTGCACTCACCCCACTTATGGCACGCGAGCCAAAAAAGGTTCGCCATTGCTGTGATAGGTACTGTGCATTCTACTAGATAAGGGGTGTCAAGCTCAAGGCCCTTGGGCTGGATCCAACCAATGGGGTGCTTAGTTCTGGCCCGTGGGGCCGCCCTGGAAACAGCGAAGGACCAGCCCGCAGTGCCTCTGCCAGCGAAAATGGAACTCAGGAGTGCCGCGCACTGCTCTCCCTAGCTCCATTTTAGCTGGCAGAGGGTTGCAGGAGGCCATCGCAGCTGAAAACGGAGCTCGGGAGCCCGTTTTCTCTGGCAGAGTTCTCGAGCCACCACAGGGATCTCCGACATGAGTGATGTCGAGCTGGCCATGCCCCCTTCCCCCCTGAGGTCAAAGGTAACCCTGACTCGGCTCTCGATGAAATCGAGTTTGACACCCCTGTACTAGGTAGAGCAGTCACCCAGTCTACGTTCACTCTTTCTCGTTTAATGTTTGCCTTTCTGACAGCATTAGTCTCTCGCACCTTTATATAAAAATGCAGCCTGTAGCTTTTAATAGTCCCATGTTGCCATTAAAAAAAAAATCAACCTTTGCTGATAAGGTTGTACCTTCGCAAGTTTTGGGGTTAATTGTCTTAGTATGTTTCCTTTGTGAGATATAGAAGCAATTTGATTCTGGGGGTGTTTGGCAGGATTAATCACTGAAGTTTGGAAGGGGGAAGTGACAGCCATTGGAGAATGGCATTATTAGATACTGACAAGAAATCGTTGAGTTTTGATACCTGAACACATTGAGATAAACTAATCCTCCCTTCAGTCAGATCTCTGGCATGCACAGTTTTTCTTCTTCTATGAAACAGCTGCATCGTGAACAGTCAAGGAGACATCAGAGTATTGATGTTATTTTTTTTTAACTGATGTGCACTTCACGTGTGATATATGTGTGAAATACCAGTATGTCTTAAGGATATTTACCCATGTTGTAGAGCTGTATTACTTTGTCCTTCTTATTTTTCCTTATGGCCTTCTCCATTGGTTTCTTATGGTTATATTACTTTATTGTTTGTACCAATATGTTGTGCATATGAACTTATGCACCAGAGACAAATTCTTCAGTGTCCAATCACACTTGGCCATTAAGGAATATTTTAGGCATCAGAGTATTCATGTTAGGGTTTTTTTTAAAGACTTTTAAATTTATTTACAGTGGTTGATCTGAGAATCCTGTGCAGTTTTAATTCCCCTCTTGCACTAAGATGCTAAAAAAAATAGTACTTTATATTTAAGCCTGCAGTTATACATTTTTGGTACCTAAGGGGGAAAAAATCAAGTACTTTAAAAAAATGCTACAAGTTCACTACTGATGGCAGTCCCACTCTGATTTCCCTAAAAATTAAACCAGGTTTTAGTGCCTTTTCCAAAATTTAAGAGGATGAGAGCTAAAGCACTATTCTCATCTAGCACACCATCTCATTAAGGTTTTAGCAAAGGAGATTTACCTCTTTGGCCCCTGAAGATGACATCCTCTAAGACAGTGTTTCCCAACCTTGGCAACTTGAAGATGTCTGGACTTCAACTCCCAGAATTCCCCAGCCAGCATTCGCTGGCTGGGGAATTCTGGGAGTTGAAGTCCAGACATCTTCAAGTTGCCAAGGTTGGGAAACACTGCTCTAAGAGAAGGGAACACATCATTATTTGCGGGACAGGCAGAAGTCTCTGGTAATAGTCTACGTAGTTGATACTCAGGTCTTAAGCCACCCAGTAAATTATAAATTTAGAAGCAGACCGAGAATCATTGCCTTTCTCATAATCAAAGAGCTACAGAGATAAATGTTGGTTGCTGCTCTTATCACAGACTGAGCAGCTGCGTTCTGGATCACCAGGTGATTTTCGAGAGCAGGGCCATGTCCAAACAGATGGGGACCGAGGCTTAAGTGGTTGTGAGCCTGATCACATGGCCCAGGAATGGTTGTAAAATGGGTGTCTCGGATCTAGCTGGGTAAAAGCCCCCTTAGCCACAACTGCCACTTCTCCTTTTTCCACGAAAAATCCCCGATTCTGCACAGCAGAATCAAAGAGGAACCTCCCCGCCAACTGAGAGTTTCTTTTCATGACAACGGCATTAGAGTTTATAAATACGAAGATTTTTTTTAAAAAATCCAACAAACTAAGAAACGTATTTTTTTTCCATATCGCTTTGATAATATGGTCTTTTTTTAAGACTCCAAATCCGCATTCAAATTGGTTTCGCTTACTGTTTTAGCTGATAAAACCTGTTCTTCTTCTAGATCAGGGGTGTCAAACTTGATATCACTGAGGGCCGTGTCAGGGTTGGGTTTGATCTCAGGGGGCTGGAGTGGGCATGGCCAGTTTGACATCACTTGTGTCGGGCCACCTGTGGTCCTGTGGTGGCCCGAGAGCTCTGTCAGCGAAAACGGGCTCCCAACCTCCGTTTTCGGCTGTGATGGCCTCCTGTAACCCTCTGCCAGTGAAAACGGAGGTCGGGAGGGAAGCATTCAGCCCTCCCGAGATCTGTTTTTGCTGGCAGAGTCCCTGAGGGCCAATCCTTCACTGTTTCCAGGGTGGTTTCACAGGCCAGATCTAAGCACCCTGTGGGCCACATCCGGCCCCCGGGCCTTGAGTTTGACACCCCTGTTCTACATCCTCTGCTGTACTATCAAACAATCTTGTTAAGTAACTTCTGAGCAAAAACTCAGTAGGTCCTTCCATGGAGATCATCGCTTTTAATCATGTAGGCTGTCCTACTCAACCTGATGACAGTTTTTCAAGGATGAATGACATTTTCATATTCTTTCTTAAAATCGTTGAGCGCGTCGCATGAGACCTTCACTTTTGAAGATTTAGTAATTGTTTTTGTCATCCATATGTGAATGGCATGAGCTCCTGAGTCCTCCTGGCAGACTTTTGTGATGTGATGTCTCATATCCCAGCTATATCACAGATAAGAGTAGAAGTTCTCCTGAATATAGATAGCCCTCTTGATAAATATTCCCCTTGATCGGCATCTCATTCTCTTGATGGCGTTCGGTATTGCATTGGAGTTTCATTTTGCCAATTCTTAAAGATGCTATAATAATAAGATTAACCTTGTTCTTGCTAGTAGTTTTCCGATAATCAATAACCAACAGCCAGCTAATTGTATTTCCTTCCTCTTTCATTCTAACGTCAATATCTTCGCCTTGTTTGTTCAGCCATGGTGGTAGAGTCTTTGATAGGAAATTAAGAGTTTTATAAACAGATGGCCAAAAATAATTACACTGTTTTTGGATACTTGTATGTCCAAATCTTTTTTTGTGTGATTTGGTGTTAGCTGGGATTCAATCTGTCAATGCTGTTTCCCAGCCCTAACCTAATGAAAAGCATGATAGACCAAAATAATTTCCACTCTTCCACTTGAAAATAAGTTAATACAGTGTAATGCATTAGAATCTAGTTCTTGTTAAAAACAACAACAACACAGTGCTTGTTCTAATTCCCTCCCTAATATTACAATAAACAAATCATTATTATCATATTATAATAACCAACTCTAGTGCCATCCATCCCCCAAAGCACAAAGTATATCCTTAAAGGGTAATTGACAATTGAGATTTCAATTCCGACATCCTGCAAGTTTGGTTTAGTGAGCTAGTTTGGTCTAATAGTAAAGGTACCAAGTTAGAAAACAGAAGACCATGAGTTCAAGTCCCTCCTTAGCCATGAAACCCAGCTGGGTGATTTGGGCCCAGTCGCTCTTATCTCAACCCACCTCCTCATAGGGTTGTTATTGTGTGAGGAAAGGAGGAGGAGGAAGATGGGTTGGATACGTTTGCCAACTTGAGTTAATTGTAAAAATAATAAAGGCCGGATATAAATAAGCAAATAAAATGAAAGGAAGTTGTTCCTTCGGCTTAAATAATCACAGTGAAACTGGTTTATCAGGAAGTTAATCAGGATCTCCCGAGAGAAGGCAAATAATGCATCATGGGGATTGGGAGATAAAATAAATATTTAAAGGTAAAGGTTCCCCTCACACATACATGCTAATCATTCCTGATTGTAGGGGGCGGTGCTCATCTATGTTTCAAAGCCGAAGAGCCAGTGCTGTCAGAAGACGTCTCTGTGGTCATGTGGCCAGCATGACTTAACGCCGAAGGTGCATGGAACGCTATTACCTTCCCACCAAAGGTGGTTCCTTTTTTTTTTCCTACTTGCATTTTTTACATGCTTTTGAACTGCTAGGTTGGCAGAAGCTGGGACAAGTAACGGGAACTCACTCCATTACACGGTGCTAGGGGTTCGAACCGCCAAACTGCCGACCTTTCTGATCGACAAGCTCAATGTCTTAGCCACTGAGCCACCACGTCCCCCGAAGACTAGGAATATTAATATTAGAAATATTGGGAACATGAAAGATAACTAAAAGACATCTCAGGAGTCCTATCAAAATGTAACCATCTCAAACTTTTATGATGCCGTAACCATGAAACAATAATTGATGTGATTCCCCTGAGTATCCTGGGACAAATCTCTTGAGTAAGTGATTACTCAAAGTAGTGAAGCTGGTGGCACGTCCTCTTCCTGACCTTGAGATGGCACCCCATTGGGTCTTGCCTCCCCTGGGAATCAGACAGAAGCCTACGGGTGCTGGATTTCCTGCCCATTCATCTTTCAACCCTTCTGGACAGCCAAGAATGTCTTCCTACATCCCACATTAACAAAAGGAAACAAACCACATGCCAATTTACTAGGATCTCTTCACTTCAGTCTGACCTGATTCAAGTAAGACTGTTTACCACTACATCCACACAGTTCCCGAAGGTGAAACATTTTTTGGGGGGGGTGGGGGTGGAAAAACCAACTTTGCACTTGTTTAGAAAGTACAGGTAATCCTCGACTTACGACCATTCGTTTAGTGACTTCTCACAGTTACAACACCATTGAAAAAAGTGACACGTGTCTGGTTTTCCATACTTATCACTGTGGCAGCATCTCCACGATTAAACGCTCAAAATTCGGGCACTTGGCTTATATTTATGAGAGTTGCTCATGCGATCACCATTTGTAACCTGGACAAGCAAAGTCAATGAAGAAGCCAGATTTGCTTAATGACTGCGTGACTCATTTAACAACTGTAGCAAAAAAAGGTCACCAAATGGGCAAAACTCACTTAACTGCCTTGCTTAACAACAAAAATGTTGGTCTCCATGGTAATCTTCAGCAGTTGTGGGAGCTTCAATCCTGGAAGCTTTCAAGAAGAGACTGGACAGCCATCCATCAGAAATGGTATAGGGTCTCCTGCTTGAGCAGGGGGTTGGACTAGATGACCTACAAGGTCCCTTCTAATTTTGTTATTTTACCATGTTTCCCCAAAAATACACCCTAGCATGTTTTCAGGATCGTAATGTAAGTGTCAGGGTTCCAAATAACATCCAAAAGTAAATCAGAGTCCAAGGCAAAGTAGTGCTCAAAGTTCCGATTTATTAAGAGAGCCATATTGGCACATCTGGGGAAAACCCAAATCTGAAAGCTTCCCGGTTTTCCCCACCTAGTTGAAAGTTCAGGATCTTGCCCCACACCCACAAATCCATCACATGGTCCAATTTCCCACTGCCATGCTGTCAGCTTCAACCCATCCAGTTCCGGTCAGGTGCAGAGACAAAGGATGACCTTGGCTTTCTAGAAGGAATTTTGTTGTGGCTACATAGCATCTGTACAATCCCCCCTCCCATTTTCCCACAATAGAAAAGGCATAGTAGAATAATAAAAAGTATGGCAGGACAAAGATCCAAAAGGAATATGGCTGCAGGCCTGACAATAAGCCCTACCCCAAAAATAAATTCCAGTTAAGATCCTCAGCCAAACAGACACGTTTAGTTCTGTATTCCCCAGAAAATAAGACCTAACCAGAAAATGAGCCCTAATGCATCTTTTGGACCTGGTCTTATTTTTGGGGAAATACGGTATTCTATTCTATTTTAGTTTTAAGTCAAGGTCGGCCTGTACGGGAGAAGAGGGAAAGAAAATGGTGATTTTCACCTTGATATACATTTTTCCACCGTAACAGTCAAGAAGCATCTGGACATGAAGGTTGGTGCATTTAGACCGCACACAGAATACCACAGTGTGTTTGCTTTTACTTAACCTTGAATTGTGAATTCACCCGTTCTGCGTTAGCATATGTAGAAATTCAGAAGTTGAGGGGATATACCGTATTTTGCAGAGTATAAGATGCAGCAGAGTATAAGACACACCAAGATTTTGAAGAGGTAAATTTAAAAATGTTTTTGCACTCTGCAAGCTCCCAAACCCTCTGCACGCCTCATTTTTTGTGAAAAACGAGGCATGCAGAGAGTTTGAGAGGCCTGCAAAGTACTCCTGGGAGTTGGAGGTGGGGGGAAACGAGCAAAAAACAGCCTTTTTTGTGAAAATGGGCCCGTTTTTTGCCAAAAAAAGGAGCATGCATAGCCTTTAGGAGGCTTGTAGAGTGCTTCTGGTGGCTGGGGGGAGGGGGGCAAAAATGAGGAAAAATCAGCCCTTTTTTCACTCGTTTTTGCCCTCCCCAGCTCTCAGGAGCACTTTGCAGGCCTCCCAAAACCTCTGCATGTCCATTTTTGTGAAGGGGGTGGAGTTTCTGGAGGCCAGAAATGCTGTATTCAGTGTATATAAGATGCACCCAGATTTTCACCCTCTTTTTTGGGGAAAAAAGGTGCGTCTTATACTCCGAAAAATATGGTAGTAACATTGGTCACTCGCTTTACAACATTCAAGAATTTTTTTTAAGGCCCAAAGTCCATACCATCTGGTTCTAAGAAATAAAGCGAGTCCATCCACCCCCCATTTAACTTTTTGTCACTGCATTTTAAAATCTATTTATTAGTTGCTTTATTTTGGGTGCTGTGTGCTTAATGCTACTGTTTGGACTATTGTCAGTTTAAATGGCACATCCTTTAAGCCTATTTAATTCTTCGCCCAAGTGATTCATGGAATAAGCTTTATCCTATTATCTACTTTCCAGCACACGAGGAATCGGGGGGTGGGGGCAGTGCATTGTCTAATTGGAAATATATTTCAGCTTTTTCTTTTCAGTGCTATCCAAGATTTTTTAAAAAAGAGAGAGGCAACATTGCTTCCTACCAAGAGTAAATTCTCCCCATTGATCCTTAATGATGACTTTTGTCACTCTCTCATTTCCTCCCCAGTTCCTCTCTCATTTACAGACCGTTTCACGGATGTGGAGAAATTAACAACTTTTCATGGGGATTAAGTAATGGATGAGTTTCTTTAACATTCTCCATGCCCGTTCCAGGAAATGCACTAAAAATCCTATGAAAACATATACTTGGTGGCAGCTCATAAACTTTGAACAATTTCTTTATTCTATCCTGCCCAGAGGTTATTCTTAAATAAAAGAAATCTCTAAGAATTGGGCCACAATTACCTGCTGCTAATATCCCAGTGGAGTCCTTTTGACTGGCGGTTTCTTCTCTTAGTAAGTCCTTGCCAGATAAAGTCTAAATGGAATGGATAGAAATCGAATTGATAAAGAAGATGAGGTCATTGGGTATTGGTAGCAAATAATATTAAGCAGGCCTCAAAACAGCTAAGAATCTGTTAAATTCAAATTAAATTAAATTAGAAGTGTGCAGTGGATTTATTTAGCTAAATCCCAAACCAAATTGTGCCACTTAATAAGCTATTAATATTGATCATCATAATTTCGGGAGTTCTACCTCATGATTTTCTTTTTCATGTATGCGTGTGTGGAGGTATAATTGAATCTGAATTTATATTCAGACAGGCAGAGTGTGAGCATGTTATCTCCCCCTCTCCCTTTTAAAAAAAAAATAATGTACATGACAAGAGCTAAGGTGACTAAAGTCACAGTGTGGGATCCTTGATGCTCTCTGAGCTTGGTTGTGTTCTTGCAGACGTTTCAGTACCCAACTAGGTAACATCATCAGGGGTAGTAAAGAGTGGGGTTTGCTCTCAGTTTATATATTCTAGTGGCTTGTCCTGGATGATCTTGAATGGTCTTTGATTAGACTGTTTACTGTTGACTTGTTTTAGGTGTTCCTTGATTTGGGTATTGTTTACTTAAATTGCTGGTCGGATTTTAATCTTGTAGAGTTAATCTATGCTTATCTGAGTGCTGATTGCTGGGGAGATGTTTCCTTTTGTTCCCTTTTCGGCTGATTGATTGTCTCTTTTCCATAGCAGTAGATACTGTTTATGTCTAGATGTCTTTTGATGGCTAATTTGTCAGAGTGCCAAGCTTCTAAAAATTTCCTGGCATTTTTGGACTTACAGTATTTTTCGTAGCATAAGACGCATCGCAGTATAAGACGCATCAGGATTTTGAAGAGGCAAATTAAAAAAAAAGTTTTTGCACTCTGCAGACTTCCCCAAAACAGCCCGATTTTTCAAAAACAGGCCCCTCTTTTTCTTTTTTACAAAAAAAGGACATGGATAGGCTGGTAGAATGCTCGGGGGGGGGGAGCAAAAAACAGCCTGCTTTTTGCGAAGATGGGCCCATTTTTTGTCAAAAAAAGGGCATGCATAGCCTTTAGGAGGCTTATAGAATGCTCTTGGGGGTTGGGGGGGGGGATTGAGCAAAAAGCAACCCATTTTTTGCTCATTTCTGCCCTCCCCAGCCCCCAGGAGCCCTCTGGAAGCCTCCTAAAGGCAATGCACAGCCATTTTTGCGAAGGGGCGGGGCTTCAGGAGGCAAAAAATGCTGTGTTCAGTGTATAAGATGCACCCAGATTTTCAGGCTCATTTTTGAGGGTAAAAGGTGCGTCTTATACTCCAAAAAATATGGTAGATTTGGTCTAGGACAGGGGTCTCCAACTTTAAGCCTGGCGGACTTCAACTCCCAGAATTCTTCCTACATAACCCGTTTTTCCGCCGGTTGCTGAGGGCGCTCTCTGCCTTTGTTTTAAGATCGTATGTTTGTTTTCCCATATTACAAGCACTGCAGTAAATTTCAGAAGATGTGACAATTTGGGGACTAACTGAATTGCATGTATTGATTTCAGGAGTTTTGGTTTACTTCAGCTGAGTGACGTTCATATCTGAACAGGTTGTTTAAAATCTATTGCCGTACAGTATATTGATTCTCCAGCTGACGGTGGAGGATTGGGAACCTGGCTTTCAATGGTCTCATCTCACAAACACGCTCAGACAATATTTATAGACAGATTTTCTTTGAAGTGACAGACAGCCTGACCAGAGAAAATCCTGAGTACCAAACGGCTTTAGTATCATACCTGTTTAGTCCACTGGGCTGCCTATTAGGAATCAAACTTTAATATTCCTTAAGAAAATAGTTGATTCGATCTCTTTTTTTCTGCTCCAAATATTAATAGACCAATGAAATATAATTGTAGATAGGATCAAAATAAAGAAGACTTTTTAAAGGGTTTTTTCCCCTTTATTATTATAGATTTAAACATATACCACAGGGATGGGATTCAAAATTTTAGCAACCAGTTCTCTGCCTGGTTGCTGATTGGGCATGGCCATAGTGGGTGTGGCCTACTCTGCCTCCTGCACCAGGACAGGGGGGCGTTTTCACCCTCCCCAGGCTCCAGAGGCTTTCCTTGAATCTCCGGGAAGGCAAAAACGGACTCTCTTGGGCTCTGGAGCCCGGAAAATCCGGAACTTTTGGGAGGCCTGTTTTTGCACTCCCAGAGCCCTCTGTGCGGGCCCTGCACTTAACCTGGCGTCTAAAACAGGCTGCATCGAGACTCCTGGAACGGGACGGGTAGGGTGGGCGGGGCCAGCCAGTCCTTGCAACTATTGGTTCGGCGAACAAGATGTAAAACTAGCATCCGGTTGATCCGAACTGGTCCGAATCAGCTGAATCCCACTCCTGATATACCATCTTCTCCTTGATTGTGTACCAATTGTGGGTGGATTGTGTACCACCTTACATTCCCTCAACAACTGAGCCCTGTCCTTTGATGCATGAAAGGCTTCCACGGGGAAAAGGGTGTCCCATTCTCCAGAAGGTAGGACAAAAAGCAATGGGTGGAAGGTCATCAGAGGAAGTCCCTAAGTTTCCTGACAGTGAGAACTATTAAAGAATGATATTGCTTGCCTCCTGGAGTTATGGGTGCTCCATCGATGGAGGCCTTCAGGAAAAGTTTGGACAACCAATCCGAAATGGTATGAGGCCTCCTGCCTTGGGCAGGGGGTAGATCTAGAAGACCTCCGTGGTGCCTTCTAACTCTATGAGTCTATGATAATCTGATACTTGATTAAGAGCTCAGCCTCTAATGAAGTATGAGTTTCATCCGTAGTAGTTGGCACACACAGCTCCCTCCTTTATGATGACGATGGTTTTCTTCTGACAATGCAAGTTGACTTAAGGCAGAAACTCCAAGCCCTTGCATTAAAGGAAAAAGCTGCCCATTAATTATGCTACACCTAAAGTAATGGTTTAGCAAAAGACGTGTAAATCGTAAACGCTGCTGGAAGATAAATTGTATCTGTTTAGAAGTTAAAGCTTTTATGTGCCTGGGAGCAATTTTTCAATCATCCGCGGCGCAGAAGAACAAATTAAAGCCATTACTGATCAGGTCCGCAAGATGGCAAATGCAATTCTGCATTTTGCCAGCAGCAAAAGTTACAATTTTGTACCTGCTGGTATATCAGTATTTTTTTAAAAAAAAAAAACGTTCAGAAGTCTTTTGCTTTACAGGTAATCCTTGACTTAACGATCACAATTGGGGCCAGATTCCCAGTTGCTCAGCAAAGGGAGACGTCACAGGATGGATTCTCTCAACCACCACAATCACGGCACTCACCGTTGTTAAAGGGATCTCCCAGGTTGTTAAGCAGGCAGAATGAAGGAGTTGCCTGCTGGGGGATTTCAGCTCTCTAGCGTGAGCGGTACAATGGACTTCCAGAAAGATCAGAAGACAGTACAGATAGTCCTCGATGTATGACCCCCAACATTTCCATTGCTAAGCAAGAGTTGTTAAGTGAGCCATGCCCCCATTTTACAATCCTTTTTTGCTATGATTGTTAGGGGAAACCACTTCAGTTGTTAAGTGGATCATGTGGTCCTTAAGTGAATCTGGCTTCCCACCTTGACTTGGCTTGTCAGAAGCTCCCTGGGAAAGTTGAAAAGGACAGTCCCAGAATGCTGGGACATTGTAAAGACATGTCAGTCACCGGTTTGGGCTGGTTCGGATGAATAGGTACTAACTCGCCCGGACATGTTACCGTACCGATTCTATCCTGGGCATCTTTATTATTTGTTCTGTACATGCGCAGAACATTCTTCATTGGAAAAATGCAATTTTCCCCCTTTTTTAATGGTGTGCGCATGGCAGTCCCAGTTAGGTCCCAGAGATGGGCTGTTTTTGGCAAAAACAGAGGCATTTTTCCCTTCCCCCAGCCTCCAGAAGCACTCTGCAGGCTTCGGCAGGGCTGGGGGAAGGGGAAAATGCCCCCGCTTTTGTGAAAAACAGCCCATTTTCCGCCCATTTTTTGTAAAAATGGGGGCATGGAGAGGGCCCGCCTGTCAAAACTTTTCGCCACCGATTCGGTGGGCATGGCTTGGTGAGGGGGCCATTGTGACTGAGTGTGCGTGAGTGATGTCAAGTTGGCCACACCCACTCAGTCACATGCCCCTCCACCTAGCCACGCCCACCGAGCCGGTAGTAAAAAAAAATGAAACCCAATTCCTGAAGCAGGCCACTTATCATAATAGTTTGTTCAAGTTAGTGTACATTTTTGCTTCCCTCATCTTCTCTATTTTAGTTGTATGAGTAGTCTCCACTTATTTATCCAACCAAATAGGTGAAATATATGTTAAGGGATGGTGGACTGGAAGAAAATGAGTGTGATTTTAAAATTGGAGGAAGATACTTCCAACAAGTAGCGCTGTGCTGATGACAGGACTCTGACAGCTGGAAATGAAGAAGATCTCCGGGTTCTAGTAATAAAAGTCAAGCAGCACAGTGAGAGAAAAATCCTAAAATTAAATATGAAGAAGATCAAAGCAATGACAACAGGTGGAGCAGCCAGCCTTAGAAGTGACAATGAAGAAGACGCAATGATGGGTAGCTTCTGCCTGATAGGATTGTTGGAAGAGATGTCCATCTGAGTCAGTGGTGAAATTCAAAATTTTTTACTACCAATTCTGTGGCCGTGGTTTGGTGGCCGTGGCTTGGTGGGCATGGCAGGAGATGGATAGTGCAAAATCCCCATTCCCGCCCCACTCTAGGGCCAGCCAGAGGTGGCATTTGCTGTTTCTCCGAACTACTCAAAATTTCCACTACCAGAACCTGTCAGAACCAGCTGGATTTCACCCCTGATCTGGGTTCAGTTCCAAGTGGGAAGAAAGACACTGGAAACATGGAGGGTGATTGGAAAGACAATTTAATGGTGGACAGGACTACATGGCTTGAGGTCTTGGGCAATCGAGCACAAGAGTAAGAGCGAGAGAGAGATTTATACCCTCCTTGGGCTTTGAACTTGCTTCCTATTCCTGTGAAAGAAGTGTATTCTGATTGGTTGTCAGAGTCCCATGGGGCCATGCAGGGTTAACTTTGCAGGTTGCCTTGAGTCCCAGGCTTGGTTGAATCTTGCTGGGTGATGTAATGAAGGGACTTTGGGCAATTCCTATTATGTTTAATAGCTTTGTCCTGGTTTGGATCTTGAGTGAGGGCCAAAGGTGGGTCCCTACCGGTTCGGACCGGTTTGGCTGAGTAGGTAATAACTCGGCAGGACATGCCCCTGAACCAGTTCTATTGGTGGCGTCATAGGCACCACCATCTTGTTTTTTGCTTCTGCGCATGCGTGTGTAGCGCGCGCGTGCCTGCAGCGCACCCCTGAGCAAACTGGCAGTAACACAAGCCGGAACCTACCCCCGGTGAGGGCTAATCCTATCACCCTGGAGCTCAAGGTCTTTTCTCTTGTAGATAAGATGGCACCAACATATCCTCTGGGGCTGTGTTTCTGTGTCCCTTAAGATTTCTATTTCCCTCTTAGGGGAAATATTTTGCCTTTTTAATATTTTCTAGAATATTTCATTCTCTTAGTAGAGGGGTGGGTGCCAACTTTCTACAGGATCAACCATTAACAGTAAAGGCACAAGTGGTGAAGAAATCACAGGCTAGCCAAGATCAGAAAATGAAGGCCATAGAAAAAAATACTGTTAGTCCTCAACTTATGACCACAATTGAGCCCAAACTTTCTGTTACTAAGCCAGATAGTTGTTAAGTGAGTTTCCCCTCAATTTCCCCACCTTTCTTGCCACCGTTGAATGACTGCAGTTGTTAAGTTAGTTACATGGTTGTTAAGTGAATCTGGCTTCCCCATTGATTCTGCTTGCCAAAAGGTCGCAAGAGGGAATCACATGACCCCGGGACACTGCAACAGTCATAAGTACATGCCAGTTGCCAAGCTTCCAAATTTTGATCATGTGACCAAACAATTGTTGCTAATGTGAGAGTGAAAATGGTCATAAGTCACTTTTTTCAGTGCTGCTGTAACTTTGAATAGTCGCTAAACGAATAGTTGTAAGTCAAGGACTACCAGTAGATTGTTATGGAGAAAATCTATTGATGTGATAGCCAAGAGTCAAAAATGACTTGATGGTTCATCGATCAATAGGTTTAGAATTGTAAATAGTTTGCTTGCTTACTGTAAGGTATTTTTAGTATTTTAAATGAAGTTTCATGTATTTGTTTAATGCTAATATCAGTGATTGTTGCAGTGATTGTTCTTTGTTATTTTTTTATGTTTAAGTCTGTGAAGGAAATTATGAAGCAATAAATAGATTAATTCCGGTAGCTGCTTTAATCTTGTTCTTGAATGCTTCATTTTTATGTATACTATACTTCTGCCACTTTTTTAGGCTTCAATTTAGACTTTGGAACGGTTTTCTTTGTATTGTGCTTGCCAAAAAGCTATTAACTCAACAAAGCTAATAATCGTCAGAACTGAAATGGCCTTAAAATAGAATTTAGATGAAAATTGAGGCATAAAATCCTAATGTATGGCCTTGAACTAAGATGGTAATCTAAAAAATACTAACTTAAATCAATATATCTTATTTGAATAGAAGAGCCACATGTTGACTTGCTTTTGATTAATACCGTGTGGATTTGTAGGGACTTTTCACGTCTTTTTATTTTCTGGATTTTTAAAAATTTCTTCCACAGAAGTGTTCATTTTCCAGTGTTATTGTTCATTTAGAAAATCAATCGGAGTAGAAAGTTTGGCTCAAAATGTACAGAAGCTATGAGTAAAGCATGCTTGTTAAGGGAAAACGGATGTTAGCAGGTCATATATATTGCACTAACTTGGTGGAAGGGTAAAAGTTTGACTTCTAGTAGCAATGAAAATTGATCTCGTGAAAAGAGGAGATGAGCTAATCTCGCAGTTTTGCCCATGAAATAAGTTTAGTAGCTACTAGAACAGGCTTCTCCACCAGGTATGAAATTAATCTGCCTTTGCTACCGGTTTGCAAATGTGAGCGTGCATGCACAGACGTCAGGACCTTCCACGCATGCGCAGAGCGTCAAAAACGGAACGTGATTACATCCGGGCGGATGGGTGGAGCCTCCCACCGCTCCCGCTACTGGTTCACCAGAATCGGATACAACCGTCTGAATACCACCACTGGTCTCCACCCTTGGCAACTTTAAAACTTGGGGACTTCAACTCCCAGAATTCTGCAGTCAGCCATGCTTTTTCTGATAATTGAATAGACTGATTTGCCACAAGGAGATCTGATTATATCCCATACAGCATTTCTTTCTTTTGCTGATTCTCTTTGCTTGTTCACAATTTGGCCCAATAGCCCAATATTTGGGGAAGACATCCGACTTTTATTAATTATTAATATTTCATGTTTTCTCCCCCACCCCTCAAGTCCATAGGCTTGACTTCCCTCTGCTATTTGAGTAGCTTTTTTCTACTGATGTTTTTCCCATTTTATTTTAGTCCTTTAAAAGTTTTCATTCATTCCCATGGATCAACTATGTAAAAAAGATGTGGAGACTCTAGAAAGAGTGCAGAGAAGAGCAACAAAGATGATTAGGGGACTGGAGACTAAAACATATGAAGAACGGTTGCAGGAACTAGGTATGTCTAGCTTAAGAGAAAGAAGGACTAGGGGAGACATGATAGCAGTGTTCCAATATCTCAGGGGTTGCCACAAAGAAGAGGGAGTCAAACTATTCTCCAAGGCACCTGAGGACAGAACAAGAAGCAATGGGTGGAAACTAACCAAGGAGAGAAGCAACTTAGAACTGAGAAGAAACTTCCTGACAGTTAGAACAATTAATCAGTGGAACAGCTTGCCTCCAGAAGTTGTGAATGCCCCAACACTGGAAGTCTTTAAGAAGATGTTGGATAGCCATTTGTCTGGAACGGTATAGGGTTTCCTGCCTAGGCAGGGGGTTGGACTAGAAGACCTCCAAGGTCCCTTCCAACTCTACTATTGTATTGTATTGCATTACTGTATTGTATTGTAACTAAAATGGCTGCCAACAAATTCAGGCTTCTTGCTATATCTGGCACACATAACTTTATGCAAGTTGCATAAATTATTTTGGCTTCACGACAAACAAGTTCCTGCACAGAATTTCACTCTTAAGAGAGGATGGAGCATGGTGGTGTCTTTATTGCTCAGAGGTTTTTTTTAATGCTTAGATCTGACCCACGGGGCCACCCTGGAAACAGCGAAGGACCGGCTCGCAGGGCCTCTGCACGACCCTTCCAAGCTCCATTTTCAGCTGCAACAGCATCCTGCAGCCCTCTGCCAGTAAAAATGGAGCCTAGGCAGGCTACACACGGCACCCTTGAGCTCCAATTTCATTGGCAGGGAGCTGCAGGAGGCCATTGCAACCAAAAACAGCCCTGGCACACCATGCATGCCCCCCCCCCCCAAGCTCTGTTTTCACTGGCAGAGGGCTACAGGAGGCCATCACTGCTGAAAACGGAACCTCGACGAGTGATGTTGAGCTGGCCACACACAGACCCAGCCACCACCCCGAGGTCAAACAGAATTCTGATGCGGCCCTCAATTGAGTTTGACACCGTTCTAGTGACATGTTCTGGTGTTAATGCACTCCAGTACTTGCTTGTTAGTCACTTTTTCTGTCTAAGGACAAGCCATTATATAGAAACCCTGTAAAGTAGGAGTCTCATATAATTTCAAGAAGGCTATGCATGATCCTAAAAATCAAAACAGATAATTCGTATCATGCTACGTTTTGTAGTGCGACTTCACTGTTGGATGAGATGAACCATTAAAATGGTGAATCATCTCTTCGAAGGTATATGGTTCTCTGCAGATGGTTTGGATTTCAACTCTGCCGAAGAACTAAAGACCCTGGTAAAAAGTTGAAATGTTGACATTATATAATGGTAATGTGGGATAGAATTACACTGAAGGAAATTAACTTCTTATCCTTCTGCCCAGTTATTAGAGCTGTCATCTTCCTTTGCAGCTAAGACAATTAGCCAACAGACAGATCCAAAATGTTATTGTTGTCGTGCAATATGGCTGCAAATAATCAAGCACTGTTTGTATTCTGCCTCGCGTACGATCCACGTAATTACAGCCCTAAATTTTATTCAAGCGACAATTATAATGAAGCTGTGGCGCAAATGTTGGAAAGGTCACAAATTGATTTTTTTTTTTGGCACCAAAGCCAGAAGGCACAGGACTATTGTTGTTCTTGGAAAATGGTATGAACAATCATTACAGAAGGAATTGTTTGGGAATACACAACGAAAGCTTAGAATCTTTTATACAATTTGCTGAGGAGAAATAAAGGAAACCTATAGGCAAAGAGTTCCTTCTATTTCCAAGGCTTTTGTTAATAATGCATTTAATTTAATAGCTGGAACAATAAAGTCGATAATGGGCCAGAACTCACAGTGGTAGTTGATTGGTTAGAGAGTGCGGACTCCTGCATGAGGTAATCTACATTATGATTGGTTACTGGGAGTAAAAGGGGAGTTGCCTTTTCCCCCCGCCTTTTTTCTTCTGTGATGCTCTTCTGTGATTTACCTGACAATTTACCTCATGATGTAACAATGTGTCTATCTTATTTGATGTACATAGAGAAGTTAAATATAATTATGTATGTAAAACTACAAGTTCGTGTCAGCATTTCTGACTTCATTTAGGACACTTGTTGAGCAATTCCCTGGCAGCTTTTAATTTTAAAAGGTTATGAGACAGAAAACAATGTCTCCCCCCCCCCCCTCATTCTTAGTCCTGACAAAAGCACTAGCCAACGGGCATGACCACGTGCATTCAAGGGAGCATTTCAAATTAAAATAGAGACATCACTGGCCATTAATTCTAGAAGAGGGAACTGCCTGTTTTCTAGCGATGCCGTCGTGTTCTTTGAATCCTTAGAAAACGTGACTGTCCCTCAAAAAATAATCGGCTGGTGAATCAGCAGTTTGGCCTTCTAGCAAGAACATAACCTGGGGAAATCATAATACTCTGGAAAGTGCCTTGACTTTTTGAATGTTTTCAAACGCGAGGCTAAAATAATTCTTCTCCTGAATCTCAAATTTATCTTCATTAATTATTTCTGTATGGGAGGAAATTGCCTCAGAGTATCACATTTTAATTCAGGGGAAACAAATAAAAAAGGTTGGCAGTTACTGGGAGAAAAAGTATATCACTGGTTCAAAGCACTCAATACTTTTGTGCTTTACTACACCTAGTCCTCCATTTACAACCAGAATTGACCCCCCAAATTTAAGTTGTGAAGTGAGCTTTGCCCCATTTTACGACTTCTTTTTCCCATATTTGTTAAGTGAATCACTGCTGTTGTTAAATTAGTAACATGGTTGTTAAGTGAATCCGGTTTCTCTGTTGACTTTGCTCATCGGAAGGTCGCAAAAGGGGATCAAATGACCCCGGGACACTGCAGCCGCCATAAATATGAGTCAGTTGCCAATTTTGAATTTTGATCACGTGACCATGGGGGTGCTACAGTGGTCCTAAGTGTGAAAAATGGTGGAATCATTTTTTTTAAAAAATGCCATTTTAATTTCAAGTCAACAGTTCAATGGAAATAATATAGCATGCAGATTCTGAAGAACAATGCAAGTAGTCTTCGACTTACAACAGTTCATTTAGTGACCATTTGAAGTTACAACAGCACTGGAAAAAATAACAATTTTTCACACTTATGTCCATTGCAGCATCCCCATGGTCACATGATTTACATTTGGCTGCTTGACAATTGGTTCGTATTTGTGACGGTTGCAGTGTCCTGGGGTCATGTGATCCCCTATTGTGATCTTCTAGCAAGCAAAGTTAATGGGAAAGCTAGATTCACTTACACCGGTGTGACTACTTTGACAACTGCAGTATTTCACTTAACAAACATGGTAGGAAAAGTCGTAAAAAGGGGCAAAACTCACTTAACAAATTTCTCACGTAGCAACACAAATTTTGGGCTTAATTGTCATCGTAAATCAAGGACTACCTTTATAGGATCAAACAATTATGTAGAAGGAAAATAAGCAATTAAAACACACCATGATTCCGAAGATAAGGTTATAGATAAGAAGTTGGGGGTGTCCCAACACTGGAGGTTTTTAAGACAAGTTCGGTCAGCCATTTTTCTGGAATAATACAGGACTAGAAGACCTTCCAACCGTGTTATTCTGTGATATACTTTTGCACAGCACTTCATTCTCGCTCACTTGTTGTAAAACAAAACCTACCAAATTTTTGGGAGTATAAGACGCACCTCCCCCCCCCAAAAAGAGGGTGAAAATCTGGGTGCGTCTTATACACAGAATACAGCATTTTTGGCCTACCAAAACCCCGTCCCCCTTTGCAAAAATGGGTGTGCAGAAGGTTTGGGAGGCTTGCAAAGGTTTTTTTGCTCATTTTTGCCCCCCCCCCCGGCTCCCAGGAGCACTTTACAAGCCTCCCAAAGCTCTGCATGCCCCCTTTTTTTCTTTTTGCAAAAAGTGACGCAGGCAGAGGTTTTGGGAGGCCTGCAAAATGCTAAAACTTTTTTTTTTATTTACCTCTTCAAAATGACGGTGTGTCTTATACTCTGCTGCATCTTATAGTCCGAAAAATACATTACCTTATTCTCCTGCACAACATCAATCCGATCACGCAAATCCATGATAGGAGTACCCGGCATCCGAATGGAGAGGCGGCAGATCTGCTGCCCTCAAGCCAAGTACCGCAAATAAATCAACGTTGTGTCAGCCAGATATGGAATACCTTTTCATATAAAAAAGTGATGGATTTCTGAGTGAAAAGGGGCAAGACAAAGGCAAGGAAATAAAGCTGAATCAAATCAACAAAGCACTGTATATATAATATATATAAAAGTCTGAGAACATATAGAGGAGGACAGATTAACTCTTGCATTGGGCACTGCAAAAGGAGAGGTCACTACAGGAAGGAAAAAAATCCACAATAAAGTTGGCCTTTATTGTCCCAATAATAAGAAGCAATAATATCTTGGGGAGGACTGTGCTGGTGGCTGCCTATGCCAAATATCCATGATGGTGAACCTGTGGCATGGGTGCCACAGGTGGCACAAAGAGCTTTCTCTGTGGGCATGCAAGCCGTCGCCCCAGCTCAGCTCTACCGTGCATGTGTGCACACCTCCCTCTTGCCAGCTGATTTTCGGGTCTCTGCTGTGCATGTGTGGGGGCATGCGGGAGACATGTGCATGCATAGGAGGGCAGGGAGGGTCCCGTGTGCATGTGTGTGGGGTGCAATGCGCCCCCCATGGCCCATTTTTGGTCCCAGGAGCCTGCACGGAGGCCTTCTAGGCCCAAAACAGGGCATGGGGGTCGCATGCATATTCATGGGGGGGCAGGGGACCGCAGGGGGTCACTTGCACATGCGCCGGGGGCAGGGCACACTGGGTGTCAAACACGCATTGAATTATGGGTGCGGGCGCGCACTTTTGGCACACGATGATGATATTGTTCACACATGGATGCCAGAACTTGCCTAATACAGGTAGTCTTCAACATCCATGATGTTGGATAGCCATTTTTTCTGAAACTGTATAGGGTTTCCTGCCTAGGCAGGGGGTTGGACTAGAAGACCTCCAAGGTCCCTTCCAACTCTGCTATTGTATTATACAACAGTTCATTTTGTGACTGTGCCAAGTTACAACAGCACTGAAAAAAGTGAGCTATGACCGTATTTCACACTTACGACCGTTACAGCATCCCCGAGGACAGTGATCAAAAGTGAGACCCTTGGCAACTGACTTACATTTATGGCGGTTGCAGTGTCCCAGGGTCATGGGCAGAGGTGGTATTCTGCCAGTTCACACTGGTTTGGGAGAACCGGTAGTGGTGGTGGTGTAAGGCTCCGCCCACCCACCTTGACTTCATCAAGAACCTTCTGCGCATGCGCTCCCGCTACCAAACCGGTAGTGAAGAAAATCGAATACCATCTCTGGTCATGTGATCCCCTTTTGCGACCTTCTGACAAGCAAAGTCAATGGGGAAGCCTGATTCCCTTCACAACTGTGTCACTAACTTAACTGCAGTGATTCACTTAACAAGTAGGGCAAGAAAGGTCATACAATGGGGCAAAATTCATTTAAATGTCTCGCTTAGTGACATAAATTTGGGGCTCCATTGTGGTTGTACGTTGAGGATACCTGTAATAGATCCATACACACTGCAATCTTGCTTCCAACTTCGTGAACGTCTTTCAATATCAACCAAGTTTTACTGATGCATGGAAAAGGAAGAGCACAAAGGGAAGACTCTGTGCCAAATTTCATTGAGATTCTCCAGCCGCTGCAATAAAAGGAATTAGCATGAGAAGGAGCACAAAGTTGTCTGAAGCGGACAGCGGAGAAAAAGGAAGAAAAACGAACTCCACGTGACTCCGTAGAATAATTGATTTCAGCAATAAACTGATTTGTTAAATAAGGCAGTAAGCAAGCACAAATAAAAATGCTCAAACAGCACTTTTATTTTATTTTTTAACACAGCCTTTCCAACTTTGCTTTCATTAGCAAATGACAACGCTTGATCAGATCTTATTATCATCTCATCTGGATAATATCTAATCATATTCAAGTACATCAGGAAAAATAATAATAAAAAGGAAATAGTGCTGTGTTTAATAAGATGACAATGACAGAAACCAATGACGTAGAAGAATCTCTACTGGCCTGAATCAGTATTATAAAGTGTTCTGACCTAAACTTCCTGAGAAAGCATAAATCACAATCTTAGTCCCAAAAATCCTCTTTTATTTTTACGGCTGTGAATTATGGTCATTAACACTCCGCAAGGCTTCACAAACAGTCTGTGAAGATTCCAACAGATGTCTGCTCGAGTTGCCAGTCTTTCGGGAGAATGTTGATAAGCACCCAAATTATCTCCCTTGGAATGCGGCCAGAGACCTAATTGCCAAATGCAGAGCAAGGCCAAACTTAGCACAGAGTCAAACAGAACTTTTCAAAGCTTCAACCGATCAGATGAACTAATTGCTTCCTGCAAAGGCTCACGTCCCGTTCGTTCCTCTTTTATCTCTTACGGGAGGGGCCAATAATCTCCAAGCCTTACTCCCAAGTCGACCCTGTTTTCTTAATTGTTCTTGCCTTCTGACAGCTCTGCACATGCAAAGACTGGGAACAGGCTCCCGCTGTTCTTCTGCCTCACTGATGTCAGACTCTGGAGGCTCCGGAGGCAGCAAATACCATATTTTTTGGAGTATAAGACACACCGGAATATAAGATGCACAATTTTTTTAAAAAAACTAGGTAGGTAGATAGAGGAATAGGGAGGGAGAGAAAGAAAGAGAAATACGGTAGGTAGGTAGGTAGGTAGGTAGGTAGGTAGGTAAAGGGATAGAGAGAGAAATAGAGAGAGAGAAATACAGTAGGTAGGTAGGGAGAGAGAATGTGTAGGTGGGTAAGTAGAGGGATAGTGAGAGAGAAATAGAAAGAGATAGAGAGAGAGGGAAATACACTAGATAGGTAGGGAGAGAGAGAATAGGTGGGTAGATAGAGGGATAGAGAGAGAGAGAAATACCGTAGAGAGGGAGGGAGGGAGAGAGTAGGTAGGTAGGTAGATATTTCCAGGTGTATTTATCCATGTGCTGGAGAAGGAAATCGCTGACAAACCTTAAGACTTTGTTTCTGCTGGTACAGCACTTGATCAATGTAATTCTCATCAATTAAACAGCTTTCCAAAAGAAAAAAAAAGTTTTTGCACTCTGCAAATCTCTGAAAAACGGGGCGTGTTTCGCAAAAACGGGCCTGTTTTTTTTTTCAAATAAAAGGCATGAATAGCCTTGGGGAGGCTTGCAGAATGCTCCTGGGGAGGTGGGGAGGGCCAAAAAAGAGCAAAAAACAGCCCGTTTCTTGCTCATTTCTGCCCTCCCAGCCCCCAGGAGCACTCTGCAAGCCCCCCCCCCCCCCAAGGCTATCCAAGGCCATTTTGGTGAAGGGGGCGGGGCTTCAGGAGGCAAAAAATACTGTATTCGATGTATAAGATGCACCCAGATTTTCAGCCTCTTTTTTGAGAAGAAAAGATGTGTCTTATACTCTGAAAAATACGGTAACTACCAGATGGCCCTGGCCCCTCTCTGCCTCCGATGCAGAGCCCTTGTTCGAGCCTTCCCCAGACTCCAGGACTGGTCCATGTTCCTCCCCAACCTCCTCACTGTCCGACTCTGCGGCCAGATCCACATGCTGCCGGTGGGCCACAACATAAAGGCCCATAAAATAGAACCCTGCATGCATTCATCAAGTATTTATATCAATTAGGTGATTTTGTTGTTAGTTGGGAAGTCGTGTCCGACCCATCGTGACCCCATGGACAACGTTCCTCCAGGCCTTCCAGTCCTCTACCATCCTCTGGAGTCCATTTAAGCTCATGGCTGCTGCTTAAGTGACTCCATCCAGCCACCTCATTCTCTGTCGTCCCTTTCTTCTTTTGCCCTTAGACTTTCCCAGCATGAGGCTCTTCTCCAGCCAAGCTCGGAGAGCACAAAAGAACCAACCATTTAAGTATCACTGCCAATCAACGGAGTCACAAACATCTCAGAATTGTGGTTTTCAAACCACACTATACATGCACCCTTAATAGTGTCTGCACGTTTGCACCATAGGTTTCTAAATAAGAAAGGGGATTAAAATGCTAAATGCAGTCATAAAACATTTATGGAGAAGATGAGAAGCTGCTTGACTCCTTCACCAGATGCCACGAAACAGCTTTAAAAAAAACTCTTATTATTTCTTTTTTTCAAATTATTTTGGTCTTTATCATTTTAATGCAGTCTTTTTGCTTATTGTTTCGGTCCAGGAAACAAAGCTGAGTGACCGGGGCTGTTGCCATTTCGTTTCCACAGGAGCTGGTGGTAGGCAGCCCAAGGAATCTCGGAAAGGAAGCATATTACTTTTTCTCTTAGTTAGTTCAACCCCGTTCTGAAGATCTGCCTCAATTTCCTCTTCTTGTCATCTGTGAATGATTTTTGAGGGCTCTGAGGAAGTCTGCGGACCTGCCCCCGAGCACAAAGGGGGGGGGGGGAGAAAAGAAAAATCTAATCGGCAGAACTGCTCTCAGCACAAACCATCAGCGCTAGTTAGTTTGGCCCTGGCAGTTTTGCGCACAGGGAATTGAAGTGTAAATTCTGGAAGAAATTGGGCTGGCAGTTAGTTGGAGCATGCAGGCAAATTCGCAGGAGGAGAGATCGGTTTTCTCTCCGAGGTTCATGAGATGCCCCAGGGTGAGGGCAAATAGTGCAAGAATGGGAGGCACGCTTAGCTAACAACCCCAGTGTAAAAGAAACACAAAGGCTAGTAATCTGAGATCGCCCATCATTTCAGCTTCGGCTTTAAATCTCAGTTTTTCATCCCAAAGAATGAAAACCCCTGAACAATCTGTCCGAGTTTGTGTGGCAGAAATTAAAATCCAGAAAGCACACACAGATAATTGATTCAGCTGGATTCATTAACTTCTTTATATGCATAAGAATAGATGAATAAATGTACAATACCAACAAGTGGTTCTTCCAAGTAAGCACAAGGCAGGAGAGTTACAAGGAAACACAAGCAGTTAGTTTCATATCAGCAGACAATCCCAGACAGACTGCTAAGTTTACTTCTCAGAGCAGCAAACTGCTCACGTTTCTGTTCTCAGCTAAACCACACCCAGACTCCAAGCTTAAGTTTCTGTTTCAATTCTCTGCACAGACTCAGATCTTTTTAAGCTCCCATTGGCTGACTTGGTTGCTATGCCTATTCATTGGCTGACCTTGTTCCCATGTCTCTCTCAGTCATGAATATTTTAACACAGTCTATGAGTCCGGCTGGACAATATGCCAGCTTGCCTTTTGAAATATACCAATGGCAGGAGTTTGGAACAATTTTAGATGCAAATATTTGTGGAGATTCCCAGTCATCCAGGACATGGTTGTCCCAAAGGAACTTTTTCAAAAGGCAGCTGGACTTTGTCCTTGAAGACATTTCGCTTCTCATCCAAGAAACTTCTTTAGTTCTGACTGAACAGTGGGACATGGAAGGATTTATATTTCTTGCAGTCATCTGGTCGTTAGTATTCTTTCTGAGAGTCATTGAGACCACTTGGACGTTTATTTGCGTCCTCAGGGTTTATTCAGGTGCACCCGAGGACACAGATAAACCTCCAAGTGGCCTCAACGACTCTCGGAAAGAGTGTGAATCCAAGGAATATAAATTCTTCCATCCTCCAGAACTGAAGAAGCCTCTTGGATGAGAAGCAAAATGTCTTCAAGGAAAAACAAAGTCCAGTTGCCTTTTGAGATGCAAAGGTAGCCCCAATTCTCCTGTCGTTCATGTATCACCTCTTATCTTTGTCATAATAGTGAGGGTTTATAATGTTCAAACATTTTTAAACAATATATATAGATAGATAGATAGATAGAGGGAGGGAGGGAGGGAGGGAGGGAGGGAGAGAGAGAGAGAGAGAGAGAGAGAGAGAGAGAGAGAGAGAGAGAGAGAGAGAGAGAGAGAATAAAAGCTTCCCGTCTTTGTTGAATCAGTGGGTTGGAGATGAAAATGACATTTGAATTTCTGCCCTTGAATTTGCAATATAATCATCTGGATACCAGCCTTTCTGAAAAGCATTAATATTCCTCTTTAGATCCATTAGCATACATATGGAAATTAGTTCCAGAGTTCGCACGCCTGAATTGGATGGTGTAAGACACTAATTTGAAATTTCAGAAAAGCGAAAAACCAAGATGGCCTTCTGTAACAGATACATTAACTACATAGTCTGAAAAAGAAGAGCTTGATAGCAACAACAGATTACAACTTTGTCAGATATTGATACTTACCAATACAGCAACACTTACTAGCCTGTGGCGTGCACACATTCACACACCCACCCACACACACACATACAAGTAACCCTCAACCTAACAATTGATCCCAAAATTTCCATTGCTAAGTGAGACAGTTGTTAAATGAGTTTTACCCCATTTTATGAGCCCTCATCAGAGCCTTCCCCAGACTCCAGGAGTGGCCCATGTTCCTCCCCAACCTCTCACTGTCCAAATCTGCTGCCAGCTCTTCTGGCTGCTGGTGGGCCACAGCAATTTCCGTAAAGTTGCTTCTTCACAAGTTGTAGCCCGTGGAACGGTTGGCAGGTTTAAAGCCAGGCAAATGCCAAGCTGAAGGATAAATAGATGTAAAACCGAGATGTCTCGGTAAGAGCGAGAGAACAGATGTGTGCTTTTCACTGACGCTTGAATCGAAATGAAGTTTCAATAAAGGAGAGGCTGTAACCAAAGACGCAACAGCAGGCACTGATAACATCTCCTAACCTACAATGGTGCTTAAAATTTGGAAAGGAGATGGATGTAAAGCTCCAGAAATATGAATCAAGGGAGACTGATGGCTTGTAGAGACCGTAACATTTCTAGTGACTCATCCTTGTTTTCATCCTAAATTGTAGTTGAGAGAGTAAGGAATGTGCAGCAGCATCCCTGCAGTTATTATGAATGTGTTACTGTGGAAAGACTATTTCGGACTCTGGTAAGAGTGCAGAGAAGAGCAACAAAGAGAATTAGGGGACTGGAGACTAAAACATATGAAGAACAGTTGCAGGAACTGCGTATGTCTAGTTTAATAGAAAGAAGGACTAGGGAGACATGATAGCAGTCTTCCAATATCTTAGGGGTTGCCACAAAGAAGAGGGAGTCAAACTATTCTCCAAGGCACCTGAGGGCAGGGCAAGAAGCAATGGATGGAGACTAAGTAAGGATAGAAGCAACTTAGAAGTGAGGAGAAATTTCCTGATGGTGAGAATACTTAATCAGTGGAACAACCTGCCTCCAGAAGTTCTGGGTGCTCTTAACACTGGAGGTTTTTAAAGAAGAGATTGGATAACTATTTGCCTGAAATGGTACAGGGTCTCCTGCTTGAGCAAGAAGGTTGGTCTAGAAGACCTCCAAGGTCCCTTCCGACTCTGTTATTCTGAATAACAAATCACATTAGTTTGCTTATCTGCGGCCAGCTTTCAAAGAACTTTGATTGTATGATATTTCAAATTTCTCTCTTCCTTTCTGGAAACATGCAATGTTCATGCTTTTTTTTTTAAAAAAAAAGAAAACCCTGTTAATAAACATAAACGTCAAATCTCTGCTTCCTCGCAATCCTATCAAGAGTCTGGAGCTTTTGGCTTTTAGAATAACTGCACAGCGAAACAGAGATGGAGCTAGCGTTGAATTTAAAAGAATAGGCCCAGTTGCGCCTCTGGAGAATTGGCAACAAGCCTGCTATGACAGCTTTTATTGGTGGGAGCGGCTTTTGTAATAACTGCATAATTGAAGAACTATCTGACTGTTCAAAAAAAAAAAAAAGGAAGGCATTGAATGATGTGATAAGAAACTCAGGTGAAGAGGTGAAACCGTTCTGTGCTCTAACAAAATGAAATACCTAAAATAATGACAGCGACTTGATTGCAACTAGAATTTCATAACACAGGAATAATGGTTTCGTTTCTGTCCTTCAAGTTTTCTCTCCCCGGGATTGTTGGCATAAATAGCAGCTTTATTTCTTATGGAATTCTTGGCTTTGGGGATGGATTATGCTAATGGCTGCACATCAGATAGTGAGACTCTAATATATATATGTATTTGTGTTACATATGTATATACATATACATGAGAAATAGATAGATAGATAGATGATAGATAGAGAGAGAGAGAGAGAGAGAGAGAGACAGAGACAGAGAGAGACAGAGACAGAGACAGAGACAGAGACACACAGAGACAGAGACACACAGAGAGACAGACAGTTACAGTTTGGTCTAGACCAGGGGTGTCCAAACTTGGGAACTTTAAGACTTGCGGACTTCAACTCCCAGAATTCCCCAGCCAGCTGGCTGGGGAATTCTGGGAGTTGAAGTCCACAAGTCTTAAAGTTCCCAAGTTTGGACACCCCTGGTCTAGTGGTTAATGCACCAGGCTAGAAATGGGAGACCAAGAATTCTAGTGCCATTTTAGGCCTGAAACCTGGTTGATTGACCTTGGCCAATCACCTGGGGATTGTGAGTTGTAGTTCAGCCCTAGGCATGAGATCCAACTGGGTGACTTTCTACCAGTGACTCTCTCTCTCTCTGTAACCCATCCATCCATCCATCCATCCATCCATCTACTCTCACACTCTCTCTCTCTCTCTCTCTCTCTCTCTCTCTCTCTCTCTCTCTCTCTCTCTCTCTCTCTCTCTCTCTCTCTCTCTCTCTCTCTCAACCAAACCACTTCACAGGGCCACCTTGAGTTATTTATAAAAATAATAAAGTCAAGAAAATAAACAGATAGAGAGACAGACAGATAGCACTTGCTTGCTTTTGCTATTCATTACTTTTAATGTAAAATATATCTACCTCCTGCCTATCTCCTGTAACATAAAGATTAATCATTCAGAAGGAAGGGAGATCACTTGTTAAGGAGCAGGCAATTCAAAGAGAAAATTGAAGAGAAGGAAGGATGGTCAGCAGAACTTCAGGAAGAGTCCTCGAATATGCAGTTCTATTCTCCATATCGGTACAAAGGATTGCGTGGATGTTGGCTATTGCCACATATTAAATGCGGCTGGTCTTTGACACCCGGTCAACTTTGAGAAGATTTCTGGTAGATCACGCTGGGAAAGTTGCCAGCTGGAGTTCTTAACAAGAACCTGTGCCAGTCACAGTAACACAAGCTGAGATAGATAGAGAAAGTATCTGAAGGTAGTTTGATATTTTTATATAAAAGGGAAAAAAACAGCCTCTATAGAAAGGACCAAATTCCAAGACCACAATGTTGTTTGCTAGATAGATGGATGGATGGATGGAGACAGACAGACAGACATATGGAAAGATAGACATAGAGAGAGATGAGAGACAGACAGACATACTGACAAATAGAGATGATGGATGGATAGATGGATGGATGGATGGATGGATGGATGGATGGATGGATGGATAGATAGATAGATGGATGATAGATAGATACTATAGATAGATAGATACGATAGATAGATAGATAGATAGATAGATAGATACTATAGATAGATAGATAGATAGATAGATAGATAGATAGATAGATAGATAGATGATAGATAGATAGATGATAGATAGATACTATAGATAGATGATGGATAGATAGATAGATAGATAGATAGATAGATAGATAGATAGATAGATAGATAGATAGATAGATAGATGATAGATAGATACTATAGATAGATAGATAGATAGATATATAGATAGATAGATAGATGACGAGAGAGAGACAGACATAGATACATACATAGATATAGATTACAGAAATAGTTTATACATACAGATATGGATAGATATAGATATAAAGATATAGATCAGGGGTGTCAAACTTGATTTCATTGAGGGCCGCATCAGGGTTGTGTTTGATCTCGGGGACCCGGGGTGGGCGTGACCAGCTCAATGTCACTTGTGTCAAGGGCACCTGTGGGGACCGGAGCGCTCTGCCAGTGAAAACTGGCTCCCGAACTCTGTTTTCAGCTGTGACAGCCTCCCGCATCCTTCTGCCGTTTTTGCTGGCAGAAGCACCACAGGACAGTGTTTTCCTGTTTCCAGGACCACCCGGCAGGCCAGATCTGGCTCCCGGGCCTTGAGTTTGACACCCTTGATATAGATCATAGATACAGATATTTAGTTTCGCCCTAAGTACAGCCAGAGAAAGTAGATGGCCAAGGCATATTTCTTTTACTTTTTATTACATTTGCTAATTGCTGTAGTTAGATCGTCTTTAACCTAGGAACTGTGGCACTCCTAGCATTTTCCATCTCCGATTTTTCTAAAGAAGAACCTTATGAAATACGTCAGATGAGAGAGAAAGTATGTGACCCAAATCTCCCAGTAAGCTTCCATGGCTGAGAGTAAATTTAAACTTGGATCCCCTCATCTTAATCAGAATCCTTAGCCTCTATATCCGTGATGGCAAATCTATGGCACATGTGCTATTGGCAGCATGGAGAGCCCTATCTGTAGGCATATGTGCCGTCGCCAGCTCTTCTGGTATCCGGCACTCTGGCCAGCTGATCTTCGCAGGCGCCAGAGTACCGGAAAACACCCCCAAAATAGACAAAAATCGGCATGCGCACACCGGCCAGCTGGTCTTCAGATTTCCGGTGTTGGCATGCACCTGCACGCACGTATGTTCCAGTTTGGGCACTTGGTGCCGAAAAGATTCGCCACCACAGCTCTATATAACACATGGGATTGGGATAAGAACTTGGCTGGTTGTAGTTATCCCTGGTTGGGAAGGGGATTTCGTTTGATTTGCATCCACCTGCCCTCCAGAGTGGTGCAAAAAAGTCTTCCCAGATAATGTTCCATTTTTTAAAAAAGCTACCGGTAGATAGCCTAGAGCAGTGATGGCAAACCTATGGCATGCGTGCCACAAGTGGCACGCGGAGCCATTTGTCAGGGCATGCGAGGCGCTGGCCAGCTGAGTTCACCTTTTTAAAAGCCATTTTTCGCTTTCCCCAGGCTCCAGAGGCTTTATAGGAGCCTGAGGAGGGCGAAAAGAGCCCGCCCCCCCGGAGGCTTCAGGGACCGTCCGGAGGCTTCCCTGAAGCCTTCGGAACGCTTAAAACCACCCTCCAAGCAAACCGGAACTCACTTCTGGTTTGCTCGGAGGATCCTTTTGAGCGCTCCGAAGGCTTCAGGGAAGCCTCCGGACGGTCCCTGAAGCCTTCAGAACACTTAAAACCACCCTCCGAGCAACCCGGAAGTCATTTCCGGTTTGCTCGGAGAGTGGTTTTAAGCATTCCAAAGGCTTCAGGGAAGCCTCCGGACAGTCCTTGAAGCCTCCGGAGGGCCTCCGGGGGGGGCGGAGGAGGCTCTTTTCGCCCTCCCCAGGCTCCTATAAAGCCCCTGGAGCCTGGGGAGGGCGAAAAAGCATGTAAAAATGGGAGGGTCACGCGTTGTGCATGCATGCGCACTGGGGGGGATCGTGCATTGCATTATGGGTGCGGCACGCCCGCACACGACCCCCCTGCGCTCCCCCCACTTGTGGCACGCGAGCCAAAAAAGGTTCGCCATCGCTGGCCTAGAGCAGAAGTCAGCAAACTGACTTCTGCGGCTCCCTGTTGCTCAAAATATGTGTCACAACCGCCAATGTACGACACCCTCTAACACGCGATTTATTGAACTTTTCGACCAACCGTGGATCAATCCAAGAAAAGTTTCAGAAGGAAACAGAATGTTTCATTCCAATACATACGCTAGTTCTGTGGGCGCTCAGGAAATAGTCAGGCACAAGAAGGATTTTGTGTCTCCCGGTGTTTTGTTTTCTGTGGGAAATGGGTCCAAATGGCTCTTGGAGTGTTTAAGGTTGCCGACCCCTGGCCTAGAGACAAAGCAGATAAAGAAGTATATTCGCTCTTGCCTGGGCATTAATGACATGCGCACTTTAGAAACAGAAAGCAGGATCACCCAGAGTTTGAAAAAGAAAAGTCAGGTGGTTTTTCCTTAAACCAGGGGTGTCCAAACTTGGCAACTTTAAGACTTGTGGACTTCAACTCCCAGAATTCCCCAGCCAGCTGGCTGGGGAATTCTGGGAGTTGAAGTCCACAAGTCTTAAAGTTGCCAAGTTTGGACACCCCCGGTTTAAACAATCAGGCTGTTTTAAAGTTTACAGCCATTAAGTGAATGCACTTTGCAATCGGGTTCAGTTAGTAACCCTGTTGTAACGTGACTCTGGCTTTCCCATCGACATCTGCTTCTCAGAAGGTCACCAAAGGGTATCACATGAGCCCGGGACAATGCAACCGTCGTAAATATGAGTCAGTTGTCAAATGCCTGAATTTTGCACCCGTGGCCCTGGGTATACTGCAAAGACATAGCTCACTTTTTCCAGGGCCGTTGTAACTTTGAACAGTCACTAAACAAATGTTGGTAAGTCGAGGATATATGTGGTGTGTATATATGCATGCATGTATGTATGTATGGTATATGTGGTACCTTGCTCAGTAGTAGTAACTGTGAAAGGGATCTTGGAGGCCTAGTGGACAACCATTTAAATATGAGCCAGCAGTGTGCAGCAGCTGCCAAAAAAGCCAACACAGTTCTAGGCTGCATCAACAGAGGGATAGAATCAAGATCACGTGAAGTGTTAATACCACTTTATAATGCCTTGGTAAGGCCACACTTGGAATACGGCATTCAGTTCTGGTCGCCACGATGTAGAAAAGATGTGCAGACTCTGGAGAGAGTGCAAAGAAGAGCAACAAAGATGATTAGGGGACTGGAGACTAAAACATATGAAGAACGGTTGCAGGAACTGGGTAGGTCTAGTTTAATGAAAAGAAGGAATAGGGGAGACATGATAGCAGTCTTCCAATATCTCAGGGGTTTCCACAAAGAAGAGGGAGTCAAATTAGAACAAGAAGCAATGGGTGGTAACTAATCCAGGAGAGAAGCAATTTAGAACTGAGGATAAATTTCCTGACAGTTAGAACAATTAATCCGTGGAACAACTTGCCTCCAGAAGTTGTGAATGCTCCAACACTGGAAGTTTTTAACAAGATATTGGATAACTGTTTGTCTGAAGTGGTGTAGAGTTTCCTGCTTAAGCAGGGGTTTTTTACTAGAGGACCTTCAAGGTCCCTTCCAACTCTGTTTTTCTGTTTGTTTGTTTTTCCTGAGGACTATCTTTGTACTGCAGCTGAGGAGAAAGGAAAGAAGAAAGCTAACTTTTATGCAGTTTGAAATCGGTAAAGTCAGCCTTTGAATATATTGATTTTTATTTTTCTAATAGGAAATGTCTTCCATTACTGTAGTCACCTAGGTAGAAAGTCAGAAAATTTCTATGTGGTTTTAATAACAATTTCAAGCATACACCTAAGTAGAATCAAATAGTTCCGGTGAATTGTCATTAAGAATTTAATGTGTGTTTGCCTCCTATAAGCCGAAATAAAATCATGCGACCTTGCTGCTGGAACTTTGATTTCTGATTTTAAAAGCAATCCCCTGTTAAGTTGTTCCCAGGGCAGATGTAGCCCGGGGAAATGAGAATTGCCATTAATTATATCTACCGATATGTGAAGTGAGTTACAAAGGTGAGCAACGTATAAGAATGACTTTTGTTGGATCCTGTAGCTTCCAAGGATATTATGCAGATTTATGCGAATAGCAAAATTGAATGAGTTTTTTTTTATAGACAAGAATAGTGATAGTTGGTTATTCCGTTAATAAGAATTCAGTGGTTTTACTTTCTCAATGTTCGACACTTTGAGGAAAAAAGTAATTTCATATTTAATAAAGAATTAACTTGTCTTTAGGAGCTTCTATCCCTGATTTGTCCCGTTGACATATAGCTTTAAAATTTATAACTTTCATTAGCAGAGTGTCAGCCTAACCAAAACACAGGGCAAAATTATAGATGAAATGAAGATGTGATAGTCTTTAAAACGGAAAGATGAACAAGATGTGAGTGAGGCCCAATTGGAGACATAATTTTGAAACAATCCTTCATAAAGAAAATGATTTCTCTATCGGGATCCTTTGTGTAGAAGATATTCCATAGGGCCCCTTAACATGTACGATCAGATGCAATTATATTTATTTAATTAGCTTGCTGGAATTCCAGAGTTCACTTTTGTTCTATCCTGTTTCCCTGAAAATAAGACCTCCCCAGATAATACACCCAATTGGGCTTTTGAGTGCATGCGCTAAAATAAACCCACCCCTGAAAATAAGACCTCCCTAGATAATAAGCCCAATCAGGATTTTGAGACCATGTGCTAAAATAAGCCCTCCCCGAAAATATTGCAACACAGCAGCAGCCATGAGGTGACCACGCTGACCGCCTCCCTCACCTTAAAAATAATAAGACCTCCTCGAAAATAAGGCCAAGCGCTTATTTTGGGGGTCAAAAAGAAACAAGACCCTGTCTTATTTTCTGGGAAATATGGCTTAGATTGAAGAAGGCCTCTCTGAAGTAGGTTAGTATCATCTGGTTTCAAAAACAGTTCACGTATGGGTAGTCCTCGACTTGCAACATTTCATTTTGTGACCATTTGAAGCTACTGAACCATGACAGTGCAGTGGTTAGAATGCAGTATTGCAGGCTAATTCTGCTGACTGCCGACTGCCAGCAGTTCAGTTCTCACTGGCACAAGGTTGATTCAGCCTTCCACCCCTCCGGGGAAGGTAAAATGAGGACCCGGATTGTTGGGGGCCATAGTCTGACTCTGTAAACTGCTTAGAGAGGGCTGCAAAGCCATGTGAAGCGATATATAAGTCTAAGCTTAAGTCCCTTTTGGGAGAGGGGGCGGTCTAGAAATTCGAAATAAAGTAAAGTAAAGTAAGCGCTATTTCTACAACACCGCTGAAAAAAGTGACTTATAACCATTTTCACACTTACGACCATTGCTTCATCCTCATGGTCATATAATCAGAATTTGGACGCTTGGCAAGTGGCATGTATTTATGTTTTAAACAAAGTTTTATTGGTTTTTTTTAGGGAAAAGAAAGGAAAGGGGTGGTGGAATGAGTTACAAATTTTGGCAGTTACAAATGTAGAAGGTGAAGTGGCATGTATTTATGATGGTTGTTGAGTCTTGGGATCATGTGATCCCCTTTTTGGGATCTTCTGGCAAGCAAACGCATATTCCCTTAACAGCCATGTTACCCCTATAATTCTGTTTTCTTTCCCAATTTATTTAGTTTTCTGTTTGTTTTTGTCTATATTCATTTTCTATCCAATGATAAAAACATCCCCATATTTTATAATGCTCCGATGCTTCCTTCCCTTTAATTGCCAACGTTAATCTGTTCATTTCTGCACAGTCTAATATTTTTTTAATTACCTCCCCCTCAGGGAATTTTTTTCCATTTTCCAATTTTGTGCAAATACAATTCTAGCTGCAGTTATTACACGAATGATCAAATATGTATTTTCTTTACTATATTTCTCTGGTAAAAATACCCAACAAAAACAGTTCCGGCTTTAAATCAATATGAGAAGTTGAATTAAAAGGCAATTGAAATGTAAAGGTAAATGGAAAGATTTACCTTTATAAAGAATATATTAAACATGATGTAAATGTTAAATATGATGACACAAAAATTGTACCCAGATGACACACTATAAGATTAATGATGTAAGAGTGGTCATGGAAACATTAAAAAAAAAATTACATTAAAAAAACAGCCATGTTACCAATTTAACAACTACACTGGCTTACTTATCAACAGTGACAAAAAAGGTCATAAAATGAGGCAAAACCTACTTAACAACTGCCTTGCTTTCCCACAGAAATGTTGGCCTCAATTGTGGTCGTAGGTCGTGGACTACCTATATAAAGGAGATTTTGAACAATGCAGCCCATTGACAAGTTGCTGAATTCAAAACTTCGAACGATGCCATAACCAAGGAAACAAGAAATGGCCATCGGGAAAACCAGGGGTGGGTTCCGGCTTCTTTTACTTCCGGTTCACTCAGAGACGCTTTTCGCGCGTGCGCTTAAGGCGTGCTATGCTTGCATACGCAGTAGTGAAAAAATTGCTTCTGGCAAGCAAAAAACAAGATGGCGGTGCCTATGGCGTCACTGATAAGACTGGTTTGGAGGCAGTTCCGGCCGAGTTACTACCTACCTCCGGAGAAAACGTCTTGAGCTTAATCTAGAGCAGCTTGATTCAACGTTTGGTTGAGTTTTCTAGAGTTTTCTTCGTCTCGGTACATAAACAAACCTATTCTGGATTTTCTATATTATTGTTTAAGAATTTGAATAACGTGACGGATCGCTAATGCGTTGTCAGGAAGTTGCTTTTGAGGCATTTTTTTTAGCTTTTATTTAAGCCACTGAGAATTGAATTCTGGCTATCCTTACATGTCTTTTGGGCATAGGTGTAGTCCTCGACTTACAACAGTTCACGTATCGACCATTCAAAGTTACAACACAACTGAAAAAAGTGATCTATGACCATTTTTCACAATTGTGACCATTTGCAGACTTGGCAACTGACTCATATTTATGACAGTTGAAGTGTCCTGGGGTCATATGATCGCCTTTTGCAACTTTCTGACGAGCAAAGTCAAGGGGGAAGCCAGATTCATTTAATAACAATGTCCTAACTTAACAACTGCAGTGATTCGCTTAACAACTGTGGCAGGAACATCATAAAATGGGGCAAAATTTCCTTAAGTTACTCACTTAGCAACATATCTTTTTGGCTCACTTGTGGTTGTAAGCTGAGGCTAGTTTTAGAAAGCTATCTGCTGGCATTCAGTTGTGATATGGGATGAGTCTATGGTTAATGTCTGGCATAATTGCTAAAGCTGTAGTTTTTCATCCATTTTGTTGTGGCCCGCCAGCGGCCATCAGAACTGGCAGCAGACAGTGAGGAGGTTGGGGAGGAACGAGGCCAGTCCTGGAGTCTGGGGAAGGTTCTGATGAGGGCTCTGTGTCGAAGGCAGAGAGGGGGTCAGGGCCGTCTGACAATTATCAGCTGCCTTCAGAGGCAGGCATCAGTGAGGGAGAGGAATAGCTGGAGTCTGTTTCCAGTGTGCCAATGTGCAGAGTTGCCAGATGAAGGGAACAGCTAAGGAACAAGGGTAGCATTGGGAGTAAGGCCTCAGGTGGACGGTGAATGGCCCCTCCCAGAGGAAATAAAAGAGGAGCGAAAGGGGAGTGGAGTTTGCAGGAGACAATTAGTTCATTCCTGTATTCTTGCTCAGTATTGCGGCGTCTGAAAGATATTGGCCTGGCCACTCTCCAAGCCTGATAAAGGTCAGTAATTTTGAACTAAGATGGTGGGCCGGGACTTTGCTAGAGAGGAATTCACTGTAAATTAAATAAAAGGGGTTTATCAGGATGAGGACTTGGCTTCATGCTGCTAGGGAAGCCTCAGTCAGAACACATTTGTTCGCTATATCCTCTTATTGTTCTCACCCTGATAGTTACCAAGAAGTTTAACTTTCCTCCTATAATTGCAGTTTCTCATCCATGTCGGATGTTGGTAGAGTACATCCGGATTGAAATATTATCTCCTAACGTTATCTGACATTCTTCCCGCTGAAGTTACCGTACCGGAATTAGTTTATGCATGACATATCAAAATTTAAAACCAAGTGCTGCAGGTGTCAATGTTTTAAATACATTGTGGGGAATTAAAATTCCATTACTCTTAGGCACTCAGCTTTTGAACGTTATTGTTAATGGCTTTCCTAGGTAAAACTGACATAATTTGTACTTAATTAATTAATCCATTTTATAGAGCCACCCATCTCATCAAAGGCGAGGGTGGCCGGCACATAAAAATAGATAAAACAACAAGTCTAAAAACAGCAAATGCAAACATAAAAGCCATAGTAATAAATATTCTAAACCATAAATGAAGGGAAAACCCCCGGCCTAATCCCATAACCGCATTTTGAGGGCCTTTCAGAATATCAAAAGGGATGGGGCCAAGCTAATCTGAGGAGGGAAGAGGTTCCATAAGGGGGGTACCACAGCAGAGGAGGCACGTCTCATGGAACTCACCAAAATTTTAGAACAGGTTCTCTGCCCAGTTGCTGGGTGGGCGTGACCTACTTGGCCTCCTGCACCACGGCAGAGGGGGTGTTTGTTCTCCCCAGGCTCCGGAGGCTTTTCTTGAGCCTCCGGGAGGGTAAAAATGACTTCCTCCCGGGCTCCAGAGGCTGGAAACGTGCCCGTTTCCAGACTTCTGGAACTTCTGGGAAGCCTGTTTTTCGCCCTCCCAGATCTTCCGTGCAGGCCCTGCACTTACCTGGCATCCAAAACGGGCGTGTGGAGACTCCTGGGATGGGAGGGGTGGGCAGGGCCAGCCATTCCTTGCAACTACCGGTTTGGCGAACCGGATGTAAAATTAGCATCCGGATTGCCCGAACTGGTATGAACCGTCTGAATCCCACCCCTGATCCCTAGCCAATGGTACCGATTGCATGCCTTCTCTGCAAGATCTGAGCGGATGGGTGGATTTTATTTATGTAGAGTATGGCATCTACAGAGGTCATGCAATTGCTGATATACAGATAGTCCTCGACGTATAACAGTTCATTTAGTGACCAGTCAAGGTTACAACAGCACCGAAAGAAGTGACTTATGACTATTTCATCTAGATCGTGAGACTGTTGTATGTTTTTCCAGGTAGTTTGATACAAGTGGAGAGAGATGTTCTCTCAGATAGCCCAGTCCTGTGCCATGGGGGGCTTTTATCACTCAGAGCAACCTCTCTGCTCAATTCCTTTCAGAATTTCCACAAAACATCTAAACCTGTAAAAGAGCAGGCAGGGCTGGAGGTGGTGTTGGTGGAGTTATATGTGTCATCAGCTTAGACTCTTAACATTCCCACAAATGGTCTGAAACCAACCTCTCTTCAATTCCATTGAACCTTAGATAAAGGTAAAAGTTCCCTTCGCGTATACGTGCTAATCGTTTCTGACTCTAGGGGGCGGTGCTCATCATTTCCATTTCAAAGCCAAAGAGCCAGCGTTGTCTGAAGACGTCTCCATGGTCATGCTGCTGGCATGAGTAAACACTGAAGGCGCACGGGACGCTGTTACCTTCCAACCAAAGGTGGTTCCTATTTTTCTACTTGCATTTTTACATGCTTTCAAACTACTAGATTGGCAGAAGCTGGGACAAGTAACGGGAGCTCACTCCGTTACGCGGCGCTAGTGATTCGTACCGCTGAACTGCCGACTTTTCTGATCGACAAGTTCAGCATCTTAGACACTCAACCACCGCTCAACCTTATCTAGTGTCAATTTAGCATTGAAGTTCAGTTGACTAGATTCTTGTGTATAGTCTTGAATAAATCTTCTGTGCTGGAACTTAACATGTGGTCCTGATCCTTTGTGCCTGATAAGACTGTGCTGATTCAGACCAATGTTGAATTAATATTCCTTACCCAACACTACATCCTTGGCAGCACATTCACTCAATATTTGTATTCCAGTCTTCGCCCAAGGAGCTTAGATGCGTGGTTGTATGCCATTTTAACAACTTTTACGTGAGGCAATAAACGGAAAGATATTTCAGGCTCCCGTATGAAATTCGTACTTGAAGAAGTTCAAGCACAGAGGTTGAATCAGTATCTCATGTCTTATTAAAACGTCCACAATATGCATATGGATAACCGGAATTCATAACCCCTGTTAATGAAATAGGTTAATCTCCCTTATAAAGAGGAGAGCACTGGTTTTCTTTTAAGTAAGTGATCAGATTCATCTACGGTGGTGGCAAAATTTCCGTCTGTAGTTTTATTCTATGCAAACTGACTGCCGCCATACACAGTTTTTATTGTCTTGTTGTATGTCATTTGTCATGCATGCTTTAAAGTGATATATCTGTATCTGTCTATGTATCTCAAATATGGATATAGATATAGATATAGGTAGGTAGATAAGATAGTTATATGTTCTGTCCTGTGATTCCAATGAATATGCAGACACAGGCTTGGCTGTCTGCCATGCCTAATTACATAGATAAAGCCACACCTTGGCTAGGAGCCTAGAAAGCTATCTTCAAGAACCCAAGATTAAACTTACAGAATGCTTTCTCAACGGCTCGTATAATGGACTATTGTTTCCTGCAAAGATTCCCCTCCCGTCGCTCCACCTATAAACCCTTTGTGAGGGGCCACACCCTTAACCAGCTGTCCTTACTTCCTTCTATGACGTCTTCTCCACAGTTGTTCCTTTCTCTTATCAATTCTACGCATACGCACATCAGGGACAACCTCCCTCTGTTCCTCTTCACTGCTCCCTGACTCAGATGCCAATAGGCCTCTCTAGTTCCTGCTCTGACTGCAAACACCCTCCAGAGTCTTCCTCATCCTCCAGAGCAGTCCCACAATGGTCTGAGCTGTCAGAGTCCACCAACAGCTCAGCCGGCCGCTGCTGGGCCACAACGGATATAGATATATAAATGTATGTTGATTTACCTCAGACCGTGATGGCAAAATTATGGCATATGTACCACAGGTGGCACGGGGAACCCTCTCTGAGGGCATGTGAGCCGTCGCCTCAGCTCAGCTCCAGCGCACATGCTCGTGCTCCTCCCACTGGCCAGTTGACTTTCAGGTCTCTGCCGAACATGCCTGGGGGGAAGGACACATGCAAGAGACGTTTGTGCATGGGGGGGTCTCACGTACATTTGCGGGGGTGGGGAGGAGAGTGGCACACCCTGGCCCCCCTTGCGGCCATATTTGGTCCCAGGAGGTTTCAGGGAGGCCTACTAGGCCAAAACAGAGTGCGGGGGGGTCACGCATAGATGCATGGGATAGGAATGTACGGGGGCGTCGTGCACGGATTGCATTATGGGTGTGGACGTTTGGAATACGCGTATGCATGCTTTTGGCGCGCGATGACAAAAAGGTTAGCCATCAACGCCTCAGACCATAAATCTATACATAGTAATCATAAATGTATATAATTCTTGTTCAAAGCAATAGCAATCTTTTTTCATAATCTGGATTGTTATTATTGTTATACCACTATTTTTGCTAAAAGTTAACAAAACGGTCCATCATAAATTTGAACTTTAAAATAATAAAATCATAAAGACCATCAGATATTAATGTAGGAGGAACCTTAAAGTATATGAAAAGACAATATGTTTTGTTTAAAAAATCATACTGTTTCTTGCCATTGGAAAGATCGGTACTGAAAGAAACAGAAGATAATAAAGACAGAAACCATCTTTATTGGATAAACCAAACAAACCATTTTTTTAAAAAAATAATTAAACATTGTTCCCTCACTCTCATCTTTGCAGCTCATTCCCTTTTAGGGCATTGTATATCTGACTATCCATACAATACTGTATTGTTTATTTATATATCACATTTATATAGCTGCCCTTCTGTAAGCAGCATACATAATAGGACAATACATAAAACCTCTAGAACCAATTTAGATTTAGAAGATTAAAAAAAAAAACCAGAAAGGCAGAAAAATATGCAAAGAGTGCATCCAATTAACTATCATGGAGCCATCAAGCTACCTCCATTGTATCATGGGATCCCCAAGCTAATTGACAACACCAGGTTGGTGATACTCGACTTGCTTCTTCTATTTAAAGCTCAATTTGTAATGTCACTTTTTAATGTTCCATTATAACTTCCGGCAATTTTCTCGTAACGTTTCTATACAATTAATCTTTAGATCAACTCCACTGAGATGCTGTTCATTTGGATAGAACATCTGTTGTGGGGCCTCAAAGACGTGATTGAAATCAGGGCGGCAAGTTGGAGAGCGTTCGCTGTTGATTTCTTTTAAAAAAAGCACAAGATGATGACAGAAAGGTTAATTACTGTTTTGAGAAGAAGAAAATACAGATAGATGATCTGATCTGATCTGATTTGATTTGATTTAGAGACCACTCAACTCCAAAATGATTCTGGGCGGTTTACAGATTGAAAAGTAGAACACAGTTAAGAGAAAATCCAACCACATCCCATATATCAAGAGCCGTGGTGGCACAGTGGTTAGAATGCAGTATTGCAAGCTAACTCTGCTCACTGCCAGCAGTTCGATTCCTTTGATCCTGACCTCATATCCTCTTCTGAGAGCAATGGTGGCACAGTGGTTAGAATGCAGTATTGCAAGCTAACTCTGCTCACTGCCAGCAGTTCGATTCCTTTGATCCTGACCTCATATCCTCTTCTGAGAGCGATGGTGGCACAGTGGTTAGAATGCAGTATTGCAAGCTAACTCTGCTCACTGCCAGCAGTTCGATTCCTTTGATCCTGACCTCATATCCTCTTCTGAGAGCGATGGTGGCACAGTGGTTAGAATGCAGTATTGCAGGCTAACTCTGCTCACTGCCAATAGTTCGATCCTGACCAGCTCAGGGTTGGCTCAGCCTTCCATCCTTACCGTGGTCGGTAAAATGAGGACCCAGATTGTTGGAAGCAATATGCTGACTCTGTAAACTACCCAGAGGCGGCTGCTGTGATGGGGCAGTATTGCCATAGCGAAAAATATTTGCTACATTTTCTCTGTAATCACTCAGCTGCAAAAACAGAGAACTGGATGGGACCTACACAGATCACTGGCAGTATTATCCCAGATCAGAAGGCATGTTTCCTGGTTTGCAATGGATGGCAAAGATGATTGTTTGATTAAAGCCACCTGAGGAAGGGTATTGTCCTACTGTAGCTATCAGCAGCTATGGTTTTCAGCCCTTGCAGCCCTATCATTTCTTATGCAACAATTAATCATCATCAGATGCCTGGCTGTTAGCAGAAGAAATGATTTGTTCACAGGGTGAACGAGAATCTGTTACCAAACAGTTGGAGTTTAAGCATTATTATGTTGTCTCACAGTTGTAGGGAGATAATTCAACTCAAACGACAATGAATTTATTGGTTGCGGGGGAGAAACTATTTTTGAAAGCAAGGAAAGAAGATCACCATGCCTTCTAAAATGTTCTGATTTCTTTTCTTGACCTGGTTATTTTGACCCAACTGGCCTCACTAGCAAGGAGAGGGAAAATAGAAAGAACAGATCAACTAGCATGTAATCACTTCCAGCAAAAATATCTACCTAGAAAAGTGACTGCAAATGCTACAACTCCGACTATTTCCACATATGATATGAGAAGTTGAAGATGAGATTTCCAGAGGGAAAACGGTAGACCGAAGAATGATCACAAAAAAACAGGACTAATGTCCAAGGTGAAGAATGGAGAGCCAGAGAGTAGATCACTCTTTGAACCTCTCCGGGAAAAGGAGAGGGTGGGAGATTGCCCACAAGCACTCCGGACAGCTGCTGCTCACAAGAAGACAACAGGATAGGGGTCACTGGTTTTGAGCACTGGAAGCAGAGGTGGTATTCAGCCGGTTCAGACCAGTCTGGGTGAAGTGGTAGTGGAAATTTTGAGTAGTTTGGAGAACTGGCAAATGCCACCTCTGGTTGGCCCCGCCCCGTCATTCCCTGTTCTATATCCACTTGTTTTTTAGCTCAGCTGATTCGTGCGCTAGAGCCAGAGATGGATTCCTATGGTTATGGTACAGTTCGGCAGACACGTGATCGTCCCAGTTCTATCCACGGCAGCGCCATCTTGATTTTTTGTTCTGCACATGCTCAGAACCATCTTCTTTGAAAAAAAATGTAATTTCCCCCCCTTTTTAATGTTGCGTGCATGTGCAGACAAGTTTAAGTGCAAATGCAAAGCGAGCGAGCGCGCTCAAAAATGTTTGGGCTCCAAACCGCAATGGCTAGAGCGGATTTCTGCACCTCAGCTGAGCTAAAAAAACAACAACAGCTCAGCTCACCAGCACTGACACCAAGGGCCGTCTTTGAATGCTGCGCATGGACAGCACTCTCTCATAGAACCAGTAGGAAAAGATTTGGAATCCCAGCAGTGACTGGAAGATAACAAATAGGTCATATAGATAGTCCTCGACTTACAACAATTCATTTAGTAACCATTCAATGTTGCAACAGTACTGAAAGAAAGGGACTTATGACTGTTTCTCACACTTGCGACCATTGCAGCAGCCCTATGGTTGCACGATTTACTTTTGGATGCTTTGCAACTGGTTCATAGTTACGACGGTTGCAGTGTCCTGGTTTCGTGTGATCCCCTTTTGCGACCTCCTGACAAGCAAAGTCAGTGGTGAAACCAGATTCACTTAACGACAGTGATTGACTTAGCAGTGTCATTGTAACTTCAAACAGTCACTAAGTGAACTGTTGTAAGTCAAGGACTACCTGTCCCTGTCCTTGGCCTGGACAGATGTCATTTCTGTAAACCCCAAGCTGTAAGGATACATAGGAAAGCACAGACCCAACGCAAAGCAGTTACTACTAATAATCTCCCGAGAAAATAAGATCCACAAAGAGACAATATAAATAAGTTAAATGATTGTTAAATCATCTGTGTGGTTTAGTTGTTTTGATTTATTAGAAAATGAATATTAATGACAGGCAACTGGGCAAAAGATTTATTGAAACATAAATCAACGTCAGGAATTAGAGATGGAATTTATATTCTAATGATGTTTCTTTGCTGATGTTTTAAGAGAATTCTTTTCTAAAATCCCATCTGTCGATACCTAATCTGGCTCAGTTCTATCTGGATTTCTGAATAAATGCGGGCATTGAAAGCTTTAAAAACAAAATCTTTACCGTGTATTTTAACCTGTCTTAGAATCAGAATATACTGGATTCTAGGATTGAATCTGAAAATGGTTGGATTCTATCATTGCACTGTTGTAAAAGGTTAAAAAGATGCCAAAAAATGTCAGAAGATTTGTGAATGATGATTTGTGTCCTGACAGTGAGTCCGATAGTTCCTTCAATTAAATCAGGGGTGTCCAAGCTTGGGAACTTTAAGACTTGTGGAATTCTGGGAGTTGAAGTCCACAAGTCTTAAAGTTCCCAAGTTTGGACACCCCTGAATTAAATGAAGGGGGCTCAGTCCTTCTCTGGATGATTACAGATAAGTCCTCGTTTTACAACCATTCATTTAGCAACCATTCAAAATTACAATGGCACTGAAAAAAAAGTGATTTAGGACAGTTTTTCAGACTTACGACCATTGAAGCAATCCCCATGGTCACGTGATCAAAATTCGGGAGCTCGGCAACTGGCTCCTATTCATGATGGTTGCAGTTGTCCCCGGGGTCATTTGAGCACCATTTGTCACTTTCCCAACCAGTGCATCAATGGGGAAGCCAGATGTTCTTAGCAACCACCTTACTCATGTAACAACTGCAGTGATTCACTTAACAATTGTGGCAAGAAAGCCCAAAGGTGCTTTTTTTTCAAGAAGCAACTGAACTTTCTGGGGTTTTTTTTTCCTTCGAAGGCGTTGCCCTTCTCATCCAAGAAGCTTCTTCAGTTCTGACTGGATGGTGGGGAATGGAAGGATTTATGCTCCTTGCAGACAGCTGGTCACTTGCGTTGTTTTAGTGAGTCGTTGAGGCTACTTGGAGGTTTATCTGTGTCCTGAAGGTCACTTGAGTGGGGCAAATTGGTGTGGAGCCTTCTTAGAACTGTTGAAAAGACTGGGTAATAAACTGGAGACAGATGATGTCATATCCCACACCCTCCGTTGAGATTTTGACACACCGTAAATGGCCTCTTTGATCCCCTCCTTCAAATCAGCGGTGGTCTATGTTAGATCTGGGTAACGAGAGACGGACTGCGGACACGAAGTGACTTAATAGCTCTTTATTAGTGATAGTAGTGATCCAGCTTGTTCGGTAGTCGGAGGGTTCCCCTTTTATAGGGATTGGGTACGCCCCTCGACCAATCAGAGGGATACCTGTTTCCCGCTGTAGGAGCGGACCAGAGGGAAGACTTTCCCCGATATATGTTAATATCTAACATCCCTCCCCTCCTAGATGGGACGTTGCGGTAGGTAACATAATCCTTTAAGTAGGTGGGTGTTTGTCTTGCTCGGGAGGAACGTCGTAGTTCGGGTTGGCTTGAAGTGGTTGCAGGACTGGTTGTGGGTTGGTTCGAAGTAGTTGCAGGATCGGGTGCTTTTTCTATTTCCCGTTCTGGAGGTCTTGTGCCTTCGTTGCTCGGGCGTTCCGGAGTTTGTTCGGCTGCGTTGTCTGGGGGTTGCTCTGCTACGTGCGTGTAGTCTTGTTCTACGCTTGGCTCGCCGGCGTCGTTGTTTCCTATGATGGGGTTTTCTTGTGGCTGACTTTCCGTAGACAGGAAACTTTCGTCTTCATTTCGAAGGTTGGAGTGTGCTATGCGACCCCGTAGTTGATCGATGTGCCTTTTCCAATTCCGCCCATCTTCTAGCTCTAGCAAATACGATCGTGGACCCGTGATGCCAATGACCTTTGCCGGCATCCACAATGTTCCCCCCGTGTAGTTGTGAGCGTATACTGAATCCCCTACCCTGAAAGATCGGATCTTACTTGTAGAGTCTGGGGGAGCCGTGGCAGAGTAATTCGGGTGGAGCCGGTCTAGGTGAGACCGTAGTCGACGACCCATGAGTAGTTCAGCGGGGCTCCTACCCGTCGATGCGCTCGGGGTAATGTGTTGAATGAGGAGGTAATGGTCAATGCGTGTTTGCCAATCACCTGGACCCATCCTGGCGAGGGCCTCTTTTGCGAATCGCACCATTCTCTCCGCCTGTCCGTTTGATGCTGGATGGAATGGCGCGATGAGGGCATGCCGGATTCCCAACCCTGCTAAAAATGTTTCAAAGTGCATGGCCGTGAATTGGGGCCCGTTATCGGATACGATGAGATCTGGCAGGCCATGGGTGGCGAAGAGTCGCCGTAGAACCTTTACGACTGCCTCTGCCGTGGTTGAAGTCATTAGGACTACATCTAGCCATTTTGAGTATGCATCTACCACTATAAGGAAAGTCTGACCTTGGAATGGCCCTGCGAAGTCGATGTGTATTCGCGACCAGGGTGCTTTGGGTTTCTCCCATTCTGTGGCGGGCGCTTCCGGGGGTGCTGGTCTCGATTCCTGGCATGGGTCACAAGTGGCCACCCACTCCTCTATTTCTTTGTCCATGTTTGGCCACCATACGTAACTTCTTGCTAACGCCTTCATTCTAACAATCCCCGGATGACCCATATGTAAAGCATCTAGTACATTTTTACGTAAAGCATACGGAATAACAACTCGATCCCCCCACAACAAACATCCTTGTAATACTGAGAGCTCGTCCCGTTTTGACCAAAACATTTTGAATTCCGGGCCCACATTTCCCTTTGGCCACCCCCTCCAAACCCAAGTTTGAACTTGCTTTATTAAATTGTCTTTAGAGGAGAATCTTGCAACATCGTAGGAAGAAACCGGTCCTGAATCCAAACAGTCAATGAGCAATACCGGTACTTCTGGAGTGGGGTCTGGCAGAATGTCAGGTAATGGGCAACGGCTGAGTGCGTCTGCGTGTCCAAGAGTGGAGCCCGGTCGATGTATCAATTTGTATGAATACGCAGCCAGGAAAACAGTCCACCTGGTCATGCGAGGAGAAAGGGAGACCGGAGTGGGGCGGTTTCCCGCCAAAAGTCCCAACAGCGGTTTGTGATCTGTGATCAGTTCAAAATCACGTCCATAGAGGTATTCGTGGAAACGCTTTACTCCTGCGACGGCAGCCAGCGCTTCCCTGTCCATTTGGCTGTAATTCCTTTCGGCCGATGAAAGAGTCCTGGAGTAGAACGCGATGGGTGCTTCTTTTCCGTCGGGCATCCTGTGGCTGAGGACTGCTCCAACTCCGAAAGGTGATGCGTCGCAGGTCAATACCAGCGGTAGGGTCTGGCTGTATTGAACAAGCAGTGAGTCAGTGGTGAGCAGGCGCTTTACCCCGGCGAAAGCTGCAGCTTCTGATCGTCCCCATTTCCATGGTGCGTTCCTCTGGAGTAGACGGTGTAGTGGCTCAGCAACGGTCGCTTTCTGCCTCAGAAAAACGCTGTAGAAGTTAAGTAATCCGAGGAAGGCCTGCAACTCGGTCTGATTTCGTGGTGTGGGGGCGTCCTGGATCGCCTTAATTTTCTTTGAAGTGGGGTGTATTCCCTGACCATCGATTCTATAACCCAGGAATTCTACGCTAGGCACGTTAATTTGGCATTTTTCTTTTTTAAGGCGGAGACCCTTTTCTCTGATTCTGGCCAAAACAGATCTGACTCTTTTGTTTAATTGCTCCTCGTTTGCAGCTGACACCAAGATGTCGTCAAAATAGGGGACGACTCCCGGTATCCCTTGCAACAGTCGTTCCATGACGCTCTGGAACAGTCCTGGGGCAATGCTTACGCCAAATTGTAGCCGGTTGCATTTGAATGCTCCTCTATGCGTCACTATAGTTTGGGCCTCCGCTGTGGCGCTATCAACTGGCAGTTGCTGGTAAGCTTGTGCCATGTCTAACTTTGCAAATACCTTTCCTGGTCCCAACGAGTGCAATAAGTGCTGTACTACTGGCACAGGATATGCGCTCTGTTGTAGCGCGACATTAATTGTACACTTATAGTCCGCACAGATGCGGACTGATCCGTCTGGCTTGACTGGGGTCACGATGGGCGTTTCCCAGCGCGCGTGATCTACCGGCTCAAGGATTCCTTGCTCCACTAACTTATCTATCTCTTTGTCTATTTTAGGGCGGAGTGCAAAAGGCACTCGTCTTGGTTTAAGTCGGATTGGCGCCACTTTGGGGTCTAAATTGAATGATATTGGTTTACCCACATACTTACCAAGACCGGGGCTGAACACGTCCTCGAATTCCTTAAAAATCTGTTCAGCGCTGCTGTTTCTTACGGCGTTGATCCCGGTGACTTCTAACCCCAGGGCTTCAAACCAATCAAGCCCCAGAAGGTTCTGCAATGGCGCGCTGGCGATGGTCACGGGCAGCTGGGCTTCGATGTCCTTGAAACGGATGTGGAATGTGCCTTGGCCCACGATGGGGACTTGGTTCCCCTGGTAGTCTCGTAGCAGGACGTCTGGGGCGTGTAGTTGGCTCTTTCTGAGGCTAGGGATAGCCTGCTTCATGGATGCCCATGAAATGATCGTCAGGGTTGATCCTGTGTCAACTTCTAGCTCGCAGGGTGAGCCCTCCAAGAGGACTGTGACTCTCAGCCTTTTTGGCCGCTTAGGGCGGACCTGATGTATTGTGGTGAGATACGTTCGCAACTCCTCTCTCTGGGTCAACTCTATCTCACCGTCAACATCCTGAAAATACTCTCGTTGAGCGTCTTGATAGAACGCTCTTTCAGCTCTTTGTGTGTATTCTCTCTGGGGATACGCTCGCTCACTTTCTTGTGAGTAATCTCTCTGGGAATACGCTCGTTCAGCTCTTTGGAAATTTTCTCTCTGGGTAAACACTTGTGGATTTCTCTCTGGGCGCCCTTTTTGGTTTCGCCAAGCCCCTGGGTTGGGCTTCTGTTGGCGGTACATGGGTGGCTGCCGTGAGGCAGGGACTCCGCTCCGGCACACTCGTGCGATGTGCCCAAGTTTGTTGCAGTGCGAACAAACAACGTTCCTGAACCTGCAAGTAGACCTGGGGTGATTCCCTCCGCAGCTTGCGCAGGGCGGCAAATGGGATCCGGGTCTCCCCCCAGGCCTCAAGTGACTGCTCTGCATTAGGTGACTGTCCTCGAACTCGGGATTCTCGTAGTCGGGGCTTGTGTCCTCATAGTGAACTCTGGTTTGTCTCGGTGCTGGCTGGTATGCGCTGGCCCCTCGTTGTATGGTCACCGCTGATTTCTCCGCTGATTCTGACGCTCTTGCTTCGTTTAACGCTGCCTGTAGGGTTAAATTCGGGTTTGCCAACATCTTCTTTTGCAACGAAATGTCTCTTACCCCACAGATGAGCCGCTCTAAGATGTGCTCTTCCAAATCTCTGTATTCGCAGTGAGCTGCTGCTTTTCGTAGGGCTGCAACATATTGATTGATTGATTCTCCCGCCTTCTGAGTCCTCATGTTGAATTCCTTGCGGCAGACATGGCGGGAAGGTTTTGGCGCGTAATGAGTTTGCAGAGTTTGTTGCAACGTCGTCCACGATACTGCCTGTATTGGAGTAGGCGCAGTGAGGTCTCTGGCCGTATTGAAGACTTCCTTTCCGCAGTAGCCGAGGAAGATGTTTTTCTTCCTCGCATCGGTGATCCCCGTGTATTCGTTTGCTTCGAGGAAACACTCGAAACGAATCATGAAAGCTTCCCATTCGTCGTTTTCTGGGTCGAAAGGAGCGGGGGGAGCATGCATCGCCATCTTCTCAGTTTGAATTTGCCGCGCTGCGGTGATCTGAGATGGCTGTCGGAATTGCTGCCGAATTCCTGGGCTGGATCAAATCCGGAGATTCTGGAGTAGCGTTCTTCGTCCTATCTGTCTCTCAATCCCACCTTCGTCGCCAATGTTAGATCTGGGTAACGAGAGACAGACTGCGGACACGAAGTGACTTAATAGCTCTTTATTAGTGATAGTAGTGATCCAGCTTGTTCGGTAGTCGGAGGGTTCCCCTTTTATAGGGATTGGGTACGCCCCTCGACCAATCAGAGGGATACCTGTTTCCCGCTGTAGGAGCGGACCAGAGGGAAGACTTTCCCCGATATATGTTAATATCTAACAGTCTCTACCCAAAATGTAGACTTTGCTGTCTTCAAAAGAGTGGCCTTTATCTTTTAAATGCAGATGGACTGCTGAATCTAGTCCTGAAGGGCTTGTTCTCCTCCTATGTTGTGTCATGCGTTCATGAAGGGGTGGTTTTGTTTCCCCAATGCACAGATCTGCACAGGGCAGCCTGCATTACACTGCATATACCACTTCATTCAGTTTGTGTCTGGGTGTTTTATCCTTGCAGTGGACAAGCTTCTGTCTTAGTGTATTAAAATGTGCACGTATGTTCTGTTGTGTTAAGAATGCAAATGACCAGCTCTGCCTGCAAGGAGTATCGATCCTTCCATTCCCCACCATTCAGTCAGAGCTGAAGAAGCTTCTTGGATGAGAAGCGAAACGTCTTCAAAGGAAAAAAAAACAGAAAGTCCAGTTGCCTCTTGAAAAAAAAAGCACCTTTGGGACAAACATGACCTGGATGGCTGAGAATCTCCATAGACATATGGCAAGAAAAGTCGTAAAAACTGGGCAAAACTCACTAAACCACTGTCTTTGCTTAAAGATTGAAATTTGGGGCTCAGTTGTGATTGTAAGTCGAGGACTATCTGTAATCTTTTAAGCGTGGAAAGCGGCATGTTTCATGCACCCCTAACAACATATAATTCTCACTTATTTTTGCGTGCAGTTTTGAATGTGGAAGGGGATAGTAAGATTGGAAAGAAGTAAAACAACTGAAATTTCTCTGTGTTTGGAAGCCTAGTGATTTGAATATCAATGCTTTGTCGTGCTATCAATTGTGTTTATTGCTTCAGAAAGTTTATATAAGCAAACTGACGCTATATTTGCTTTAGGGAAGCTGTTTTTGGCTTTGTTTGGCAAAGTATAATGAAAGAAAAAAAATCAGGTTTATGTTCTTTCATTTATGTTCTGAAGTTAAGAGTTTTCTCTATTTTATCAGAGATGTACGGTTAAGCACCCTGGTTATTTCCCATTTTATTTTTAAAAAAGCACATTTTAAATTTCAAGAGCTCGGAGAACTGTATAGCCGATGTTTTGGGAGCAAAAATATTAGTCAGTATGAAGGAACTAAGTGGTAGAAAACTTTACAAAAACACTTGGATGTGTAAGTTAAAGGCATTTAGCTTCAAATGATAATGGTTGGTCCGGAGGTAAATTCACTGGAAATCAAAATTTTCGGTACCCACAATTATTGGAGCTATGATTAGGAAGATATGAGGAAGGGACTTGCTAGCTACAAATATTCCTCAACTTACAACCATTCATTTAGTGACCGTTCAAAATTACACCAGCACTAAAAAGTGACTTACAACTGGTCTTCACACCTAACCACCGTTCCCGCATCTCCATGGTCACATGATCAAATCAAGATTTGGGTACAGCCTCCCAGAGTCGTTTGCTGAGATGGGCATCTACTAAAATCAAATAAATAAATAATGTATTTATCAAAGTTGTGGCATGAACACATGGTGGCCCTTTGCAACCTTCCCAGCTGTCCTCCAGCAAGCAGGGTCAATGGTGGGGGAAACAGGATTTGCTTAATGACCGCTTGATTTATGAAACGGCTGTTATTCCCTTAACAACCATGACAAAAAAGGTGGTAAAACTGGGCGCGACTCACATAACAATGGGCTCACTTAACAACAAAAACTCTGTTCTACTTGTGGTCGTAAGTCGAGGACCACCTGCAATCTGTCCTTTGACGTTAGTTCTGAATATTACTCATGGATTACGAATATATAACCAAGCAACGTTAGGCCCAGACTGCCATGCAGTGCTTGTAAATTATATCAGAACACCTTACAAACTACAGGTAGTCCTCAATTTATGACCACAATTGAGCCCCGAATTTTAGCTGCTAAGCGAGACAGTTGTTAAGTGAGTTTTGCCCCATTTTGCAACCTTTCTTGCCACAGTTGTTAAGTGAATCAGTCCGGCTGTTAAGATAGTGTGGCTGTTAAGCAAATCCCCCATGGACTTTATATGTCAGATGATCACAAAAGATGATCAGATGATTCTGGGAAACATGCCACCGTCGTAAATATGAGTCAATTGCCAAGGGTTTTAATTTTGATCACATGACTAATGGGGATGCCACAACATTCTTAAGTGTGGACAATGGTCGTAAGTCACTTTTTTCAGCACCGCTGTTGTAAGTCGAGGACTGCCTGCGATATTCTTGTGCATGTCTATGGCATTTCAACTGCTAGTGAACTCCACACATCCCGCATGATGCTTGTCACCTGAATTTTCCATCAGCACCAAAAGGTTGCCTTGGTATATATATACCACTCCTGAGTGAAGGAGTGGAATGTGTGCCAATTTGAACTGAGGTAACAGAATGTGAGGTAACTGGCAGTTGGAACAGAGTTCTTTTCAGGTGGGGAGGGGAAGTGGAACTCCTTAGCATCGGAGCGTGTTCACTAATGATCTGATGATCATTTCGAAAAATCCTTTCTTAGTGAGCACCTAGAAGCCAAGAGGAACATACTTGCCAAATTTCAAGTTTGTAGGCTTTACGATTCTGGAGATTTCGTGATGAGTGAGTAGCATTTGGCTTATCTATAGATAGATATATACTGTATGACTGATAGCAGCTGATGGAGGAGGAAGAAGCTTACAAAGGAGCATCTTGTCAAATTGTTTGCCTGTTGGTGAGATTGGCAGATGGAATCTTCTGCAAATCCATGCAGGGCATCATCTGTTGAGAACTGCTCAGCTTTTGGGTTCTGCATGTAGCCATTCGAAATTTGCATTTCAATGGGTCCTCGAATTACGACCACAACTGAGCTCTCAAAATTTCTACTGCTCAGTGTGACATTTGTTAAGTGAGTTTTGCACCGTTAGTTGTTACGTGAATCACGGCAGTTCAATAACGTAGTAATAAGCTTGTGAAGTGAATCGGGGTTCTCCATTGACTTTGCTCGTTCGAAGGTCACAAAAAGGGATCATGAGACTCCGGGACGCGGCGACGGTCATAAATAGGAGTCAGTCGCCAAGCTTCTGAATTTGGATCATGCGAACTTGGGGATGCTGCAACGGTCGTGTGAAAAACGGTCATAAAATGGTCCCTTTTTTCCAGTGCCATTAAAGTCACTAAATGAAGCATTGTATGTCAAGGACCCCCTGTATTTTCAGCGGGGGGAGCATTGGACTCGCTGATTTATTTATTTTTTAAGTATACAGTATTTGCACTCTTGCATTTTGGTGCCCTGTAGAACAGACACCGTTTAAGCTGTGTTTTTTTTTTTTACTAGCATGACTTTTTCAAGGGCTAACGAACGTTGTTGTTTTTGGAAGAGGGCAACACAGGTGTGCCAAGAGGAAATGGGGCAAATCGGTGTTTTTCGGATTTAGACCTTGTACGCACATCTGCCTTTATGGTCTGTCTCTGTTTTTCGTTTCTTGTGGATTTCACTTATTAGGAAAAAGAAAACCGATCACCTCTTCAATATTTTTCAACAACATTCCCATACAGCCGTACCGAATACAGCCGTACTGACCACTTAATCCATTACAGCACAAACAGCTCAATTTATAAAAAAATAAAATAACCTCGGAAACAACCAGCAGGCTGTTACAATAGCATGGCATTACTGCAGCACACAAACCAATTGCAAAACTTCTTATATAAAACAAAAGACCCATAGAGCAGAAGAAAAAGAAAAAAACAGAAGTCACTTACAACCTACAGTCATTATGTAAGACCAACAGGCAGAAAACTAGCAGAGTACACATCCATGAACAGCAAGTAGCAGTCAGTAGACATGATGAAAACTCCTTTATGGCACAACACATGGACAGACTTAATCATAGCTTCAAATGAGATATTGTGAGCATCTGTTGTGGTCCACCGGCGGCCTGCAGAGCTGGCAGCAGAGTCGGACAGTGAGGGGGTTGGGGAGAAACATGGGCCAGTCCTGGAGTCTGGGGACGGCCTGGACGAGGGCTCTGCGTCCGAGGCAGAGATGGGGCCAGGGCCATCTGGGAGTTATGTGCTGCCTCTGGAGCCTCCAAAGTAGGACATCAGCGAGGAAGAGGAACAGGGGAAGCCTGTTCCCAGTGCGCGCATGTGCAGAGATGCCAGAAGGCAAGAACAGTTAAGACAAAATGGGTGACTTGGGAGTAAGTCTTGGAGATGATTGGCGCCTTTCATAAGACATAAAGGAGGAGCAAAGGCACGTGAACCTTTGCAGGCAGCAAGTTTGTTCTGGTCGATTTAAATTCTGAAGCTCCGTTTTGACTCTGTGCTCCATGTGGCCTTGCAAAGCTAATTGGCAAGCCACTTGTCTCAAATGGTATAAGATTTCCTGCTCAAGCAGGGGTGGACTAGAAGATCTCCAAGGCCCTTTCCAACTCTGTTATTCTGTCAAAAGATTAATGGTGTTACTATTATCTCTTATTTTCACCGTGGTTTTGGGTAGCTGAGAAAATCATTTCTCTTTTTACTCCATTCTTATGGAGGGAAACAGATGTCCGGACCGTGATTCTGAGCCCAGAACAAAGAGATGAATGATAATAAATCTGGTTTAATTAAGATTGCTACTGCATCATTCTGAGCTTTTAAAACAATACCTTGGCTTGCTCTGCAGCAGAAGTGTAGACAGGGGACCTGGCCAGAACTGTAAGAATGGAGCATCTAATTCTACATTGCTGGCATTGATTGTTCTTCGTATTATGGGGAGAGGAGAGGAAATCGCTTTATGGATATCATTGTTATAATGAAAAATAGACAGATGCCAAGAAAAGAATGATGGGAGAAGATAGGTGAGTGAAGACAAAAAAAAAAAAAAGCCATTAGTGCTTCTCACCATTTGAACATCTCACCATTCATTTAACACAGCCCTAAAATCAAATTCTCAACGCACAATTGTTATTTTGGCATAACAGGTTATGACCTAGTGCCTTGATGGCGAATTTATGGCACACGAAGCCATGTCACCCAACACGCGCTGCCTTGCCTGTTTATCTTCTGGGCTTCTGGTGCGCAAGCGCGCATGACGATCAACGGTCCTTCGTGCACGGCAGTGCCGAAAACAGGTGTGCACATGCATGCCAGCCAGCTGATTGTCGGGTGCACATGTGCACCAGAATCTGGAGGTTTGGGTTTTATGGAGCATGATCCCTTCGTGCGCGCGGCAGTGCCGAATACCGGCCTGCACTTGTGCGCCAGCTGGGTGATTGTCAGGTGCATATGCGTGCTAGAACACGGAAGTTTGGCTTTTCTGGAGTGCAGCCCCAACAGCTAAATGTACTTAAAGTTTATCTAAATTTATCTAAAGTTACTTAAACCTAGATATGTCTCTGGAGATTCACAGTCATCTGTGTCATGGTTTTCCCAAAAGTGCTTCCTTCAAAATGCAACTGGACTTCTCTTTGCTTTTCCTTGAAGACGTTTCGCTTCTCATCTAAGAAGCTTACATGAATGACTTTCTCTTTACAAGAGAAAAGGTATTATTAGCAAATAATGCCCTCGTGTTACACTGAATCAGTATCCTTCCTTTCTAGCCTAAGCTCGCAGGGATGTGCTTCACTTCTTCCCTTATTTGATCAACTTTTATTTAAACGTACCTGGCTGCCTGATTATCTGATTATGAAAAGCCGGGCCAGCAATACAGCTAAAGTGGAACGGACAGGCCAAGGAGCGTAATTGTGCTGAGCTCGGTCTAAGAAAAGGAATTGCCTATATTTAATCATGGGTAAGGTGGCCTGCCAAGGTGATAATATGGATTGCTGGTGGTTTCCCCACTGAGTCATCATTGCCCCTGTTTGCTCAGTGTGTTCCGTAGTTTTTGGATTACAAGTGGGAAAGAGGTTTGCCGTCGCGAAAATTAATTTTTTGGAAAAGAACACCGCACAGATGAATGGCTAAACATTAGTGGCTGAATTCTTTAAAAAAAACCAGGCGTCTTTTTAAGACGTTGCTTCCCCCAACACCACCCAAGTTCATGGAATATCTGTAGTTTCCAGGGGTGGGATTCTACCAGTTCGAACGAACCGGTAGCTCCAACTATCAGCTGGGAGCGAACCGGTTCCCCCTGACTTTCGGCTGGCCCCGCCCGCCTGCCCCTGCACTATACTCACCTCTATTCCCTTTTCTGACGCCCAGTTGATGGGCGTGGCAGAGCTGTTTTCCTCCCCAGCAGTAATGCGGAAGGTGACTTCTCTGTAAAGTGTGCATGCGCGTGCAGCCAGCCAGTTGTTAAACCGGTTGGATCCCACCAGTGGCGGGTTCCGGCAGCCGCTACTACCGGTTCACTCAGGGACGCGCCGCGTGCATGCGCAATACAAAGAAAATTGCTCTGCGCACGCGCACAAGCAAAAAACAAGATGGCAGCACCTATGGCGCCGCCGGGAGACCCAGTTTGGGGGCATGGCATGGCAGGGCTGGGTCGATGCTGGTTCCAGTGACCCAGGCGGCTAAGCTACCAAGCTAGAACTGGGCCGAACCGGTAGGGACCCACCACTGAATCCCACCCCTGGTAGTTTCCCTGTTAGGTAGCAGTGAAAATAGTGGCACCTTATAATTGCGTAAATTGGTTTGTGTGACAGCATCGTATTGACTGACCACCGTCAATATGATATTGTCGTAGAATTGATTTGCACAATGATAAGGTGCCGTTATTTTCATTGTTACCTAAAAGGGAAACTGTAGATATTTGCTAGCCCCAGGGGAATGGTATGTTGTGACAAGGCTGGGATCTATAAAAGGATGTGTCTAAATAACTTAAGTCTGATAGCACCAGTTCTGACTAACACCTTGTATTAAAAGGCAGCATTTCGTCAGCCGCAGCTTATTTCATCAGATATATCGAGTGGGCAGACGGACGTAGGGTTTTAAATTGGGGTGAGTTAGGAAAGGAGGCTGGGTGTACAGATACAGGTGACATCTGAGGCAGATTGTAGGTATCTTATCAATTAAGAATTGTCATGTTTTACAGAGCGACTCTGTTCCTTGTGACCTTCTGAGATTGCTGGATAGATTTTGATGTGCTATTCGGATTCAACAATCCCTCCCCTTGATAGTCCTGTTAAAGGCTCACTTTTCTTTAAAACAAAAAAAAAGCAGTCACTTTGACTTTGGCCATAAAAATTCCTAGGAAATTGAAATGATCTGATAATTCACTTTGAATCCTGATCTCGGGTCTGTCCCCATTATTCCAAAGATGCCTTTTTTAAAAGGCGATTGGACTTCGTTTTTCCTTGAAGACATTTCGCTTCGCAATCCCAAAAGTTCTGAAGAAGCTTCTTGGAATGAGAAGCGAAATGTCTTCAGGGAAAAAGCATCTTTGGGACAATCATGAACTGGATGACTGAGAATCTCCATAGACACCTGTTCTGACCCCACTTCCTCCCACGCCAACACAGACTCACGCTGAGCCAAAGCTCCTTCACAGGATTTATTGCACAGACAGACAGACAGATCCTTGGCAGCAATCCACCACGACTAGACTCTCAGAACCCTCCGGTACAGAGACGCAATAGCAGCTATCCAGCCTGCCACACTCACAAGACGGAACTTCCCCAATAGTTCCTGCGTTGACTTCTGCAAAGGGCGTATTCACAATCAGTCCTTTTATAGACTGGAGAGGAGTCTACTTATCAGCAGCTGAGAGCAATTACCTCCAGTAACTACACACTTGCTCCTTACGACTGTGCGCGCGTCGGTAACGAGCATCTAATAACTCACTGCTTATGTCTGACTCACTGTCCCGTGACTCCTCCCCACTGCTCCAAGGCATGGCATCAGGAGCCCCCTTCCTTTGGCTTTCACTGCTGCTCCATGCCTCAGGCGCCTCCTGGTGGCCGACCAGACTCTCCGATCCCTGCTCGGAGTCAGAACCCTGTCCAGGGTCCTCCACATCCTCCAGAGCCGACTCATAGGAACCCTCGCTGTCGGAGTCTAGTGGCAGCTCCAACAGCTCCTGCTGGGCCACAACAGACACCTACGCCCGTTAATTCTTTCACGCAAACTTTGTCCCATTGGATCTACGTGAAATTCAGAGGCTCGTTCCTGGCAGCAAACACATTAGAGGAAAAGCATCTGAAAGGGCCTGTAATCAGTCACGGACCCAGGTTGGGGGAGTTGATGGCGCCGTTGATGTAGATTTGGGGGCAAAGTAGACATTTGGACTTCTTGCAGGTTCTGTTTCTCATATCGGCGTCATTGTCCTGCTGTTGCTTATGTCTTGTGAGAATCTGCTTCAACCCCTAAGAAGTACCACTGGAGATTAGAGTCAGGTATCTAAAATGGATCCCCCCCAAAAAATCGTAGTTACCAGTAGCTATTTATTAACATATGTAATAAATCCTGATTTCCTCTTCTGACATAGCAATGTTGAAGGAAAGTGAGGTTGGACTTTATTGTTTACTAGGAATGTGTTCTGACCTAGGCTTCCCCAAAAAGCAGATTCCTGATCCCAACAAAACCTCTTTTATTCAACAAATGTGAATTCCTTTCATTCACTTTCAGCAAAGGCCTGGCAAACAGTCTTTCAAAGGTGAATTTACGACTTATCTAGCTTGGAAAGCTGCCATGTAAATATTTTGCAAATGAGGTGCTGTGCAAGGAAAGTCTTGGCACAGAGTCTCTGAGATTCACGGACAGATCTTCACACTTCTGAAATGAACGAATTGTTTCCTGCAAAAGCCCCCTGCCCTTTCGGTCCTCTTTTATTTCCCGTGAGAGGACCATTCATTGTCCACCTGTGGCTTTACTCCCAAGACAACCCTGATTTCTTAGCTGTTCTTTTCTTCTGGCATCTCTGCGCATGCACACACTGGGAACAGGCTCCAGCTGTTCCTCTGCCTCACTGGTGTCTAGCTCCAAAAGCAGCTGAGAACTGCCAGAAGGCCTTGGCCCCATCTCAGAATCCTCGTCTGAGCCTTCCCCAGGCTCCAGGACTGGCCCATATTCCTTCCCAACCTTCTCATTATCTGATTCTGCAGCCAGCTCTGCTGCCCACAGAGAATTAATGATTACTCATTGTCTTGTAGGAGATTTCTGCTCCTTTCATCCAGTGTAATCTTCTGAAATACTATATCTGATAGCCAGCAATAATTCCAATGCCAGAATCATAAGAGAGAGTAGAAGTCAGTGAATCTTTCCAAAGTTTGATTTATAACCTATTTTAAGTTCTAGCTCTTGCGGATTTGGCAAAATGGCTTCATTACATCTTAAAGTTTAATTTGCTGATTAATGTTTTGTTTTATTTTACAAAAGTGAACACAATATTCTACACGGAAGTGTGCACTAGGACGGATTTAAACTGAAATGTACCCTCTTTTTGCTACTAAATCTTACACTCTATTTTCTCCTCTTTTTATCGTGTTGCAATCTGCATTTTCTAATTATCGTATTTTTCAGACTATAAGACGCACGGGAGTATAAGACACACCTTAGTTTTTGGGGTGGAAAATAAGAAAAAAAATGTTCTGCCTCTGCCTATCAGCATCCATGGTATTCATCTGGCTAGCATCCTGTCAGTGTGTGAGAGAGTTGAGGGCTGTTTGGAAACAAACAGTATTGACTGTGTGAGCAACAAGGAAGGGCACAGCAAGGAGCCTGGGCGTGGCTTGTTCTGTACCAAAGCTGCATGCTGTGCTGATATCTGAAACTAAAACTGAAAGTGAAACTTCTTTCCTCTGCTGAACTACCACATTGGAAAACCTGCTTTTGGTATAGTATATTTACTTAATGTATATAAAGAGAAGTTATTGAATCCTGCTGAATCACTTACTTGTGTGTGCTTTCTGAATGTGATTGCTGCTGCAAACTCTGACATGTCCTTGCAGCAAATAGCGAACAGCCAGATCAGCTTCAGCACATTATTTCAGCATGAGCAGCTGATTGGTGGGTGGATCGGCCTCCCAGAATACCCTCAATCAGCTGTTCTAGGCGGCAGGGATTGCCACAGACCTCCGTGCTCGCATTTTTGGCTACATTCGGTGTATAAGGCACACCCAAATTTTCACCCTCTTTTAGGGGTGGGGAGTGTGTCTTATACTCTGAAAAATACAGCATGTCGCCATGTCTTTGGAATAGCCAGGGCAAAATTCTGCTAATTGGAGTTTCTGCAAATAAGCGGATAAACCATCTGCTTATTCACCAAAGCCTTATAGAAGTAATTCTGTTGCCTCATTAACTCACTACATTTATTTGCACATACCTGTGTCTCTGTTTGGAAAGCCTACCAATCAGGGGCCACATCTGACAACCGCTTCTATTTCATTTCCACACAACCCACTTCCCACTGAACAACCAGTTCTCAATTACCCTTTGGATGACATTTTATCACCTAACCAGGCAGTTAAGAAGAGTGGCAATGAATATGCCCGAGATAGTAAGCTAAAATGTCTTCCTGGATGACTAGAGAGCTTACAGTGAAGTGCCTCGGTGCTCTCTGAGCTTGGCTGTTTGCCAGCTACTATAGGTAACATTGTCAGTGTGTAAGCGAAGGTGGGGTTTGCAGCCTGTTTACAGTATATATGCAGTAGCTTTCCCTGCCAGTGTTCACAGGGGTATAGTTTTCTCTTTGGTAATTCCTTGATTAGGGTATTGTTTTCTATTCGACTGCTTGTCTGGTTTTAATCCCTGCTTATCTGAAGTATTGGCTATCGGAGATGATGTGTTTGGTCTTTTTTTGTTTTTGTTTTGTTCTTAGCTTTTTTATTGTCTCTTACATACTGCTGGAGTCTTATTTATGTACTCTGTGTACTATGTGTGTTTTATGCTCTTTTTTGCTACAGTTAATATGCAGTGGTAGGAAGCGCATGTAGATTTTTCAGGCATGAGGGAAGCCAATTCGCGTAGCAGAAAGAATTCAAAAATTATATGCGGGAATGGACTGTGGCAAACCACTTCTGTGTAATTACAAGAAATTTGAATAAATGTAGCTGAAACATTTAGATTAGGAGCTGCCCAGAATTTGATATAAGATAGGTAGTTATATAAATGTGACAGACAGAATAGACACACGGATAGACATATGGCCAGATATGATAGGTAGGTAGGTAGGTAGAAGATAGAAGATAGATAGATAGATAGATAGATAGATAGATAGATAGATAGATAGATAGATAGATAGAGTTGGAGAGAGAGAGAGAGAGAGAGAGAGAGAGAGAGAGAGAGAGAGAGAGACAGTAGATGGATGGATGGATGGATGGATGGATGGATGGATGGATGGATGGGTTACAGAGAGAGAGTAAGAGAGAGAGACTGACAGACAGACATATATAGTTACAGACAGAGAGTAAGAGAGAGAGAGAGTTACACACAGAGAGAAAGATAGATAGATAGATGATGATAGATGGATGGATGGATGGATGGATGGATGGATGGATGGATAGATGTGTTACAGAGAGAGAGTAAAAGAGAGAGAGAGACTGACAGACAGGCAGATATAGTTACAGACAGAGAGTAAGAGAGAGTGCACACACAGAGAGAAAGATAGAAAGAAAGATAGATGGATGGATAGATAGATAGATGATAGATAGATAGATAGATAGATAGATAGATAGATAGATAGATAGATAGATAGATGATGGATAGATAGATAGATGCAGTGAGAGAGAGAAAGAGAAATACAATGATAGATAGATAGATAGACAGACAGACAGACAGACAGACAGACAGACAGACAGACAGACAGACATGGATGGATGGATGGATGGATGGATTTATTATTTATTTATTATTATTTTATTTTCTTAGATTTTTAGACCGCCCCTCTCCCAAAAAGGGACTCGGGGCGGTGTACAGTCAATAATAAAAACATTCACAATAATTAAATACGTTTAAACTGCATTTAAGATACATTGGAGGAGGAAATAGACTGTGCTAAGAAATAAATAATACTAATCTTAAAACATCACAAATAAAACCCCAACCCTAAAATAAAATAAATCCCTGGGAGGTACAACTAAGAAAGTGCCAGGCCAGCTGATTGAAACAGGTGAGTCTTTAACTTTTGCCGGAAGGAACGGAGGTCGGTGGTAGTTCGAATGTCTGGGGGGAGGTCATTCCAGAGGGTTGGGCCCATCACAGAGAAGGATCTACTCCTAGGTGTCGCCCGCTGGCATTGACTAGCAGACGGCACCAGGAGGAGCCCCTCTCTGTGTGAGCGAATAGGTCGCAGGGACGTGTGTGGTAGGATGCGATCCTGCAGGTAACTAGGTCCACTGCCATGGAGCGCTTTAAAGATGGTAATCAATACCTTGAAACGCACCCGAAAGGCCACAGGTAGCCAGTGCAGCTCGCGCAGGAGAGGTGTTACGTGGGAGTAACGTGTACGTCCCATAATAGCCCGCGCGGCTGCGTTCTGAACTAGCTGCAGTCTCCGGATGCGTCCCAAGGGAAGCCCCATGTAGAGAGCATTGCAGTAGTCCAGGCGAGACGTCACCAGCGCATGAGTGACCGTGCGCAGGGCACTCCGGTCCAGTAGGGGGCGCAATTGGCGCACCAGGCGAACCTGGTGGAACGCCCCCCTTGCCACGGCTGCCACATGGATGGATGGATGGATGGATGGATGGATGGATGGATGGGCTTGGCCCTCAGATGATGACACTTGTCTTGTAACCAAGCAAGAACAAACAGACCTGTTGTCTATGAAGGTAGTGTATTCGCTGATGGTTCTAGTTACTTTGAGAGGAATCCCTTGTTTTACCAGGTGACAGATTAATTGAAATATGGACTGAGAAGCATGAATCAAAGTAAATTTTAAATGGTCCAAGCGGGAATGATTTGTACCACATTGAGTGATTAGGAAATAATGAACTTACATGGAGCAAAATGAGTCCACATCACTTGAGATGATTTTGCATTGTACTATTTGGGACACGTAAAACCCATAAAAGAAGGATAGCATGACAATGATATCCACAAGGGCTAATGTTAAATGTGTATTTGGATGTAACCCAATAACAACAGTCTTTTGGAATCAGTAAATAACCAATGCGGATCGCTTACCAAGTTGTATATGCCTAATGTGGGCACAATGCTGAAAAACAACAAAGAATTCTATGACAAATTGCAAGAGGCTCTTCTATGTTATATCAAAAAATGATGTACTAATTGTTTAAATTATTTTAATTATTTAAAGCAGGGGTGTCAAACGCAATTTCACTGAGGGCCACATTAGGGCTGTGTTTGACATCGGGGTGGCCGTGACCAAGGTGGGTGTGGCCAGCTTGATGTCACTCATGTCGGGGGCACCTTTGGTGGCCCGAGTGCTTTGCTCACGAAAATGGGCTCCTGAGCACCATTTCTGGCTGTGATGACCTCCTGCAAACCTCTACCAGGCTGGCAGAGGCACCGTTGTTTCCAGAGCAGCCCCGCAGGCCAGATTTAAGCACTCTGCGGGCCAGATCCGGCCCTTGGGCCTTGAGTTTGACATCCGTGATTTAAAGGGACAAATGTGGGCATGTCTAAATGTAAATAAAAGGGACGCAGTGGCTCAGTGGCTAAGACGCTGAGCTTGTTGATCAGAAAAGTCAGCAGTTCAGCGATTCGAATCCCTAGCTCCACGTAACGGAGTGAGCTCCCGTTACTTGTCCCAGCTTCTGCCAACGTAGCAGTTCGAAAACATGTCAAAATGCAAGTATTAAAATAAGAGACCATCTTTGGTAGGAAGGTAACAGAGTTCCGTGCGCCTTCGGCATTGAGTCATGCTGGCCATATGAACACAGAGACATCTTTGGACAGCCCTGGCTCTTCGGCTTTGAAATGGAGACGTGCGCTGCCCAATAGAGTTGGGAACGACTAGCACATATGTGCGAGGGGAACCTTTACCTTTACTTTTAAATGTTACAGGCAGTGAGTTCTTTAGCAAACATTTTAGGGATGAAAGCATCAATTCTTGCCAAATCTAAAAAGGGCTGAGGTTTGAATTATCCTGTTTGAAAGTGTAATGAATGAGTTATTATTTTTGCCCCGGTATATACCAAAGCTTATTATTCCATCTAGTAAAGAGAAGAAAAAATCATTGCTTTTATTATCGTCACTGTTGCACTTTTGCTACATAAATCATCACCTCTTCAGTTTTCACCTTCTTGTTATCAGTGAGTGTTCTTAACAAAGTTAGTTATGGGTGCATTTTGAATTCCCGATTGATCAGAATTATTACATTTGAAGGTAGAAGTCATCCAGTTGAACCTTTGCTGGCTGTAAAATCCATTATAGGACCTCTCACAAATGATAATCCAGCCTCTGTTTGAAGATTTATATGTTGTGGAAAAATACTGATTCACTAAAAATGTGAACTAAAGCAATCTTCAAAGTAAGAACGGAAAGAAAATTCGTTTATTGAAATACCCTGGGCTCCCAGCCAGACCCGGAATATAATGGTAAAGAATTATATAGGAGATGGAATATAAGTGACAGTAGTCAGGAATAATTACATTATCTAGACCGTCAAAGGCCTAAATTTACTTTGTCAATCAAGTAGTCATCAATCCTAGCCTAGCCTGATTTTCTTCCTTTCTTAAGAAACCCCAAAGACAAGATCCAGCTAGAAAACCAAGGAGTCTACGAAATACCATGCAAAATCTGCCCAGTACATACATTGGACAAACGAATGGGAGAATAAATGCACGCATCGCAGAACACAAGAACGCAGTCAGAAAAAAAGAAAAATACTTCCTCCATATTCCAGCACCTTAAAGCAACAGGACATGAAATTGATTTTGAAGGAACCAAATTAATCTCCAAAACTGAACATTTCAACAAGAGAATAATTATGGAAACCATTGAAATAGAGAAACACCCCCACAACATGAATAAACGTGACGATACCTCCCGCCTACCGAACATCTAGAAACCAGCCCTAGTCAACAAACGAACCCCACCCACCACTCAGGTCGTTACAACACAGAAGAACAACGGACACACAGCCAGCACCTCAGCCACACAGGATGATATGAAACAGCCGACCAATCTACAAATATCAACTCCATCTACCAATCAGGATGCAACTACGCAGCCAATCAACCCACTTACAGCAACAAAGCCAGCATTCCACACCCCCACCAAGATTTATAGAAAGATGGCAGCTCCAACCACGCTTTACTCACACAAGCACGAAGTCGAAAACACCAGCCTGAAGATGGCGAGTGGGACCTCGCCAAAATGTTGCCAAACAATCTCAATCTTACACAGGAAAAGACCCGAAGACAACAAGATCAGCATATATACATGTACATGTATGTATGTATGTATGTGTATATATGTCACCGTGAAAGACCGAAATTGGTGAATGTCAACATTCACCGGTGAATGTTGGTGAATGTCGACATTCACCGGTGAATGTCGACACATACCAATTTCGGTCTTTCACGGTGACATATATATAACGAGTCAGTGTAACGCTTTACTTTTGCTTTTCAATTCGCGGTCCTGGAAACTACTCGTTCTAACCGCGCAGGATCGCTGGTTTTTTTTTTAAAAAAAGTCCGCGAATAGAAGACGCTTAAAAGGAAGCGAGGAGCCGAGGTATTAGGGTAAGGGGATTAGGGTAAGGGTGTCGAGAGGATAAGGGTATTTTCGGACATACATCAAGCGACTATGTGAATGTCGACATTCACCGGTGAATGTCGACATTCATCAATTTCGGTCTTTCACGGATACACCAAGCGACTATGTGAATGTCGACATTCACCGGTGAATGTCGACATTCACCAGATTTCGGACTTTTGCAGTAACATATACATACATACATACATACATACATACATACATACATACATGTGTGTGTGTGTGTGTTGTATTTGTGCTGATAAATAAATAAAGGAAGACTAGTATAGATCTATTTCAAGCTATTTAGCCACTTTAGTGGCTAATACATCTGCCTAATATATAATACAGCCCAGGTTCAAATCCCAGTAAGGGTATGGCTTCAGATTTTATTTATTTTTATTTTATTTTTAAATTTTTGTTGGATAATGGTCATATTATGTTGGATAATAAACATATTATCCCAAGCATATTTAAATTCAGTTACTGATGATTGACCCACTACTTTCCACTGGAAGTTAGTTGCAAGCTGCTGGGAAGTCATACTTTCTAACCTGACTTTTAAACTTCCTTCCTGTCAAAAGGTATGCCCATCTTATTTTTGCTGAGTGGAGTGGACTGGACTGGACTAGAAAATAGAAGAGAAGAAACCAGAACAGAACAGGAGTAGAGTGGAGTGGAGTAGAATAGAAAATTAGAATAGAATAGAATAGGATTAGAGTAGAGTAGAGTAGAATAGAATAGAATAGAATAGAATAGAATAGAATAGAATAGAATTAGAATAGAGTAGAATAGAATAACAAAGTGGAATAGAATTATAGTAGAGTAGAATAGAATAAAATAGAAAAGAGAATAGAATAGAATAGAACAGAAGAGAACAGGAATAAAGTAATAATAATAATAATAATAAATTTGGATTTATTAGCCGCTCCCTTTCCAGGCAGGACTCGGGGCGGCGTACACTAGGACATATATAAACATACATATATACAAAGACATACATGCATACATGCATGGAGGAGGTAATAGATTACAACATTTAGACAATTAAAACCAGTAACATACCCCAATAATAAAAACCCAATATACAATAAAAATTTAAAATTTAAAAAGACAGTCAGGAGGAATATGAAAAATTACGGTTGAGCCAGGCCAGATAATTGAAAGAGGTGGGTCTTCAGCTGAATACGGAAGGAGCGGAGATCGGAAATAATCCTGATGTCACGGGGGAGGTCATTCCACAGGGCTGGGCCCATCACAGAGAAGGCTCTGCTCCTGGGTGTCGCCCCCCGACACTGTTTGGCGGACGGCACCCGGAGAAGTCCCTCTCTGTGTGAGCGAATTGGTCGTAGGGATGTGTGGGGCAGGATGCGATCCTGCATGTAACTAGGTCCTGTGCCATGAAGCGCTTTAAAGATCATAATCAAAACCTTGAAACGCACTCGGTAGACCACAGGAAGCCAGTGCAGCTCGCGCAGGAGAGGTGTTATAGGGGAGTATCTAGTCCTCCCCATAATCACCCGCGCGGCCACGTTCTGGACCAACTGTAGTCTCCGAGTGCATCTCAAGGGAAGCCCCATGTAGAGAGCATTGCAGTAGTCCAGGCGAGACGTCACTAGCGCATGGGTGACTGTGCGTAGGGCATCCCGGTCCAATAAGGGGCGCAATTGGCGCATCAGGTGGACCTGATGGAACGCCCCCCTTGCCACGGCTGTTACATGGTCATCCATGGACAGCCGGGCATCTAGGAGGACGCCCAAATTGCGTACCTGTTCCATGGGGGCTAGTTGCACGCCCCCAATGGCCAGAGATGGAAGCACCTGGTTGAACCGGGGGGCCGGAAGCCACAGCCACTCCGTCTTGGAAGGGTTGAGTTTTAGTCGGTTGCCATCCATCCAGACCCGTACGGCCTCGAAACACCGGGACATCATTTCGACGGCCTCATTGGGGTGGTTCGGGGTGGAAATGTATAGCTGAGTATCATCAGCATACAGATGATATCCCACCCCAAAACCACGGATGATCTCGCCCAGCGGTTTCATGTATGTGTTGAACAGGAGAGGCGAGAGCACCGATCCCTGTGGCACTCCACATGTGAATGACCTCCGGGTCGAACTCTGCTCCCCTGCCAACACACATTGCGTCCGGTCAGAGAGGTAGGAGCCAAACCACCGTAAAACGGTGCCCCTGACTCCCAGCCCCTCTAGCCGGTGCAACAGGATACCATGGTCGATGGTATCGAACGCCGCCGAGAGGTCTAATAGGACCAGGATAGAGGAACAACCCCTATCTCTAGCCCTCCAGAGATCATCGACCAATGCGACCAAGGCCGTCTCCGTGCTGTGCCCGGGTCGGAAGCCGGACTGGCGCGGGTCTAGATAATCATTTTCCTCCAGGTGACGTGGGAACTGCTGTACCACCACACTCTCTACAACCTTCGCTAAAAAAGGAAGGTTGGAGACAGGACGATAATTGACTAGGTCCGTTGGGTCCAGGGAAGGCTTCTTGAGCAGGGGCCTCACCACCGCCTCTTTCAAGGCGGCCGGTAGAGACCCCTCACCCAACGAGGCATTCACTAGGCCCAGGAGCCAGTCACGCGTAACCTCCCAGGATGCCAGTACAAGCCAGGAGGGACACGGGTCCAATAAACATGTGGTGGGTCGCAGACGTCCACGCAACCTGTCCAAATCCTCGATGGCAACCGAGTCAAACTCCTCCCAAAGCGGTCCCTCAAGACTCGCCACGGGCGTCTCTACTGGACCACTGAAAGGGGCCCATCCCATCCGGATTTGAGCGACTTTGTCCTGTAGATATTTCCCAAACTCCTCTGCTCTGCCCTGTAAAGGGGCTTCCCGCGGTCTCTCAAACAAGAGGGAGCGAGTCACCCGAAACAGGGCGGCAGGGCGGTTATCTGCGGACGCAATAAGAGCGGCACAATGTTGACGTTTGGCCGCTCTTAATGCCACAAGGTACGTCCTCAAATAGGCTCGTGCCTGTGCTCGGTCAGATTCGGAACGGGAGGATCTCCAACGACTCTCTAGGCGTCTCTTGTGGCGTTTCATCACCCTTAGCTCCTCAGTAAACCAAGGGGCCAGGGTGGTTCGTCGCCGCAGGAGAGGCCGCAAAGGCGCCACCCGGTCTAGGGCCCCGGTAGTCGCACTATTCCATGCGTCCACCAGGTCCTCAACTCGGGGGCGGGTCAGATCCACAGGAGGTGGCCCAAGCTCCGTCTGGAACCTATCTGGTTCCATCAGGCGCTTGGGGCGGAACCATCTAATACCTTCCGGTTCCGCCTCCTAGGAATAGAATAGGAATAGAATAGAATAGAATTAGAGTAGAATAGAATAAAATAGAATAGAAAATTAGAGTAGAATAGAATTAGAGTAAAGTAGAATGGAATAAAATAGAACATGATTTAAACATAACAATCACAATGTTAACTCACAGAATTTATCTTTATAGATTGCTTTTATTTTTAAAGTCCACACATCAAGTGAGCCTGCTTCTCTATGTTTCCTTCATTCCCCTTGGCTAACAAATCATATGTTCAGCAAGTTCCACCTGACATATGACCTGAATCTACCTCTTATATTTTTAATCCATTGGTTCTAGCCTTGCCCTCTAGGGCAATAGAGAACTTCTGTTTCTTGTGTATGATAACTTTTCAAATATTGAAGATTCTCAAATGTCTCCTTGGCCTTTTGGGGTTTTTTTTTTTGGTAGGCTAAAGTTTACCCAGATCCTTTAAGCTTTTCTCATAGGATTATTTTACTCAACTCTGTAAATTCTAAACCCCCAAAATTTGTGAGTTTGGACATATCCACCCCAGATGAAAATATATCACTGCCTTAATGAACTTATTCCAGCAGTTCATAGATTTATTTGTATATGCCAATTTCCCCAGAGTTATGTATCATTCAGCAATTATTTAATTTCCTCTGATTTAGACAAAAAAATGGACATATATTTGGAAACCTAAATCTACCCAGTCCCTTTCTTTAGTGATAATTTGTAGGTCATTTCCCCAAATTGATTTTAATTCATATAATGGCAGGATTTTACACTGCACATTGTTTGGACAATAATCTTTTCTCTGACTTCCTGGTATCTTGAATTTTATCTGTGTTTTAATAGATGAATATTATGTTGGGAGGAGGGAAAGGAACATATTAATAGCTAATTAAATGAGGTAAAACCAGCATCTGAAAGTCCTTATTTTACCTGTGTCAAGGGAACTGAAAATTTCTTACAGCCTAAATCCTGCATTTTATACGGTTGGCATTTGCTCTTTCCTATTTTCTAAACACAGTAGTACCTTGGTACCCAACTGCTTTGAACCCCATCAAATGTGTTACTCAACGCATTTTGACGTGAACATTTTGTCCTGGTACTCATCATTTGTTTAGTACTCGACGCACAAGCTAGAAGTTATACAATACAATACAATAGTAGAGTTGGAAGGGACCTTGGAGGTCTTCTAGTCCAACCCCCTGCCTAGGCAGGAAACCCTATACCGTTCCAGACAAATGGCTATCCAACATCTTCTTAAAGACTTCCAGTGTTGGGGCGTTCACAACTTCTGGAGGCAAGCTGTTCCACTGATTAATTGTTCTAACTGTCAGGAAGTTTCTCCTCAGTTCTAAGTTGCTTCTCTCCTTGATTAGTTTCCACCCATTGCTTCTTGTTCTACCCTCAGGTGCTTTGGAGAATAGTTTGACTCCCTCTTCTTTGTGGCAACCCCTGAGATATTGGAACACTGCTATCATGTCTCCCCTAGTCCTTCTTTCTCTTAAGCTAAACATACCCAGTTCCTGCAACCGTTCTTCATATGTTTTAGTTTCCAGTCCCCTAATCATCTTTGTTGCTCTTCTCTGCACTCTTTCGGTGTGGGCTGCCTTGCTACTCATTACATTATTCCTTGTGGAAATGATTTGTTTGGTATTCACCATTTTTAGTACTCATTGCACCTCCCGGAAGCAGTTAAGGATAAGTACCAAGGTACCGCTGTATTTCCTTAAAAACAAAATATATATATTAATTTATTAAGAAAATTCATATGGCCGCCCAACTCACTCACAATAACTCCGAGCTGCTTACAAAGTATAAAAACCAATAATACCCTCTCCCTCCTGCCATGGAACAATCAAGCCACTTGATTGTTCAAACCAGGCTCTCCAGTCCTGCTGACAAAACCAGGGCCTTGGGAAAGAGTGACAAGAGTGACAAGTTGGGGTCCAGTCTCATCTTTGTGGTGATGATGTTCTACAGGGAGGGAGTCACCATGGAGAAGGCCCTTCTTCTTCTTGGTTCCAGGAGATGGACCTCATTAAGAGAGGGGACCTCACTCCCTAGTCTGGTAGTGTTGGGATCTGTCAGCCGCCAGCCCCTCCAGCAGCTGAATCAGAGGAGGAGGCGGCATGGGCAAGTTGAGAGTTCCGAGGGAGAAGAGGGAATGGAGCTGTCAAAGAAAGGAGAGAGGTGGAGCCTGGGCCATCCGTCAGCCCCCAGATGGAGAGTCAACAGCCCCAGGCCTGGAGGTGGCTGATGAGGAAGAGGAGGAACAGCTGGGTCCAGTGCCTGATGCGCAAATGTGCAAGAAGGCAAAGGAGAGGAGAGCAGTGGAAATCTATGGGCCGGTCCTTGGGACGGAAGAGCCAGCGCTGCTAGCAAAGCCCCACCCTAGCTCTGGGGATAAAAGGCAGGAAGCGGAGATGAATAGAAGTGACAGACAACTATTCATCTTTCAACTATTCAGCCGGACTTGTTAGTCTGCAGTGAGAGAGAAACTTTTTGCCGGGGCTGCTGGCGCCCCTAATAAAGGAATTTTGAGTTCACTTCAGAGGTTTGGTTGTGTTTGGGGAGCTGGGTCAGAAGAGGTAGACATAACTGGGAAGAGACAGCCCTTCAGCTAACCTTGTTCCAAGCCATGTTAAGGTTTTGAAGATGGCATCCAGCACCTTGACCTGGACTAATACAGATTGGAGAGGTTACTACGTTTTCCAACCAATCAATAATTCACTTTAAAAAGGGATTAGAATCAGTATTTGATTTTGCCCCGAATTTCCACAGGAAGCACGAGGGGGTAACTTACTTGCTGCATGCTGACAATGCAACTTTCAGTTGTGCAACTTAGAAATTTATATTTTCCCCCTGGCATCAGATTTGGCAACCATTACACTGCAAAAAAAAAAAAAGCCTTAACTATTTATTCACGTGTGTGATGATTAATTTCTGGCATCTTTGATTTGTGGATGAAGATGAACTAATTGGAATAACCTGAAATAATTAGAACTGAAGCAATAAAAACATATTTGCGACAACAATGCATCCTAATTATAAAAAAAATGATGTTTATCCCATCATCTGTTGTTTTTTTTAAAAGAAAATATGCCTGATGACTCAGACATAATTACAATATTTGGTGGAAATTTTAACTCCCAGTAGGTAATTGGTTTTTGATTTATTAGTGTAGATTTGGTTGGTAGGATTTAACTAGATCTCTGTCATTGATTCTTGGTTTGATTGGTTTGATGTTGATTGCAGATGTTTCATAACTAGACTAGATAACATCATTAGTGCATGAATAATTGGGGGCAGTGATGGGTTCCTACCGGCTTGGATCAGTTTGGCTGAACCGGTAGTAGCTTGGCGTCCTGGGTCGCTGGAATCGGCAGCGACCCAGGCCTGCTACGCCCCCGAACCAGTTCTCCCGTAGGCGTCGCCATCTTGTTTTCTGCTTCTGCGCATGCGCAGGGCAATTTTTATTATTTAGGTCTTATTATTTTTGAGGTGCAGGAGGTGGCGAGCATGGTCACCGCATGGCTGCTGCTGTGTTGCAATATTTTCAGGGGAGGGCTTATTTTAGTGCATGCGCTCAAAAACCTGATTGGGCTTATCATCTGGGGAGGTCTAATTTTCAGGGAAACGGGGTAGAAAATGAAGGTATACAACAGGCAAGTCAGCCAGCTGTCAAAGGGGAACCAATCAGATGCATGCGAAATAAACTGAACTTTTCAGAGCTCTGGAAAAGTTGTTGATAATTCTGTTTAACAAAGAAGATTATACAGTCGACAACTTGAGGAAGATTGCAGTTGTAAGAGAATGCACGGCTTTCTTGGAGCCTGGGGAGGGCGAAAATGGCCTCTCCCCCCCCCCGGAGGCCAGAAACGGCCCATTTTCTGACTTCTGGTGGGGCCGGGATGTCCGTTTTTCCCCCTCCCCAGCCTCCAGAGGCTTTCTATGAGCCTGGGGACGTCAAAAAACAGCCCAATGCACAAACCGGAAGCTCTGGAATGGACTTTGGGCTGTTTTTCTCCCTTCAAAGGCTTCAGGAGGCTTCCCTCCCTGTTAGTTGTAGCTGGAGCTGACAGGGCAACACCTCACATGCCCTCAGAAATGGCTCAATGTGCCACATATCCCATAGGTTCGCCATCATGGTTATAGGAAAATCTGTTTGAGCAGGGTTGTCAACCTCAATTTCATTGAGAGCCGTATTGGGATTGTGCTTGACCTCGTGGGGTGGGTGTGGCCAGGGTGGGTGTAGCCAGCTCGACGTCACTCCGGTCGGGAGCACCTGGGGTGCCCGAGCATTCCCATCTCATTTCCACTGGCAGAGGGTTGTAGGAGGCCATGTCATCTGAAAACAGAGCTCGGGAGCCTATTTTCACTGGCAGAGGCACCGCGGGCCGGTCGTTCGCTATTTCTAGGGTGGCCCCATTGGCCAGTTCTATGTACCCCATGGGCCAGATCCAGTCCACAGGCCTTGAGTTTGACACCACCCCTAGTGTAGGGATTGAAAAACCTAGAACTGGAAACCAGGAGACTGAGACTTCTAGTCCTGACTGAGGCATGAAACCAACTAGGTGACCTTGGGCCAGTCACTCTCTCTCAGACTTGGGAAGATGGCAGTGGAAAATCACATCTGAAGTGCTGCCAAGGTTATGATTATTCATAAGAAAGATGAACAGTCTTTGAACAGCATATTTGGAGTTAGCTAGTAATAGTACTATACTATGGATTGTGTGATGTTGAACTTTAACTAGAGGAAAAGACATGAGTAATAGGGCCTCACCGTCTACGAAATATCATTATTCCATTGAAAACCTGCATACTGCACGGATCAGAAAGAGGGCTGAGCAAGTATCTACAGCCCCCCTCACATCCTGGACATAATCTGTTTCAATTTCTCTTCTTGGGATGTGCAGCATTGCATGCCAAAACAATTAGACCCAAAGTTAGTTTTTCCCCTCATGCCATCACTCTGCTGAACACCTAATCTCCACAGCACTATCTTATGTCTAAAGATATTTACCCATGTAGTAGGGCTGTATCACTATTATCCTTCTCATCTGTTCCACTACCTTCTCTTATTGGCATCATTATTATGATTATTACTTTTATTTATTTTATTTATTTATTTCTTGGATTTCTAAACCGCCCCCTCTCCCAGAAAGGGACTCGGGGCGGTGTACAGTCAAATGCAGATAAAAATACAATAGTAATATAAAACAATTAAATACATTTGGATGGAGGAGATAAGGCTGTACAAGAAATAAATAGACTATAAAAAACCCTAAAAACACCCCAATTAAAACCCAAACCCAATTAAGATATATCCCAGGAGGTAAACTAAGAGAGTGCCAGGCCAGCTGATTGAAATAGGTGAGTCTTTATTGGTAGGATTATTATTACTTTGTTCTTCTGCATGTACAGTGAAAACCTATGCACTGGAGACAAATTCCTTGTATGTCTAATCACACTTGGCCAAATAAGAGAGTTGGAAGGGACCTTGGAGTTCTTCTAGTCCAACCCCTCGCTCAATCAGGAGACCCTATCCCATTTCATCACCCACAACTTCTGTTTGACAATGCTCCCAACACTGGAAGTTTTTAAGAATAGATTGGACAGTCATTTACAATACAATACAATACAATACAATACAATAGTAGAGTTGGAAGGGACCTTGGAGGTCTTCTAGTCCAACCCCCTGCCTAGGCAGGAAACCCTATACCGTTCCAGACAAATGGCTATCCAACATCTTCTTAAAGACTTCCAGTGTTGGGGCATTCACAACTTCTGGAGGCAACTTCTGTTCCACTGATTAATTGTTCTCACTGTCAGGAAGTTTCTCCTCAGTTCTAAGTTGCTTCTCTCCTTGATTAGTTTCCACCCATTGCTTCTTGTTCTGTCCTCAGGTGCCTTGGAGAATAGCTTGACTCCCTCTTCTTTGTGGCAACCCCTGAGATATTGGAACACTGCTATCATGTCTCCCCTATTCCTTCTTTCTCTTAAGCTAGACATACCCAGTTCCTGCAACCGTTCTTCATATGTTTTAGTCTCCAGTCCCCTAATCATCTTTGTTGCTCTTCTCTGCACTCTTTCTAGAGTCTCCACATCTTTTTTACATCGTGGCGACCAGAACTGAATGCAGTATTCCAAGTGTGGCCTTACCATGGCATTATAAAGTGGTATTAACACTTCACGTGATCTTGATTCTATCCCTCTGTTGATGCAGCCTAGAACTGTGTTGGCTTTTTTGGCAGCTGCTGCATACGGCTGGCTCATATTTAAATGGTTGTCCACTAGGACTCCAAGATCCCTCTCACAGTTACTACTATTGAGCACGGTACCACCTATACTGTACCTGTGCATTCCAGGTACTGGAATGTCTGGAATGGTATAAGTTCTCCTGCTTGAGCAGGGGAATGGGCTAGAATACCCCCAAGGTTCCTTCCAGTTCTACTCTACTCTACTCTACTCTACTCTACTCTACTCTACTCTACTCTACTCTACTCTACTCTACTCTACTCTTAAAAGATTCCCCAGAATTTGGATAGCATCGCCATGGCAGCAGCTGTTTTTGTCTTAGGTAGGGTTGAAATAATCAGCATCCTGATCAGACCTAACCTGTCAGCAGATGTCCTTCACAAGTGACTTCCTGCCAATATTGAACAACATTGGGGAGTGTGTTGAGCGCAGAAGAACAACACAACATACAAAGGAGGCCTAAGGGTTGATTGTCTCCATCTGTTATCACTAACCACCTGTCAAGTTTCTCTCTTTGTTTAGGCACACGTCTGTGTTGTAATAAAGGGTCACAGTGGCTCAGTGGCTAAGACACTGAGCTCGTTGATAAGAAGGGTCAGCGTTTCGGTGGTTCGAATCCTTAGCACCGCCTAACGGAGTGAGCTCCCGTTACTTGTCCCAGCTTCTGCCAACCTAGCAGATCGAAAGCATGTAAAAAATGCGAGTAGAAAAATAGGAAACACCTTTGGTGGGAAGGTAGCCGCATTCCGTGCACCTTCGGCGTTTAGTCCTGCCAGCCACATGACCACGGAGACGTCTTCGGACAGCGCTGACTCTTCAGTTTGGAAACGGAGATGAGCACCGCCCCCTAGAGTCAGGAACGTCTAGCACATATGTGCGAGGGGAACCTTTACCTTTTACCCGTGTTATGAATTTACTTACCTTTGTGTGAATATTTACAGTATGTGCATAGGAAATACAAAAAGAGTCTGGGATTTAAATTTCATATACTTTTTTTTTTTACGTTGCCTTTCTTTCTTCAAGCTGTGTATTTCTGGATTTATGTTGAAATAGCTTCGTTTGAGCTGGTGCCTTATTTAACCCTGAGCCTTTTTAACTCCAGTTTTCCATTAAGTGGTCTGTTCCAGCTGGTAACAATGGATTGAAAGGTGCTGTTATCAGACATTATGGAGATTACAGAAATGTACGATTAAGAATGATTTTTTTTATGGAGTTTAGAGAGGGCATCCTGCCAGTGCTGAAGTGAGCTGGCTGCTGGAGCCTCTTTTTACACGCGGCGTTTTGAATATAAATAAATTGTTCTCCGCCATTTCGTGCGACAGATTGAAGCTCTGATTGCTCAAGTAATATCATACGGCGCACTTTCCTCCCAACGACACCTATTGCACATCACACCACAGTATCAGTTGTTGTGGCAGCTGAGAAGTTCAAAAAGATGTCTAAATGTATCTTGGGTTAGAAATCTAAGTGGGTCTCACCCTGACAATGTCTAACAAGTTCTTGAAAATCTAGGTATAGTCCGTGGAGTGATTGGGGGTTGAACCATTCATAGGATTTAGTCAATTATTAAAGGTAACGGTTCCCGTCGCAAATATGTGCTAGTCGTTCCCGACTCTAGGGGGAGGTCTCATCTCCGTTTCAAGGCCGAAGATCTAGCGCTGCCCGAAGATGTCTCCGTGGTCATGTGGCCAGCATGACTAAATGCCAAAGGCACACGGAACGCTGTTACGTTCCCACCAAAGGTGGTCCCTATTTTTCTACTTGCGTTTGTACGTGCTTTCAAACTGCTAGGTTGGCAGAAGCTGGGACAAGTAACGGGAGCTCACTCCGTTATGTGGCGCTAGGGATTCAAACCGCCAAACTGCCGACCTTTCTGATCGACAAGCTCAGCACCTTAGCCACTGAGCCATTGCGTCCCCTAATACGCCCCCTCTAACAATACAGATCTAGGTTTTTGCCCTAGATGTACATTGTTCTTTTCTTGCTTTTATTACTGGTAGTCTTCAACCTATGACAATTGAACCCAAAATTTCTGTTGCTAAGCAAGACAGTTGTTAAGTGAGGTTTGCCCCATTTGGCAACTTTTCTTGCCGCAGTTGCTAAGTGAATCTGATGGACTTTGCGTGTCAGAAGGTTGCAAAAGAGATCACGTGACTCCGGGACGCTGCAATCGTCATAAATATGTTCCCTTGGGTTTTAAGAGGTTCTTTCCTAGCCTTAGTCATAGATGCATCCAACTGTAGTTCCTAGTCCTGCCTAAGGTATGAAACCTGGCTGGGCGACTTTGGGGCAGACAGTGATGAGTTCTAGTCCTGATTTAGGCATAAAAGACAGCTGGGCGACTTTGGGCCAGGAGATGGTGAGTTCTAGTCCTGATTTAAACATAAAAGACAGCTGGGTGACTTTGGGCCAATCGCTAGGAGATGAGAGTTCTAGTCCTACCTTAGATATGAAAGCTGACTGGGTGACTTTGGGCCAGGCGGTGGTGAGTTCTAGTCCCTATTTAGGCATAAAAGACAGCTGGCCGACTATGGGCCAATCATCAGGAGATGGTGAGTTCTAGTCCCGATTTAGGCATAAAAGATAGCTGGGTGACTTCAGGCCAATCACCAGGAGATCTTCTAGTCCAGGGGTGTCCAAACTTGGCAACTTTAAGACTTGTGGACTTCAATTCCCAGAATTCCCCAGCCAGCTCTGCTGGCTGGGGAATTCTGGGAGTTGAAGTCCACAAGTCTTAAAGTTGCCAAGTTTGGACACCCCTGTTCTAGTCCCACTTTAGACCTGAAAGCTGACTGGGTAACTTTGGGCTAATCACCAGGAAATGGTGAATTAGATGAAAGTCAGATGAGTGACTTTGGGCCCGTTCACTCTCTCTTAGCCCAGCCCACCGCGCAGGGCTGTTGTGTGGGGGAGATTGGAGGAGGAAGGACTATTATGTTTGTTCGTTGGCCTTCAGTTATTTATAAAATCATAAGGGATTAGGATAAAAGAGATCTTTTAATCAGTGGAACAACTTGCCTCCAGGAGTTGTGAATGCTCCAACACTGGAAGATTTTAAGAAGATGTTGGATAACCATTTGTCTGAAGTGGTGTAGGGTTTCCTGCCTAAGCAGGGGGTTGGACTAGAAGACCTCCAAGGTCCCTTCCAACTCTGTTATTCTATTCTATTCAAATATGCATATTTATTTACCAGATACATATTGCACAATTTCTTAGTTTGCTCATTTTTACGACTTCAAGTTTGAAGTTTATTTACAAAGAAAATGAAATTTAAAGGGTTCTTTTTTGTGGTGGTGGGGAAGTGACATTATTAACATGCATTGACAGATTAAAGTCTATTCTATTTTCTATATTATGCTATTAATGTAATGTACTTAGTACAGTAATTTACCATGTGCAGTAATTAAGTAGAAAATTGTTCCTCTTGTAGTATCTGCATTTTTGGAAAAGACAAACCTGTAATATCTTTTCTGTTTCATAACACCGCAAAGCTAAACTAATGCAGAATTCGTCAAAAGTAGCAATTCCTATTCATAGTCAGGCTGAATACAAAGAGGCTTCATCGTATTTCCAATAGCTGATACTTGGAAAAGCCTTAAATGACCTCCATGCTAAAAAGTATTTTTTTTAAAAAAAGTGCAGATGCTTGGCCTGTAGTATGAAGTTGGCACATATCTCATGCTTTCATCTGGAAAATGCTGAGATCAGGAGGACTTGGGTTGTAAGTAAAAGCCCTAAATGTGTCTTCATTAATTCCAGTTCATTGTGCTTAAACCAGCCAAAGCTTGGGCTTCAGCGTTCATATTTACACAACCAGCGGAGATGGCTTTGCAAATAATATCATAGGTTAGAGCAGTGATGGGTAACCTTTTTGCCATCGTGTGCCAAAAGCGGGGGTGGGAGCGCGGTGGGGTCGTGCGTGCCCACACCCATAATTCTATGCGCCCTCCCCCACGCATGCATGTGCGGGAAACAGTCCCCCCCGCACATATGCACATGTGGGACACACACACCCGCCTGCCCGGCCGCTTTTTGCACGTGGTGGTACAATGGACCCATTTTTCGCCAATTCCCAGGCTCCAGGTACTTTCTAGGAGCCTGGGGAGGGCGAAAACGGACTCCCCCGGCCTCCGGAGGCCGGAAATGACCCAATGTCCGGTTTCCGTGTTGGCATCCATTCAGTTCTGAACATGCATTCAGTTCTGGTCGCCACGATGTAAAAAAGATGTGGAGACTCTAGAAAGAGTGCAGAGAAGAGCAACAAAGAGGATTAGGGGACTGGAGACTAAAACATATGAAGAACGGTTGCAGGAACTGGGTATGTTTAGCTTAAGAGAAAGAAGGACTAGGGGAGACATGACAGCAGTGTTCCAATATCTCAGGGGTTGCCACAAAGAAGAGGGAGTCAAACTATTCTCCAAAGCACCTGAGGGTAGAACAAGAAGCAATGGGTGGAAACTAATCAAGGAGAGAAGCAACTTAGAACTGAGGAGAAACTTCCTGACAGTTAGAACAATTAATCAGTGGAGCAGCTTGCCTCCAGAAGTTGTGAAAGCCCCAACACTGGAAGTCTTTAAGAAGATGTTGGATAGCCATCTGTCTGGAACGGTATAGGGTTTCCTGCCTAGGCAGGGGGTTGGACTAGAAGACCTCCAATGTCCTTTCCAACTCTACTATTGTATTGTATTAAACATCTGGTTTGCGCTTTGAGACGTTTTTCTCCCTCCAGAGGGAGAAAAACGGCCCAACGCGCAAACCGGAAGACTGTTCCCAAAGTTCCGGTTTGCATGTTGGGTTGTTTTTCCTCCTCCAGAAGCTTCAGGGAAGCCTCTGGAGGGCGGAAAACGGCTGATAATGAAGGCCAAAATCAGCTGGCCAACAGGTGCACGCACGCTGGATCTGACAGGGCAATGCCTCGCGTGCCTTAAGAAATGGCCGCGTGTGCTACCTGTGGCAAGCGTGCCATAGGTTCGCCATCACGAGGTTAGAGTAATGTATTATCTTTAGCATATACCAGAAATAAACTACAGTGTTTCCCTGAAAATAAGACAGGGTCTTATTTTCTTTTGACCCCCCCCCACCCCCAAAATAAGCGCTTGGCCTTATTTTCGGGGAGCTCTTATTATTTTTGAGATGCAGGAAGCCCCTTAACCTCTGCCTGCGGATCAGCTGGTCCAGAGAGAGCCGAAAGTTCTGTTTCTGGCACAATCTTGCCAGCCTTAGCGTTGCTGGGTCTGGTGCTGTTTTTGTAGCCGTCACTAAGAGAAAGGGCGCAGTGGCTAGGATTTGCAGGAGCAGCCTCTGCAAGGACGGTCTGCTAGGATGGCAGGGGCATGCCGTCCCCCGCAGAAATTGCCAGAACCGGCTGCACATGTGTTTAAATATTTTAGGGGAGGGCTTATTTTAGCGCATGCACTCAAAATCCCAATTGGGCTTATTATCTGGGGGGGGGTCTTATTTTCGGGGAAACGAGTACTACGGTGGGATCAAAAATGCCCTTGGGATACGATGAAATATTACACGACTTTTCCTTCACGTGATGGGAGGAGAAAACAGAAAACTTCTATTTCCTTTTATTATTTTCTTCCTTTCTTTCTATTTTGTTCTGAAAGCTTAAAATAGTCTTACGATGCCACTTCGTAATTGAACTTTGCATTTGTTTGATATGCAGTAAGCCTTGCTATATTTACATTTTCGGAAGTAATGTTTTCTGGCACGGTATTACGAAGCTGAAGATGGAATGTTCTGTTAGAAAGGGAACTTCCTTGTTGTTATGCCAAGGAATCCCGATAAAACCTTATTTTCCAAAGCACCGGAAGGCAAGATAAGAAACGATGGATGGAAATTAACCAAGGAGAGAAGCAACCTGGAATTAAGATAAACTTCCTAACGGTGAGATGAATTAACCAATGGAACGGCTTACCTTTAGAAGTTGTGGGAGCTCCATCACTGGAGGTTTTTAAGAAGAGACTGGTCAGCCACTTGTCTGGAATTGGTATAAGGTCTCCTGTTTGATGAGCAGGGGCTTGGACTAGAAGACCTCTAAGGTCCTTTCCAACTCTGTATTCTGTATTGTTCAGTTTTTAAAATGGTCTTTCTCAACTACCTTTCTTGCATCCTTTAAAAGACTCTTAACTAAGACCCTATGGAATCAGAGGACAGTTCCCTATGTCTTTACCTAGACCACTTCAACCAATCAGAAGAGAGATGGAAGAGACCTTGGTGGTCTTCTAGACCAACCCCCTGCTCAGGCAGGAGTCCCATACCATTTCAGACAAATGATTGTCCAGTCTCTTCTTAAAAACTTCCAGTGCTAGAGCATTCACAACTTCTGGAGGCAAGTGGTTCCACTGGTTAATTGTTCTAACTGTCAGGAAGTTTCTCCTCAGTTCTAAGTTGCTTCTCTCCTTGATTAGTTTCCACCCATTGCTTCTTGTTCTACCCTCAGGTGCCTGGAGAATAGTTTGACTCCCTCTTCTTTGTGGCAACCCCTGAGATATTGGAACAATGATATCAAGTCTCCCCTAGTCCTTCTTTTCATTAAATTAGACATACCCAGTTCCTGCAACCGTTCTTCATATGTTTTAGTCTCCAGTCCCCTAATCTTTGTTGCTCTTCTCTGCACAACAAAGATGATTAGGGGACTGGAGACTAAAACATATGAAGAACGGTTGCAGGAACTGGGTATGTTTAGCTTAAGAGAAAGAAGGACTAGGGGAGACATGATAGCAGTCTTCCAATATCTCAGGGGTTGCCACAAAGAAGAGGGAAGAGAAATTGACCCCCCTCCTCTTTGTAGAGATTCAAATACTGGGATACTGCTATCATATCCCCTCTTGGTCTTTCTTTTCTCTAGATTAGCCAAACCCAAATCCTGCAACTGTTCTTCATATGTTTTAGTCTCCAGGCCTTGAATCAACGTAGTTGTTCTTCTCTGCATTAGGAACACACCAATAAGATTTTACATGATGGTGATATTATCCATTCAGCCGTGTCCGACTCTTGGCGATTCTATGGGCCAGGCCTCTCCACATCTTCTGAACTTGCATTACGTCTTTGAGTTGTCTGTGATGTGGCTGGTGTCAGCTTTGATGGTATCCAGCCACTGTGTGCTTTCCTTTTGCCGCCAAACATAATTGCTTTTTCCAGTGAGTTTCCCCCATATGACATGGCCAAAATAAGTGAGACGCAATTTTGTGACTTTGCCTTCCAGTGACGTATAAGGGGTTATGCGCAACAGTGCTTGCTTCTTAGACACCTTTGCTATCCAAGGAATATGCAGTAGCCTTTCCAGAACCATAGCTCAAACAAATCTATTTTCTTTCCGTCTTGATTTTTTTATGGTCCAACTTTCACAACCAGAGGTAGCTCTGGGGTACTGTTCTGACCTAGGCTTCCCAAGAGCATGAATCAAACTCCTTGTCCAAGCCAAAAAAAAAACCCTTTTATTAATTTACTGTGAATTCTGCTCATTCAGCAAATCTTTCGAGGGAGGATTTACAGTCACAGACCTTCTCTGGCTTGGAGAGCTGCCAGGATGATATCTGCAAAACGTGGCAAGGAGTCTCAGAGAGTCACGAGCCAATTAAGAGAACTAATTGTGTCCTGCAAACTCCACTCCCCTTTCGCTCCTCTTTTATTTCCTCTGGGAGGGGCCATTCATCGTCCACCTCTGGCCTTACTCCCAAGCCAACCCCTGCTCTTTAGCTTCATCTGGCGACTCTGCACATGCGCACACTGGGAACAGGCTCCAGTTGTTCTTCTGCCTTTCTGATGTCTAAGTCCGAAGGCATCTGATAACTATCAGATGGCCCTTGCTCCCTCTCTGCATCCGACACAGAGCCCTCATCAGAGCCTTCCCCAGACTCCAGGACTAGCCCATGTTCCTCCCCAACCTCCTCACTGTCCGAATCTGCTGCCAGCTCCGTTGGCCGCTGGAGGACCACAACAGATACACAATAGAGCAGACTAACTTGTGTTTGCTTGCCAGGCTATCATTGTATTTTTCCATATCCAATTTCTCGGCCAGAAAGTTATAATTATCACCAAGTTAACAATATTCATACCATATAGGCAGCTTCATCTTGAGTAATCCGACGTAAATCCAAATATATAATGGGGATGTTGCCTCTCTTTATTTTGCTGTGTTAATTAGGAGTCACCGCATAACATAGGAAAAGAAATATAATTTCAGGAGAATAATAGCTCTACTTCCCAAGCTCTACTTTAAAAAAAAATGGGACAATTTATTTTGATTACAAGGTTTTTGTGTTCTGGGCTAATCACTCCCAGAGTTCATCTTTTAGTCTTACCACTGGATTGGAATGAACTCAGAAATATCGGAGAAGAAAGAAGATCTAGCTGCACAGATTTCTCTGCAAAAGGAATTGACTTAATATTACTGTTCAGGAGGGAAACTCGCCAACAGTTTTGCACTCATTCTCCTTTAGCTTCTTTCCATGGCTGTCTTTCTCTCTTAACCCCTTTTCTTCCCTTAAATAACGGGCACGCTGCCAAACCTTGCATAACCATAGTTGTAGGGCAGGCTGTTGTATTCACTAACTTCTCTGCTCACCCATTTATTTTCTAGTAGCCTAAAGTCCTTGTCATTGTATCCCACCGATGCAATACAAGAGTAAAAATCCTGTTTAAAAATGGAAAGTTTCTTTATGTGGAATGGGGCGGGGTGTCACTAACCCTCGGTCCATGGACCGGCACAGGAAAGAAGGGAGAGAATGAAGAAAGGAAGGAAGGAGAGGGGGGGGGGGGAAGAAGGAAGGAAGGAAGGGAGATGATGGGGTGGGATGAAGGATGGAAGGAGGATGAGAAAGAGAAAAATGAGGAGGAAGGAAAGAAAGAAAAAAGGAAGGAAGATGATGGGGAAGATGAAGGATAGAAGGAGGATCAGAAAGAGAAAGAAGGAGGAAGGAAGGAAGGAAGGGAAGGAAGGAAAAGAGGGGGAAGGAAGGAAAGACAAAGAAAAAAGAGAGAAAGAAAGAACTCCCCCTCCCCCAAATAGCTTAGATTCTGCCTATCCTCTTTGCAAAAACTCCAGGTAAACTGTATTTTTTTTAAGTAGAGGAGGATGGAAGGAGGATGAGAAAGAGAAAAGGGAGGAGAAAGAGAAGGTGGAAGGAAAGAAAGAAGGAAGGAAGATGATGGGGAGGGATGAAGGATGGAAGGAGGATGAGAAAGAGAAAAAAGAGGAGGGAGGGAAGGAAGGAAAAGAGGGGGAAGGAAGGAAAGGCAGACAAAGAAAGACAGAAAGAAAGAACTCCTTCCCTCCCAATAGCTTAGATTCTACCCATCCTCTTCGCCAAAGGTCCAGGTAAACCATATTTTTTTTATGTAGAAGAGGGAACTGAACAAAGCAACGCTTCTCTGCCGATGGACATCTAGCAGTGCAGGGTGCCGTGGAGGTTTTGCATCAGGCGCCAAACAGGTTGCGAGGTTGCATTCAACCATTTTTGGAGGGTTTTTTTGTGAGTTTTGGCCAGACGCTGGTTCTGAACGGAAGGGGCTCGGCTCGCCCCACGTGACAGTCCGAAATAGGGAGCCAAGATTACAATGAGCTCTTCGTTCATATGTTGTAGATATGTGGCTTAGGAGACCTGAACTTATCTGGAGTAGGCATGTTGTATGATAAGGTAAAGGTTCCCCTTGCATATATGTTCTAGTTGTTCCCGACTCTAGGGGGCGGTGCTCATCTCCGTTTCAAAGCCAAAGAGCCAGCGCTGTCCGAAGACGTTTCTATGGTCATGTGGCCGGCATGACTAAACGCCAAAGGCGCACGAAACGTTGTTTCCTTCCCACCAAAGATGGTCCCTATTTTTCTACTTGCATTTTTTACGTGCTTTCGATCTGCTAGGTTGGCAGAAGCTGGGACAAGTAACGGGAGCTCACTCCGTTACGCGGCACTAGGGATTTGAACCGATGAACTGCCAACCATTCTGATTGACAAGCTCAGTGTTTTAGCCATTGACTTAACCTCATGGTTGTTCCAAATACATATATACATATAAAATAGCAGAGTTGGAAGGGACCTTGGAGGTCTTCTAGTCCAACCCCCTGCCTAGGCAGGAAACCCTATACCGTTTCAGACAAATGGCTATCCAACATCTTCTTAAAAACTTCCAGTGTTGGGGCATTCACAACTTCTGGAGGCAAGCTGTTCCACTGATTAATTGTTCTAACTGTCAGGAAATTCCTCCTTAGTTCTAAGTTGCTTCTCTCCTTGATTAGTTTCCACCCATTGCTTCTTGTTCTACCCTCAGGTGCTTTGGAGAATAGTTTGACTCCCTCTTCTTTGTGGTAACCCCTGAGATATCGGAAGACTGCTATCATGTCTCCCCTAGTCCTTCTTTCTATTAAACTTGACATACCCAGTTCCTGCAACCGTTCTTCATATGTTTTAGCCTCCAGTACCCTAATCATCACACACACACACACACACACACACACACACACACACACACTATTTCCATGTGCGAAGCCTGTCAAATCAAATGCCTTCAGCACCTGCCCTTGGCAAAGGCAATTTACAGGTCTGTATTACATCCATTTCTTCCTCCGCAGCAGAGTGATTGCTGTGATTCAAAGCAGCTTACGCTTTCAAATGTCTACCTTATAAGTCTATGAGGACAGAAGACTTCTGAGGATCCGGTGGGAGGACAAGGTGCCAGGCACAGAAGTCCTCCCCAGAGCTGCCATCAGTTGGCAACCTGCTGATCAAAGCCCAGACACGCTGGGCAGGCCATGTTGCAAGGATACCAGAGCACCGCATCCCCAAACAGTGTTCTTACCCCGGATTCCCATGAGCATGAAGCGAAAAACCCTTTTATGAATTCTGCTCATTCACCTCCAGCAAAGTCTTTCAAGGGAGGATTTACAGTCACAGACCTTATCTCTGCTTGGAGAGCTGCCAGGCCCATCTCTGCACAACTTGCAACAATCATAAATGCCAGCCAGTTGTCAAGCCTTCGAATGTAAATCACACGACCACCGTCACTGTGCGAACTGTTGTAAGCCGAGGACTACTTCCACCTCCAAATGCCCCCCCATAGAACGTCGGCCGGCCTTTTTGTTCAAAAGCAGATTGAGCTTTTAGACGAGATGAAGAAACTTTGTGCAATCCAAAAGAGCCCAATAAAAGTTAAATGTTGCTTTCAAATATGATTTTGATATCACCGGCTGCAAAGAATGCCTGTGCGACCGCCGTAATGAGATCCACAATTGGATTGTCCAACGGCGGGAGGTGGAAAGCCACTGGGTGATCCTAGCACAGATTCCCAGAGCTGTAACTATATACAACCATAACCAATTCTCATCAACCAAATAGTCCCAAGACCGCAAACATTGACTGTACACTGGGAAATTATCAACCCAACCTTGTTCTATTGCCTCTTCTTTCAGAGCTACTAGTATTAAGCTTGTGGTGGTTGCAGTGGGGAAAAATGAATAACAAACCAAATAGAATCTGTATCCTCTTCCTTCCCGTCTTTTAGATGCGTTCAGGAACAAACCCAGCTTCTCTCTTTGCCTCATAACAGTTGGTCACCAACTGGTGGTCGGCGAGAAAATGTTGGTGGTCTCCAGAAAAATTATTTGCATCTTTTATATTGCATTAAATCTGGGGGGTCCCCAAACTACGACCCCTGAGCCGGATACATGCAATGAACGTTTGTGTTGCTGCAGAGAGTCTCCCCCTTCGGGGTCTTTTTGTGTGGGGCGGAGGGGGGCAGAAATTCTGACTTGGGGTCTGCTACAGCCTCCTGGTGCAGGGCTTTGGGTGAAGGATGGAGGGAAGCGCCGCTGGTGGCAAAGAGCCGGAGAGCCTCGTTTCAGTGGGACTGGAACTGGCTGACCATCTCAGAAAAATAGGAACCACCTTTGGTGGGAAGGTAACAGCGTTCCGTCCGCTTTCGGCGTTGAGTCATGCCAGCCATATGACCACGGAAACGTCTTCGGACAGCACTTTGAAACGGAGATGAGCACCGCCCCCTAGAGTCAGGAATGACTAGCACATATGTGCGAGGGGAACCTTTACCTTTAACAAGGCAAAGAATCTTAAATATCACCCTCAATTAGCCTGATCATCTCTATTTTCCATCGCCTTAACAATGGGATTCCTGGGTTTTGTTCCTGGAATGCCAGGAATTGGGGGGGTGGGGTAAAAATCCCAGCACAAAATCAAGAGCCAGTTTAGCTTTTGCAGAATTTGCCAGCAAATCAATTCTGTCGGATTTCCTGCTTTCTCGCCCTCAAAATCTCCTATGAAACTCCTTTTGTGTCCCATCTTTCTTTTACAACAGGTACCCAACGATCATGGTTACAAAGTTTGCCCCTCAATGCTCCAAATTTTTCCATAATGCTTCAGATGGGGGTCATAAATTATTAAGGAAACAAATATGAAAAGGCCCAGCTCTGGAAATTTGGAGAGAGAAAGAATACATATAGCTTAAATATTTAATAGCGAAATGTTAATTCATAGCATGTACTGAGTCTTGTTTGTTTGCTATAGTGATTGCTAAACTCAGGGTCTTAAATTTAACCAGCCGGTTGCATTTATTTAAACTAACCATAGTTTAACCAGATGTTTGACTCCAATCTAGACCTAGATGTTATTCATTCATTCACTTATCCACTCACCCACTCATTTCATTCATTTCAATTCATTTATTCATTCAATTTCTATAGCAGCCCAACTCAACAAAGTGACTCTGGGTGGTTTCAAATTCTAAAAGGACAAAACAATTAAACATTAAAACAATCAAAACATCTACAAAATAATGAAGTGCAGACAGCAGCTATGACATTTAATCTCTCTATATAAAAGCCAAATCCACTCACTCATCTCAAAATCTCCAGAACCGTAAAACCTACAAACTTGAAATTTGGCACGTATGTTCCTCTTGGCTTCTAGGTGCTCCCTAAGAAAGGATTTATTTGAAATAACCATCAGATCATTAGTATTTCTTATACAAGATGATAGATAGATGATAGATAGATAGATAGATAGATAGATAGATAGATAGATAGATAGATAGATAGATAGATAGATAGATAGATAGATAGAGATAGATGATAGATAGATAGATAGATAGATAGATAGATAGATAGATAGATAGATAGATAGATAGATAGAGATAGATAGATAGATAGATAGATAGATAGATAGATAGATGGTAGATAGATAGATAGATAGATAGATAGATAGATAGATAGATAGATAGATAGATGATAGATAGATAGATAGATAGATAGATAGATAGATAGATAGATGATAGATGAAAGATAGATAGATAGATAGATAGATAGATAGATAGATAGATAGATAGATAGATAGATAGATAGATAGATGATAGATAGATAGATGATTGATAGATAGATGATAGATAGATAGATAGATAGATAGATAGATAGATAGATAGATAGATAGATAGATAGATAGATAGATTGATTAACACGCTCTGATGCTAAGGAGTTAGATGTACTACTCCCCCTCCCCACCTGAAAAGAATTCTGTTCCAACTGCCACTTGGGTGTGGCCAGCACGTGACTCCTGCAGTCTGGGAGCTTAGACAATGGGGCCAGCCTGAGGGAGATAAGGGGATAGGAGAGGCTACTGTTGAGGGAGAGAAGGGGAGGGGAGAGGCCGATCGTAAGTACTCATTAATTTTCAAGCTGTAAGTGTCGATTTATCAAGCCCAATCACATAGTTTCGTAGCGGAGCACGGGTATCCAGCTAGTTAACTAATAAAGCCAAGTAACAGACCCCTTTACCTATTTCGAGTAAATCGGCAAGTTTTTAAAACTTTAGAAAAAGTGCCGAAGACCTCAAATATAGGTAAGGAGCTCGGGCAGGCGGGTGGTCCCTCCAGAGCACAGTATCAGAAGGGTACCCAGTGCTCCGGGCAGGCACCGGTACGCCCGTACCGGGGCGTACAGCCTGCAACCCACCACTGAGGTGGTTCTTTCAGATCCCACCCACTGACCAGATAATGCTCAGTTTTTGCAACGGAATTGGTCTCCCATTTCTGATTGGTTATATTTTTTAACATAAGGTTTTCGCAGCAAGTTAATTGTCAGTTGCTAAAACATGAAAAACCTTTCTGCTCCAATCTCTGGTTGCCAAGTCTTGTCCTTGTGCCTTCTTTAGTTTTCCCTTCCTACCTTGCCCTGTTTTTCTAGTGCTCCTCCTTCTGAAATCTCAACTCCTTTGTGCTGCTGTGCCAGATGCCTTAGTTTTCTTCTTGTACATTGCATCTTGAAGCTCGGGCATTATCTCAGCTTGCAATCTGAATTCAGAGGCATAGTACGCCTTTTTCTTACAATCGCCCTCCGGCATTTAAGGTCTTCCCTGTCACATGCAGCTTTCATGTCTAAGGCAGAACTAGAACTCACCGTCTCCAGGGGATTTGCCCAAATTTTTGCTTTCAAAGTAATTATAATTTCAAAATAATAATTTCAAAATAATAATAATGGAAGAAAATTACAAATCAAAAGATGTTGGAATCAACTCGCTAACTCACTCCCTTTCTTCCTTTCTTCCCCCTCCTCCTCTCCCTTCCTTCTCCCTTCCTTTCTTCCCCCTCCTTCTCTCTCTTCCTTCATTCCTCCCTCCCTCCTTCTCCCCTTCTTCCCTTCCTCCCTGTTCCCATCCCTTCCTCCCTTCTTCCCCCCTTCCTTCCTTCCTCCCTCTCTCCCCCTCCCTCTCCCTTTCTCCCCTCCCTTTTCCTTTTCTCATCTTCGTTCCTCTTCCCTCCCTTCCCCCCTCCTCCTCTCCCTTTCTTCCTTCCACCCTCTCCTTTCATTCCTCCCTGTTCCCATCCCTTCCTCCCTCTTTTCTTCCTCCCACTCTCCCTCCCTCTCCTCCCCTCCCTTTCTCCCTTTTCCCTTTCTCATCTTCGTTCCTCTTCCCTCCCTGTCCCCCCTCCTCCTCTCCCTTTCTTCCTTCCACCCTCTCCTTTCATTCCTCCCTGTTCCCATCCCTTCCTCCCTCTTTTCTTCCTCCCACTCTCCCTCCCCTCCCTTTCTCCCTTTCCCCTTTCTCATCTTCCTCCCTCCCTTCCCTTCCCACTAATTCAATTTTACAATGTTGTTCATGAATGGGAATGTTACTGGAGATTAGGAAGCTAAAAAAAGGATTATGAAAGCCAACGGACTGTGCAACGAATTAGTTTTGAGGTTTGCGGTAATAAGTGCAGTGCAAAGAGTTTTGTTCTATTTTTATATTCAGAATACATGCAACACTTTCATGCACCCAGAATTCTGACTTGATTGGCCTTTAAAAAAAATAAAATAATAGAGTTCTGTCAGCCAGAGCTCCTCTTTATTTAAAATCTGCATATGTTGGCGAATGAAATCATTATTTTTTTTTCCTGTGTGGTAAACTTCTCTTTTAGGAATGCTGAGATGGATTGTTTCTTGTGGGCAAGTTTGGCATTTTTTAAAAAAATCGTTGTTATGTCAGGGGATGGATGTTGTATATTTCCCTTCTCGCTTTTCTCTCGGCAACCTCTGAAGAGTTGCAGATCTTGATTGCCATGCGCAGTTGCACCTCCAGGATCGTTTTTCGTCCAGATGGTACAATGCTAAGTGTGGTGTGTCTTCATTCTTCATTGGAGTGGAAACGAAAAGCCATTTTATTTTAGAATGAATTGCCTTTAACACAGACCCTTTAATGAATAACAGGGATTTAGCTGTCTTCCTGCTCTCTTACAATACAATAGCAGAGTTGGAAGGGACCTTGGAGGTCTTCTAGTCCAACCCCCGGCCTAGGCAGGAAACCCTACACCACTTCAGACAGATGGCTATCCAACATCTTCTTAAAGACTTCCAGTGTTGGGGCATTCACAACTTCTGGAGGCAACTTCTGTTCCACTGATTAATTATTCTCACTGTCAGGAAATTTCTTCTCAGTTCTAAGTTGCTTCTCTCCTTGATTAGTTTCCCCCCATTGCTTCTTGTTCTACTCTCAGGTGCCTTGGAGAATAGTTTGACTCCCTCTTCTTTGTGGCAACCCCTGAGATATTGGAAGACTGCTATCATGTCTCCCCTAGTCCTTCTTTTCATTAAACTAAACCTACCCATTTCCTGCAACTGTTCTTCATATGTTTTAGTCTCCAGTCCCCTTCCATTGGTGTAAGTTCAAGTGCATTGTTTTATTGTTGCATTTATATATTTTTAAATTGCTCTAGGAGGCCTTGAATTTTGGAATGAGCAGTCAGGTGGTTTGCAAATGGAATAAATAAATAACGGTACGTAACGTTATGTCCAGATATTTCTATACGGGTGATAGCTAACCTTTTACTCATCACTTGCCGAAAGTGATGCCCGCACCCACAGTACAATGCGTGCGCGATACACACACCCCATCCCCCCCTGCGCATGGGTGCACAACGCCCACCCCCACACCTTGTTTTGGGTGTAGTAGGCCTCCCTGCAGCCTCTTGGGAGCAAAAACGAGCGTGGGGTGGGGGCACACACTCCCCCCACACCCTGTTTTGGGTCTAGTAGTTCGCCCTGCAGCCTCCTGGCACCAAAAGCGGGCTGCGGAGGGGCTGCTGCTCCCCGTGTCCCCCACACATTCACCCCCACTGCCGCGCATGCGTGCACATTTCCCGCATGCACCCTGCACATGGGCAACCAAGACTCGATAGTCAGTTGGCCGGTAGGAGGCACTCGCGCATTCATGGTGGAGCTGAGCTCTGGTAACAGTTCATGTACCCGCAGAGAGTGCTCTGCGGCATGCATGCCATAGGTTTGCCCGTCACAGGTCTGTACCATTTCTCTTCTGCGTCTTCTTTCTCTTCTTTGCTAACACTTCACTACCTAAGGGAAAAGAACAAAATCGTTTGGTGCTCTCTGAGCTTGTTTTTTGTCTTGCGTACGTTTCATTACCCCACTAGGTAACACCATCAGTCCCTAGAAGGGTGTGGGGTTTGTGGCGAGGAAGAGGAGGTCTTTTTGGTCCTTGATACTCTCTGAGCTTGGTTTTTGTTCTTGCAGATGTTTCATTACCCAAGTAGGTAAGACGAAAAAAAATTGCGCGCTGAACCGGTAGTAATGTCGGCAGGAAACTCTCCCCCCACCCCGATGGGCAGGCTTTGAAACACATCACATGGATTTACAGCAAATAATACGCATGTTTATAGGAGGCTCAGCTGTCGCCCAATTGCCCTTTGGCATTTGTGTCTGAAGGGAGTCTGTTTTTTTATGATTCTGTTTTGTTTGGACGGATCTGCCTAACCTCTCCAGCTTTTTCATGACCAAGAGCCAAGCGGTGCCAAATCTAGCGTTGCAAATTAAAGAGGAGGCGGGTTGGGAAGATGAAAGGGAAAAGGCTCTTGCCACCATGTGGGGAAGGGGCTCCCATGGCCCAGGAACGATGCCCAGGTTCCTTCGATTAACAAAAACTCAGCACAGATTGAGATGGTTGGAACAAGAGCTCAGCAGCGGAAGGGGATTTTATCCAACCTCCTGCTTAGTGAAGCTGAAACAAGAAGCTGACGGCAGCCGCTTCAGATTTTTATATGGTGAGGGGGAAGAGAGGATGTGGGAAGTTGCCTGGTTTTAAACAGCCCAGGCCAAAGGATGTGCTTCCATCATAGCACAAAATAACAGAGTTGGAAGGGACCTTAGAGGTCTTCTAGTCCATCCCCTGCTTAGACAGGAAACCCTACACCACTTCAGACAAATGGTTATCCAACATCTTCTGAAAGACTTCCAGTGTTGGGGCATTCACAACTTCTGGAGGGAACTTCTGTTCCACTGATTAATTGTTCTAATTGTCAGGAAATTTCTCCTCAGTTCTAGGTTGCTTCTCTCCTGGATTAGTTTCCACCCATTGCTTCTTGTCCTGCCCTCAGGTGCCTTGGAGAATAGTTTGACTCCCTCTTCTTTGTGGCAGCCCCTGAGATCTTATGAAATGCATAATTTAATTTGCAGTGAATTCCTCTCCAGCAAAGTCTTTCCTCTCCCACTTTCTTTCAAGATAGTTCACAATTACCCACCTTTATCGGGCTTGGAGAATGGCCAGGCTGATATCTTTCAGATGCTGAATACTTGGCAAGAATGCAGGAATGAACTAATTGCCTTCCATTCCCCTTTCGCTCCTCTTTTATTCCCCATGGGAGGGGCCATTAACCATCCACCTGTGGCCTTACTCCCAAGTCGACCCCGGTTCCTTAGCGGTTCCCTTCGTCTGACAACTCTGCGCATGCGCACACTGGGAACAGGCTCCAGCTGTTCCTCTGCCTCACTGATGTCTGACTCCGAAGGCAGCTGATAACTGGCATACGGCTCTGCCCCCCTCTCTGCCTCTGACACAGAGCCCTCATCAGAGCCTCCCCCAGACTCCAGGACTGGCCCATGTTCCTCCCCAACCCCCTCATTGTCCGAATCTGCTGCCAGCTCCACTAGCCATTGGCAAGCCACAACACAATCGTGGTCTTAAGCCGAGGACTACCTGTGTTTATAATCCACAACACTACTCTTTGCTCTATCTTCTTTTGAACTCTAGCTTGAACTTTTGGCAAACGACTGATCTTTTAGTAGTCTGTACTGTTACAATTATTCTCAACCATTCTCAATTTATGCAGTTCTTCCCATGCCTTACGAAGAAGTAACTGCAACACAACTCTTCTTAAGCACTTCTTTGCCCATCTAAAGTACTGGATATGATTCACCTTGCCTAAGAAATATTTGTGAGTGCTTACACTTGGTTGTTAGGTTGCAGCGGCATTCTAAATTCCAGTATTGTACTATTGCTAGCAAAATTAAAATGCTGGTCGCAGTTCGTAGAAGAGAGAGAAACAAAGAGAAGTGAGTGGGATTCTCCAGGTGGGATGAAAATGTACAGGTTGACCTCAATTTCTGATCCCAATCAGGGCCTTGTGGCCCTGTTTGGGATCAGTGACTTGTGGCCAATTTTATCAGCTTTATGGCCGTAATAGCAGAATATCCAAATAAGAGAGCTGCCAGGGACCTTGGAGGTACGAATAGAATAGAATAACAGATTTGGAGGGGACTTTGGAGGTCTTCTAGTCCAGCCCCCTGCTCAAGGAGGAGACCATATACTGTAACATTTCAGACAAATGGTTATCCAACATCTTCTTAAAAACGTCCAATGTTGGGGCATTCACAACTTCTGGAGGCAAGTCGTTCCACTGGTTAATTGTTCTAACTGTCAGGAAGCTTCTCCTCAGTTCTAAGTTGCTTCTCTCCTTGATTAGTTTCCACCCATTGCTTCTTGTTCGACTCTCAGATGCTTTGGAGAATAGTTTGACTCCCTCTTCTTTGTGGCAACCCCTGAGATATTGGAACAATGCTATCATGTCTCCCCTAGTCCTTCTTTCTCTTAAGCTAAACATACCCAGTTCCTGCAACCGTTCTTCATATGTTTTAGCCTCCAGTCCCCTAATCCTCTTTGTTGCTCTTCTCTGCACTCTTTCTAGAGTCTCCACATCTTTTCTACATTGTGGCAACCAAAACTGAATGCAAATATTCCAAGTGTCTTCCAAGATCTTCTAGTCCGACCCCTTGCCCAATCAGAAGAACCTGTCCCATTTCAGATAGGTGGTTGTCCAGTCTCTTCTTCAAACTTCCAGTGAAGAAGCACCCACAATTTCTGCCTTGAGAATGCTCCAACACAGGAGGTTTTTAAGAAGATGTTGGACAACCATTTGTCTGAAATGGGATAGGGTTTTCTGCCTGAGCAGGGGGTTGGACTAGAAGACCTCCAAGGTCCCTTCAAGCTCTGTTGCTCTATTCTATTCTAAGCAGGAGACCCTATGCCATTTCAGATAAGCACTTGTCCAGTCTCTTAAAAACCTTCAGTGATGGAGGTTGACCTACAACCTCTGGAGGCAAGTCGTTCCGCTGATTAATTGTTCTCACTGTCAGGAAGTTTCTCGTTAATTCCAGGTTGCTTCTTGATTACTTCAATCGGTCAGTCAGAATAGATCAGGAAGGGACCTTGTAGGTCATCTAGTCCAGCCCCCAGCTCAAACAGGAGACCTAGCCTAAACCATTCCAGACAAGTGGCTGTCTACTCTCTTCTTAAAAGCTTCCAGTGATGGAGGACTCGCAACTTCTGAAGGCAAGCCATTCCACCGGTTAATTGTTCTCACTGTTAGGAAGTTTCTCCTTAGTTCTAAGTTACTTCTCTCTTTGTTAAGTTTCCATCCATTGTTTCTTGTCTTGCCTTCTGGTGCTTTGGAGAATAGGTTGTCCCCCTTTTCTTTCTGGCAGCCCCTCAAATATTGGCTATCTTCTCCCCCCCCCCTCCATACCTCAAAATTAGTTCGGGAGGCATCCTGTTTTCTAAATTGTTGTCAGGAAAAGTCTGGTAGATGCTTCTGTTACCCCCTGCATAGCCCTTTAATTGCTGATGGATACTTTAAGTTAGAAATAGTGCCTTGGCTGAAATCATGTCCCCTCAATTGCACTGGCTTCTCTTGCAAGGGAGAAAAACCTGTTTTGTTTGGACTGACCCTTCCTTTATTGTGCCCGTCACTAAGCAGGGCAGCCTCTTCCCACAATGGAACCTAAGGGAAACCAACACAACTTCTTAGATTCTTGCTCAACTCCAAGAAGGTTTTTTTTTAAAAAAATAGTTTTTATTGAACATTTTCCAGTTTTAAAAAACCACAAGTAAAAAGAAAAGAAAAAACAAATAGGAAAAAACACAAGAAAAAAATACAAAAACAAATACAAACAGATAAAAACACAAACAACATAACAATATAATATAATTTTACAGCTTCCCCTATCGGCATGTATGTTCTGCTTTTGTAATTTACTATTCGATTATTACCTTCTCATAAATGTTAACAATTCTAATACTAAAGTAGTAATTATATTGTAATAGAATAGTATAGTACATATAATCATATTTTACGTACATATATTTTTCTTCGTATTATAATCAATAGTTTTGAAGACTTTTATTTCTTATTTTGGCTTCTATTCTCTAGCCATTTGTACAGTCTACTCCAAACTTTATAATAGTCCGACTCTTCTCTTTCTTTTAACTCCATAGTCATCCTATCTATATCAGCATGTTCGAGTCTTTTCCTAATTACCATTTCATCTCAGGGAGTAGTTTTTTCTTTCCAATTTTGTGCAAAGGCGATCCTAGCAGCGGTTAGTATGTATAGTATTATATATTGATATTTCCTGTCCATCTTAGGGTCTAGTATCCCTAATAAACATAATTCTGGTTTCCATTCTATCTTATGTTCCTTGATTCCTTCCAACCAATCCTTAATTTTAAGCCAATATTTCCTGGCGTGGAGACACGTCTCCAAGAAGTTTTATTTGCGAAAACCAACCCGAGATCAAATTCAGATTCAACGTTGATCTGCTGTATAAAAACCTAGGGCTGTTTGACAGGATCGAATCCTTGACGAGCAGCTCATGTAATCTCTGTTTTTACACACCATCTGTGTTAGCAATCCAAACACACAACGGCTGGACTTTACTCTTTTGCAAGCGCCGTCAACCATTTCTGTGTTAGCGAGGGACCTGAAACCGAAATAATTTCTTGGTTCAGGTGAGCAGCTCTGTAAGGGTAGTTTCCCCATAATCAGCTGCCTCCCCCCCCCCCCCCCCGTACCTCTGCAAACAGGGCTGCTTGTTTGACAGAGCAAAGCTGCCTTTAATATCTTTTGGATTGGCGCCAGGTTAGGTTTTGCGTCCAGGAAATAATTAATCTCTCTAGGCATACAAACCCTAAATCAATCGTAGACTAATTGGCTGTGGGGAAGATGAAATCAATTTCTCCTATCTGAAGTTTCTGTCTTATGACCTTTTACATTTTAATTGGATGCGAGTTCGGAGGCTTTTCACGGACACACAGAGAGGAGGTGTGGTACACCACCAGATGAAAGTGAGAAGGCAAGTGAGTTTCCCCTTCATTGGACTGTCCCATTGCAGATACAGCGTAAGGATTGGAGAGCATTGAAATATCTGAATTCTACACCTGATACCGGTATTAACCCTTCTTAAGAGGGAGTAAATAATGATTATCAATTGTAATGTTAATAAAAAATAAATAAAAGAGTTCAGAGAAGATCATCAAAAATGGTCAGGGGCCTAGAAGTTAAAACACACAAAGAGCAATTGCAAGAATTGGGTATACTTAGTTTAGTGAAAAGAAGGACCATGGGTGACATGATAACAGTCTTACAATATTTGAAGGGCTTCCACGAGGAAGAGAGGGCCAACTTGTTTACCAAATCACATGTAGGCAGGACAAGAAACAATGGACAGAAACTAACCAAGAAGAAAAGCAATCTAGAACTAAGGAGAAAATTGCTACAAGTGAGAACAATTAACCAGTGGAACAAATTGCCCACGGAAGTTATGGGCGTCCCATCCCTGGAGGCTTTTAAGAAGAGACTGGACAGCCATTTATCAGTATAGGTCTCCTGCGAGAGCATGGGGTTGGTCTAGAAGACCTCTAAGATCCCTTCCAACTCTGTTATTCTGCAAGATAAATAGAGCTTTAGCCCAGGCTAAGAAAGATCCCTTCCAATTGTTATCCAGTTTTGGTCACCACACTATAAAAAAAGATGTTGAGACTCTAGAAAGAGTGCAGAGAAGAGCAACCAGGATGATTAGGGGACTGGAGGCTAAAACATACGAAGAACGGTTGCAGGAACTGGGCATGGCTGATCTAGTGAAGAGAAGGACCAGGGGAAACATGATAGCAGTGTTCCAATATTTGAGAGCTGTCACAGAAAGAAGGGGATCAAGCTATTTTCCAAAGCCCCCGAAGGCCAGACAAGGAATAATAGACAGAAACTGAACAAGGAGAGATTCAACCTGGAAACAAGGAGATATTTTCTAACAGTGAGAATTATCAACCAATGGAACAGAAGTTGCCTCCAGAAGTTATGGGAGCTTCATCATTGGAAGCTTTCAAGAAGAGACTGGACTGCCATCTGTCAGAAATGGTGTAGAGTCTCCTGCCTGGGTAGGGGGTTGGACTAGATGACCTACAAGGTCCCTTCCAACTCTGCTAAGCTGTTAAATCTATTACTGTTAATTATGAGTAATGTGCTGTATGAGTGGAATAAGACAGCTGATCCTGAACCTTTGGATCGAAAAGATTGGAGAAAGTAAAGAAGGCTTTTTCTTAGCACTAACCTAACCATTGTAGGAGATAGCCAGGCTGAGCCCGAGAGAGGAGTCAAACACATCATAAGTCACGAGTCCTTGCGTGCCCGAAGAGATCTAAGCCCAGCCCTCCTTGATTGCTTTTCTTATCTCCCGTGCATTTCCCTTAACCGTTAGTTGGTCAGATTCTTATAGAGACCTTAAGCTTGCAATAAATCGTTACACTCATTTGAACTGGCTGAATCTCCTGATCCTCCCACCCCCCGGCGTTTGACAGCCATCACATGTTCTGTCCATAAGCCTATTATCCTGGCAACATCCATATTTTCCTTGGAATGAGCTCAGTGTGTGATCGCTAATTACCCCGGCCTCAATTTGCCAAGAGAGCCGGAAAATTTACTTTGCCAGAAATGTCTCGGCAGAGAAGCTCGAGCTGTGTCGAGCACATGCACAAAGGAGCGCTTCATTTGCAGTCCTCGCAAGAGCTGTTTCTTCATTCGTAAAGCTTTTCTATTCAACGGCCCTCTCTTTTTATTTCTGAAAAATGTACCACCCGCACGAACAGGAACATTTTTTTTTATTATTATTTCTCCCCCCCCCCCAACTATGGTGAGATCTTTGGGGTGATTTGTCATGCACAAATTCAGGCAGCTGGGAAGGGTTGTGACAGTGACAAAATATTAGGTTTAGCGAAAACCGTTTCTACTGACAAAACTAAAAATAACAGAGGAGAGGGTGAAGCAAGAACGTGAAGAAATAAATGAAGAAGAGTTGACCTGCTTGATTGGAGGCTTGTTATTGCTGAATTAATCTACCCAAAATGAATGTTTATCGCTGCTCTTGTCAGTGGATGAAGTTTTGAAGGTGTTAAGGATGCCTAAACTCTTTTGTGCCATTCAGGAAGAGCTGATAATAATAATAATAATAAAATAGGGGTACATATTTTAAAGTGTTATCCCCGCTGGCAACACCTATACATGGTATTCATTTACTAATGAATGCTTTTTTGAGTTAACTGCAGTTTGCTACCTAATCGAGTTTAAAATGAATATCCCGCCATTATTACCAATTGCATTTCTGTCAGGCAATGTATATGTGTTGTGATTTGTCGGTCAGTTTGTTTAGATTCCTGCGGATTCTTCATCGGTTAAACAATACCAATTTAATAATATCAAAAGAGGGGGGAAAATACATTACTAGGTGAATTCAGATGTTTCCCGTGAAGAGGAAGTTATGAAAGATTTTGGTTTCTCGTTTCAAACCCATGCCTCAGTGAAGTATAACTTCATACTAATAAAGATGAGGAGCGAACATTGTAAACATGTTGTAAAATGCCAAACCTTTACCACTTTAGAGAAGATGCTAGTTATGGGTGTTTATTATTATAAGGATCATTTTAACAGATGAACAGAGTTGGAAGGGACCTTGTAGGTCATCTAGTCCAACCCCCCACCCAAGCAGGAGACCTTATATCATTTCTGACAGGACAAGAAGCAATGGATGGAAACTAATCAAGGAGAGAAGCAACCTAGAACTGAGGAGAAATATCCTGACAGTTAGAACAATTAGTCAATGGAACAGCTTGCCTCCAGAAGTTGTGAATGCTCCAACACTGCAAGTTTTTAAGAAGAGACTGGCCTGCCATTTGTCAGAAATGATGTAGGGTCTCCTGCCTGGGTGAGGGGTTGGATTAGAAGACCTTCAAGGACATTTAGAGAAGATGCTAATTATGGGTGTTTCTTATCAGGATCAGATGAACAGAGTTGGAAGGGACCTTGTAGGACATCTAGTCCAACCCCACCCCCCAAGCAGGAGACCCTACACCATTTCTGACAGATGGCAGTCCAGTCTCTTCTTGAAAGCTTCCAGTGATGAAGCTCTCAAAACGTCTCAAGGCAAGAATTTCAAGCCTTAGTAAAAAGAATAATAATAAAAAATAAACCCTTTCTTTTCTGAGTAATAGGTTTTTACCTCAACTGAATGGATCTGTCCTTGGTGCTCTCTGAGCTTGCTTGTTTTCTTGCAGACATTTCATTACCCAACTAGGTAACATCATCAGTGCTAGTAAGGAGTGCTGTTTTCTGTCAGATTTATATTCTGGTATCTTGCCTATCTGTGTGGATGAGGGTGGTTTTAGGAATTCTTTGGTTGGGTTGTTTACTGATGGCTTTTGACAGCTGCTTACTTGGTCGTTGGTCTGATGTTAACCTTGGAGTTAATCTTGGCTGATCTGGGTGCCAATTGCTGATGGAAAGGTGCTGGAGTCTTTTTGTTCCCTTTTGGGCTGGTTGATTGTCTCTTTTACATAGTCTGTAGATGTTGTTCACCTCTATGTGTCTGTTAATGGCTGACATATCAGAAGGCCTGGTCTATGATGGTCACATTTTCCCAATTGGAACTATGGTTAGATCTGTTTCATGAGAGCAGCGTTCCAATATTTGAAGGTCTGCCACAAAGAAGAGAGAGTCAAGCTATTCTCCAAAGCATCTGAAGGCAGGACAAGAAGCAATGGATAGAAATTAATCAAGGAGAGAAGCAACTTAAAACTAAGGAGAAATTCCCTGACAGTTAGAACAATTAGCAGTGGAACAACTTGCCTCCGGAAGTTGTGAATGCTCCAACACTGGAGGTTTTAAGGAAAAGACCGGATAACCATTTGCTTGAAGTGGTGTAGGGTTTACTGCCTAAGCAGGGGGTTGGACTAGAAGACCTCCCAGGTCCCTTCCAATTCTATTCTATTCTACAGTGGGACTTCGGGTGCCGACCGTAATCTGTCCCAGGATTTCAGTCGGCACCCGATTTGTTCATGACCAGAAGCAAGACTGACTGCACATGAGCACAAAAAAAAAAAAAAATGGCGCAGGGAGAAATCACCACGGCAGGGAAAATCACCATGGCTGTGTTTATTCGGCACCTGAGGATGTGTTTGTGACCTGAATGCAACATTTAGCAGATTTTTGGTCAGCACCCAAATTGTTTGTGGTCTGAGCTCTGCTCTACTCTACTCTATTCTAATATTCTATTCCAGCGATGGCGAACCTTTTTTGTCTGTGTGCCATAAGTGGGGGGAGCGCAGGGGGGTCGTGTGCGGGCATGCTGCACCCATAATGCAATGCATGACCCCCCCCCGCGACGCCCCATTTTTTGCATGCTTTTTTCGCCTTCCCCAGGCTCCAGAGGCTTTATAGGAGCCTGGGGAGGGTGAAAACAGCCTCCTCCGCTCCCCCGGAAGCCCTCCGAAGGCTTCAGGGCCCTTCAGGACGCTTCCCTGAAGCCTCCGGAGCAGTCAAAATGACCCTCCGAGCAAACCAACTTCCAGTTTGCTCCGAGGGTCGTTTTGAGCCCTCCGGAGGCTTCAGGGAAGCTCATGAGGGCCTCTGAGGGGTGGGGGGAGAGGCTCTTTTCACCCTCCCCAGGCTCCTATAAAGCCTCTGGAGCCTGGGGAGGGCGAAAAATGGCTTTAAAAAAGGGTGAACTCAGCTGGCCAGCGCGCGCATGTGCGCTGGCCAGCTGACAGGGCAGTGCCTCGCGTGCCCTGACAAATGGCTCCGCGTGCCACCTGTGGCACGCGTGCCATAGGTTCGCCATCGCTGTTCTATCCTATCCTATCCTATTCTAATTTAGGATTTTACATTCTCGAAGCAAAACACCTTCACCCTGTCTTTCCCTTTTTGCATTACAGATGTGTTGGTGGAAGGGAAGCCCTGTGACTCGGACATTGTGGCAGACTGCACCGTCGGGGATCCAGTGAAGCTCGAAGTGAAACTGACCAATTGGAGCAAGCACAACGTCGGACCTTTTTCCCTCACTGTGATCCCTTACCAAGACTATCAAAACGGCGTCCACAGTTACGATCTCCAAGATGGCATCACTTTTGTCGGCTCCAACACCTTTTATATCGATACAGTAAGTCCGTGCTTGATTGTATTTATTCTGCCTCCAACCCAAGACGCTAAAGAAAGGAATGTCCAGCAGTGTTCTCCGCTATTTTATTCAACAGTTTCTTGGAAAGGACTTTGAATTCCTCACATTTCACTGTTTAAAAAAGAAAAGCATGGATTTATTTGTTTGCTTGCTTACTTACATTTTTTTAAGTTTACCCTCCACTTTGTAGAACAACAGAATGTTTGACACCACCAATAAAAATAACAATGTATATGTCAGCGTTCCAAGTAATACACCCATAGCAAATAAAACTCTGAGGCAGGTAGATTCCTCAAAGAATAGCTTTATTGGCGATATTATATTGGCACAGAACTGGTGAAAACCGACTCTAAATGTTCCTGCGGTTTTCACCTAGTTAAAAGAGAAAGCTTTCCCGCAATCCCAAACAATCAGTCACATGGTCCAATCAAGACGCTGTCTGGTTGTCTGGTGACCTCACTCCTCCTCCCGCAGTCCAGGTGTCAACTCATAAAGCGTTTGCATGTCTGTTATCAAGTTGCCATGGTGAGGAACGGGGGTGTGTGTGCGTATTCCACGCATACATTTGGCTGGAGTCGGATCTCAGATCCACCTAGTTGGAGAATGTGATTTATGACACAGACTGAGGAGAGGGAAGAAACGGGGGCAAAGTTCAGCCACAATTTAAATGAGGTCAGATCTGACTGCAATGGGGTATTGCCGAAATGGTGATCCTAATAAATGGCTGGATTTCTTTTGAAACTTGGCTCGATGCTCATGAATTAATTAGGGCATCTTTCGGAAACCTGACGCCAATGTCCTTGGTTCTCAAGAGAAAGTATTTTGCTTTGGCTACATAAAGCCCTTTATCTCTAATCCCCCCTCCCTTTCCCTCAACTCCAGTCAGGTCAGCTTCAAGGTTGACAGTATCAAGCAAAACAAAATCAATACACCAAGTGTATAAGATAGGGTAAATATTCTTTCACTTAGGTAAAATAGGCTCGTTATCTTTCTATCAATTTGGTAAATTAGTTGGGTCTCCTTCATGACAAGCATGAGGAACTGTATGGTTGTGCTTTGTAGGATGGATGCTACAATGCACACAATCCAGGCTTTCCTTTATAATCGTGTGAAAAGAAGAATTATAGAGGAATCAAGGAATTATTAAGGAATTACACATGAATTATTGAGTCTGTCATCTGAACCTCTATAACTGTCTAGTTTGGCTCTGCAACAAAACAAGACAGACACAGACTTCCCCGAATGCCACCACTCTGCTAAACAAATAATCCCAACACTGTCAAATTATCTACTATGACTGTATTACTATAATTCTTCTCTTCCTTCCTAGTACCTATCTCTTCCCACTTATGACTATAACCATGTTGCTTGTATTTTTAAATTTTATATTCTTTTATTTGTTTTCTAGTATGATTTGATTGCTTATTAGTAACCTATGGCTTTCACTAAGTGTTGTACCTTATGATTCTTGATGAATGTATTTTATTTTATTTTTCTTTATGTACACTAAGAGCATATGCACCAAAAACAAATTCCTTCTGTGTCCAATCACACTTAGCCAATAAAGAATTCTATTCTATTCTATTCTATTCTAAATTTGGAACAGCAGCATTGAAAATGTGGACCCAGATTGTTGAGGGCAAGAGGCTGACTCTGTAAAACCGCTTAGAGAGGGCTGTAAAGCACTGTGAAGTGGTATATAAGTCTAAGTGATATTGCTATTACCAAGCTAGGTAACATCATCAGTGCACTGCAGAGTCCTTGGTGCTCTCTTGAGTTTAGTAATGAAGTGTCTGCAAGACAACCAAATTCAGAGAGCACTGAGCACATTTGATTTCAAGCCCAAAGATTTTCTTCTATATATTTGCAACAAAGAGGCACTGATCAATAGATTCAGCAGAGGTCCATTCTTGGAGTCTCCTGGAGAAATCATATTTTAAACCAGGAACATGAACCCTTTTTCAATTGTAGGATGGAGAAACCAAACACATAAACCACTGGTGGAATTCAAATATTTTTACTACTGGTTCTGTGGGTATGGCTTGGTGGGCATGGCAGGGGAAGGATACTGCAAAATCTCTATTCCCTCCCCACTCCAGGGGAAGGATACTGCAAAATCTCTATTCCCTCCCCACTCCAGGGGAAGGATACTGCAAAATCTCTATTCCCTCCCCACTCCAGGGGAAGGATACTGTAAAATCTCTATTCCCTCCTCACTCCAGGGAAAGGATATTGCAAAATCTCCATTCCCTCCCCACTCCAGGGGAAGGATACTGTAAAATCTCTATTCCCTCTACTCCAGGGGAAGGATACTGCAAAATCCCCAATCCCTTCCCACTCCAGGGGAAGGTTACTGCAAAATCTCCATTCCCTCCCCACTCCAGGGGAAGGATACTGTAAAATCCCCATTCCCTTCCCACTCCAGGGGAAGGATACTGTAAAATCTCTATTCCCTCCCCACTCCAGGGGAAGGATACTGTAAAATCCCCATTCCCTCCCCAGTCCAGGGGAAGGATACTGCAAAATCTCTATTCCCTCTACTCCAGGGGAAGGTTAGTGCAAAATCTCCATTCTCTCCCCACTCCAGGGGAAGGATACTGCAAAATCTCCATTCCCTCCCCACTCCAGGGGAAGGATACTGCAAAATCTCCATTCCCTCCCCACTCCAGGGGAAGGATACTGTAAAATCTCCATTCCCTCCCCAGTCCAGGGGAAGGATACTGCAAAATCCCCATTCCCTTCCCACTCCAGGGGAAGGATACTGCAAAATCTCCATTCTCTCCCCACTCCAGGGGAAGGATACTGTAAAATCTCCATTCCCTCCCCAGTCCAGGGGAAGGATACTGCAAAATCCCCATTCCCTTCCCACTCCAGGGGAAGGATACTGTAAAATCTCCATTCCCTCCCCAGTCCAGGGGAAGGATATTGCAAAATCCCCATTCCCTTCCCAGTCCAGGGGAAGGATACTGCAAAATCTCCATTCTCTCCCCACTCCAGGGGAAGGATACTGTAAAATCTCCATTCCCTCCCCACTCCAGGGGAAGGTTACTGCAAAATCTCCATTCCCTCCCCACTCCAGGGGAAGGATACTGTAAAATCCCCATTCCCTTCCCACTCCAGGGGAAGGATACTGCAAAATCATCTTTCCCTCCCAGTCAGCTGGGACTCGGGAGGCAGAGAATAGATGGGGGCGGGGCCAGTCAGAGGTGGTTTTTACCGGTTCTCCAAACTACTCAAAATTTCCACTACCGGTTCAGAACCTGCTGAATACGACTTCCCTCTCTCTCTCTTTGTCTCTCTCTCCCCCTCCCTCCCTCCCTCCCTCCCTCCCCCCCCCTCTCTCACACACACGATTCCTATATTTTGCATTGTCTCTCTCTTCTCTAATTCTCCCGTCCTTTTCTTTCAGGTTAAGCCGACAGAAAACTCCATGTGTGTCGGGGCGCTTCTATTTCTCTGCACGGGTGACTTTTACCTGAACATCAAGTTCCACGAAGGCAACTCAAGCAAGGAGTTTCCCCCTTCCTGGTTATGCCTGCCCAGCATTCACATCCGAGCGGTGCCCTCCGTGATCCAGACCAAGTTGTAAATGTCAGTGCGTAGTAGTCTCAGGTAGCATTCACTACCTTGGCCCCGGGTTCGCCTCTCTCTGTCTTGCTTTCTACTCCAAGTTTTCTACATGCCTTGGAGAGGCATGTTTAAGTACTACCTGCAAGTAGCTAACTGTAACCGGACAATCGCTTTTACTCGTTTAAGAAGGGGCAATGTTATATACCGAGGAACTGGATTTTCTTCATTTACAATGGTTTACAGGGTGATCTTTTTTTTTTTTTAGAAATATGTTTAGTTTTTAAGATGTACGTAACACTGGGCTGTATCCACTGATTTTTGAAATGATCCTCAAATTAATTGCATCATTGCTTGTCTGCTTGGATGATGTCTATAAAGTTATAACATAACTCATGGCCTGCAATTCTACATTTTCCTTCTCTATTCACTTGAGCTTCTAAATTCTTTACAAACTGTATAGGACAGCGATGGCGAACCTTTTTTGGCTCGCGTGCCATAAGTGGGGGGAGCGCAGGGGGCGTGCCGCACCCATAATACAAGGCGCGAAACCCTAGTGCTCATGCGCGCACTACAGGGGCAACCCCCCCAATTTTTGCATGCTTTTTTTGCCTTCCCGAGGCTCCTGAGGCTTTATAGGAACCTGGGGAGGGCGAAAACAGCCTCCCCCACCCCCCCCAGAAGCCCTCCGGATGCTTGAGGGACCTTCAGGACGCTTCCCTAAAGCCTCAGGAGCAGTCAAAACGAACCTCCGAGCAAACCGGAAGTCGTTTTGAGCGCTCCGAAGGCTCCAGGGACCTTCAGGACACTTCCCTGAAGCCTCCGGAGCAGTCAAAACGACCTTCCGAGCAAACCGGAAGTCTGTTCCTGAACTTACAGTTTGCCCGTAGGGCCAGTTTTTTGCGCTCCGGAGGCTTCAGGGAAGCTCATGAAGCCTCCGGAGGGCCTCCAGGGGGGGCAGGGGAGGCTCTTTTCTCCTTCCCCAGGCTCCTTTAAAGGCTCTGGAGCTTGGGGAGGGCGAAAAGTGGCTTAAAATAAGGATGAACTCAGCTGGCCAAGCGCGCTCATGTGCGCTGGCCAGCTGACAGGGCAGCGCCTCGTGTGCCCTGACAAATAGCTCCACGTGCCACCTGTGACACGCGTGCCATAGGTTTGCCATCACTGGTATAGGAGATGCAAGCCTTCTTTTCTCCTACTCTGGCCCAGTCAATTCAGCTCTCAGAATCTTGAAATCCCTCAATATATTTGTTTTGTTTTGTTTTGAAAAGTAGTTCAGATTTAAGACTGTTGTGGCACAATATAATTCAGTAGGTCCAGCAAGATGTCAAATGTTTGACTGAACCTCTTGAGTTTGCAGACTTTGAACACGTACCCAAGAGGTCATTTTTTTGACTTTTCAGCTGAATTTCAGAAGCACTCGGCACGGATAAGCCTTTACTAGTTGAATGAAATGGTGCTTAAACTACCCTATTTTTCAGACTATAAGATGCACTTTTTTGTCTCCCAAAAGGGGGTGAAAATTTCTGTGTGTCTTATAGACCGAATATTGCCGAAGCCCCACCCACTCGCTGGCCATTTTTTGGCATACGCATGCCCTGTTTTCAGGCCCTTTTTTGGCCCATTTTCGGAGCTTTCTTAAAGATTTTAACTCCGAAACCCTCTTTTCCAGCAGCTGTTTTCGAAGAACACAAAACATTCCACTTCTTACAAAGTCGCTTCCTTCCAACGCAAACCCTCCTCCAAAGAGATTCATTCATTCTGATCTTCCCTTTTCCTTTGGCTGAAGACAATGTTTAATTCTTGTTTTGTTTTTATTTTCTTTTTTTGCAAAGAAATCATCGTATTTCGACAATACTAATTGTTAATGGGATTGTATGCTAAATTTGCACCGGCTTCTAAGGGTGTTGATTTAGGCCTGAATTATTATTATTATAAAAAGTGCAAAAGTCAATATGCGGCAAATAGAGCAAAAAAGAAAAAAAAATCAAGATTAAAGGCTAGCAGTCAGCCGCCTGAATGATGCTTACTTAAGGGGATATCTTTCTCCCAGCTTTCTTTGCTTAGTGCAAATTTGCTTCACATCATCCAATATTAAATAGCTGTCGGTCTCGGGAACCCACGGAGCAGAAATCCTGATTCTGCATTCTCCTTGGCGAAAAGGATATTATATTATGCATCTTTCCTCCCCCTTTTAAGCGAGAGATGCTTATCCTATTTCACTTGGCTGACACGCAGGCCTCACTTTGCAGATAATCGGGGTTCATCAAGGGCAAATCCATGGAACGTGGCCCCATTTAAAATCTCCCTGGATACAGAGCGTTTCCTTCGATCTGTAATCTCTATATTTTGATGATATGCAGCATTTATTTTTATTTTTAAATAAAAAAATCAACCTGCATTCCATTTCCATACCGGGGCGGGCAAAAAAAAATCTGCATTTCACTTTATTGAATGCTGAATGCTATCATTGTACTGATTATCCGATAACGGAGACATTCAACTCCCTTTTATAAAACCCATGAATTTCTTCTACCCTGGTCTTAAAAGATCCGTGGTACAGAGCATTACCCAAAAAGTTAAAATCCTTGTAGCGGGTTCGTTCAAAAAGTTACACACAGTTCAGTGGTGGGTCCCAGATCCCGTTGCAACCAGTATGCTGCAGTACGTGCACAAATGGCCCGGCTGGGTCAAATACAGGTAAGGAACGCGGGTGAGTGGGCCCTCTGAAGCATCGTACCAGAACGGTGCCTGCTGCTCCCAGCAGGCACCGGTTCACCTGTACCGGGACGTACCGGCTGAAACCCACCACTGCCACAGTTGCCAACCTGTATTGCTTGCTTTGAATGAGCGGCTCACCTTTTTCACCCGTGCAAAACGCTCAAGAAAACGGCGGCCAGTCCTACTAACCGCCGATACCACCTTACCATGTCCAAACAAGCAGCCATATTTCCGCCTTAGCTTCCTTGCCCCTTCCTTGATGAGCTTTTCTCTTCTCCCTCACCGTCAGTTCAGACGCGGCTTGCCAGTAAGACCTCTTCAATAATAAATACCGCTCCGCGCAGAGTGACCTTCCCAGGTGGCTCCATTCTAGGAATGTAGCCTCTCCCATCTCCTTCTCGCTCACTTGAATGATGATCTGGTTTGGCATTTTCCCGCTGCACCAAATCCCAAGAAGACACACAAACATTGGTTCTAATACTTCGAAAATCCTGAAAAATGAAAAGTTTCTACTTAGAGGAAAATTTACTAACGGAGTAGTAATGGTTTCACTGAGATGCGTTTAGGTGTCTTGACACCTTCACATGGAAGAATATTCCACAGAAAGTTGTAAGCGCACCTCTTGTTTTATTTCCTTAACTTTTACACGTTAAACTCTTTAATATATTAGAATTTCACTGGAGTTTCCTGCAGGGAGTGCACTTAAAAAGATAACATCTCGGTGTATATATGTGTAAGTTATTCTCTCTTAACATCTCCTCTCCCAGAAAATGCGGTTGATTTCATTATCTTCATCAGTATGTAGCGGGTCAGCTTTCGCTTGTAAATCTGAGGTGACACCATTAAATGAGTTAAGCCCTCCCTTGTTTTTAAATCTGTTACAAATTCAGGACAGAATTCGGCCTGTTCTGGGTGTGCTCATGGCAAATTGAAACCATAAATTATTTGAACTTGTCAAATAAACAGCTTTCAAGGCTTTTCTTATCCAACTGCTGGGCTGTCTTTATTTTCATTGGGATTTTTTTTAAAATCATTTCTAATTATACGTTAAGGGACACGGTGACTCAGTGGCTAAGACGCTGAGCTTGTCGATCAGAAAGGTTGGCAGGTTGGCAGTTTGAATCCCTAGCGCCGCATAACGGAGTGAGCTCCCATTGCTTGTCCCAGCTTCTGCCAGCCTAGCAGTTCGAAAGCACATAAAAAATGCAAGTAGAAAAATAGGAACCATCTTTGGTGGGCAGGTTACAGCGTTCTCTACGCCTTTGGGGTTTAGTCATGCTGGCCACATGACCATGGAGACATCTTTGGACAGCACTGGCTCTTCGGCTTTGAAACAGAGATGAGCACTGCCCCCTAGAGTCGGGAACGACTAGCACATATGTGCGAGGGGAACCTTTACCTTAACTTTAATTATACTTTCCCTTAGTAGCAGATAGAATCTGGAACAGAAAGGAAGCCTTTCAGAATCTCCCTCCATCAGGTAATATAATATAAACTTTTTACCCCCCTCCCCCCAAAAATACAAGGTTTCTCAAAACAAAATGTGAGTCAAGGAACCCTCCCTAGGGAAAATATCTGAGGCTGTGCTCTGCCATCTTGAATTTAAAATTGTGTCAGAGGCAGAGATCCATTGGGAGACTCAAATCGTGATTTTTCTCACGGCATCTGAAATTAAGGAATGGGGATAATTTATCAGCCATCGCAAAGGATTAACATTTGCCAATCACACGGACTCTGAGACCTAGTTTTGTCTCTTGGATCTCAGTCCTTCTGAGCTTTTCTCTTTGTTGGAGAGAATTCCCAAGACACTTGAAACATCTGGTGATTGAGATGCAGTCCCAGATTGGAAAGTTATGGGCTAACCATCAATTACTCTGTTTCCCTAAAAATAAGACCTACCGTATTTGTCGGACTATAAGATGCACCAGAGTATAAGACGTACTATGATTTGAAAAAAGTTTTTGCACTCTGCAAGCCTCCCAAACCTTCTGAACGCCTCGTTTTTTTTAAAGAGCATGCAGAGCTTTGGTAGGATTGTAGTGCTCCTGGGGGCTGCCACCCCCCCCCCAAAACGAGCAAAAAATGGGCCATTTTTTTTCAAAAAAAAGGGTCATGCAGAGCTTTGAGAGGCTCTTAGAGTGCTCCTGGGGGTTGGGGGGGACAAAAATGAGCAAAGATTGGCCTGTTTTTTGCAAAAAAGGGGGGGCATGCAGAGGCTTTAGGAGGCTTGTAGCCCTAGTGCTTATTTTGGGGGGGGGCAAAGAAAATAAGACTTGGTTTTATTTTGGGGGAAATGTGGGGTATTGTGATGCTGGAGAAGACTCTTGAGAGTCCCTTGGGCTGCAAGGAGATCAAATCAGCATATCATCTTCTTTTCACAACCCCATAATCCCTTGCAGGGTGGAGTCTGGGCAACTGAATGGAGCTGAGTGTTTACTGGCCAGATGCCCTTCGTGTCGCCAATGCAGAGTTTTGTTCAGCAGATGTATTCTCATTGTTCAATATATCCTAGGGCAGTGATGATTAACCTTTTTGTTGTCACATGCCAAAAGCGTGCAACACCCCTGCGCCCCGCCCATCTGTGTGTGTGACTCCCCACATTCCCCCTACCCACCACACCTGCACACGCTCCCCTGCACTCCGCCCCACCCCCTACGTATGTGCACATGACCCCCAGTGCATCCAGTTTTGGGCCTAGTAGGCCTCCCTCCAGCCTCCTGGGACGGGAAAAGGGCCGCAGGGGGCGGGGCGCCACCCCGCACTCCCCTCTGCTCCCAAACATGCACACATGACCCCCGTGCATGTGCACACATCTCCTGCATGTGCCTGCCCCCGCGCATGTGCAGCAGAGACTCGAAAACCAGCTGGCCGGCGGGAGGCATGCACACATGCGCGGTGGAGCTGAACTGGGGTGATGGCCATCACGGCCCTAGGGGAAATTCACCCAGGCAGTTCTTTGGAAGGACAGATATTGAAGCGGAAGCTCAAGCACTTTGGCTACTAGATGAGGACTTACCAGTAAAGACCCCGATGCTGGGAAAGAAGGAAGGCAAAAGGAGAAGGAGAGAGCAGAGGATGAAATGAGTGTCATTGATGCAGTGAACATGAATTTGGGCACATTCCAGGAGACGGGGGAGGACAGGGGCCTGGTATGCTACGGTCCATGAGGTTGTGAAGAACCCGACACAACTTACCAACTGAACAACAACAGGCACCATTTCAGGTCCTGAAGGTGACTTTGGTTTTTCTATAATGGGTTTTTTTTACAAAGGCAGAGGTGGACTAGATCGCCCGAACCAGTAGTGGAAATTGCGGATGGCTCCGCCCACCCACGCCCAGCTATATGACATCCTATTTAGGCCATTTTTTTCACCAAAAGCGTGTGCACTCACATTTGCGAACCGGTAGGGAAGGTAAGTGTATACCATGCGCTTACATCTCCAAGAAACTCACCACTACGGAAAGAAGGTGGCCCATTTGGGAGAAGGAGGCATTCGCGATCAGGTGGAGCATGCTCACCTGGAGGCATCTCCTGGAAGGGGGGGATATACCGTTCGAGGTATGGACTGATCATAAAAACCTCGAAACTCTCCTTGCCCATCGAAAGTTATCCCCCAAACAGGTCCGCCTTGGACAATGATTTAATTCTGCATGATATTTGGAACGCTGACATTACGTTTTTGTTTTATGTATGTCTGTCTATATATTTATTTCCTATGTTTTATTGTACGCCGCCCCGAGTCTTTCGGGAGAGGGTGCGGCTAAGAAATAAATATTTATTATTATTATTATTATTATTATTATTATTATTATTATTATTATTATTATTATTATTATTATTATTATTATTATTATTATACGATTGTATCACAGCAGCCAGTTGATTCGCCGGATTTGGCATTGATTACTAGTCGGGCCCCACCCAGGGGCCTAGGACGTCGTAACGTATTTTCGTAATATACGTGCAGATCCAAGCAGTGCAGCTTTTTGCATTTGACTGATGGTGATTTTGTCAAGTTTTAACTGTTTTAAATGTAATTCCAGTGCTTTTGGAATAGCACCCAGTGTGCCGATTACCACTGGAATTACCACTGCTGGTTTGTGCCATAATCGTTGGATTTCAATTTTTAAGTCCTGGTATTTCGCGACTTTTTCATGTTCCTTCTCCTCAACTCTGCTATCACCTGGTATTGCGATGTCTATGATTGTAACCTTCTTTTTCTCAACCAGTGTGATGTCTGGTGTGTTATGCGCTAGTACTTCGTCTGTTTGTATACGAAAATCCCACAGGATCTTGACCATCTGATTTTCGGTGACTTTTTCAGGCTTATGTTCCCACCAGTTTGTTGTTGTTTTAATATTATAATTTTTGCACAAATTCCAGTGGATCATTTGTGCTACTGAATTGTGCCGCAATTTATAATCAGTCTGCGCGATTTTTTTACAGCAGCTGAGTATGTGGTCAACAGTTTCATCAACTTCTTTGCAGAGTCTGCATTTGGCATCATCAGAGGATTTTTCGATTTTGGCCTTAATGGCATTTGTTCGGATAGCTTGTTCTTGCGCAGCCAGGATTAGTGACTCTGTTTCTTTCTTTAATGTACCTGTTGTTAACCATAACCAAGTTTTTTCACTGTCCACTTTATCTTTTATTTTTTCCAGAAATTGACCATGTAAGGCTTTGTTCTGCCAACTCTCCATTCTTGATTTTATCACATCTTTTCTGTATTCTTGTTTCGTCTGTTGGGCCTTCAGTAGATTTTTGTTCTTTACTTCGATTAATAGATGTTCTTGACTTTCTTTTAAATAATCAGCTAGTGCATGTTTTTCTTCTTCAACTATTTGCTTCACTTGTAATAATCCTCTGCCACCTGATTTTCGGGGCAGGTATAGTCTATCAGTGTCACCACGTGGATGTAAACTGTAGTGCATTGTCATTAGTTTCCTTGTTTTTCGGTCCAAAATGTCCAAATCAGCTTGTGTCCAGTTAACTATACCAGCTGTGTATCTTATAACTGGTATTGCCCAGGTATTTATGGCCTTGATTGTATTTCCACCATTTAATTTAGATTTCAAAATTTTCCTAACTCTGTTGGTGTACTCTCTCCTGACAATATTTTTTACTTGTCCATGTTTGATGTTATCCAACTGCAAAATGCCTAAGTATTTGTAGGCTTCATTTTCGTTGCATTTAATTAGTTGGCCATTGGGCATTTCAATTCCCTCACATGTAGTGATTTTGCCCCTTTTTATGGATACAGTGGCACATTTTTCCATGCCAAACTGCATTGAAATATCGGTGCTGAATACTCGGACAGTGTTTGTCAGTGATTGGATTTCTATTTCTGACTTTCCATAGAGTTTCAAATCATCCATATATAATAAATGTGAAATTTTTTCAGCTTCTTTGGCTGTTTGGTAGCCTAATTTCATTTTTTTTAAGATTACTGATAGTGGGATCATCGCAATGATGAAGAGAAGAGGTGAAAGTGAATCACCCTGGAAAATTCCTCGCTTGATATTAACCATTCCATAGTTCTCATTCCCTACTGCCAACTCAGTTCTCCATTGTTTCATCGCCTTTTCAGTGAAGGATGTAATATTTTTACTAATGCCAGTTGTTTCTAAGCATTTTATGATCCAATTATGTGGCAATGAGTCAAATGCTTTTTTATAATCAATCCAGACCATATTCAAGTTCGTTTTTCTTTTCTTACAATTTTCTAATATCATTTTATCAATTAGGAGCTGATCTTTTGTGCCCCTACTCCTTCTTTTGTTGCCTTTTTGCTCTACTGGCAAGATGTTGTTTGTTTCCAAATAATCCATAATGTTATCTGCAATAATGCCTGTGAGTAATTTAAAGGTTGTTGGCAAGCATGTTATTGGTCTGTAGTTTTCAGGTATTGTTCCTTTAGTTGCATCTTTCTGAATCAAGTATGTTTTTCCAGTTGTCAACCATTCATCAATTTGACCATTTTGTAAAATTTCATTCAGTTGCCTGGCCAACATTGCATGTAAACTGGTCAGATATTTGAGCCAGAAACCATGTAATTGGTCCTTTCCAGGTGATGTCCAATTCTTTACTTTTTTTACTCGATTTTTGACCATCTCAGTTGTTATTTCTAATACTTGCATTTGTTTGTTACCAATGCTTTCCTCAAAGTCATGTATCCACTTTGATTCCTTATTGTAGTCCTTTGCATTTCCCCACAATTCTTTCCAGAATTCAGCTGTGGCCTGCTTTTCTGGTTTTTGACTTTTGGTGCCACCATTCACATTAAGACTTTGATTATTATTAATACAATACAATTCAATACAATAGTAGAGTTGGAAGGGACCTTGGAGGTCTTCTAGTCCAACCCCCTGCCTAGGCAGGAAACCCTATACCGTTTCAGACAAATAGCTATCCAACATCTTCTTAAAGACTTCCAGTGTTGGGGCATTCACAACTTCTGGAGGCAATCTGTTCCACTGATTAATTGTTCTCACTGTCAGGAAATTTCTCCTCAGTTCTAAGTTGCTTCTCTCCTTGATTAGTTTCCACCCATTGCTTCTTGTTCTACCCTCAGGTGCTTTGGAGAATAGTTTGACTCCCTCTTCTTTGTGGCAACCTCTAAGATATTGGAATAATGCTATCATGTCTCCCCTAGTCCTTCTTTCTCTTAAGCTAAACATACCCAGTTCCTGCAACCGTTCTTCATATGTTTTAGTCTCCAGTCCCCTAATCATCTTTGTTGCTCTTCTCTGCACTCTTTCTAGAGTCTCCACATCTTTTTTACATCGTGGCGACCAGAACTGAATGCAGTATTCCAAGTGTGGCCTTACCAAGGCATTATAAAGTGGTATTAACACTTCACGTGATCTTGATTCTATCCCTCTGTTGATGTAGCCTAGAACTGTGTTGGCTTTTTTGGCAGCTGCTGCACACTGCTGGCTCATATTTAAATGGTTGTCCACTAGGACTCCAAGATCCCTTTCACAGTTACTACTACTACTGAGTAAGGTATCACCTATACTGTACCTGTGCATTCCATTTTTGTTGCCTAAATGTAGAACCTTACTCTTTTCACCATTGAATTTCATTTTATTAGATAGTGCCCAATGTTCAAGTTTGTCAAGATCCTTCTGTATCTTAAGCCTATCTTCTGGAGTGTTGGCTATTCCTGCCAGCTTGGTATCATCTGCAAATTTGATGAGTTCCCCATTTATTCCCTTTTTATATTATTATTATTATTATTATTATTATTATTATTATTATTATTATTATTATTATTATTATTATTATTATTATTATTATTATTATTACCACCCTTTTACTAAGGGCCTGCCCAATTCCTTTGAAATGCCCCTCCCCACCAGAAACTTAGATGGGTGGGTGTTGTGGCCCAGCAGGAGCCATTGGAGCTGCAGCCAGACTCCGACAGTGAGGGGCCTTCTGAGTCAGCTCTGGAAGATGTGGAGGACCCTGGACAGGATTCCGACTCCAAGCAGGGATCAGAGAGGCTGGTTGATCACCAGGAGGCGCCTGAGGCATGGAGCAGTGGTGAAAGCCAAAGGGAGTGTGCTCCTGACCTCATGCATTGGAGCAGTGGGGAGGAGACAAGGGAGGTGGTTCTGGATGCACGGCAACGGAGGGCTGATAGACGTAGAGAACAGCTACGCAGTTATAGGAGATAATTGGACCCAGGTGGTTGCAATTAGGCTCCTCTCAAGATAGTATTTAAGGAGGGACTTTCCTGGAGGCTGGTTGCAGAGTTCAACTTATTTGCCAATGCTGGAGAAGCGTTCTCGTGCCTGTGTCTTATCTTGGAAGTCTGGATTGCTGCCAAGGTTTAGTCAGTGTGTTAATTTAGTGTGAATAAATCATCTAGCAGTATTCTTGTCTTGGAGTGCTTTGGTGTACGAAGAGGGGGGTCAGAACAGGTGGGAATGGGAAAAAATAGGTGGCTTGGTGACTGGGCTAATCACCAGGAAATGGTGAATTGCACGAAAGCCTTAGACGTGAAAGACAGCTGAGACGGTTGCCAAGCATCTGACTTTTGATCATTCTATTCTATTTTATTCCATACTCTATTCTATTCCTACTCTATTCCATTCCATATTCTATTCTATTTTATTCCATACTCTATATCCGGGATGGCAAAAAACGAAAAACGACCCTACAAGCAAACCGGTTTGCTTGTAGGGCTGTTTTTAGTCCCCCGGAGCCTTAGGGAAGCCTCCTGAAGACTCCGGAGGGCTTAAACCGGCCCTACGAGCAAACCAGAAGTCAGTTACTGAACTTCCGGTTTGCCCATAGGGCGGGTTTTTTGCGCTCCGGGGGTTTCGGGGAAGCTCCTGAAGTCTCTGGAGGGCCTCCGGGGGGGGGGAGGCTATTTTTGCCCTCCCCAGGCTCCTATAAAGCCTCTGGAGCCTGGGGAGGGCAAAACAAGCATGTAAAAATGAGGGGGTTGCACCTGCCATGCATGCATGCGCACGGGGTGTGTGTGTCGCGCATTGCATTATGCGTGCAGCACACCCATGCACGACCCCCCTGCCACTCGAGCTTATGGCACACGAGCCAAAAAAAGGTTCTCCATTGCATTCTAAATCCTGCTATTCTATTCCATATTCTATTCCATTTTCTATTCAATTCCATTTTCTATTCTGTTCTAAATCCTGCTATTCTATTCTATTTTCTATTCAATTCCATTTTCTATTCTATTCTAAATTCTGCTATTCTATTCCATTTTCTATTCTATTCTATTTTCTATTCAATTCCATTTTCTATTCTGTTCTAAATTCTGCTATTCTATTCCATTTTCTATTCTATTTTCTATTCAATTCCATTTTCTATTCTGTTCTAAATCCTGCTATTCTATTCCATTTTCTATTCAATTCCATTTTCTATTCTGTTCTAAATCCTGCTATTCTATTCCATATTGTATTTTCTATTCTATTCCATTTTCTCTTCTCTTCTGTTCTGTTCAGTCCCTTTTTTGAAGCTCTTGTAACTTCAAAGGTCATTAAATGAACAGTTGCAAGAAAAGGCCAACCTGTAGCATTGTCTACATTTTAGCAACCGCCTTCTTTCCTTTTTTTTTTTTTAGCCTCTATTGATCGATCTGCTCTACTGTGAAGTCTCAGGTCTGTCCTGGAGCTACTCAAAGGCTAATTTGTTAGGAAGATGATAGTTTTAAGTATCTGGTCTTGCTGTCCTCCCCCTCTATGCCTTAGGCACAGGTTCCAATTTGGCAGCTGCAATCCCATCCCCTATCTCTTGTGTACATCTTGTACATTAACGGGCAATGTGTCAGCCGCAACGCTTATTGCTTTATAACCAGCCTCTGCTGATTGAAAAATTGACATCCTCGCCTTGCTTTTAAGGCAGGGACCCGTGCAGCCATTGCTTGCTCCGCCAGGCGCTGATTAAGGAGCAGCCAGGTGCTGGCGGATCAAATCTGGCAAACTTGATTAGCCCCATTGTGTGCAGGCCAACTGGGAGAACCTCTAGCATAAACAGTGTCTAAATATATAAGTGAGGTTAACGGGCTTTTAATAGAGCGAATGTTTTGCAGATGTGCCGTTAATCCATTTTAGAACGAAGTGCGCTAATGCTGCAGCTCAGAATGTCTTTGGGCCCCTCAGTTAAGACGCTGAGCTTGTCGATCAGAAAGGTTGGCAATTCGGCGGTTTGAATCCCTAGTGCCGCATAATGGAGTGAGTTCCTATTACTTGTCCTGGCTTCTGCCAACCTAGCAGTTCGAAAGCAAGTAAAAATGCAAGTAGAAAAATAGGAACCATCTTTGATGGGAAGGTAACAGTGTTCCATGCACCTTCGGCATTTAGTCATGCCGGCCACATGACCATAGAGACATCTTCGGACAGCGCTGGCTCTTCGGCTTTGAAACGGAGATGTGCACCGCCCGCCTAGAGTCGGGAACAGCTAGCACATACAGTATGCGCGAGGGGAATCTTTACCTTTAACTATGGGCTATAGAAAGTGAGCAAATCCAAATAATTCATCTTGCTATCAGCTTCACCTGACTATGTGGCTCAGTGACTGAGCATATCGATCAGAAAGATTGGCGGTTCAGCGGTTCGAATCCCTAGTATAGGTCTCCTCCTGCATGAGCAGGCGGTTGGGCTAGATGACCTCCAGCTCTGTTACTGTTACAACGATGTAAGATTCCTGCTTAAGGTTTGGTCGTTCATAAATGGGAAATCCGATTGGAATGTGTGTTGCCTTTGGTTGACTCTATTTGGTCCGGGACTGGCCTTCCAAATGGCAACCTAGTCTTTCCTAACCAGCATCTGTTTGGAATTCTAAATTCTAAACTCTAGTTTAGTTTTCAAACGGGCGGCTCTCCTCATAGCAGTCCTGAGATTGAATTTGAGATCTTTGACCTGCCAAGCACACAATCCCAGCTCTAAGAATCTCTTGATTATTTGCCCAAATGCTGATTCTTTGTAGTTTACCATTGCTGCATTTTCCTTTTATCTATTTTTATCTCTTTTCTTTCATCCATTTTATATTGGACTTAGTATCCTGTATTTTATTTTTCTTTTATGTTATTGATCTGGTCATAAGATTAGTCAATCAATATCTATCTACACTATCTATCTACACTATCTATCTATCTATCTATCTATCTATCTATCTATCTATCTATCTATCTATCTATCTATCTATCTATCTATCTATCTACCTACCTACCTACCTACGCACGTATATTACGAAAACAGCCAAACTTGGAAAACAGCAAGAACCCCACAGTCCAACTCTCAGCTACAAATATTCTATTGGTCTTATGAAAGACCTTCATGTCCCCATGGCGTAAAAATAGAGAGGGGGATTGATCCTGATCCTTCCCTCCCATTCGAGGTTCTCAGTGTTGTGGCCCGCCAGCAGCCAGCAGAGTTTGCAGCAGATTCGGACAGTGAGGAGGTTGGGAAGGAACATGGGCCAGTCCGGGAGTCTGGGGAAGGCTCTGATGAGGGTTCTGTCGGAGGCAGAGATAGGGCCAGGGCCGTCTGACTGTTATTATCTGCCTTCGGAGTCAGACATCAGTGAGGCAGACGAACAGCTGGAGCCTGTTCCCAGTGTGTGCATGTGCAGAGTTGCCAGCCAAAGGAAACAGCTAAAGAACGGGTCGACTTGGGAGTAAGGCCATAGGTGGACGATGAATGGCCCCTCCCAGAGGAAAGAAAAGAGGAGCGAAAGGGGAGTGGAGTTTGCAGGAGGCAATTAGTTCGCTTAATTGGTTCGTGACTCTCCGAGGCTCCTTGCCACATTTTGCAGATATCAGCCTGGCAGCTCTCCAAGCCAGAGAAGGTCTGTGACTGTAAATCCTCCCTCGAAAGACTTTGATGGATGTGAGTGAGCAGAATTCACAGTCAATTAATAAAAAGTTTTTTTGTCGGGACCAGGAGTTTGTTTCATCCTCTCGGGAAGCCTCGGTCAGCACACCCATTGGGTTTCCAAGCCATGCCACTTACATCTTCCTCTCGGAAGCCTGCCAAGTCATGGCGGAAAGCTTGACCATCCTTGCATTCCTCTTGGGCCTTCGGTGACCTTCAGCCACTGTATCACCAGGCAGCAGGGAGCATCTTTACCTGACGGCAAGTTCAGCCTCTCTGTGTCTTCTGCTAAATCCCTTTTGACTCCCCTTTTTTTTTTTTTGCAAGTCAATAATCAAATCATTAGAAAGAGACTCGGTGGGATAATTGGCTCAGTTTGTAAACACATTTCGAAGAGAAATTGCACACAGGTAAGCAGAGCATGAATCACCTGGCAGGGACCCCAGATGGTGGCTTTTTTTTTTTTTTGCTGAACGAGCTGGGGCTCCTTGTGATTCCTGCCCGGTGTTGTGGCTGCCATTTGTCATCCTTCTCTGGATGGGGAACTGCGCCCTGAGCCAAAGAGACATGACAGCCTTACTTATAACAAACTTTGAAAGAAGGCATTATTCTTTCCAAAAGCTTATAAGATTTCATTACAGCTAATGCAATTCTCCCCCAGACACCAGCCATAAAAACTTACTCTGGAGAGGGTGTAATAAGCCTTATTATTCATATAATTGCCACCACCGGCTTCATTTAAGGACATCGTAGATCCCGACCGGGGGGGGGGGGGTGCGGGGAGGGAGAAGGGAGGGCCACAACCTGCGTCATTTTTTTTTTGCAGCTTCCTTCAAAAGAGACAAATTAATCACAGCCATTTTTTTTTTTACAAAGCGTGAGAACGACTGCATAATTTTACCACCGTGGTGAGGGCTTTTAATAGAATTTGGACAAATTCCTGGAGAGCAGATGTGTAAACATTTGGTGAGCCGAATTCTAATTTTTTAAAAAATAAAGAGACACTGAGTTTCTCTTCTCTCTGGTCTCCCTAGGTACTCTGGTCTTTGCTCTGGACTCAGTCCAGAGTCTGTCGAAGTGCGCACAGTGTGACTACTATTTTGAGACAACCCAGGAGCAAAATGCAGTACACATAGGTTTTGTCCTTCTAACAGTGGTTTATATACAAGACTTACATATACATACATACACGTGTTACAGAGGTTGTATTCAGCAGGATCTGACCAGTTCTGGAGAACTGGTAGCGGAAATTTTGAGTAGTTTGGAGAATCGGTAAACACCACCTCCGGCTCGCCCCGTCCCCATCTATTCTCTGCCTCCCGAGTCCCAGGGAGGGAATGGGGATTTTGCAATATCCTTCCCCTGGAGTGGGGAGGGAATGGAGCTTTTGCAATATCCTTCCCCTGGAGTGGGGAGGGAATGGAGATTTCACAGTATCCTTCCCCTGCTACGCTCACCAAGCCATGCCCACAGAACCGGTAGTAAAAATTTTTGAACCCCACCACCAACATGTTAGGCAAATCTCAGGCAAGCAAGCAATCTTCAACTCTACACGGGGCACCACAATGCAAATAGAACACGAGGAGAGAGATACACGAGGAGAGAGAGAGATTCCCTCACATGGCCTCCCTTATATATACAGCTTCTTAAAGGGGCAGTAGCCCAACTGACTCAAACTCATGTCATCATCTCAGTTTACAGCCTTACAGCAGCTGGACAACTATGAAATCATCATTACTCTGACATTGTTGTTTAGTTGCAAAGTTGTGTCTGACTCTCAATGACCCCATGCCAGGCCTCCACTGGCTTCTGACGTTTGCTCGAATTCATGTTCGTTGCGTTGATGGCCCTATCTAAGCATCTCCTCCTCTGCCTTCCCCTTCTCCATTTTCCTTCCATCTTTCCCAACATCAGAGTCTTCGCCAATGAGTCCTCTCTTCTCATTAGGGGGCCAAAGAATTTGAGCTTCAGCTTTAGGATCTGTCCTTCCAAAGGACACTCAGGGTTAATGTCCTTTAGGATCCACTGTTTGGATCTCCTCGAGTCGAAGAGACTCTCAAGACTCTTCTCCAGCATCACAATTTGAAAACATCAATACTTCACTGCTCATCCCAACTGTGCTTTTTTTTTCAAGAAGCAACTGGACTTCCTTGTTTGTCTTCTCATCCAAGAAGCTTCTTCAGCTCTGACTGAATGGTGGGGAATGGAAGGATACCCTAAGGATACCCAAGAATACCCTGAGGCAGAAGCTTGTCCACCCCAAAGGTAAAACAGCCAGATGCAAACTGAGTAAAGTGGTATACACAGTACAATGCAGTGAGCCATGTGCATATCTGTACACTGGAGAAACAAAACAACCACTTCATAAACGCATGGCACAACATAGGAGAACAAACCCACCAGGACAAGATTCAGCCATCCATCTGCATTTAAAAGACAAAGGCCACTCTTTGGAAGACAGCAAAGTCCACATTAAAACCCAGATTGTTGGGGCCAAGAAGCTGACTGTACACCGCTTAGAGAGGGCTGTAAAGCACTGTGAAGTGGTATATAAGTCTGAAGTACTATTGTTAGGAAAGAAGGGAAGGGGAGGGAGGGAGGGAGGGAGGAAGGAAGGAAGGAAGGAAGGAAAGAAGGAAGGAAGGAAGGAAGGAAAGCCCATGGTGATGCAATAGTTAGAATGCAGTACTGCAGGCTAATTCTGCCACTGCCAGAAGTTCGATCCTGACCACCTCAAGGTTGACTCAGCCTTCCATCCTTCCGAGGTGGTAAACATGAGGACCCATATTGTTGGGAACAATAGTCTGACTCTGCAAAGCGCTTAGAGAGGGCTGTAAAAGCACTATGAAGCGGTATATAAGTCTACATGCTACTGCTATTATGGCAAAGAACTTGGGTGACGGTTCATTGTATAGCAGAGTTAGGTTTTGTCTTGCGTAGGGCAGACAAGCCAGAGATTTCTGGAACAGCTGAATTACAAGATACTGTACCTCTCCCGTCCATTAAATTAATTGCTTTCAGGGAAGTCTGATTGCCCCAAAATATAAGCCCCATGGGAGCACTTAAAGTGACTACCGTAGAGCCTTCTTTCAGATGGAGAGTCCTGTCCTCAAGACTTAGTACCTTCTGACAAGTTACAGATTTCAGAACATCACTCGACTATAACTCATTGTATATTCTCATTGTAGCCTCTGGCTTCTATTAGCAAAACTTCAAAGCACAGAGAGAACAGATTTCATTGCAATGCTTTAAAGCAGCTGTGTCTTTTTTGGGGGGGGTGTTGCCTGGTTGCTTTCTCTGTCTGCCACAAGAACCTGGGGAAAGATGCAGCTGCTTTAGAACATTGCTAGCAAGTGCTAGGACCATACATCTTCTCGTGCATTTTGAGCCATCTTTTTGGAATCAGATCTGGAGGAATGCACTGATCTCTAATGACGGGGGTGATGTTATCCATTCATTCGTGTCTGACTCTTGGTGATTCTGTGGGCCACGTCTCTCCACGTCTTCTGATCTTGCACTGCTTCTTGGTGTAGCTCTCTGCTCTGGTTGGCGTCAGCTTTGATGGTGTCCAGCCACTGTGGCTTTTGGTGGCCTGGTTTCCTTTTACCGCTAACTCTTCCAAACGCAATTTCTTTCTCCAAGGAATTCCCCCACATAGCATGGCTGAAATAAGTGAGGTGCAATTTTGTGATTTCTTTTCCCTTCCAGCGATATGTACGATGTTATGTTCTCCTGTACTTCTTGTGCAGGGAATAAAAAGAAGACCTCTCTGGCACAATAGCTCAAATGAATCCATTTTCTTCCTGTCTTGCTTTTTTAAGGCCCAACTCCCAAAACCTGTTCTGACCGAGGCTTCCCAAGAGCATGAAGCAACTCCTGGTCTTGACAAAAAAAACCTTTTATTAATTGACTGTGAATTCTGCTCCTTCACATCCAGCAAAGTCTTTCAAGGGAGGATTTACAGTCACAGACCTTATCTGGCTTGGAGAGCTGCCAGGCCGATCTCTGCAAAACTTGGCCAGGAGTCTCAGAGAGTCAGGAACCAATTAAGCGAACTGATGGTCTCCTGCAAACTCCATTCCCTTTTCGCTCCTCTTTTATTTCCTCTGGAAGGGGCCATTCACCGTCCACCTGTGGCCTTACTCCCAAGTGGACCCCTGTTCTTTAGCTGTTACTTTCGTCTGGCAACTCTGCACATGCGCACATTGGGAACAGGCTCCAGCTGTTCGTCTGCCTCACTGATGTCTGACTTCGAAAGCAGCTGATAACTGTCATACGGCCCTGGCCCCCTCTCTGCCTCCAACACAGAGCCCTCATCAGAGCCTCCCCCAGACTCCAGGACTGGCCCACGTTCCTCCCCAACCTCCTCACTGTCTGTATCTGCTTCAGGTTCCACTGGCAGGCCACAACAAAACCATAGGTATCTTCGAGGAACACTATAGAGAGGACTGTCAACTCTGGTTGTTGGGCTGATGTCCTTGCTTCTCCATATTCAGCTCATGTCCACCATTGCTCTGCAACTCAGCGCAATCCGAAGTTTTATTTATGTGCTGCATTCACCGCTTTGAGCAACCCGCGACCCTGGGAAAATGAATTTTTCCACGCCTTCTTAGCTCTTCACCATCAATTTCTATTTTGATGCTTCCGTTCCTTGAAGCGGTCAATAGTCAGCCTTAAATGGATCACTGGGTGAGGGTCACAAGCCAAGAATGGACGGAGCATTAGTTCAGAATCGTTCCGTTGCTTGTGAGATGGATAGCAGCTACCTTGGAATAAGACATTTGGGAGATGCTAAGGGTAGAAGCACGCACAATGTCAAGTGAAATGAGTTTTGCAAAGACTGCCTTGAAAGTCAAAAGGCAAGAACCAAGGTAAAACTTTCAAGGGGGTTAGTCTTATAAATGGTTCAGACAGCGGTTCGTTTATTCTGCTTGTAGCTTGCAGTTGAGCTAAATTGGTGCAAATGAGCAAATCTTTGAGTAAGAGATGGTAAATATTTTTCGTTGGACCTTCTTCTTGTGTGTGGAGAAGAGGAAGCACAATGAACTAAGTTCCTTTGGGGGAGAGCATTAAACAGAGGGGCTCCTCCGGGTGCCATCCACGAGGCAATGCCAGCGGGCGACGCCCAGGAGTAGGGCCTTCTCTGTGATGGGCCCAACCCTCTGGAATGACCTCCCCCGTGACATCAGAACAACCACTGATCTCCGCTCCTTCCGTAAGATGCTCAAGACCCACCTGTTTAGTTTAGCGGGCCTGGCCTAATCCCGATCTAGTCCCTCAATTCTGTACTTTTAAATTTTGGGGGTTGTTTTAAGCTGATTTGTAACTTTTATTACCCTGTACAGCCTTATTGTTTAATTGGTTTTTAAGTGTATCTATTTTATATTAGGTTTTAATGTGGTGTCTGTACACCGCCCTGAGTCCCTTCGGGGAGAGGGGGCGGTCTATAAATTTAATAAAATAAATAAATAAATAAATAAATAAATAAATAAATAAATAAATAAATAAAAATAAAATAAATATTTGTGGCAATAAGGTGATTGTCAGAGTTCCAAGTAACACCCCCAATGAATGAAGACTCTGAGGCTTGAATTTCCTCAAAGTTCCATTTTATTAGAGATGTCAAATTGGCACATCTGGGAAAACCCGAATCTGAAAGCTTGGTTTTCCCCACCCAAATGAGAGTAAACCTCTAGTCTTTACACCTTCAAAACAATACAAGGGTGCGATCCAAGGCCACCAACCCTTTCTTGCTTTTACGCAAGCATACCCCAACTCTAGAATTAACATTGGATAGTTCTTTGCCTCTTGATGCGGGTGAAGAAGGAGAGTGCAAAAGTTGGCTTGAAACTCAACATTAAGAAAACTAAGATCATGGGATCTGGCCTTCTCAATTCCTGGCAAATAGATGGGGAAGAAATGGAGGTCGTGACAGATTTTATTTCCTGGACTCCAAGATCACCGCAGATAGGGACGGCAGCCAAGAAATTGAAAGACACTTGCTCCTGGGGAGGAAAGCTATGGCAAATCTAGACAGCATACTAAAAAGCAGAGGCATCACCCTGTCAACAAAAGTGTGTATAGTCAAGGCTAAGGTTTTCCCAGTTGCAATGGATGGCTGTGAAAGTTGGACCATAAGGAAGGCTGAGCGCCGAAGAATGAAAGCCTATGGTGCTGGAGAAGACTCCTGCGAGTCCCTTGGACTGCAGTCATTCCTAGAGGAGATCCACCCTGACTGCTCTTTGGAAGGCCAGATCCTGAAGATGAAACTCAAATACTTTGGCCACCTAATGAGAAGGAAGGACTCACTGGAGAAGAACTTAACGCTGGGAAAGATTGAGGGCAAAAGAAGAAGGGGATGGCAGAGAATGAGGTGGCTGGATGGAGTCACCGAAGCAGTCAGCATGAGCTTAAATGGACTCCAGAGGATGGTAGAGGACAGAAAGGCCTGGAGGAATGTTGTCCATGGGGTCGTGATGGGTTGGACACAACTTCGCAACTAACAACAACAACAACAACTGTAGAATTAACATTGGATAGGTCTTTGCCAATACATGATTTAGTGCATTGGATGAACCCAGAAAATGGATTTTTTTTTCCCATTACCAAGTTGTGTGTTGTGTGACACAACTATAGTCTTCTAATAGATTAAGAAAAACCAGCAGGAGGAGGAGGAGGAGGAGGAGGAGGAGGAGGAGGAAGGGAAAGGAGAATCTTGTAGCATCTGAAACAACTCCATTGTTTTCATGATCACGATGGGGGCTGTCCTTGGTTTGGGACGTCTGTATGCTAAGGCCCAGCATTCTGAAGTTAAACATCCTACTTTACACTGGATTTCTTTACCTGGTTGCCAAGGAAAATCGCCTGTGGCTTTCACTCAATAACAGGCTATTATTTTTACAAAGCCAGACATGGTGTCCCGCAGTCTGCGTGTGCCTAACTCTTATGATACAAAGAGAGCTGTGATGCTGCAACGGCAGAGTATCTACTTGATATAACTGCCAGCAATGGCAGTGCGGAAAACAATACATGACCGACTGCTAGAGTTTGATCCAATAAAGATTTCCCCCCCTTTTTGGTGCAGAACGATTCAGGGAAGTGTTACTATTAGACCGTAGCGTGAAGAGGTTTGAATTTCAAAAAAATAACAAGATGTTATGTTCATGCTCTTCACTCTAGGAACGGAGAATGCTTTCGATGGTTTCTGGCCTATGGTCTTCTTGAATAATTATAACCAACTGAGAAGTACATCATGGCTGTAATATAGCTAGTTTTGTACTCTAAACCAAATCTGGAACTCAAAACAAGAAGTAGGTTAGGGTTAGGGAAGATCTGCCATCAACAAGCCAGCATAGGTTTAACAGATTTAACACATTAATAGAGTTGGAAAGGACCTTGTAGGTCATCTAGTCCAACCCCCTTCCCAAGGAGGAGACCCTAAACCATTTCTGACAGATGACAATCCAGTCTCTTCTTGAAACCTTCCCGTGATGAAGCTCCCATAACTTCTGGAGGCAACTACTGTTCCATTGGTTAATTGTTCTCACTGTCAGAAAGTTCCTCCTTATTTCTAGGTTGAATCTCTCCTTGGTCAGTTTCCATCCATTATTCCTTGTCTGGCCTTCAGGTTCTTTGGAAAATAGGTTGAGCCTCTCCACTCTGTAGTAGCCCCTCAAATATTGGAAAGCTGCTATCATGTCTCCCCATTTCTTCTCTTCACTAGACTAGCCATGCCCAGTTCCTGCAACTGTTCATTGTATGTTTTAGCCTCTGGTCCCCTTGTGATCTTGGTTGCTCTTCTCTTTCTAGAGTCTCAACATCTTTTTTATAGCATTGTGACCAACAAAGTTGTTGAGACTCTAGAAAGAATGCAGACAGGTAGAGACAGATCTTTAGGGATGGGGAGAATGTCCTCAGCCAGTTTGATAAAACAGATCTATTTTATGGGCCTCAGCCAAATTAGTTCTGCTAAGTCTGAATCCAGTTCAAAATGTGTTGTTATTAATCCTGTTTTTAATAGGTCAAAAAATGGGAGTTCTCTGGGGCTGCCCAAACTCTATAGCCACATCCCGAGAAGAGAAGTTGAAAGAGTTTATGTCCAGGATATGAGAGGTCTGTGGCAGGGATGGGTTCTAGCCAATGTTATTGCCGTTTTGCTCATGGGCACACTTCGCGCATGTGCTAGATGCCCATTCTGTGCGCATGCACACTTCATTGGAAATAGTTCTGCCCATGTGCAGAACTCCCAAAAAAGATGGCTGCGGTGACGATGGCAACCGGGAACCAGTTCAGGGGTGTGGCCAGCCTGGGTCGCTGCCTGTTCTGTGGCATATTGGCCAAACCGATCCGAACCGGTAGGAAGCCACCTTTGGTCTGTAGCTATTTTTTTTTCAGCCCTCTTTCTCACCTGTGCAGTATATGTGATGATGAAGTCCGTCCATTATTTTTGAAGGGGATCTTGATATGTTACGAGTTGTGGGTTGTCCAAGGTGTGTCTGCAGGTGGCTGGTAAGGCCGATGCGAGCACGGAATATTCTGCCACATGTTGGGCAGATGTGTGGGCACCACTATTGCAGCATTTGCAGCTCTGGCTTTGCAGAGTGCTCTCTCCTCTTGTGCTGTGGTGGTTCTTCTGTCTTCAGATCTCCGGCAGCCCTGGTGGATCATCGTGCGCCATGTTGATCGATCTTGTGCCAAGGTTTCTCAGGAGGTGGTGTCAATACCCAGGGACTTACAATACAATACAATAGCAGAGTTGGAAGGGACCTTGGAGGTCTTCTAGTCCAACCCCCTGCCTAGGCAGGAAACCCTATACCGTTCCAGACAAATGGCTATCCAACATTTTCTTAAAGACTTCCAGTGTTGGGGCATTCAAAACTTCTGGAGGCAACTTCTGTTCCACTGATTAATTGTTCTAACTGTCAGGAAATTTCTCCTCAGTTCTAAGTTGCTTCTCTCCTTGATTAGTTTCCACCCATTGCTTCTTGTCCTGCCCTCAGTGCTTTGGAGAATAGTTTGTCTCCCTCTTCTTTGTGGCAACCCCTGAGATATTGGAAGACTGCTATCATGTCTCCCCTAGTCCTTCTTTCTATTAAACTAGACATACCCAGTTCCTGCAACCGTTCTTCATATGTTTTAGTCTCTAGTCCCTTAATCATCTTTGTTGATCTTCTCTGCACTCTTTCCCCACCTAAGTGAAAATTCAACTCCCTGCCCAGCACCCACATGTCCATGACATGGTCCAATCAGGCACTATCCCAACTGGAGATGCCTCCCAGTCACACCACTCCAGGTGCAAGGCAAGATGACCGTGACTCTCTGAGAAAGGAATGTTATTTACACTATATATCTGCCATACTCATTTTAACCCCCCTCCTCCCATTTTCCCACAGTAGAAAATTTGACGGCCCAATGTAAAAGATGGCTTCCAGGCCTGACAGGCTGCCCCCCTCAGCAGAGGATCATGTCCTGTAACAAGAATAACACCTAATACCTCTCAGGCCTGACACAGGGTGTGAACTGATTGTACCCTCTTTCTGACCGGTGCAGTATACAGGTCCTCAAGGAAGGCAGGATGGTTCAAAAGAAAGATCTTGTGCTCTTCAAACTATTGTCTGGTCCCAAGGTTCTACCAATGTGATTTTTTTCCCCCTGAGTGGAGATCAAAATGTCAGTCTGAGTGTTTCCACACTGAGCAAAATCTATCATATCCTGCCTATCGGTTGATGTTTAGCACTGAAGGGCCTCAAGGAAGGCAACCAACTGGAACCAGAAGGCAACGGTTACCGCTTTTCTTCAAACTTTTGCCACACTCGTTCTGTTCCGCATTAGCTACCAGGCATGTTTTATTCAAATGTGCTTTGTGAATACAATGATGAATATCTTTGTTTTGGGGCTATTGTTCCACAAACTCTTAAATTATTAAAACAGGAAGAAGAAGACGAAACACTCTAGATTTTCTTGCTTTGCCGCTTTTTAACTGATGCGTGAGTCTGGGAAAATGAGCAAACATGAACTTTACTTGGGTCTGTGCTGTGCTTGGGACGGAGGCAGAATGAATAGATAATGTTGGGACTTTATTCTCGAGGGGGGAAGTAATGCCTGTTTCTTGGACTCTGTGTTAAGATATTTAAATTTAATAGCCAGAGCAATGAGATTGTGCAAGTGAGCCAGAACACACAGTTGTGGTTGATTAGTTGGAGAGTACTGCATCCTGCGTGAGGCAATCTGTGCCGTGATTGGCTGATGTGGGTGTGGACAGGAGTTCCACTTTTTCCCCGCCTTTTTCTTCTGTGCCTCCTGTATGCTTTGTGATTTACCTCATGATGCTCTTTGCCTGGCTATCCTAGCTACTTCAAATATGGATGTAAATATATATTTAATATTATCTGCTGGATGGTCTTCTGTAATGAGCCGAAGGACAGAAAGGGGGAGTAGTGAGCTCCCTCCCATATTTGGGCATACCAGGGGTTGTAACACAAATACATACCTGGCTATCCTAGCTACCAGCTGGTCTTCAGGTTTCTGTTGCTCCATCGCATGCAAAGAGCAGATAGCGCTGGTGCACCGGCCAGCTGGTGTTCCTGTTTCTGGCACTACGGTATGCACAAAGAGCAGCTGGCAACAGAGAGGGCTCTTCGTGCCACCTCTGGCACATGTGCCATAAGTTCACCATCATGGCCCTATACCATTTCAGACAAATAGTTGTCCAATCAAATTCTGTTGGAGAATTCAGAGCTTCTGGAGCAGTGGGAGGGATTCAAATAATTTAGCAACCCGTTCTCTGCACTAATGACCAGAGGGGTAGGTGGGGCTCAGTGGTCATGTGACTGGGTGGGCGTGGCCAACTCAACGTCACTCAGGTTGATGGGCGCTTCGCCTTAGCTGTTACAATGTAATAAGGGTTAACCGGAGAGGCAGTTTCTGTAAGCAGGGCAATAAAGATTAGGCTAGAAACAACACCAAAAAGTTTCCTTCCTGCCTTCCTTACAGGATTAGCCCTGTAAAGTGGGGAAAAAACACAAGGAGATTTCTTCCAACAACCGGTTCTCCGAACTTCTTAGAAAGTTAACAACCGGTTCTCCCAAATAGGTGCCAACTGGCTGAATCCCACCACTGTTATGGAGGCAAGCCCTCTAGAAGTTTTGATGTTTTAATGTTATATACTCTAGAGAATCAGAATCAGAATAGAGATGGAAGGGATCTAATCCAGCCCCCTGCTCAAGCAGGAGATCCTATACTAGTTCAGAACAGTGGCTTCTCCCAATCTCTTCTTAAAAATCTGCATTGTTGGAGAATTCACAACTTCTGAAGGCAAGCTTTTTGAAATACTAGTTAATTGTTCTCACTGTAAGGAAATTTCTCCTTAGTTCTAGGTTGCTTCCCTCCTTGATTAGTTTCCATCCATTGCTTCTTGTTCTGCCCTCAGGTGCTTTGGAAAATAGCTTGACTCCCTCTTCTTTGTGGCAACCCCTGAGATATTGGAAGACTGCTCTCATGCCAGCCCTATGTCCCTCCATGGAGATGCGATAACACTGAGGACTACTCGTTGAGTATGGTTGGTGAGCCAGTTACGAATCCATCTGGTGGTGATGCTTTCTAGCCCCCATTTTTCTATCTCACCTTGCCTTTTCTAGGTTTAGCCATCTCTTTTATGGATTCAAGAAGCATATCTTATAAATTGCTTTCTTTCTAGCTTTCTTTTATTTTTCTTGCAAGTCTGTAGGTGATATCTTGCATCAAGAGTGCACGTGCCCATTAATTCAATTAGGCGCTTTCCTTCTGACAGCCTCGGCAGGCGCTGCAGATCTGCCGTAGCAGAGGTGGAAAAGTCCAAGATTCTATTCGGCCATCAGAATGATACTGTGATGAAGGTTGAGCACCGAAGAATGCTTTCAAATGGTGTTGCTGTTGAAAAACTCCCAAGTGTCCCTTGGATGGCAAGGAAAGAGATGAAATCAGCCGATCCTACAATAAATCAACTCTTGACTGTTGTTTGGAAGAACAGATCCTGAAGCTGAAGCTCTAACACATTGGCCACCTAATGAGAAGAGAGGATTCTTGGAAAGGACCCTGATGTTGGGAAGGATGGAAGGCAAAAGGAGACAGTAGAGCTGAGATGGCAAATCTATGGCACACATGCCACAGGTGACACACTGAGCCCTCTCTGCAGGCATGCCAGCCGTCATGCCAGCTCAGCTCCACTGCACATGCACCTCCCACTGGCTAGCTAGCCTTTGAGTCTCTGCTGCGCATGTGCAGGGGTGGGGCTCCTGCAGGGGACATGTGCATGCATGCACAGGGAGCAGGATGCATGCGCAGGGGGCGCTCGCATTGCATTTGGGGGGCTCATGCAGCACCCCCGCGCCCCATTTTGGCTTCCAGGGTGGTTCAAGTGCTTTGGCAAATAGGTTGACCTCCTCTTCCTTCAAATATTGGAAGACAGCTATCATGTCATCCTTAGTCCTTCTTTTCATTAAGCCGCTAAGCTATGAATCACGGGGGAATTGACGACTTATGGTTCCCCAGATAGACTATTCTGCACCTGGGACATCATTACCCCAACACGTCAAGGGCCGAGAGCAAAACAGAACAAAAGTAGATGGATACGGTTATAAACCTGAAGGTAATTGCAGAGAGAAATTACTGTGCTGGAACAAATCTTAATTTAATCCAGGCTGAACCATCACTGCCAGTTTGGTATTTACGATTAACATTTTGTTACTGGACAAACGTTTCTCACCCAAACAAAAGAATTTTCTTTTAGTAGGCAGAGGAATAAGGAGGCATTGTTTAAGAGGCTTAAGACAGACCGAAACATTTTTCAAGTCTACAGTGAAGCCTTTTTCAGCTCGAGTTAGTTTAATAGTGATTTTTATGGTTTTTATAAGGATTTCAGTTCTGAAAACTGGTAGCTGCTTTGAGTATTGAGTAAAAAAAATACAATGCATTATAATAATTGTTTTATATTAGCTATTTTACTACTGTACAGATTTTGTTGTATTCTAACTTTAGGATTTTGAAGGAAGATTTTTAAAAAAATAGGTACAAATCATATCATAGGAGCATACTGTATGTAAAATTTGTACAGTAAAAATGAATTAAGACAACTTTTGTCTCCTTGGTCATAGAAACCAAGAAGATCTCAATGGTCCTTGACTCTGATGCTTCAACATCCTTGCTTGATGAACATCTAAGCCAGTATTTTTCAACTCTGGGCAATTTTAAGATGTGTAGACTTTCAACTCCCAGAATTCCCCAGCCAGCATGACTGTGGTGGGCCTCTTCAATATGCCTCCATTGCAGGCATAAATCAAAGTTGACCTTCAATATGTTGTTTTGTCATTTTTTTCCAACCCTGTATGCATTTTTATCCAGTATTTTATTTTATTTTTGCTTTTGAACAGGTCCACCACATAAGATAACATGACCCAGGTAACCAGAAATATTTCTATTGGGGATTCTACCCAAAAAATACAGTAAAGAAAATGCATAATTTAGTTATCCGTATATTAACTGCTGCTAGAATTGTATTTGCACAAAATTGGAAGAGTGAAGAAATAGCTACAGATAAGAATATGATTAGGAAAATATTAGAATGTGTGGAAATGAATAGATTAACTCTTGCAGTTAAGGAGAAAGAGCAAACTGAATATTATATAGTATGGGATCTATTTTACCAATGGTTAAATAATAAAAATGGAAGTTAGTAATAAGGAAATAAAATAAAAAAGATATGTTAAAAGAGATAAGTAAATATTATGACTAGTATGTTGAATATTATTATGTTAATATTGTAGAATTAATATGTGGAAAATTATTATGTTGAAGATTATAGAATCCGTATTAATTTAGCGAAGGATGTTGTAATTTTGATTATTGTTTAACAAAGATATTTGTACTGAGACAACACACTGTTCAACTGAAGATGGAATGATTATATTAAATATATCTATCTATCATATATATATATATATATATATATATATATATATATATATATATATATATATATATATATATATATATATATACATACATACATACATACATACATACATACATACATACATATATATATATATATTGTTACAACCCCTGGTATGACTAAATATGGGAGGAAGGTCACTATGCCCTTTTTCTGTCCTTCGGCTTATCACAGAAGACCATGCAGGCAGAAAACCATATTTTTATTTTAATGTTGCCTTTTTATATTTGTGTTATATTTGTACTGATAAATAAATAAAGGGAGATCTATAGATCTATACTAGTCTCCCTTTATTTATTTATCAGTACAAATATAACATACATATAAGGTCAAAGTTGACCTTACTTCAGTCTTCAAAATATCTTCAATTTCTGTTCCTGCTTAGTTGTTTTCAATGGCATTAAAAGTCAGGGACGAGACGAGGCTGCCCACTATCAACATTACTTTTTGTCTTAACTTTAGAAGTTTTAAATAGGAATGTCAGAGAAGGAAAAGAAATAAAAGGAATGAAAATCAAAAAGGAAGAATACAAGCTACAAGCATTCACAGATGACTTGGTTTTCATCCTAGAGGATCCATTAGAAACAGCACCCAAACAGCACCCAAATTGATAGAAAGAATAGAAGAATATGGAAAAGTAGCAGGATTAAAAATAAATAAAGACAAAAAGAAGATCTTGACAAAGAATATGTCAACAAGACAAAAAGTAGAGTTGGTGGAAACTTTGGAGATGCAAGTTACGAACAAGGTTAAATATTTGGGGATATATTTAACAGCAAGATGCAGCTCCATTAAAGACAACAACTACTATAAACTCAAACAACAGATTACGATGGATTTGAAGAAATGGGAAAATCTACAACTTTTGATGATAGGGAGAATATCTACAATTAAAATGAACATTCTACTTAGAATTTTATATCTCTTCCAGACAATTCCAATTAGACTAGGGAAGGAATATTTTGATGACTTAAATAAAATAGTGTTGGCAGGGGAAAAAAGCAGGAATAAAACTTAAATTGTTAACAAGATACAAAAACAAAAGGAGGATTGGGCCTGCCCAATTGGGAACTATATCACCAGGCAGCAAGTTTGATGTGGGTTAAATAATGGATAACACTACGGAATACCAGATTATTGACCCTTGAAGGACATGATCTATTGTTGGGATGGCATGGCTTTTTATGGTACAAGAGAACTAAAACACAGGGGTATTTTAGAAGACATTGCCTATGGGAGGCCTTGCTACTAAACTGGGAGAAGATTAAAAGACAATATTATTTAAAAATTCCAGTCTGGCTATCAACTATTGAAGCCTTTTCATATGCAATAATATACAAAAAGGAACAAACAGTTAGATATGGTGAAATATTGAATGCAGAGGGTGAACTTAAATCTATGCAAGAACTGGAAAAGGAAGGTATAAAGATGAACTGGTTTTCATATGTGCAAATACAATCTAGATATGACAAGGACCGTAAAAGGTTTTTATGTCAAAATGACTGAATTAGATAAAATTTTGATGGGTACTGATGAAAAAATAATTTAAAAACTTTATGGACACTTACTAGAGGTTAAGTTAGAAGAAGAACAAGTTAAAGGAACTATGATAGCTAGGGGGGGAAATTTTGGGGTATGGCATTGAATTAGAGAAATGGCAGAAATTGTGGTCTCAAAATTACAAAATGACAATGTCAACAGCATATAAAGAAAATTTGTATAAGGTATTTTACAGGTGGCATCTACCCCCGACGAGAATAGCAAGAATGTTCAAGAATAAATCAGAAAAGTGTTGGAAATGTCATCAGACACCAGGCTCATATTACCATATGTGGTGGACTTGCGCAGAAGCTAAAAGATATTGGACTAAGATCCACATGTGGTTGGAGAAAATGAAACGAAAACATATAGACTTTAAACCAGAGACTTTTTTATTGGGAATTATACCAGAAACATATAATAGAGACTTGAAATATTTGATTGTAAATGTTCTAACAGCAGCTAAAATTGCGTTTGCAAAAAATTGGAAAAATGAGAAAATACCAACGCAGGAGGAAATTATTCAAAAAATTATGAAATGTGCAGAAATGAGTAAATTGACATTTGAAATTAGAGAACAAGAAGATGAACGATTTTATAAGGTTTGGGATTTGTTTTATCAATGGTTATATGAAAAATCATGGTAATGGAAAAAGTGGGAGAACTTTTCATATTTTAAGAATAATAGAGTGATATATGCAAAACTATAAGGGTTTAGCACTCTTAAACAGAGTAGAACGATGTAATGGAATGATGATGTATGTAGATTTCAATATATAGAATATTTTGTTGAAATTGTAGGAATAATAACTGGAGTTGAGCTATTGATCCAAAATGATGTTGTATGTATGGATTCAATATTTAGAATATTTTGTTTAAAATTAAGAAATTGTAATTATAGTTGAAAAATTGATATATAACAAAAATGTACTTACATTTATCTAATAAACAATTTGTGATTCGATATAGAATTGTAAGTGGTGACCATGGAAAGGACGCACAAAATCTTGTAACCAAATGACACGCTATATGAAATGATAGAAGGTTGTATGTATTTTATGTTTTTGTTTGTTTAAAAATTAAAAAATATTTATATAAAAAAAGTCAGGTAGATACTAACCACTTCAAGATATAATGCAAAATTTGTCTTTTACAAAGCTTCCTTAATGGAAAAGAAATCTTTTTTTTATTCCTACTCACATCTGGTCTCCAGAATGAAAACTACCCTTTTAAATCCTAAAGGTGCTTTTTCAAGAGGCAATTGGATTTTCTAGTTTTTTCTTTGAAGACGTTTTGCTTCTCATCCAAGAAGAGTAATTTCAAGCAAAGAGCAATGCAAGAAATGTATGTAGCATCTTGCAAATATTTTAGCTCTTTTAAGGCGCAAAAGGCAAGATTGGACTTCATAAGACTTAACTTTTGTGTAAAATTATGCAGCCTTACAATCCTAGTTTTAGTTCTATTCTGCAGATTTCCTTCCAGTAATTCTCCTAGAGCTGTGGAAAGAAAAGGAATTCTCCTACCAAAACATTGGTACATTAAACCACCGTGCACTCTTAGTTATAAATATAGGTTTCTTTGAATGCCAGGCTAATTATCCCACTCCAAATAAACATTCTGAACCATTTTCTCCTTGCAATAATCCTTAAAGATAATTAAAATGTTTCCTACTCTTTTTCAAGAATAAGTAGCATTGATTGGCATTGATGTCTTTTGATAACAACAAAAACAGAGTTAATTATAAAATAATAGAGTCTGCCCCCTCATTGTAAGAATAAGAAACCACAAGGAATGCTCTAAGAATAGTTGTGGGGTTTGGTTTTTTTCATTCTTTGGGGAGAAAATGCTTCACTACTGTTGTTTATACAGTAATTCCCTGGTTTTTAAAAAATTGCATTGTTTCTGCTAAATGTTGAGATAATATTTTTGGAATTGCTTTAGTGGGCTCTCAGAAGAAGTAATTTATCCTTAAAATAGGTTGGGTATAATGAGCACCTCTGATTGTTTAGCAAAGGGATAGAGCTCATTTTTTGTGGTGAAACAGAAAAAAAATTGTGGTTGCCTTCTTTTTGCCCTTTTTTTTTTGTAGGAAAAAAATGTGGCCAAACCTCCCATTTTGCTTGAAGAAGACTTTTGGTTTCAATCCTGACCTTTTGACATAGGGATACAATACAATACAATAGCAGAGTTGGAAGGGACCTTGGAGGTCTTCTAGTCCAACCCCCTGCCTAGGCAGGAAACCCTATACCGTTCTAGACAGATGGCTATCCAACATCTTCTTAAAGACTTCCAGTGTTGGGGCATTCACAACTTCTGGAGGCAACTTCTGTTCCACTGATTAATTGTTCTAACTGTCATGAAGTTTCTCCTTAGTTCTGAGTTGCTTCTCTCCTTGATTAGTTTCCACCCATTGCTTCTTGTCCTGCCCTCAGGTGCTTTGGAGAATAGTTTGACTCCCTCTTCTTGTGGCAGCCCCTGAGATATTAGTTCCAGTTCCAGTTCCATACCCAGTTCCTGCAACCGTTCTTCATATGTTTTAGTCTCCAGTCCCCTAATCCTCTTTGTTGCCCTTCTCTGCACAATTTCTAGAGTCTCCACATCTTTTCTACATCGTGGCGACCAAAACTGAATGCAGTGTTCCAAGTGTGGCCTTACCAAGGCCTTATAAAGTGGTATTAACATTTCACGTGATCTTGATTCTATCCCTCTGTTGATGCAGCCTAGAACTGTGTTGGCTTTTTTTGGCAGCTGCTGCACACTGGATGGGAAGACCTCACTTCTAAAACCTTCAAGAGATTGTGAAGGACATTCAAGTAGATTAAAGTCAATGGACCAATCAATAGCTTGTGTCTGGAGAGAAGAGAAGTATTTTCTGTAAGGCCTGCAATCCATCTTTTGAGGAGGGGAGACAGAAAAAAAGGTTAGAATAGAATAACAGAGTTGGAAGGGTTCTTGGAGGTCTTCTAGTCCAACCCCCTGCTCAGGCAGGAAACCCTACACCACTTCAGACAAATGGTTATCCAACATCTTCTTTAAAACATCCAGTGTTAGAGCGTTCACAACTTCTGGAGGCAAGTTGTTCCACTGATTCATTGTTCTAACTGTCTGGAAATTTCTCCTTAGGTCTAAATTGCTTCTCTTCTTGATTAGTTTCCACCCATTGCTTCTTGTCAACTGGGTCAAGTTAACTGGGATAATATTAAACCTTTTCATGATGGAGGAAGACGGGCCACAATGAAATGGGAACCATTTTCCCATGGTTGTGGGACTGTAGAAGTCCTTTCTCCTGCCATTCTTGCCCATCCATGTTCTCTCTTCTGGGGATTTAGTCTTTGAACATATTTTAACATGGAACCTCCAGCAATTCAGAATGCAGAATATCAGAGTTGGAAGGGACCTTGGGGGTCTTCTAATCCAACCCCCTGCTCAAGCAGGAGACCGTAAACCTTTCCAGACAAAGGGCTATCCCATCTCTTCTTAAAAACCTCTGTAGGAAGTTAGCACCTACCCCTCTCCTAGAAAAATGAAATGTTTTAGGGAATATTAAAAAGGCAGAATATTATATTTCTCTGGATGAGAAAAGGAGAAGCATGTTTTAAAGACAAAGCAGCTTCCTGTCCCCCTGTCAATGGACCATTAAGGCCTGAGCCAGTCTATTCTACACAACAAAGATCTACCTCCTTCAGGCAGAGCCATAATAGGAATCCCAAAGCCCTTTCATTACATCATCACCCAGCTCAACCAAGCTTGGGACTCAAAAGACAAGACCGCCTACAAAGTTAGCTAAGACCTCCGCCCCCTGGGAGCCTGACCACCAATCAGAGTGCATTTCTTGCACAGCAACGGGAAGCTCTGCGGTGGGGTCCAGAGAGGGCATAAATCCAGGGCACTCTCAGCATCTCTTCCATTTTTTTCCCCAGCATCTCAAACCATGTGGTCCTGTCCACCATCAAACCATGTTTCTAATCAGCCTCCATGTTTCCATGCCTCCCTACAAGCGATAGAGTACCTGCAACTTCAGGAGGCAAGATTTCTTTTCGATGAGCAGATTGCTGGCATGGCTTGACAGCGATTGTCTTCCAGTCTCCATGTTTTCGAGAAGGGGCATGTCCCACCATTTGTCCATTGTCTAAAACTTGGCTAACGGCTGTTTCCTCTCCATTAGTGATGCAGTACTTAATAAAGAAGTCTGTTTAATGAGACACTTTGGGTAAGTGGGACCTTATTCCTGCTTCCTTGGGGGATACTTCATTGGAATTGTCATAATTCTTTGTCCCCAATTAGTGCCTATTTAGCTCAGCCTTCTGCCTTCCTGTTTGTTTTAAGAGCCAGGAAGATTAGTTTCTATCGTTCTAATCAAGCTGTTAATGAGTTTCGGTGGCTGTGCCTTCCCTTATGACACCGTCATACAATTCACTGTGAAGCCCTTTTGTCTTTAAAGACAGAAATTAGCCATTTCCCTTTGATGTACTGAAGATTACAAGCCTTTGTAGGAATGCCAATGCTCAGCAGTTTTGGTCACCACGATGTAAAAAAGATGTGGAGACTCTAGAAAGAGTGCAGAGAAGAGCAACATAGAGGATTAGGGGACTGGAGGCTAAAACATATGAAGAACGGTTGCAGGAACTAGGTAGGTTTAGCTTAAGAGAAAGAAGGACTAGGGAAGACTTGATAGCAGTGTTCCAATATCTCAGGGGTTGCCCCAAAGAAGAGGGAGTCAAACTATTCTCCAAGGCACCTGAGGGCAGAACAAGAAGAAATGGGTGGAAACTAATCAAGGAGAGAAGCAACCTAGAACTGAGGAGAAATTTCCTGACAGTGAGAACAATTAATCAGTGGAACAGCTTGCCTCCAGAAGTTGTGAATGCCCCAACACTGGAAGTCTTTAAGAAGATGTTGGATAGCCATTTGTCTGAAACAGCAGAGGGTTTCCTGCCTAGGCAGGGGGTTGGACTAGAAGACCTCCAAGGTCCCTTCCAACTCTGCTATTGCATTGTATTGTATAGTTCCCCGTGAATTATAGTGAACTCTTATCTGGTCCCAATTTGCCTTGACCATTAAAAGATGAGATTCATTTATAGAGGGAGCATGCAATAAACTTTTAGGTTTTTTTAAAGATTAACAGAGCTGGAAGTGACCTTGAAGGTCATCTAGTCCAACCCCCAACCACCACCACCCAAGCAGGAGACCCTACACCATTTCTGACAAATGGCACTCCAACCTTTTTTTGAAACCCTCCAGTGATGAAGCTCCCACAACTTCTGAAGGCAACTTCTGTTCCATTGGTTGACTGTAGGTTGAATCTGTCCTTGGTCTGTTTCCATCCATTATTCCTTTTTTAAGTTTTTAAGAAGATGTTGGATAGCCATTTGTCTGAAACGGTGTAAGGTTTCCTGCCTAGGCAGGGGGTTGGACTAGAAGACCTCCAAGGTCCCTTCTAACTCTGCTATTGTATTATTGTATTGTATTATTGCTCAGAGTCCATGGTTCTCAAGCATGTCCTTATTTTCTGATTCGGAAGAAGCATATGCTCACCCAGTTCAGGCACTTGAACAAATATTTATGGGAAGGGGTTGAGCATTGGTTCGCAAAGCGAAGCGCTGCTTTCCTTGCCATCAGCTCAATCATCTCCACAGCCGTGTTCCAATATTTGAGGGGCTACCACAAAGAGAGGGGGGGTCAACCAGAGATGAATTGCTGCCGTATCGGCCAAACCAGTAGTAGTGGCAGTAGGAGGCTCCACCCACCCGCAGAAGTGCCGTGTGTGAGCGCGCACAGGAGCACTCCTGAACCGGTAGTGAGGAAATTGGCAACCCACCTCTAGGGTCGACCTATTCTTCAAAGCAGCGGTAGCCAACTGGTGGTCCATCACGAGAAACTTTTGGTGGTGCTCAGAAAAATTAGCTGCATTTCTTATATTGCACTAAATACTATTTAACTTTTTAAAAAATCATATTTGTGGTCCGCGGGATTTAAAATTAGGAATTTAGTGGTCCTTGAGGTCCGAAAGGCTGGTGACCCCCTGCTCCAAAGCCCCTGAAGGCAGGACAAAACGCCATGGATGAAAACTCATTAAGGAGAGAAGCAACCTAGCAATAAGGAGAAATTTCTTTTTTTTTTTAAAAAAAAAACTTTATTTTTTTTATTTCTGCTGCTTTACCCAGCATCTGGGCTTAATTCTCTCCTGATCACAATCATAGAATTGTACAAAGAATAAAAGTTTCTTAGTCTCTGTTGCTTCAAGAAAAATTCCTGAAAGCAAAATCAAAGCTTACCTGTGACCTGAAAATAGGAAAGAAGGAGAGGAATACATAAAATAAGTGTATAGGTTGTGGTTCATCAGGAGGAGGAGGAGGAGGAGGAGGAGGAGGAGGAGGAGGAGGAGGAGGAGGAGGAGGAGGAGGAGGAGGAGGAGGAGGAGGAAACAATCAAAAATCCAGCCAAAACAGAAGGGGTCTTCCCACCCAACTCTGGATTTTGCAATATGGGACCCTGTTTTATTTCAAGACTACTGCTTGATCTCACTGCTACCCCCTCCTCAAGTGGTCACAGCCAAAGACAGAAGTGAGACAAAATCTGATGGGTGCATATTAAAGTGGGCTGTGGGACTTACAGCTCATATCTAGCTGTGGAACTTACTCCTGAGTAAGCATTCTTAGAGGTGCACAAGTAATCTACAAGTTTTCTGCCAGCAAGAGAAGCCTTGCTGTTGGTTCGTGTTAAATTAAGACTGCCTCTCATTCAGTACATTTAAACTTAAATGAATGGGATTCAAATTCTGAATCTCATTCCCAGGGAATTTTCTGAATAAAGGTGGGGAAAAGTCCCATTTATTTCACTGATTCATTTTAAATATGGCTAAATCTAACACCAAGCATTCCGTTGCCATTGGTGGCTCCATTGTAACCTATTCAAGAAATCTTTGACTCAATGGGAGAAAGGCAATGTGTGTGTGTGTGTGTGTGTTAGGCCTTTGCTCCTTACTGCACAAAGGGAAGCCCGTCCATTTCTACTGGAATCCCAGAAGAGCGGCAGATTCTCCCAAGACCAGATAGATGAAGGCTAGGATTGAGACTGAAATGAAAAAAAAAAGATGCATAAACTTTACCCTATAACTGTCGTTATCTCTTTTGGCCAAACAAGCCAATCTGAAATGAATGTCTTTTCACAACATGTGAATGCAGGGGAATCTTCATGTAGAAATGGAGAGTTAAATGAAAATAAATAACCATCTATGGGCAAATACTAAATATGCCCCCTATAAAGACGGTCAATGGCACCCTTAGTCTGGCCTGCAACCTGCCCCTGTTTAAATTTAGAATCCTCTGGTGGCCTGATATTAAGTCTCATTAAGGTGGGAAAGGACGATGAACGCAATCTTAATTATTTACAGGCACCTGAGGACTTGGCCCTGGTTTCACAGGGAGCTTTTTTTTTTTTTTTTTTTTTTATAAATGTTTATTTATTTTTCTTTAAAAAGACAATACAACACATAAGGTACAAGAGCAGGGAAGTAAAAAAAAACACATTTTCATCAAGCATGTCGTTTGGTTACAAGTTTTTGTGCGATGGTTTTTACAATTAAGAATGCGTTCACTAATTATCCATTAAATATAGTTAAATATTTCCTTGAGCATTGCATGTTCAAGTTACCATAGTATTCTTTCTTTTATGACAACCCTTATTTCTTTATCTCTACAATTATGTACTAGGTAGCAATAGGTCTTTATAAAATTGTATCACCATTCTCTCAAAGATAAAAGTGGAGATTAAGTCAAAGAAAAAAAGAAACTCATTACTTCATATAAGACATTTCTATTTTCCATTAATCTTAAAGTTTCCAATCATCCTCAACTCCAAATTTAATTTCCCATTATTATTTATCAATCCATGTAGTCATTAAATATTTTAATCTATATTCACATCCATTGTTCATTACATCATCATTATTCCATTTTATATTATAAAATAGTCACCAGCCATAATCATACCTAACAATTTAAATCATCTCACTCTTATATATTAAATACATTATTATTCTTATCTCGTATAAGTAAATGGTCTATTTCATAATAAAGGCTTAATATGTATAGAAAGAGAAAAAAAAAAGAGAGAAAAAAGAGAGAGATTTTTTCAAAACATTAAGTATAACTTTCTATTATTATTACATATAAGATAGGGTAAAGAAAAAGAAAAGATTCACTTCCAAGTTTTTTTATCCAACCATTGATAAAACAAGTCCCATACTTTATAAAATTGCTCATCCTCTAATTCTCTAATTTCAAATGTAAGTTTACTCATTTCTGCACAGTTCATTATCTTCCGAACAATTTCCTCCTCTGTTGGTACTTTCTCATTTTTCCAGTATTTAGCAAATACAATTCTAGCAGCTGTTAAGACATTTATGATCAAATATTTCAAGTCTTTATTGTATGTTTCTGGTATTATTCCCAATAAGAAAAGTTCTGGTTTCAAGTCTATATGTTTATGTATCATTTTCTCCAGCCACATGTGTATTTTAGTCCAGTATCTCTTAGCTTCAGGACAAGTCCACCACATGTGGTAATATGTGCCCGGTGTATGTTGACATTTCCAGCATTTTTCAGACTTATTCTTCGACATTCTTGCTATTCTCGATGGGGATAAATGCCACCTATAAAACATCTTATACAAATTTTCTTTATATGCAGTTGACATTGTCATTTTATAATTTTGAGTCCACAATTTTTGCCATTTTTCTAAATTAATCCCATGTCCAAAGTTTTTTCCCCAGGCTAACATAGTTCCTTTCACTTGTTCTTCATATAGTTTCACCTCTAATAAATAATCATAAAATTTTTTAATTAATTTTTCATCGTTGCCTGTTAAAATTTTATCTAATTCAGTCAGTTTATCATAAAAACCCTCAATTAATCATTGGAATGGCTTCCCTCCTCCCAGAGGGCCTTGGTGCTCCATCACTGGTGGTTTCTAAGACGATATTGGACAGCCATTTGTCTGAAATGGCATAAGGCAGTCATGGGCACCCTTTTTGTTCTTATGTTCCAAAAGCGCAGTGCCCGTGCGCCTCCCCACGCCTCTGTCTCCCTGCGCATGTACGCGCAACTCACTTGTGGTCCCCCATCCCCTGCACATGCACATCTGACCCCCTTGTGCTTCCTACCTCCACATGCATGAACCCCGATGCCCCATTCTGGGCCTATTGGGCCCCCCTGAAGCCTCTTGGGAGAAAAAATGGGGCACAGGGTAGTGATGTAGCCCAGTGCTCCCTCCACCCCATGCATGTCCATGTGACCCCAAGCATGCATGCACGCTCCCACACATGCTCATGCAGCTCCCGCATGTGCCCCGGAACGCATGCGTGGCAGAGACCCAAAAACCAGATGGGAGGTGCATGCGCCTGCACGGTGGAGCTGAGCTGGGGCGACGGCTCATGTGCCTGCAGGGAGGGCTCTGTGTGCCACCTGTGGCATGCAAACCATAGGATCGCCATCACTGCTTTGGGGTATGAACTGGACACCCGGTTGTGAAACCCAGTAGTGTAGTAGTTTTCTACATCATTGTATGGATCTTGTCTACATGTTTACTTCCCTTTCTCGGGTCCTCGTCATGTGCTAAATAATAAGATGCTCACACAATGGTTCTAAAGTAGGCTTCCCTCTCTGTGTGTGTGTGTGTGTGTGTGTGTGTGTGTGTGTCTGGGGGTGGGCAGATGTATTGATTGAAATTCAACACGTGTCGTCTACCATGCCAACCCTCTCCAATCCCTCGCCAAGATTCAGATACTTTTTATACCATTTAAAGCGCTAAGATAAGTGAAATCAATGGTCTTGAAATATATATTAAAAAAAAATATTGACCCCGTAAGTACACAGCCAGAAGCAACGAAGCAAAGCTGAAGGAGGGCCAAAAATAAATAAAGACATTTTCCACATTCCACAAGATGGATCTGTAACTGAGAAGATGTTCTTATTGTTTGGGGGGAATACCAGTTTCTCTTGCAAAGACATATAAGGAGCTGGCTATGGGTGGTCTAGAGAAAAGAAGGACTAGGGAAGGGCTGGATTTCACATTTTGTTACCACTGGTTCGCCGTGTGCCTGCCTGCTTCTGCACATGCGCCCGGCCTTCTGTGCATGTGCTTTGCTCTCACATGTGCCTTCTGTGCGCTTTGCTTGCGTGCATGCCTTCAGCACATGCACCTGGCCTCAAAAGCTTGCCTAAATAGGACGGCATAGAGCCGGGGCAGGTGAGCGAGTGAGCGAGTGAGCGGGCGGGCCGGCCCACCTGGGATTTCTGCTACCGGTTCAGGTCCGAACCGGCTGCATGCCACCTCTGGACTAAGGGAGACATGATAGCAGTATTGTAATATTTGAGGAGCTCCAACAAAGAAGAGGGGGTCAACCTATTTTCCAATGCGCCAAAAGGCAAGACAAGAAACTGGATGGAACTTAAATCAAGGAGAGAAGCAACCTGGAATTAAGGAGGAAGTTCCTAATTAAGGAGAACAATTCACCAGCGGAACAGAAGTCGCCTCCAGAGTTTGTGAGTGCCCCATCACGGGAGGTTTTTAAGAAGAGACTGTGCAGCCGCCTGTCTCAAATGGAATGGGGCAGGGATGGTGAACCAGGGGCCAAAAAGGGAGCGTGCATGCGCTTGCATGCGTTCGTCTCGGTCACAGCCTGGAAGATGAGCTGCCCAGGGGGCATTCGCACGCTGCAAAATCAACCTCTGGTTTTCAGCACATGTGCAACTTTTGGTTACTGGCACACATGTGCATGAGATGATCAGGTGGCCAGCACACATGCTCACGCCGGAAAATGGAAAACCAGCTCTTCCAGTTTCTGGCACTGTTGTACGCACGAAGGCCAAGCTGATCGTCATGTGCGCATAGACGCCGGAAATCCAGAGGAGGAACGGGTGATGCTGGGTGTGCCAGGCGACATTGCTCCATGTCCCTCTTTGGGCACGGGTGCCATAGGTTTGCCATGGCTGGTATAGGGTCTCCTTCTTGAGCAGGAGTCTGGACTAGAAGACCGCCAAGTCCTTTCCAATTCTAATACTGATACATACAATTCTGTATTCTAAATTGCTGGAGGCTCAGTCACTTCCAGCTGTATTCTGATTAATTAATTCAACAATAAGGGAGATGTTTCATTGAAAGATTCTGCACCTCAAGCTTGTTGGAATTTCGAAAAAGAGCACCTGAATTTTTGCAGATCTGTAGGGCGATGCAGAGGCATTCGGGCAGTGGTGGGTTTCAAAAATGTTTAGAACCTCTTCTGTAGGTGTGGCCTGCTTTGTGAGAGTGGCTTGGCGGCCATGTGACCGGGTGGGAGTGTCTTCACAGCCATGTGACTGGATGGGTGTGGCCAACTTGTAAAATGTGGTGAAACTCACTTAACAACTTTCTTGCTTAGCAACCAAAATGTTGGCTCAGAAACTCTGGCATTTGAAGCACGCAAGTCTTAAAGCTGTCAAGTTACAAGACCCTCACACCCCTAACCCTTTAGGAAAAAACCCCCAGAGGTGTTCAAACTTGACAGCTTTAAGACTTGTGGACTTCAACTCCTAGAATTCCTCCTCTCGCTCTTCATCTTGATGATGTATGGACGGGCGAGGGGAGGGAGCTGGAACTGGTTTTAAACGACTGTAGATTTGTGGAACCTCTTCTATAGAAGAGGTTAGAACTGGTAGGAACCCACCCCTGCATTCGGCCCATATAATGGTACAGTATGTAAGGATGACCTTGGGAGGTGGGGAAGGAAGGGGGAAAGATGCAATCTAGGGAACAATCAGATAAGGAGCAGGGAGGAGACCCCAACCGCACAATGGGAAGAGAAATAAACTCCCTAACTTATCCGTTTGTGAGATGATGGAAGATTTGTACTTTTCAGGCTTGCAAAATTCTGTTCATGGAGCCTTACAATAAAGTAGAATTAGCTTATCCGGTTATGTTTCCTGTCTAGTCTTCCTAGGAAGGCTGGGAGCCAAATTAGATTCTCATGCCAAGATATTTCCTTCCAAAGAAAGTGGCCCAACTTCCGATATTGCAGCCTCCCAACAAATATTCTTCTTGGCCTTATATGGAGTGAGATTATGAGCCTGTTTAAAAGTACCAGAGGTGGGTTTGAAACAGCAATGCTTCTCAGCCCTACTGAGAATGAAAGTGAGATAGTGTGAAAAGGAACATGCGATGTACTAATGAGCCCTCCAGTTTAATCAAGTGTAGGAGGTAAGGTAATTAACTTCTGCCAATCTAGCAGTTCAAAAGTACGTAAAAAATGCAAGTAGAAAAATAGGGACCACCTTTGGTGGGAAGTTAACAGCGCTCAGTGCGCCTTCGGCATTGAGTCACGCCAGCCACATGACCAAGGAGACGTCTTTGGACAGCGCTGGCTTTTCGGCTTTGAAATGGAGATGAGCACCGCCCCCTAGAGTTGGGAACGATTAGCACATATGTATGAGGGGAATCTTTACGTATGAGGTAAGGATGGATTTTACCCCGTCTCTCTTTCAGGTTCTTCTTCTTCTTTTTTAAAGCTTTGCATGCTTCAGAGTAAGTGTTTTGGGCCCATCTTGAGGGCACCTTTGTGACTAATTAAAGCAGCTCAATACTTTTCAGATTTTTGTGCAATAGGAAAAAGGAAAAAAAAGCAGTTTTTTTTTTAAAGTGGATTTTTTTAAAAAAGTTTTCTTTAAAGCTACATTTGTCAAGCACAGGTAATCGGGAGCAGGAGTTGAGTTCAAAAGAAGCTCAGGTTGCAGGAACTGGGCATGGCTAGTTTAGTGAAGAGAAGGACCAGGAGAGACATGGAACATAGAACGTAGAATAATAGAGTTGGAAGGAACCTTGGAGATCTTCTAGTCCAACCCCCTGCTTCAGCAGGAACCCAATATGATGCCAGACAAGTGCTTGTCCAGTCTCTTTTTGAAGTTCCCCAGTCATGGAGCACCAAGAACTTCTGTAGGCAAGCTATTCTATTGGTTGATTGCTCTCACCATTTCTCCTTAGTTTTAGGTTGCTTATCTCCTTGGTTACTTTCAATTGTGGTTACTTTCCGTCATGCTGGATCTGCTTTTCACACCAATTTTGATTATATTTCTTCCAGATCAAATCTTCCTTGCCTGAGAAGAGGGGGGGGGGTGTCAACCTGTTTTCCAAAGCCCCCCCCCCTCACAAGGCCAGACAAGGAATAATGGATGGAAACTGACCAAGGACAGATTCAACCTACAGTCAACCAATGGAATAGAAGTTGCCTTCGGAAGTTGTGGGAGCTTCATCACCGGAGGCTTTCAAAAAGAGATTGGAGTGCCATTTGTCAGAAATGGTGTAGGGTCTCCTGCTTGGGTGGTGATGGTTGGGGGTTGGACTAGATGACCTTCAAGGTCACTTCCAGCTCTGTTAATCTTTAAAAAAAACCTAAAAGTTTATTGCATGCTCCCTCTATAAATGAATCTCATCTTTTAATGGTCAAGGCAAATTGGGACCAGATAAGAGTCCACTATAATTCACGGGGAACTATACAATACAATGCAATAGCAGAGTTGGAAGGGACCTTGGAGGTCTTCTAGTCCAACCCCCTGCCTAGGCAGGAAACCCTCTGCTGTTTCAGACAAATGGCTATCCAACATCTTCTTAAATACTTCCAGTGTTGGGGCATTCACAACTTCTGGAGGCAAGCTGTTCGACTGATTAATTGTTCTAACTATCAGGAAGTTTCTCCTCAGTTCTAAGTTGCTTCTCTCCTTGATTAGTTTCCACCCATTGCTTCTTGTTCTACCCTCAGGTGCTTTGGAGAATAGTTTGATTCCCTCTTCTTTGTGGCAACCCCGGAGATATTGGAAGACTGCTATCATGTCTCCCCATGTCCTTCTTCTCATTAAACTAGACATACCCAGTTCCTGCAACTGTTCCTCATATGTTTTAGTCTCCAGTCCCCTAATCCTCTTTGTTACTCTTCTCTGCACTCTTTCTAGAGTCTCCACATCTTTTCTACATCGTGGTGACCAAAACTGAATGCAGTATTCCAAGTATGGCCTTACCAAGGCATTATAAAGTGGCATTAGCACTTTAACTAAACTTATATTTTTTGTGGCTGCATAAAGATTTCAAACTGATGACACATTTTACTCCACCTTCAGGTTCCACCCTGGCCATCTCCTACAGCATCGAATTTTCCAGGCTAATATCTTTTCGCAAATTCTGCGTCATGTTTTTTTTTTTAAATGATGGCATTGTCTTAAGAGCTGATTTAGGCTCCTGGTTCATTTTCCTATGACGAAAACATTATATACCAGAGAAAAAGTGTCCACAAATTAAAGAGCTCATAGTTTGGGGAAGCCAAGATGAAGAGCACATGAAATGTTTCTAGCCAAGGAAAGACATACAAAGAAGTCAAAATTTCAATCAACTTTCCCCCCCAATATAGGTCAAGACAACCCAATCATAGAAATATGGAGTCAAACAGAAATTCAGAAATTTGATGGAATAAACTGGAGACAAGTATTATGGTCTCCTCTGAATCATCTGATTCAGAAGATGAAGATGAAAACCAGATAGACCATCAGTCTGAAGAATCATTAGGCAATGGGACATCTGGTCAAGTCAGAGACTTTGGCAAACTCAGGTTTTCCATGGCATTAAAGACTTATCCTTCAACCATTCTGCTGATTAAAAACTTGCTCTCAAAGAACAAGTCATCAAGTCACTCATTACTGAACATAATAAAATAAAACTAATGCCCTATTTGTGTTAAATAAATACTCAGCCATCAACATTCATTTGCTAAATCCAGTAAGTTTAAAAATAGCATTATTTATAATTTCCTAAGAATGTGTGTGCACTAAATTGAATTTATTTAAAGTTCGTGCCAGATAATCTATTTATATTTGTGCAGCTTAATTGAGTTCAATCGTAGGAATCTAATATGTGAGTGGGAAGAGAATTCTTCCTTCAAGAGATTTGATTTAAACTAATTAAATAAAGCAAATTTCTCTAGCAGAAAGTCTTTTAGCTTTTCTAAACTCCCAGGTATGGTATAATCACTTGGTGATTATTGTGGAGATTGAAGGTCTCGGAAATTCTTATCATAGGTAAATGTATCTAGTAAGATCCTATTAATTCCAGCTGGACATTGTATTGGTTAGAACCCTGAATTTAGAGATGATGTGGTTTTGGTGATAACCATGGCAACAAGGAATTATTTTAAATTTGAATCTTCCAATTCAAATCTGATTTATATTCAGTGATTACTATGGAGACCAGAAATGGTATGGGTGTACGATGTGACTGTGTATCAACTGGATTTTTTAAAAAAAAAATTGGCCCAAAATCTTCATGTAAAAAAAAAAAGGAAAAATTCAAAATATTAAATGGGAATAATGGAATCTGAGAGTTATTGGATTCAGATGGAGAACATCAAAAATAGAACGGAGATAGCTTGTATCTTGTGGCCATCGTGCATATCAGAGCAGTAATTATTTGATGCATTCTTATACCCATCTGTGTTCCAGGGAGTTCAGATGAACTCATATCATCCTTCTTCAATCTGGTGCCTTCAATAAAGCCTGAGACCTGCCCATGTTCATTGGGAATTTGGGAATCGCAACAAATCTGTTAGTGTTTGAGCATCATCAGAGAAATAGGGATGATGTTGTACTAAGGCTATGTGATGGGGCTGATGAATATTCATGTGGGCCTCATATCAATATTCATGTCCTTAAATATCTTAACATTAGTTCATACGATGCTATGCATAGTTGAATTAGAACTATCATTTAAACTAGTCGGTAGCAGATGAACTGATAAAATACATCCATATGTGTTGCTAAACGAAACAATTTGATTATCACATGTGCCTAACACCATTTTGCTCCACTTAAACGTGGCTCTTTAACGTCATTTGCTTGGTGAGGAATATAATAAAAGTGCATCGCAATCAGCCACTAACCAATCCAGCAGATTGTAAATAACTTGAACTGTGTGGCTTATCTTTTGTGCTCTTTTAAAATGGCGAAGGCGACTGTGTCAAGTGCAGCCGGCCAATTCTGTATATCAGCACCATGGACAGCATCACAAACGACATTAGGATTGTTTGTTACCAGGTTGAATTTTCTCTGTTACTCGTAAGAATGAGTGCCATGGATTTTGATAATCAATCATATTTATGGCATCGGGGAAAAATGTGTAATGTTAACACAAAAATACATTTAAGCTGGAATTGAAAGAGGATGTGATGATCAAGGAGAGATTTAACCTAGAAATAAGGAGACATTTTCTGACAGTGAGAGCAATCAACCCATGGAACAGAAGTTGCCTTCGGAAGTTGTGGGAGCTTCATCACTGGAGGATTTCAAGAAGAGATTTTACTGCCGTCTGTCAGAAATTGTGTAGGGTCTCCTGCTTGGGTGGGTGGGGGGTTGTACTAGATGACCTACAAGGTCCCTTCCAACTTAAATCTGTTAAATCTGAGCTTTGGAGAAGAAATTCAGCTATAGAGATTTATTCCAGTCAATAGTTTGAAAGTTTTCTTCACCCAGAAAACTGTAGCATCAGCATCTCTTATTGACCTTCAATAATTTATTCAGTTAAAACAAATGCATATGTTAGATTGACAGTCTAAAGTTATGCACTGAAACCCTATACCGTTTCAGACAAATGGCTATCCAACATATTCTTAAAGACTTCTGGTGTTGGGGCATTCACAACTTCTGGAGGCAAGATGTTCCACTGATTAATTGTTCTGTCAGGAAGTTTCTCCTCAGTTCTAAGTTGCTTCTCTCCTTGATTAGTTTCCACCCATTGCTTTTTGTTCTACCCTCAGGTGCCTTGGAGAATAGTTTGACTCCCTCTTCTTTGTGGCAACCCCGGAGATATTGGAACACTGCTATCATGTCTCCCCTAGACCTTCTTTTCATTAAACTAGACATACCCAGTTCCTGCAACCGTTCTTCATATGTTTTAGTCTCCAGTCCCCTAATCCTCTTTGTTGCTCTTCTCTGCACTCTTTCCAGAGTCTCCACATCTTTTCTACATCGTGGTGACCAAAACTGAATGCAGTATTCCAAGTGTGGCCTTACCAAGGCATTATAAAGTGGCATTAACACTTCACGTGATCTTGATTCTATCCCTCTGTTGATGCAGCCTAGAACTGTGTTGGCTTTTTTGGCAGCTGCTGCACACTGCTGGCTCATATTTAAATGGTTGTCCACTAGGACTCCCACATCCCTTTCCCAGTTACTACTGTTGAGCAAGGTACCACCTATACTGTATCTGTGAATTCCATTTTTGTTGCCTAAATGTAGAACCTTACTCTTTTCACCACTGAATTTCATTTTATTAGATAGTGCCCAATGTTCAAGCCTGTCAAGATCCTTCTGTATCTTTAGCCTATCTTCTGGAGTGTTGGCTATTCCTGCCAGCTTGGTGTCGTCTGCAAATTTGATGCGTTCCCCATTTATTCCCTCATCCAAATCATTGATGAAGATGTTGAAGAGTACTAGGCCCAAAACAGAGCCTTGGAGTACTTCACTGCATACTTCCCTCCATGTAGATGCAGTTCCATTGAGGACTAGACGCAAGGAAATCACGGAGCAAGAAGATGGGGGATTGGAGCATCAGCACTGTCTTGTACACATGTACTTCAAGATCTCCCATCAGCTAAAACAGATGCTGAAGTTTCCACAGAAGTTTCCTACATTCAGTAGGGAAAGATTGATGCAAGATTCGGTTTAGTAGTGAGAACTTTTATTCAGCTGCTGTCCTCCTTTTCGGAGAAGAGCTTAAGGAATCAATGGGTCCTAGCAAGAAAGGCAATAAAATGAGATGGACCATCCTGGTAAATGTAAAGACTGTCCACAGAATACAGGTGGTCCTCGACTTACAACTATTCTTTTGGTCACCATTCAAAGTGACATACATGCATTGGCATCCATCAGTCTCAAAAGACTATTGTATCATGCCCTGGAAAGAGCTAGTGTTCTCTCCAGACCATGAGGCCTGGGTAGGTTAATATGGAGGATAGACTGTTACCCAAGCAGCAAGTCCCTCCTCTTAAGGTCTCTGAAATAGTCCAATGGAATGGCAGAGCTGATACGATTGGTTCCAGCTGCATCACAGGCGTTACCAAAAAATTGCTGTACATAGTCACGAAATGCTTCTGGGACTCCGGCTCCAGATTTTGCCTGGAGGTTGACTCCTGAAGCCTTTTCCCGTAGTGGATAGAGCCACAAGGCAGTGGAGGTTTGGAATCAGAGTTTCCCTTCTCCTTGAAGATGGTTCTGCTGCTTTGTCTGCCATTGGGGCGTAGAGCCCTCTTCCGCCTTCAAAACCGTTGACCGTCTTCTCTTGTAACCCTGGAAAGGGGTCCTTACAAGGTGCTACCAGCTGGGCCAGCTGGGCCAGCTGGACCAAAGATGGCGGGTTTAAAGTGACATACAACAACACTGAAAAATGGGACTAAGGACTCTTTTTCACGCTCCTGACCATTATAGCATCCCCGTGATCTTGGCAACTGATTCATATTTACGTCCTGGGGTCATGTGATAATCTTTCTGACAAGCAACATCAATGGGGAAGTCAGATACACTTAACAACCATGTTAATAACAACTGTAGTGGTTCCCTTAACAACTATGCCCAAAAGGTCATACGGTGGGGCAAAACACACTTCCCAAATGTCTCGCTTTGCAACAGAAATGTTGGGGTCTATTGTGGTGGTAGATCCAAGACTAATTGTACAGAATTACAGAGTTGGAAGGGACCTTGGAGGTCTTCTAGTCCAACCCTCTGCTCAAGGAGGAGACTGTATAACATTCCAGACAAAGGCCTGTCCAGTCTCTCCTTCAAAATCTCCAATGACGGAGGAGCCAACTATTTCGAAGTAAAAAGGGTTCTTAGGAAATGACCCAGAAACCCCAGAACTCAAACAGACTTTTAAATTAATATCTCTCCCTTTAAATAGGTGTTTGTAGAATTCAATTTAATAAATCTGGGAAGGTAAACTAGCTCCTCAACATCAGAACTACATGGGGACTGGAGACTCATGATGATGTATCTTCTTGTGCCATATCCATCACCGGATGTTGGCTATCATGTTGGCCATCCTATTTTTATCAACAGCCACACGAAAAAAATGCTGAATTTTGTCCAAACCAGTCCAGGGGTGAAATGCTACCGGTTCAGGCCGGATTGCCTGAACCGGTAGTAAAAAAATACTAAAAGAAGTTTTAAAAAAAGTTCCGACGATCGCTTGTCGCATAGCTGATCTTTTCTTTTTAAGCATTTTTTTTTACTATAAGTTCTCTGGAAACATGGAGGTGGGGTGGGGTCCATTTTTGCTCCCAGCAGGCTTCCCTGAAGCCTGCTAGGCCAAAAACAGGGAGTGGGGGGGGGTGGAAAGAAAGAAAGAAAAGAAAGAAAGAAAGAAAAGAAAAGAAAGAAAAAGAAAGAAAGGAAGGGAGGGAGGGAGGGAGGGAGGGAAAAAGGAGAGGAAGGAAGGACTACAAACCGGGCACTAGGCGCAGCTTCAGAGGATGATTCAGGGCTGGAAAGGACCTGGAGGTCATCTATTCCAACCCTGCTCCAGCAGGACATTGTTAAAGTGAGTTTCTGTCTTTTGATCCCCCAGTTACATGACTGCATAGCCACGCCCACCCAGTCAGATGACCCAACCAAGCCACGCCCAACAAGCCACACCCACAGAAGTGGTAGTAATTTTTTTTTTAGATTTCACCATTGAACCAGTCCCTTAGATTTTGAAGCCATGATGCTCTTCGTCTGCCTGGACCTCATTTGCCCTCAATCTTCCCCTGGAGGACTAAGTGAAGGATGCCATATTTTTCAGGGTGTCGCCTCACATGTCCGAAATATTCTAACTTTCGCTTTTTAATGGTTGTGATGATTCCCCTTGGCTTTCCCAGGTGGCTTATCACCTCCTCCTTTCTGATTTTGTCAACCCAGCTTATAACGTAACAGATGCCTTGTAAATCCACATTTCAAATGCTTCTACTCTCTTCAAGTGGCTTTCTGTCAGAAGCAAGAAACTCTCCACTCCGTAGAGCAGGATAGAAAAGATGTAGCATCTGACAAGCCTGTTTTTCAATCTAAGGCTTCTGTCGTGACTGCAGAAGGCCTTTTCCATTTTGAAGAATGGTGTTCGAGCTTTCTCGATCCTTGTCTTTATTTCTGTGGTGGTGTGTTCATGTGTGCAGGAGAATATTAGTTTCTAGTTGACATAATTGCATTTCTGCATCAAGCTGTTCTGACCCAGCCTTAGCAGAAGCAAGAAACAGACTCCTGGTCACTAAAACCCTGTCTTGTGAATTTATCTCTTGTGAATTAATTGCATTCATCCACCGAAAAGTCCAGGCAAGAGTCCTGCAAGGAGTTAACTGCAGTAACAGACCTTATCAGTTCCTTGTGATAATTGCAAGCTCCCATCTGAAAGGCTGCAAATTAAGTTCTGGCAAACAGTCTTTGTGGCTCGAAACACAATGAGCAAAATCTTCAGAAATATGAACTGTTGTCTCCTACGACAATCACTCCCCTTTCCTTCTATTCATTCCCCAGCTGGGGAGGGGCCATTCAGCATCCACATATGCTTTGCTTCCTGAGTCGACTCCTTGTCTTGCGTTGTTCACCTCTCCTAACAGCTCTGCGCATTCGTACATCTGAAACAGGCCCCAGCTTTCCTTCCTCCTCACTCATATCAAGCCCCCAAAGGAAGCTGCCTCTCCGGTGGCTGGGAAATGTCAGACGGCCCTGGATCTATCTCTCTGTCTGACACAGAGCCCTCACCAGAGCCTTCCCCAGACTCCAGAACTGGCCCAAGTTCCTCCCAACCTCCTCCTCATCCGAGTCTACCACCAGCTCTGCTGGCAGCTGGAGAGTCCCAACACAAGCATTGTGATGCAAAGTTCTAAGTTGTGTCCTTTTGACAACATCACAAGGCAAGTGCCATCTCTAGATGTCAAGGATCTTGCTCTTCCTGAAGCTTCTGTTGTTCCACATTAAACAATAATACTTTACCTTAGGGACACGGTGGCTCAGTGGCTAAGACGCTGAGCTTGTCGATCAGAAAGGTCGGCAGTTCAGTGGTTCGAATCCCTAGTGCCATGTAACGGGTGTGAGCTCCCGTTACTTGTCCCAGCTTCTGCCAATCTAGCAGTTTGAAAGCACGTAAACAAATGCAAGTAGAAAAATAGGAACCAGCTTTGGTGGGAAGGTAGCAGCCTTCCGTGAGCCTTTGGCGCTGAATCATGCCGGCCACATGACCACAGAGATGTCTTCAGACAGCGCTGGCTCTTTGGCTTTGAAATGGAGATGAGCACTGCCCCCTAGAGTCGGGAATGATGAGCACATATGTGCAAGGGGAACCTTTCCCTTAATACTTTAAAACAGTGTTTCTCAAGCTTGGCAAATTCAAGTTGTGTGGAATTCTTGGACTTTAAAGTCCATCTTGAGTCGAGCTAAAAAGGCCTTAAATTATTCTCGAAGAGGCTGATCCTTCACCATCACTTTTGAGGTACCTTTTCTTTGACGCTGTCAAAAATAAAGTAGAAAGTAAAAGAAGGAAGAACATCAACACAAGCACAGAATTTAGTATCTTCTTCTATTAGCTACCTGCAGGCAATCATTAACTAGCGAGCACACATTGTAACCCCCAGGTGAGGCGTCGCAAGGAAGCCAACTTATTACTCAATAGGAGGTCTTGGTTTTGATCGGCATCCAGAAGAGTCGGTCAACTTTTTCAGCGGGGTGTTCTTGGAACAGCGTGAGGAAGTTTGTTAAGTAAAGCAAAGTTCCTGCGGTAGTGAACACTTTAATGTGGTTTGAACAACAACACCAAACAGAACAGTCTCCCCCCAACTCCCCAGCAACTTCATATTCCTTTTGTTGTTGTTGTTAGTTGCAAAGTTGTGTCCGATCCATCATGACCCCATGGACAACATTCCTCCAGGTCTTCCTATCTTCTACCATCCTCTGGAGTCCATTTAAGCTCACACCCACTGCTTCAGTAACTCCATCCAGCCACCTCCTTCTCTGCCATCCCCTTCTTCTTTTGCTCTCAATCGTTCCCAGCATGAGGCTCTTCTCCAGTGAGTCCTTCCTTCTCATTAGTTGGCCAAAGTATTTGAGTTTCCTCTTCAGGATCTGGCCTTCTAAAGAGCAGTCAGGGTTGACCTCCTCTAGGACTGACCAGTTGGATCACCTTGCAGTCCAAGGGACTCAATGCAGGAGTCTTCTTCTCCAGCACCAGAGTTCAAAGGCCTCCATTCTTTGGCGCTCAGCCTTCCTTATGGTCCAACTTTCACAGCCATCCATTGCAACTGGGAAAACCACAGCCTTGACTAGACACACTTTTGTTGGCAGGGAGATGTCTCTGCTTTTTAGTATGCTGTCTAGATTTGCCATAGCTTTCCTCCCCAGGAGCAAGCCTCTTTTAATTTCTTGGCTGCAAGTCCCCCCATCTGCGGTGATCTTGGAGCCCAGGCTGGACTTTGTTTTTCCTTGAAGATGTTTCACTTCTCATCCAAGAAGCTTCTTCATGTCTGACTGAATAGTGGGGTTAAAATCTTCCACTCCCCATCAACGGCAATCAGAACTGCAGAAGCTTCTTGGGTGAGAAACAAAAAGTATTCAAGGAAAAATGAAGTCCGGTTGCCTCTTGAAAAAGCATGTATAGTCAGTTGGTCTTTCTAGGGCTGGACCTCAATACTAGTCTGAACCTTAATGGATAGATAGATTAACAGATTTGGAAGGGACTTTGTAGGTCATCTAGTCCAACCTCCTGCCCAAGCAGGAGGCCCCACACCATTTCTGACAGATGGCAGTCCAGTCTCCACTTCAAGGCCTCCAGTGATGAAGCTCCCACAACTTCAGAAGGCCAGCTATTCCACAGGTTGATTGCTGTCACTGACAGAAAATTTCTCCTTATTTCTAGCTTGAATCTCTCCTTGATCAGTTTCCATCCATTATCCCTTGTCTGGCCTTTAGGTGCTTTGGAAAATAGAGCTTGACCCCTTCCTCTCTGTGACAGCCCCTCAGCTATTGGAACACTGCTATCATGTCTCTGCTGGTCCTTCTCTTCACTAAACCAGCCATGCCCAGTTCCTGCAACCGTTCTTTATATGTTTTAGCCTCCATTCCCCCATCATCTTTATTGCTCTTCTCTGCTCTTTTTCTAGCATCTCAACATCTTTTTTATAGTTTGGTGACCAAAACTGGATAACAGTTCGAAGGGCTCTTTCTTAGCCTGGGCTAAAGCTCTATTTATTTTGCAGAATAACAGAGTTGTAAGGGATCTTAGAGGTCTTATAGACCAACCCCCTGCTCTCGCAGGAGACCCATACTGATAAATGGCTGTCCAGTCTCTTCTTAAAAGCCTCCAGGGATGGGACGCCCATAACTTCCGTGGGCAATTTGTTCCACTGGTTAATTGTTCTCACTTGTAGGAATTTTCTCCTTAGTTCTAGATTGCTTTTCTTCTTGGTTAGTTTCTGTCCATTGTTTCTTGTCCTGCCCACATGTGATTCGGTAAACAAGTTGGCCCTCTCTTCCTCGTGGAAGCCCTTCAAGTATTGTAAGACTGTTATCATGTCATCCATGGTCCTTCTTCATAGGTTTTAGCCTCCAGTCCCCCAATCATCTTTATTGCTCTTCTCTGCTCTTTTTCTAGTGTCTCAACATCTTTTTTTTATACTGTGGTGACCTAAACTGTATTCTAGGTGTGGCCTTACTAAGGCTTTATAGAGTGGTATTAGTACCTCACTTGTTCTTGAATATATCCCTCTGTTAATACAATTTAGGATTGCATTGGCCTTTTTTGGCTGCTGCTGCATACTAATGGCTCATATTTAGCTGGTTGTCCACTAAGATTCCAAGATCCCTCTGATAGTTACTGCTATTAAGCCTGGTTTCACCCAGTCTATATGTGCACTTTTGGTTTTTCTTGCCTAAGACTTTACTTTTCTTTACGTTGAGTTTCATTTTGTTAGATAGGGCCAATGGTGGGATTCAACCAGTTCTCACCACTTCGGGACAGCCAGTTCTTAACTTTCTGAGCAATTCGGTGAACTGGTTGCTGAAAGAAATCATTAGGGCAGAGAAACGATCGTTAAATTATTTGAATCCTACCACTGGAGAGGGCCCAGGGTTCAAGTCTGTCAAGATCCATCTGGATCTTGAGCCTATCTTCTAGGGCAGCGATGGCAAACCTTTTTTTGGCTCGCGTGCCATAAGTGGGGGGAGTGCAGGGGGGTCGTGTGCCGACGTGCCGCACAAATAATGCAATGCGCGACCCCCAGTGCGTATGCGCGCACTACAGGCATGACCCCCATTTTTACATGCTTTTTTCGCCCTCCCCAGGCTCCAGAGGCTTTATAGGAGCCTAGGGAGGGCGAAAACAGCCTCCCCCGCCTCCCCGGACACCCTCCGGAGGCGTCAGGGAAGCCTCCGGACGGTCCCTGAAGCCTTCGGAGCGCTCAAAATGACCCTCCGAGCAAACCGGAAGTCACTTTCTGTTTGCTTGGAGGATCGTTTTGAGCACGCCGAAGGCTTCAGGGACTGTCTGGGGGCTTCCCTGACGCCTTCAGAGCGCTTAAAACAATCCTCCGAGCAAACAGGAAGTGACTTCCGGTTTGCTCGGACGTCGTTTTGAGCGCTCCGAAGGCATCAGGGAAGCTCATGAAGCTCCCGGAGGTCCTCCAGGGGTGGGTGGGGGAGGCTCTTTTCGCCCTCCCCAGGCTTCCTATAAAGCCTCTGGAGCCCGGGGAGGGCAAAAAATGGCTTTAAAAAGGGTGAACTCAGCATGCGCGCTGGCCAGCTGACAGGGCAGTGCCTCACATGCCCTGACAAATGGCTCCACGTGCCACCTGTGGCACGCGTGCCATAGGTTCGCCATCACTGTTCTAGGGTGTTGGCTATTCCTGCCAGCTTACTATCATCTGCAAATTTGGTAAGTTCCCCTTCTATTCCCTCATCTAAGTTATCTAATAATTCTTGTCTGCAGCTGCCATCAATACAGCCCGCAGAGTCTGCCAAAAGTTATTTCCTAGTAATTAAAGTGGTGCTTCTCAAGGTTTGCAAATTCAAAATGTGTGGAATTCTGGGACTTGAAGTCCACCATTAGTTGAGCTAAAGAGCCCTTGGATTATTCCTGAAGAGGTTGGTCCTTCCCATCACTCTTGAGGTACACTTCATTCGATGCTGGGCCTATCTTAAAAGGACCTGGGACTGGTTTGAAATGGAGATGGAATTATTCTCACCTGTTGCTACTTCCTCCTCCTCTTGGCATCCCAAATATGATGGTGATGAAGATGATGATGTTATCCATTCAGTCATGTCTGAGTCTTGGTGATTCTTTTTTTTTTAATAAAAAGTTTTTTCCTCCAATATAAACATACATATTTAACGGACAGTGTATTGACTGGGTTAAGTCTTTTTTAAACCACATAAATAGTAGTAATAGAAATAAGTATGTGTACTTCATATCTTCAAACTTCAACAATATTGGTCTCTTTCCATAATCCTTGATCATTTTTCCAATAGTTTATTTAAACATAAATAACATTTCTTTTTGCCCCATATTTATTATCCCCTGCTAAATAATATCATTTAATATTTTTAAAAAATTACTCATTATTCCACCATCACTTCAATGTTTCAAATGTGTAGGCTTGCTAATAACGTCAACTATTAACAATAATGATCAATTCCGGAATATATCTCCATCTCCCCATAATGTCTAATCTTTACTATTTTAATTTCACAATATACTTTAACACATTATGGAAGTTATTAAAACAATTAAATCGCCTAATTCTAAATTCCCAACTACTAATCTTTACTTATTGGGTTTATAACAAATATATATTGTCTATTAATGTATATACTATTAGCTATATATATCTTCCCCTTTTAGTAATATATTTTCTCATTATCTATCATCTGTTTGAAATTCCATCGTCTACCAACTTTTTAATCAGCATTTTCACTTTCTTTCTTAAAATCTTGCATCTCTTTTTGATTTTTTTAAATACCTACTAACTTTTCTTTTTTGAGCACTTTTTGTCACTTTCTGCTGTGCTATTTGAACACTCATCCACAAAATTTTCTTTTGTTTTTTTGCAGACATTTCCCCTTTTTTCCTCAGCTCTATTATAGAGCTTTAAAAACTGGTATGAGTCTTGGTGATTTTATGGGCCATGTCTCCTCAACTCTTCCAGTCTTGCTCTACTTCTTTCAGTTGTTTTACGCTCTGGCTGGGGTCAACTTTGATGGTGTTTAGCCATCCCCAAAAATATATATACACAACAGGGGTGGGTTTCAATTTTTTTTACTACCGGTTCTGTGGGTGTGGCTAGGTAAAGGGCATGTGACTGAGTGGGTGTGGCCAACTTAACATCACTCACACCCATTCAGTCATATTGTCAACCTCTGCTTCGCTTACTTGCTATCGGCTGCCATAGAAACGGGGAAGGTGGGGGGCATGGTATTTGGGATGGGAATAAATGGTACAGGAGGTGATATGGAAAAGGGATTTTTCTTCTCACCATCTTTTGCGCATGCTAGTGGCCGGGGTTTGGACCTGGTCAAGGCCAACCATCCTGCATACCAACATGATGAGGCCTTTTGGAGATGCAATCCACATGACACCTAAGGAAGTTGCAGATTGGACACTGGGGTGGGGTCATTGGAGGGAGGAGGCTGGGCTATCATTTGATATGTGCTTGTTCGCACCTTTCTGGCTCAGATCTTGCTTTACTTTCGCTGCTATCTTTTCATAACCAGTCAAAGTATTCTAATTCCATGAACAATGGAGTTGGGAGTTTTCTTTTTTGGTTATTGATGGAGTCATGCCTGACACATATGCTCCCCACCACCTAACCACGCCCACAGAACCAGCGAAACCAATGAAAATTTATGTGTTGCCAGCTGGGAGGCTGGCAAAGAAGGCTCACTTTCCCCTCAGCACCAAACGATCCATGACCCCTTACACACACACACAAACACACACATACAAACACACACATGGTTCAGGGGCGTGGCCAGGCTGCTATTACTACCAGTTTGGAAAGGTATGCCAGATTTCTACTACCTATTCGGGTGAACCGGACCCAATCAGTAGAAAACCACCTCTGGTACACAAGTTCTCCAATTTTGTTTTTCCAGTTTGATGGATTCTATTTTTCTCTGCTTTCCAACCATATTTTCTAGGCAATTTGCTCTGCTTCAGCGAATGTTATCGAGGCAAACATGCAAAGTTAACGGCTATGCTATATATAGGGAGTCTTCTTTCTGTTAGTCCCATCCAGATGTCTAGATCGCAAATTCCACCCTCCCCAGCCGCCAGGGAACATTCCAGGTTCAAGAAACGTATCTCTACCTCGTTTAAATGCAAAACAAAGTTTTAAAGTAAAAGCCAGAGGAAGCAGGGAAGTTGACGCCACTTAAAATGTGGATGACTACCTCTCAGTGCTGTGCATTAGAATTCAGCACAAAACTCTACTTTAAATTGATTGAATTGATTAAAGGCCTGGAGACTAAAACATATGAAGAATGGTTGCAGGATTTGGGTTTGGCTAGTCTAGGGGAAAGAAGGACTGGGGGATACATAGAAGGAGTATTCCAGTATTTGAGTGACTGCCACAAAGAGGAGGGGGTCAACCTATTTCCCAAAGCACCAGAAGGCAAGACAAGAAACAATGGATGAAAACTAACGAAGGGGAGAAGCAACCTGGAATTAAGGAGAAACTTCATAACAGTGAGGACAAGTAACCAGTGGAACAGTTTGCCTTCAGAAGTTTTGGGTGCTTCATCACTGGAGGGGTTTAAGAAGAGACTGGACAGCCACATGTTTCAAATTGTATAGGGACCCCTGCTTCAACAGGGGGCTGGACTAGAAGACTTCCAAAGTCCCTTCCATCACTATTCTGATTCTGATTCTCTAGGTTCTTTAGTGTGGATTAAAACATCCACACTAAATAAATATAAAAACCGACATTTGTTTATTTATTATCAAACTTGTATCTTGCCCATATTGCCAAAGGGGACTTTAGACAGCTTACAGACATAAAATAAATTGAATTGTTTTATCAATTAAACAAGTGGAATAGGTAAAACCTATTCTAGAATAGAATAGAATGGAATAGAATAGAATGGAGCTTGGAGATCTTCTAGTCCAGCCCACTCCTCAAGCTGGAGAACCTACACAATTTGAGATAAGTGACTGTCATGTTATTAAGGGGAGCTGTCTGGTAGTCCTTCTCTAAAATGCAGGTAGTCCTCGAGTTACGACCACAATTGACCTCAAATTTTATGATGCTAAGTGAAACATTGGTGAAGTGAGTTTGCCCCACCGTGGTGACAAATCGTTGCATTTGCTACGTTAGTAACCTGGTTGTTAAGCGAATCTGGATTTCCCATTGATTTTGTTTGCCAGAAGGGCGCGAAACCGGATCACGTGGCCCCAGGATACCACAGCCGTCATAAATAGGAAGCAGTTGCCGAGCGTCTGAATTTGGATCACGTGACTGTGGGGATGCTGCAACGGTCGTAAGCGTGAGAAACGGTCATTAGTCACTTTTTTCAAGGGCGTTTTAACTTTGAACAGTCACTAAATGAACTGCTGTAAGTCGAGGATTTCTTGTGGTCCCTTGGAGAAAGACCTCAGCGGCTGCTGGGCCAAACAATTTTCATGTAATAAAGGGATTTTGGTTTTCCTCTTCTCAATATTCTCTGTTAGGCTGGAGACTGATGGAAATAATCACAGAGCGGCTGTGCCAGAATTCCTCTCGTGCATTCGCAATGCTCAGCCTGTATTCATATTCCCTGTCATGATAGGAGCAAAAGTCTGCATTTAAAATGTTTATGTCCCACCCTTCTACGGCTCTGGCAATGCCAACGGCGGTTGTACGAGTGTCTGAAATATAATAAAAATCCCACAGAAATGACTCAATCATCCACCACAAAAACGAGCAGCAGTGAAACGGCAGCTGCATTCAGTTTTAACAAGAGAGCGAGAGAGGGAAGAGAGGGGAGAGAGAGAAAGAGAGAGAGAAGGACAGGGAGGGAGAAGGGAGGGAGGGAGAGAAACAGGAAGAGAGAGAGAGGGAGAGAGAGAGGAAAGAGAGAGGGAGGGAGGGGGAGAGCAGGGAGAGAAAAGGAGAGAGAGGGAAAGAGGGAGAGTGGGAGAGTGGGAGAGAGAGGGGAGAGAGGAAGAGAGAGAGAGAGAGGGAGGGAGGGAAAGGGAGAGAAAGGGGTGGAGAAAGCAAGAGAGAGTGTGAGAGAAAGAATGAGAGAGAGAGAGAAAGCAAGAGGGGGGAGAGAGGAAGAGACAGAGAGTGAGGGAGGGAGAGGGAGAGAGAGGGATGGAGAAAGCAAGAGAGAGTGTGTGAGAGAGAATGAGAGAGAGAGAAAGCAAGATAGAGGGGGAGAGAGAGAGGGAGGGAGAGAGAAATGAGAGAATGAGAGAGAGGGAGGAAAGGACAAAGCAAGAGAGAGGGAGAGAGAATGAGAGAGAGGGAGAGAGGCATGGGGAAAGGAGGGGAGAGAGGGAAAGACAGAGAGAAGGGGGGAGGGAGGGAGAAAACAAGAGAGAGGGTGAGAGAGATGAGAGAGAAAGAGAGGGAGAGAGAAAGCAAGAGAGAGAGAGAATGAGAGAGATTGAGAGAAAACAGGAGAGAGAAAGCAAGAGAGAGAATGAGAGAAAGAGGTAGAAAGAAAGCAAGAGAGAGAGGGAGAGAAAGAATGAGAGAGTGAGTGAGAGAGAAAGAGAGAAGGAGAGAGAAAGCAAGAGAGAGAGAATGAGAGAGAAGTAGAGAGAGAGTGAGAGAGATAAAGCAAGAGAGAGTGAGAGAGAATGAGACTGAGAGGGAGAAAGAAAGCAAGAGAGAGGGAGAGGGAGAGAGGGGGGTAGAGAGAAAACAAGGGAGAGGGGGAGAGAGAATGAGAGAGAGAGGGAAAGAGAAAACAAGAGAGAGAGACTGAGAATGAGACAGAGAGGGAGCGAGACGGAGAGAGAGAGAGAGAGAAAGCAAGAGGGAGAGGGGGAATGAGAGGGAGAGAGGGGGAGAGAAAGCAAGAGAGAGAGGGAGAGAGAAAGAGAGAAAGCAAGAGAGAGAGGGAGAGAGGGAATGAGAGGGAGAGAGAGGGAGAGAGAAATCAAGAGAGAGAGAATGAGAGAATGTGAGAGGGAGAGACGGAGAGAGAGAGACAAAGCAAGAGAGAGAGAGGGAATGAGAGGGAGAGAGATGGAGAGAGAGAAAGAGAAAGCAAGAGAGGGAGAGGAATGAGAGGGAGAGAGGGAAAGAGAGGGAGGGAGGGAGAGAGAAAGCAAGAGAGAGGGAGAGAAGAGAGAGATTGGAACTGAGCAAGTGCCTGGTGGAATATCTAAAATCTGAAGAACAACAATTGGAACCAAAACTGACTCCGGTAAGGGAATCTAATACAGGTGGTCCTCGACTTAAAATTGTTCATTTAGTGATTGTTCAAAGTTACGACATCATTGAAAAAAAGTGATTTATGACTTTTTTTCACACTTACGGCCATTGTAGCATATCCGTGGACATGTGGACATGCAATCAACTGACTCATATTGATGACGGTTGCAGTGTGTCCTGGGGTCACGTGATCCCTATTTGCAACCTTCTGACGTCAACGGCGGAAGCCAGATTCACTGAACACCCATGTCACCAACTTAACAACTGCAGTGATCCACTGAACAACTGTGGCAAGAAAGGTCGTAAAATGGAGCAACACTCACTTAACAATCTCACTTAGCGACAGTAATTTGGGGCTCAGTTGTAGTCCTAAATTGAGTGGCGCAGTGGCCTAGAGGTGGAGCTCTCGCCTCACAATCAGGAGGCTGTGAGTTCGATCCTAGGTGGAGGCAGAGATTTCTCTCTCTGGGCACACTGGGAATATATCTGCTGAACAAAACTCCGCATTGGCAACAGGAAAGGCATCTGGCCATTCAAACACTCTGCTAGCTCCATTCAATTTCCCAGACTCCACCCTGCAAAGGATTATGAGGTTGTTAAAAGAAGTTGTGATCTTAAGTTGAGGACTACCTATATAATTCAGACAGAACCACCATGGTGTCCTCTCCACCCTCTCAGTCTTTAACAACTCTCAAATCTTAGTAAATAGGCAAACAGTTACAAAGCTGTCAGTTATTTTTGGTAGTACAATTAAAAGGAAAAGTTATACTACTGCACAGATAGTCCTTGACACCATTCGTTTAGTGACCATTTGAAGTTACAACGGCACTGAAAAAGTGACTTATGACATGACCGTTGCGGCATCCCCATGACCACAGGAATAAAAATTCAGATGCTTCGCCGCTGACTCCTATTTATCACCGTTGCAGTGTCTCGGGGTCATGGGATCTACTTTTGCGACTTTCAAATGAGCAAAACCAATAAGTCAGATTCACTTAACAACCGTGTTAGGAGCTTAGGAACTGCAGGGATTCACTTAACGATGGTGGCAAGAAAGAAAGGTGGAAAAAATGGAGGAACACCCAACAACTGTCTTGCTTACAGTGGTGGGATTCAACTAATTTAGCAACCAGTTCTCTGCCCTAATGACCGGCTGGGTGGGCGCCATGGCAGCACTTGAGCTCCTGCACCCCCCGGGAGCAAAATAGAACCCGTTTTGGGCCTAGGAGGCCTCCCTGAAGCCTCCTGGGATTAAAAATGGGATGTGGGGGACCACACTGCACCCCTGTGCCCTGTTTTGGGCCTAGGAGGCCTTCCTACAGCCTCCTGAGAACCAGAACTGGGTGCGTGAGGACTCCTGGGAGGGGCAGGGTGTGGCCAGCCAGTCGTCGGAACTACCGGTTCGCCAAACCGGATGTAAAATTAACATCCAGTTCAGCCAAACTGGCGTGAACTGGCTGAATCCCATCCCTGCTTGCTTAGCAATGGAAATTTTGGGTTCGGCCGCTGTCATAAGCTGAGGATCCTCTACGTATGAAATCTCTTTCTCCTACACTGGTAATCTTTCTTCTTCGTCTTCTTCTACATCACTTCACTTTCTGTCCATATTATTTTGATTTTACCAATAATCTGAGAAGACCCCAACCTGGGTGTTTACAACTTGTCTTCAGCGTTAGGAACGGAGTGACTTCTGCGGGCTAAGTTGTTCCTGGACCAGTGTACTTATTAAATCATGTTGATGTCTCTCTGTTTTTACTACGCTTCTCGCCCACATGCAACAGACCAATTATGGAATTGGTTTTTAGAGCCTGGCGCAGCTGCCAAGATTGTAAATAAACCCACGATTGCTTTCACATCTTGATTCTAAGCAGATCTCTTTAGATGAAGGTCCCAAACGTTTTCTCAGGTCCAAAATAACTGATATTGTAATTCTACTAAAATTCAGGGTTAATTCGGACCTGCCTTAGCTCTTCCTGTGCAGATAAAAATCAGGTGAAATTTGGTCTGAGTCACCTACAGCTTTTTTTTTCTTTTGCAATCTCCCCCCAAATTAAGTTGCAACATTCAGAGGCATAAAAGCTGATTAGAATTAGAATTTTTTATTGGCCAAGTGTGATTGGACACACAAGGAATTTATCTTTGATGCCTATGCTCTCAGTGTACATAAAAAGACAAGATACATTTGTCAAGAATCATAAGGTACAACACTTGATGATAGTCATAGGGTACAAATAACTAATCAGGCAACAATATAAATCATAAGGATACAAGCAACAAAGTTACAGTCATACAATCATAAGTGGAAGGAGATGGGTGATAGGAGCAATGAGAAGATTCATAGTAATAGTAATGACGTTTTAGTGAATGGTTTGACAGTAGTGAGGGAATAATTGGTTTAGCAGAGTGATGGTGTTCGGGAAAAAAACTGTTCTTGTGTCTAGTTGTCTTGGTGTGCAATGCTCTATAGTGTTGTTTTGAGGGTAGGAGTTGAAACATGTTATGTCCAGGATGTGAGGGGTCTGTAAATATTTTCACGGCCCCCTTTTTGACTCGTGCAGTGAGCAGGTCCTCAATGGAAGGCAGGCTGGCAGTAATGTTTGATGGCGTGCTATTTTTTCCTTTATTTTTTTGTATGCTGAAGATAAAGGTAAGAATAAAAATGGTAAAATGTTGGTAGGTTTAATGTCATTAATTTGCGTTGACTTCATCCAGAAAATTTTCCTCCTTAGTTTATTACTAGCTGCTACTCTTGATTAAAGTCAAATCAATTTTGTTTAGGGATTGTCTCTTCCATGTATTTTCTGCCTGGCTAGTGAATGGATGCAGCGCAAAGATGGTTAAAGTCCTATCCTTATGAGGCAGTGTTTCCCAACCTTAGTAACTTTAAGATTTGTGGACTTCAACTCCCAAAATTCTTCAGCCAGCAATGTGGAAACATTGCTATGAGAAGTCAATGGGGCATAGAGCAGGATACATTCTTCTCTGATGTTCTCATGTATTCATATATGTGCATTATTTATTTATTTACTGTATGGCATATCATACATGGACTACTGATATATATTAGCATTTCACCTAGATTAATGAAACACAATAAAATATAAATGTTAAAAAGATCTATGCTCAAATACCAATATCTAGGCCATCTAACCATTGAGGTGCAGCATTGTTTATGTTAGAAATTGTTTATATATAGTATTACAGAACAAAGAAAGAGTACAGTCACCATGTGCTTTACTGCTTAACTGCTCAACTGTAATACCCAACAGGAAATCCTACTCAGAACACTAGCTCATTTTACCCACCTCGAAAGGATGGAAGGCTGAGTCAACCTTGAGCCTGGTGAGATTCGAACTGGCAAATTGCAAGCAGTCAGCAGAAGCGGCCTTCGGTACTGCATTCTAACCACTGCACCACTGCGGCAATAAGGAAGCAATTTGGGCTCCAAAGCCCAACTGGATTAGAGAGAAAAAATTCAGCAACTCACTGCATTGGAATGACTAAATGTGAATTTCTCTAAAACCAAGCCTGTGGTTTTCTCAGAAAGATCAGTGTTGTGATCTTCTAGTGGCCTACGGAGCTGGCAGCAGATTTGGACAGTGAGGAGATTGGGGAGGAAGATGGGCCAGTCCTGGAGTCTGGGGAAGGCTCGAACAAGGGCTCTGTGTTGGAGGCAGAGAGGGGGCCAGGGCCGTCTAGGAGTTATGTGCTGCCTCCACAGCCTCCAGAGTCGGACATCAGCGAGGCAGAAGAACAGGCTCCCCCTGTTCCCAGTGTGCACATGTGCAGAGCTGCCAGAAGACAAGAACAGTTAAGACAAAAGGGATGACTCGGGAGTAAGGCTTGGAGGTGATTGGTCCCTCCCATAGGACATAAAGGAGGAGCAAAGGCACGTGAGCCTTTGCAGGATGCAACTTGGTTCATGCTGGTGAGTTTACCTTCTGAAACTCCGTTTTGACTCTTTGCTCCATGTGGCCTTGGCAAGCTAATTACCAATGGCAGCGTTTCAAGGAAGATAAAGGTGGGTGCTTATCAGCCTCATCCTGAAAGACTCTGGCCGCCTACTGTAGAACTCTTTACAACTATTTGGGACTCATTGTGGGCTGTGAATGAACATAATTCACAGCCTTTGAAACAAAAAGAGGGTTTTGGGGACTAAGTGTGTACTTTTTACTGTATCAGTGCCCCATAAACACCAGGGGTAAATAAATGGAAATCAACATAGGGCAGGTCAAGACCTTGAAATACCCCAGAGTCGCCATTTAGTCCCTGGGAGCCTGAAAGAATTTAGATCAGTGAAGGATAAGGCAAATCATTTTATTTTAAACAGTACCTAAGTTAATGGTATTCCTGCCACCACACTCTTTAAAGCACAGCTGCTAGAAGATGTGTAATACTCAAATATATATGTGCAGAAAAGTTTCCCGTGAATGAAGGCGAATCTACGTGTCCTGAGATAATGTTGCAGAGGATCCAATCTGAATCAGTGACAGGCACCAGAGGTTTATTCTTCCAAGCTTTCTAAACTAAAAGCTACACCCAACCTGGAACCACATAAATACAACGCATAGAATAGCCCAGTGTACATATTCTGGAAAGAGAGAGAGAGAGAGAGAGAGAGCAGTTGCTTAAGGATAGGCTGTGGTGTGAGCCCAAAAACTTGGAAGAATTAAAGCTTTGGTCCCAGTGACCGACTCTGAATGGATCCAGAAAAGTTTCCATTGCGCTGAGATGGAGTGTAGATTTCGGAGAACCTGTGTTCGAGATGTCTCAGTGCTATTCATTTGTTTATATCCAGTCAGAGCTGAAGAAGCTTCTTGGAGGAGAAGCGAAACGTCTTCAAAGTAAAACCAGGAAGTCCAGTTGCCTCTTGGAAAAGCACCTTTGGGGCGGATCGGGATAGGACTAAGGAAATGGCCTTGAAGAACAGGAGGAAGAGTTGGAATTGGCTACATCTAGCAGGACTAGGAGTGACATGATAGCAGTGTTGCAATATCTCAGGGGCTGCCCCAAAGAAGAGGGAGTCAAGCTATTCTCCAAAGCACCTGAAAGCAGGACAAGAAGCAATGAATGGAAACTAATCAAGGAGAGAAGCAACCTAGAACCAAGGAGAAATTTCTTGTCAGTGAGCACAGTTAACCATCTGAAGAGTTTGAGGGTGCGCCATTACTGGAGGTTTTTAACAAGAGACTGGACAACCATTTGTGTGAAATAGTAGATGGTCTCCTGCATGAGCAGGGGGTTGGGCTAGAAGACCTCCAAGGTCCCTTCCAACTCTGTTATTCTGCTACCAAGGCAAGATAAATAGAGCTGTAGCCCAGGCCAAGAAAGTAATTTGAGGGCATTTCTAGTTCACATGAAGATAAAGACTTTCAAGAGTTAGTTATTGTAGCTGTTACAAAAAAGGAGTTGCCACCTAATGGTATTGATGAGACCCATTATATTGTAGCCTCCTGGATTTGTAAGTCACTACCGTTTTCAAAGACTGGGCAACAGTTTAATTGGGAAGATGTAAATATTGGTAGATAGGGACACGGTGCTCCTGTGGCTAAGATGCTGAGCTTGTCGATCAGAAAGGTCGGCAGTTCAGCAGTTCAAATCCCTAGTGCCGCGTAACGGAGTGAGCTCCCCTTACCTGTCCCAGCTTCTGCCAACCTAACAGTTCGAAACCATGTAAAAAATGCAAGTAGAAAAATAGGAACCACCTTTGGTGGGAAGGGAACAGCATTCTGTGCACCTTGGGCATTTAGTCATGCTGGCCACATGACCATGGAGATGTCTTTGGACAGCGCTGGCTCTTCGGCTTTGAAACGGAGATGAGCACCGGCCTCTAGAGTCGGAATTAGTAGCACATATGTCCGAGGGGAACCTTTACCTTTAAGTATTGAGAGTTGGACTCAAAGGCTTTTGAAGGTCTCTTCCAGCCTGTGATTCTATGTCTTAGGATTCTAAGTCGGTGTGAAGGACCCGTTCACATGACCCACTCAAATAATAGCACAGCTCCCAAAAGATTACCAAATCACACATTATCCAACCCCAGCTTACTTTCGACTAATGTACAAACCCAACCGATGTTTTGTTTTGCCTTCACGCTCACATTCAGTATTTGCTTGCCAGTGGGAAATGAGTTGATGTGATTAATTTGGTGAGAAAGATACCAGCGGCAGTCATGGAAAGTTTTGGCGGAATCTCTGATGGAGAGAGCGCGAGAAAAATCATGCTGCTCTCTGATTAGACCCCCCTTCCCTTTTCATCTCTGAAAAATGAAGTCTTTCAGGTCTGACATGCTGCTTCTCACAGAGACAGTTGGCTCGAGAGCTGTGACATGATGTCATCCCGGCTGCCCCATGCCAGCTCTGTGGAATAATAATTAAAACACGTAACACAATACAATCGAATAAAAGTAGAAGGGGAGAGGGAATTCACCACCAAAACTGATTGAATGTTTGCAATGTTTTTGTCAGGCCTGAAAGACCAAGTCGGTTTTAATTGAATTGATTTATTGCTCTACATAGGTGGCTAAGACGCTGAGCTTGTTGATCAGAAAGGTTGGCAGTTCAGCGGTTCGAATCCCTAGCGCCACATAACGGATTGAGCTCCCATTACTTGTCCCAGCCTATGCCAACCTAGCAGGTTGAAAGCACGTAAAAATGCAAGTAGAAAAATAGGAACCACCTTTGGCGGGAAGGTAACAGTATTTGTTGCGCCTTCGGTGTTTAATCATGCTGGCCACATGACCACGGAGATGTCTTCGGACAGCGCTGGCTCTTTGACTTTGAAACGGAGTCCCTAGAGTCGGGAACGACTAGCACATATGTGCAAGGGGAACCTTTACATTTACCTTTATTGCTCTATATAGGCACCTTACAATACAATACAATACAATACAATAGTAGAGTTGGAAGGGACCTTGGAGGTCTTCTAGTCCAACCCCCTGCCTAGGCAGGAAACCCTATACCGTTTCAGACAAATAGCTATCCAACATCTTCTTAAAGACTTCCAGTGTTGGGGCATTCACAACTTCTGGAGGCAAGCTGTTCCACTGATTAATTGTTCTCACTGTCAGGAAATTTCTCCTCATTTCTTCTCAACTAACAGTTGGCATCTGCTTAGATTAGATAAGGTTCACTGGCACTCATGGGGAGTTGGACTTAATTCACTTGTGGCTATGTATGGATGCCAGGCTGATGCCCCTTTTCACTCCACCCCCAGGTTCCGCCACTCCTTTTCCTACCATTTCATCCTAAGCAATAGCAACAAGAACAACAAACCTCAAAATATCAAATGATTGTAGACTTTCCCCAGATTAAATCTGATCTCAGACAGAAGAATATCCAAGATAAAAAAAAGGGAAGGAAAGATGTTCAGATTTGGAATTGGAGTCCATATGAGCTGCAGTGGCGCAGTGGTTAGAGTGCAGTACTGCAGGCTATTTCTCTTGACTGCCTGAAATTTGCCAGTTCAAATCTCAGCAGGCTCAAGGTTGACTCAGCCTTCCCTCCTTCCGAGGTGGGTAAAATGAGGACCCAGATTGTTGGGGGCAATAAGCTGACTCTGTAAACTGCTTAGAGAGGGCTGGAAAGCACTGTAAAGCGGTATATAAGTCTAAGTGCTATTGCTATTGCTATCAGCTAATGCAAAACATATTGGGGGAAAAATAGCCAGTGTCTTCTCAACTGCTAAGAATAGTTCTGGTGGGAGAGCATACTGGTCAGTCATTTCTATATGTAGTGAGCACTGCAGTGTCAGCATTAGGGAGCAACTGGGGATAGCTCAAGCAGTCATATGGATGTGGCGCTTTTCCTTCATCCCTTCTGACATTTGGCAAGAATCTGAAGACCTTGCTTCACCAATTGACCAGGAGGGGGGTTCCAATGGGGGAGTGCTTCCAGTGACCAGTGGAGCAGGTGGCAGATTCAGACAGCAAGGAGGTTGGGGAGGAACATGAGCCAGTCCTGGAGTCTGGGGAAGGCTCTGATGAGGGTTCTGTGTTGGAGGCAGAGAGGCGGCCAGGGCCGTACGCCAGTTATCAGCTGCCCTCAGAGTCAGACATCAGTGGGGCAGAAGAACAGCTGGAGCCTGTTCCAGATGTGTGCATGCGCAGAGCTGCCAGAAGAAGGGAACAGCTAAGGAACAAGGGCTGACTTGGGAGTAAAGGTAGACAGTGAACGATCCCTCCCATAGGGAATAAAGAGGAGCGAAAGGAGAGAGGAATTTGTAGGAGACAATTAGTTCAATTCATTAGGGTAAAGTTCTATTCCTGACTTCGTGCCAAGTAATTGCTGATACAGCATGGTGTTTGGAAGATATCGGCCTGGCAACTCTCAAAGCCTGATAAAGGTTTGTAGTTGTGAAATCTCATGAAAGACTGTTTGCCGGGACTTTGCTGGGGAGGAATTATTCCCTTTAACCTCAATAAATGAGGTTTGATCAGGATGAGGAGTCTGCTTCATGATCTTGGGAGGCCTAGGTCAGAACAGGAAGTGGTTGATTGGCTAAGAGCAGCTCCCCCTGTACGTTCTGCTCCTTTCCCTCTTATCTTTTAGTTATAATCTGTATTTTTATTATGATTTGACTGCAATTTTATACATTGCTGTCTGTCTCTCTGTCTGTCTCTCTGTCTGTCCATCCATCCATCCATCCATCCATCCATCCATCCATCCATCCACTCATGGTTTTATTTTGAGGTTGTAAGCTGTGCCTAGAGTCACCTTTGCAGAGAGACAGGCAGCCAACAAATTTAATTAAATAAATAGAATGAGTAAATTAAAGCTTAACCTTGGTGGGAGAAAGACAACGAAGTGGCATATAGATTCAGATGTTTTTCCCGCAAAGGAAAAGAACAAAGAATGGACAGGACCAGGATTGGGGGGGGGGGGGGGGGAGAGGAGGGATTCAAGAAGTCCCTGCTGATGTTGCCAACTTGGTGCTTTAGATGTCTGATGCTGATGGATTGCTTTCTACATTTCATTCCAGAAAAAAATAATCCCCCTTAAAAAAAAAAAAAACCAAATCCAGTTCCTGAAAGGGAGAGAAATGTCCAATGTTGATTATAACTCTCCCAGAAAAACAAAGTCGTCCTGGTTTGTTATTAACCCTACCAAGGCCTCCTGTTGCATACTTTTTCTCTCTCCAGTTGGACATTTAGATTAAGAATTGGAAGGGACCCTGTAGGTCATCTAGTCCAACCCCCCACTCAAGCAGGAGACCCTACACCATTTCTGATAGATGGCAGTCCAGTCTCTTCTTGAAAGCCTCCAGTGATGAAGCTCCCACAACTTCTGAAGTCAACTTCTGTTCCATGGGTTGATTGTTCTCACTGTTAGAAATATTCTTATTTCTAGGTTGCTTCTCTCCTTGATTAGTTTCTATCCATTATTCCTTGTCTGGCCTTCAGGTGCTTTGGAGAATAGCTTGACCCCCTCCTCTCTCTGGCAGCCCCTCAAATATTGGAAGCCTGCTACCATGTTTCCCCTGGTCCTTCTCTTCACTAGACTAGCTACGCCCAGTTCCTGCAACCGTTTTTTGTATGTTTTAGCCTCCGGTCCCCTGATCATCTTGGTTGCTCTTCTCTGCACTTTTTCTAGAGTCTCAATGTCTTCTTTTATAGTGTGGTGACCAAAACTGGATGCAGTACTCTAGGTGTGGTCTTACTAAGGCTTTATAGAGTGGTATTAGTACCCCGCTTGATTTTTGGGTTAGGTCAATTTCATCTGTTGGGGAGTTGTGTTAACGCAGTATTTACAATACAATACAATACAATACAATAGTAGAGTTGGAAGGGACCTTGGAGGTCTTCTAGTCCAACCCCCTGCCTAGGCAGGAAACCCTATACCGTTTCAGACAAATAGCTATCCAACATCTTCTTAAAGACTTCCAGTGTAGGGGCATTCACAACTTCTGGAGGCAAGCTGTTCCACTGATTAATTGTTCTCACTGTCAGGAAATTTCTCCTCAGTTCTAAGTTGCTTCTCTCCTTGATTAGTTTCCACCCATTGCTTCTTGTTCTACCCTCAGGTGCTTTGGAGAATAGTTTGACTCCCTCTTCTTTGTGGCAACCTCTGAGATATTGGAATAATGCTATCATGTCTCCCCTAGTCCTTCTTTCTCTTAAGCTAAACATACCCAGTTCCTGCAACCGTTCTTCATATGTTTTAGTCTCCAGTCCCCTAATCATCTTTGTTGCTCTTCTCTGCACTCTTTCTAGAGTCTCCACATCTTTTTTACATCGTGGCGACCAGAACTGAATGCAGTATTCCAAGTGTGGCCTTACCAAGGCATTATAAAGTGGTATTAACACTTCACGTGATCTTGATTCTATCCCTCTGTTGATGCAGCCTAGAACTGTGTTGGCTTTTTTGGCAGCTGCTGCACACTGCTGGCTCATATTTAAATGGTTGTCCACTAGGACTCCAAGATCCCTTTCACAGTTACTACTACTGAGTAAGGTATCACCTATACTGTACCTGTGCATTCCGTTTTTGTTGCCTAAATGTAGAACCTTACTCTTTTCACCATTGAATTTCATTTTATTAGATAGTGCCCAATGTTCAAGTTTGTCAAGATCCTTCTGTATCTTAAGCCTATCTTCTGGAGTGTTGGCTATTCCTGCCAGCTTGGTATCATCTGCAAATTTGATGAGTTCCCCATTTATTCCCTCATCCAAATCATTGATGAAGATGTTGAAGAGTACTGGGCCTAAAACAGAGCCTTGGGGTACTCCACTGCATACTTCCCTCCATGTAGATGCAGTTCCATTGAGAACTACACGTTGAGTGCGGTTGGTCAGCCAGTTACCAATCCATCTGGTGGTGATGCTGTCTAACCCACATTCTTCTACTTTATCTAGTAGTAGGTTATGGTCTACCTTATCAAAAGCCTTACTGAAGTCCAAGTAAACTATATCAACGGCATTCCTCTGGTCCACTAATTTTGTCACATTATCAAAGAATGCAATAAGATTAGTCTGGCATGATCTGTTTTTGACAAATCCATGTTGGCTTTTGGCTATTACTTTGTTTGCATCTAGGTGTTCGCAAATTCGTTGCTTGATTATTTTTTCCAGAATCTTTCCTGGTATTGAGGTTAGGCTGATAGGTCTGTAGTTTCCTGGATCTAATTTTTTCCCTTTTTTGAAGATGGGAACCACATCAGCTCTTTTCCAGTCCTCTGGTAGTTCCCCGGTGTTCCAGGATCTCTGAAAGATATAATTCAGTGGTTCTGAGATCTCGTCTGCTAGTTCCTTCAGAACTCTGGGGTGTAATCCATCCGGTCCTGGTGATTTGAACTCGTCTAGGGTAGACAGGTGCTCACTTACCATTTTCTTCCCTATTTCAATTTGTGTTCCTAATTTTGTGGTGCTGCTTTTGATAGGTTGGACTGTTTTATCCCTTTGTGTAAAGACAGATGCAAAACATGAGTTAAATAGTTCTGCTTTCTCCCTGTTGCTTGTCACCTTCTTGCCACTTTCTCCTAGCAATGGACCAATTGTTTCCTTAACCTTTTTCTTGTTTTTAACATGTTGGAAGAAGCTTTTTTTGTTAATTTTTACTTTTGTGGCAAGCCTTTCTTCATTGTGAGCCTTAGCTTTCCTCACTTCATCTTTACAGGCTCGGGCTATTTGCTGATATTCTGCCTTAGTTATGTCCCCCTCCTTCCACTTTTTATACTTACTTTTTTTGTCTTTCAGTTTGTCAGATAGTTGTTTATGCAGCCATGCTGGTTTCTTTTGGGACCTGTTATTTTTCTTCTTCATTGGTATTGTGTTAGACTGGGCTTTTCTAATCTCATTTTTCAAAAATTCCCAAGCTTCTTGAGTTGTTTTCCCCTCGAGGATTCTCATCCATGGAGTTTTTCCCAAGCTCTCTCTAAGTTTATTGAAATTAGCTTTCTTAAAGTCCAAGACTCTAGTTTGACTTTGTTCTACTACTTGTGTTTGGATAATGTTGAATTCCAATATTGCATGGTCACTTGCCCCCAGGGTTCCTATGGCTTCAACACCTTCTATCATTTCCTCTCTGTTAGTGAGAATTAAGTCCAGTATGGCTGATCCCCTTGTTTCCTTCTCTACTTTTCTGTTAGATTTCTGTTAGATTGGGTCATGGATAGGCACACACAGGCTTAAGGGTAACAACAGCTCTTTATTAAGTACAACAAGTGAGAACAATCCAGCGAAGGTTGAGTCCAACAGCAGCCCATTTATAAGGAGCTGTCAGACCCTTCGACCAATAGGATTAAACCACTGTAGTTAGAACAAGTATCTAACAATTTCTTTGGGGGGCTGCAATGCTTCCTTGCAGCATTTAGCATCCCTTTCTGGCCAAAACGGATAATCATTCAAGAGGACATTTTTATTCCAAGCGGCTGCCCGCAGGTTGCATCTCCAGCGTGAGCTCTATTTTTAGCTCAGCGCCTTCATTTCTATTGATCCCAGTCACCCTTTGTTAATTAGATAGACACAAACAGCCACAGGATTTGCAACTCATTTATCAATTCTCTTCAGCATCTCTTATCCCCCACCCGCCCCCAGGGGAGATGTCAGCCGCAAGCTCTCCTTGCGACAGGCTATTGATCTGTGCCACAACTTTTACTCCCGGCGTCGCAGGCTATTTATAGAAACCGCGATCTGCAATTCCCTTCGCGCGCTTCCTTCTCGGGTACCCGAAAGAGCCGACATAAATCAGAAATTGACTGCATGGAAAGAGTTGAAGAGATGCTGGTTGCAGAGGAATGTGAGGCGTGGGACTTCCGTCTTAGGGTTTCATTGCAGGGAGGTGAGGTGGATAAAAAACACAGGATTTGCGACTAGGCGAGCAAAAAGGGCTTGTGCCAAAGATCTTTGAGTTTCCCAGCAAGTCACATCAGTGGCTTATCTAGCCTTGTGTTGATTTCACCATCATGGTATCCTCCAGATGGATTGTAACTCCATCAATCAGCCAATCAATTAATCAATCAATCAGCCAATCAATCAGCCAATCAAGCAATCAACCAACCAATCAATCAGCCAATCAATTAATCAATCAGCCAATCAATCAATCAACCAATCAATCTGAAAAGAGCTGGAAAGAACCTTGAAGGTCTTCTAGTCGAACCTCTGCTCAAGCAGAAGACCCTTTTTACAGATTAACAGAGTTGGAAGGGACCTTGTAGTTCATCTACTCCAACCCCCAGCCCAAGCAGGAGACCCTACACCATTTCTGACAGATGGCAGTCCAGTCTCTTCTTGAAAGCTTCCAGTGATGAAGCTCCCACAACTTCTGAAAGCAACTTCTATTCCATGGGTTGATTGCTCTCACTTTCAGAAAACATCTCCTTATTTCAAGGTTGAATCTCTCCTTGTTCAGTTTCCATCCATTATTCCTTTCCTGGCCCTCAGGTGCTTTGGAAAACCTTACACCATTCCAGACAAGTGACTGTCCAGTCTCTTCTTAAAAACTTCCAGTGATGAAGCCCATATAACTTCTAGAGGCAAGCTGTTCCACTGGTTAATTGTTCTCACTGTTAGGAAGTTTCTCCTTAATTCCAGGTTGCTTCTCTCCTTGATTAGTTTCCACCTATTGCTTCTTGTCCTGCCCTCAGGTGCTCTGGAGAATAGCCTGATTCCCTCTTCTTTGTGGCAACCCCTGAGATATTGGAAGACTGCTATCCTGTCTCCCCTAGTCCTTCTTTTCATTTAACTAGACATACCCAATTCCTGCAATTCTTCTTCATGTGTTTTAGTCTCCAGGCCTTTAATCATCCTAGTTGCTCTTCTTTGCCCTTTTTCCAAAGTCTCAACATCTTTTGTGTAATGGGGTGACCAAAACTGGATGCAGGATTCCAGCTGTGGTCTTACTAAGGCTTTATATAGCATTGCTAATACTTCAGGTGATTTTAATCCTATGCCTCTAATGATAACTCTATGGTCCACTCATCTTAAAGCAGATAAGGCTAAGAAACACTGAATTAGACTAAAGAAAGCCTCATTTTTCACTCTGGACAGTTTATTCTTATGTTCTTTCTACCCATGAGTAGTTGCAAGCAATTCCATAAAAGTGGCATGGCACACAATTATCCAAGTGCATACAGCATGTCAGGGTTCCAAATAATATCCAAAAGTAAATCAGAGTCCAAGGCAAAGGATTGCTCAAAGTTCCAATTTATGAAGAGAGATATGTTGGCACATCTGGGGAAAACCCAAATCTGAAAGCTTCCCATTTTCCCCACCCAGTTGAAAGTTCAAGAACTTGCCCCCACACCCACAAGTCTATCACATGGTCCAATCTTCCACTGCCATGCTGGCAGCTTCCACCCAAACAGTTCTGATCAGGTGCATAGGTGCAGAGACAAAGGATGACCTTGGCTTTCTAGAAAGAATTTTGTTATGGCTACATAGCATCCAACTCCGTACAATTCCCCATCCCATTTTCCCACAATAGAAAATGCATAGTAGAATAATAGAAAGTGCGGCAGGCCAAAGATCCAAAAGAAAAGATGCCTGCAAGCCTGACACAGCATACCTTGGGAATATATTTTCTTCCGCCACAGCAACAATCAATGTCAAAAGATGATCAAGATCCACATTAGCTGTGTCAATCAAAAATTTGCCCATTGGCTCATTTAATGGTTTACAATGAGCAATATTGCCTTTTCAGCAAGGAAGACTACAGATGTAAAAGCATTGGGCATGAAAGATAATCTAATCCACGAGTCTCATTTGTATTATTTTTGAGTTAAAAATAGAGAGCAATGTACATGCTAGGCAGAATACAATAATACAATATAATAGTAGAGTTGGAAGGGCCCTTGGAGGTCTTCTAGTCCAACCCCCTGCCTAGGCAGGAAACTCTATACCTTTTCAGACAGATGGCTATCCAACATCTTCTTAAAGACTTCCAGTGTTGGGGCATTCACAACTTCTGGAGGCAATTTCTGTTCCACTGATTAATTGTTCTAACTGTCAGGAAATTTCTCCTCAGTTCTAAGTTGCTTCTCTCCTTGATTAGTTTCCACCCATTGCTTCTTGTTCTACCCTCAGGTGCCTTGGAGAATAGCTTGACTCCCTCTTCTTTGTGGCAACCCCTGAGATATTGGAAGACTGCTATCATGTCTCCCCTAGTCCTTCTTTCTCTTAAGCTAAACCAGTTCCTGCAACCGTTCTTCATACGTTTTAGTCTCCAGTCCCCTAATCCTCTTTGTTGCTCTTCTCTGCACTCTTTCTAGAGTCTCCACATCTTTTTTACATTGTGGCGACCAGAACTGAATGCAGTATTCCAAGTGTGGCCTTACCAAGGCATTATAAAGTGGTATTAACAAGAGTCATCCTCACAGTCCATTTCTTTGAATTCTTTTATCAGCCCTGGATTCTGGCCTACACCATGAATTTTGGGTCAGCTTAACATATTTCTATCCCTGAATTTGAATTAACATGCCCCCCCCTTCATTTATCCTTCCCCTCTTCCCATGTGTCTATCTTGTAGGGATGGGCACATGGGAAGATGAGGCAGTCAAACAATTTTCCAAAGCACCTGGAAGCAACCTAGAACTAAGAAGAAATTACCTAATGGTGAGAGCAATCAACCAATGGAATAGCTTGCCTCCAGAAGTTGTGGGAGCTCCATCACTGAAGGGTTTCAAAAAGAAAACTCCAAGGTCCCTTCCAACTCTATTATTCCACATTCTATGTTCCAGGTCTGCTCACTCTAAAAATCGCAGTTAAAGTGATGGTATATCCAACTACCACTTAAGAGCCGAGGTGGCACGGTGGTTAGAGTGCACTATTGCAGGCTCCTTCAGCTGGACTGCTAGCTGCAGTTCGGCAGTTCAAATCTCACCAGACTCAAGGTTGACTCAGCCTTCCATCCTTGCGAGGTTGGGAAAATGACGGCCCAGATCGTTGGGCAATACGCTGACTCTGTAAACCGCTATAAAAGCACTGCAAAGCGGTATATAAGTCTAAGTGCTGTTGCTATTGCTACTGCGGGATTAACGGTAGTATAGTATTTTTAGTAACGTGCATATCTTGTTAAAACACTGTGCAAAAGTCACTCCAAACAGCTATTATTTTGTGCGTTATTGTAATGGATTTTTATTTATAGTGCGGTGTTTGATAAATGCGCTGCATTTATCGATGAGAAATACACCGGCGTTTAGAACTAAGTGAAAAAGATAGGCCACAATTAACACCCAAACAGATGCTTTTGTAATGTTTTATTAATGCACCCTTATCTAGTAGCAGAGGAATGGGGAAGAGAAATAATTCGAGGCACCGAAAACATTGCCATATGGCAAACCTAGCAAAGGTTTGAGGCACGAGGTTAACTTTCCTTCCTGTCACACAGTTTGCACAACTGTGACTCAGTAATATGCATTGGGTATTAACTGGCTCTTTCCACAACCCATTTAACTATGTCATGGGCCCAGGTGGTGTGCCTTTTGAACATGCGAACATACATATTATTACGGCAGCATGAATGGTCTTTGGCCAAAACTGGAAAAACAGGGAAATTCCACAAGAAGAGGAAGTAATTAGGAAAATTCTGATTTGTGCTGAAATGGATAAATTGACGTGGGAATTGAAGAACAAAGATGAATCAGAATATTATAAGATCTGGGATAAATTTTATCGATGGTTGGAACAAAAAAGGAAAGACCCCAAATAAGCAATGACTAAGATTTATAGAGTGGAGATTAGAATTATGTATGAAATCGTAACAGTGAAAATGTATAAGACAAGAACAAAGCAACATGGATGGAAATACGATATCCTTATATTTGTAAATACTGAATAGACCAATTGTAAATAAGAATGGTGGTTATAATATTTAACTGTATATTCTAGTATGTATGGCAAAGACATTGCCAGGACGGTTACACTGTCTCCAATGTTTTAATGTGTGTTTAATAAAAAAAACTTTTTAATAATAATAAAAATACAATACAATACAATAATACAATACAATAGCAGAGTTGGAAGGGCCCTTGGAGGTCTTCTAGTCCAACCCCCTGCCTAGGCAGGAAACCCTATACCATTTCAGACAAATGGCTATCCATCATCTTCTTAAAGACTTCCAGTGTTGAGGCATTCACAACTTCTGGAGGCAAGATGTTCCACTGATTAATTGTTCTAACTGTTAGGAAGTTTCTCCTCAGTTCTAAGTTGCTTCTCTCTTTGATTAGTTTCCACCCATTGCTTCTTGTTCTATCCTCAGGTGCCTTGGAAAATAGTTTTACTCCCTCTTCTTTGTGGCAACGCCTGAGATATTGGAACACTCCCATCATGTCTCCCCTGATCCTTCTTTTCATTAAACTAGACATACCCAGTTCCTGCAACCGTTCTTCATATGTTTTAGTCTCCAGTCCCCTAATCATCTTTGTTGCTCTTCTCTGCACTCTTTCTAGAGTCTCCACATCTTTTTTACATCGTGGCGACCAGAACTGAATGCAGTATTCCAAGTGTGGCCTTACCAAGGCATTATAAAGTGGTATTAACACTTCACGTGATCTTGATTCTATCCCTCTGTTGATGCAGCCTAGAACTGTCTTGGCTTTTTTGGCAGCTGCTGCACACTGCTGGCTCATATTTAAATGGTTGTCCACTAGCACTCCCAGATCCCTTTCACAGTTACTACTGTTGAGCAAGGTACCACCTATGCTGTACCTGTGCATTTCGTTTTTGTTGCCTAAATGTAGAACCTTACTCTTTTCACCATTGAATTTCATTTTATTAGATAGTGCCCAATGTTCAAGTTTGTCAAGATCCTTCTGTATCTTAAGCCTATCTTCTGGAGTGTTGGCTATTCCTGCCAGCTTGGTGTCATCTGCAAATTTGATGAATTCCCCATTTATTCCCTCATCCAAATCATTGATGAAGATGTTGAAGAGTACTGGGCCCAAAACAGAGCCTTGGGGTACTCCACTGCATACTTCCCTCCATGAAGATGCAGTTCCATTGAGGACTACATGTTGAGTGCAGTTGGTCAGCCAGTTACAAATCCATCTGGTGGTGATGCTGTCTAACACACATTCTTCTACCTTATCTAGTAGATGGTCTACCTTATCAAATGCCTGACTGAAGTCCAAGTAAACTATATCGACGGCATTCCTCTGGTCCACTAATTTTGTCACATTATCAAAGAATGCAATAAGATTAGTCTGGCATGATCTGTTTTTGACAAACCTGTGTTGGCTTTTGGCTATTACTTTGTTTGCTTCTAGGTGTTCGCTAATTCGTTGCTTGATTATCTTTTCCAAAATCTTTCCTGGTATTGAGGTCAGGCTGATAGGTCTGTAGTTTCCTGGATCTGTTATTTTCCCCCTTTTTTGAAGATGGGAACCACATCAGCTCTTTTCCAGTCCTCTGGTATTTCCCGGGTGCTCCAGGATCTCTGAAAGATATAGTTCAGTGGTTCTGAGATCTCGTCTGCCAGTTCCTTCAGAACCCTGGGGTGTAATACATCTGGTCCTGGTGATTTGAACTTGTCTAGGGTAGGCAGGTGCTCACTCACCATTTTCTTCCCTATTTTAACTTGTGTTCCTAATCTGATTTTTGTGGTGCTGTTTTTGATAGGTTGGACTGTTTTATCCCTTTGTGTAAAGACAGATGCAAAACATGAGTTAAATAGATCTGTTTTCTCCCTGTTGCTTGTCACCTTCTTGCCACTTTCTCCTAGCAATGGACCAATTGTTTCCTTAACTTTTTTCTTGTTTTTAACATGTTGGAAGAAGCTTTTTTTGTTATTTTTTACTTTTGTGGCAAGCCTTTCTTCATTGTGAGCCTTAGCTTTCCTCACTTCATCTTTACATGCTCGAGCTATTTGCTGATATTCTGCCTTAGATATGTCCCCCCCTTTCCACTTTTTATACTTACCTTTTTGTCTTTCAATTTGTCAGAGTTCTTTATACAGCCATGCTGGTTTCTTTTGGGAGCTATTTTTCTTCTTCATTGGTATTGTGCTAGATTGGGATTTTATAATCTCATTTTTCAAAATTTCCCAAGCTTCTTGAGTTGTTTTCCTCTTGAGGATTCTCATCCATGGAATTTTTCCCAAGCTCTCTCTAAGTTTATTGAAATTAGCTCTCTTAAAGTCCAAAACTCTAGTTTCCCTTTGTTCTAATACTTGTTTTTGCATAATGTTGAATTCCAATATTGTATGGTCACTTGCCCCCAGGGTTCCTATGGCTTCAACACCTTCTATTGTTTCCTCTCTGTTAGTGAGAATTAAGTCCAATATGGCTGATCCCCTTGTTCCCTTCTCTACTTTTTGGGAAACAAACTTGTCTGCTAGGTGTCAGGCCTAACAGCCAGTTCCTGTGCATTTTGTTTTTCTTTCCTAAATATAAAACCTTACTTGTGTTTCCAAATTACCATCCCATGTGAATAAAAGGTCCTGTATTTTGGGTGCATTTTGTAAGTCAACCCTTTTGAGATACCTTGGTTCAAAAATAGTTTTATGACGCACTCAATTAAAGGTTACGTACAGACACAAGAGTTTTAGTAGTATATACATTGTATTTCATGGGGTGGTGCGGTAGCCTAGAGATGGAGCTCTCACCTCACAATCAGGAGGCTGTGAGTTCGATCCTAGGTAGAGGCAGCTATTTCTCTCTCTGGGAACACTGGAAATATATCTGCTGAACAAAACTCCGCATTGGTGACAGGAAGGGCATCTGGCCATTCAAACACTCTGCTAGCTCCATTCAGTTGCCCAGACTTCATCCTCCAAGGGATTATGGGGTCGTTAAATGAAGATGATGAATGAAGATGATACATTCTATTTCACATTCTTGTTTTTTTTCCCCCAAGGAAAAGCATTGGTTTAACTGTGGAAACAAGATCAGTCATGGAAATGTAAAGCATAATTGGATGAGAATGTTAGAAACATTGTTTTTTTAGCTATTTATTATACTGTATATTTTTAAAGAATGTAAGAAATAAGTAACATAAAACAAAAAAATCAAGCACAGAGAGCACAATGTAGGTAGACAAACAACAAATCTGAGATTAACTAATACATATTCCAAAACCTCATTAGAAATTCATTTTTCATTTTCTGTTCAAAATCTACATAGCTCCATTGAGCTTTAAATTAAACACACTTGGTTATCACAGTTCACATCATTAAGAGAAACTGTAAACAGTAAATAATGCATTCCACTAACTCTATGAGGTATAGAACAAATTAAAACAGGAGCTCTAAAAATCAAAATTTGAGTGTGGCACAGTTTCACATGTGAATTGTAAGAAACATTCCCAGCATATAGAACAACTAATTTTATCTTCGCAAAACGACTTAATTAGTGATGCTGGCCTGAACATGGGTAATTTGCTTATTTATTTACTTTCCATGCATTTATTTTTCCCAGTCTTCTTTGTTCTGCAGTCAATCTATACTTCTCTCCATTAATTTTCTTGTTATCACAGCAACACCATCATAAAGTAGAATAGAATCGAAATAAGAATAGAATAGAATGGAATGTAACACAACGCAACGCAACGCAACGCAACAGGACAGGATAGAATTCTTTATTGGCCAAGCATGATTGGACACACAAGGAATTTGTCTTTGGTGCAGATGCTCTCAAAAGAAAAGATACATTCATCACGAATCATAAGATACAACACTTAATGATAGCCATAGGGTAGGAAATAAGCCATCAAATCATACTAGGAAATAATATAAAAAAGTAGACACTGGACTGATTGCATGAGATAATTAATGAGGAAATGTTGGTGAATTGTCCTAGCCATGTAAAAAAAAAGGAGAAAAACAGTAAATCCCAGGTGTACACTTAAAATTCCCTTTATAAGGTTATGAAAGTTATTGCATTGGGCAGAGGATGAAGGTCCTCTAAGGTTTCTTGCAACTTTGTGATCTGATCCTTTTATCCATAGAACAGACTGGTGCCTGTTCTATGCGCTTACATAAAAATCTCCAGTATTAAAAACTTGTTGTGTGGAAGCCAGAAAAAGGAACAGGGATGCAAGAATTCAGACTGGGATGCTATTTGCATAGAATTGGGAACAATGTTGGCATCACAACTAATTTCCTATAAAGCACTCCATTTTTGTTCTTTGAGCTGCAGCCAAGACCAAATGCATAACAGACTAAAGATACGGAGCAAAGGAAGGAGTATTATGATGGATATTATATTTATACACTCCATGGCCTCAGATTCCTGCAGGAAGACTATATCTGAAGTTGGAAGGGACCTTGGAGGTCTTCTAGTCCAACCCCTCTGCTCAAGCAGGAGACCTTATTATACTACTTCAGACAAATGCCTGTCCAATCTCTTCTTAAAAACTTCCAGTGTCGGAGCATTCACAACTTCTGGAGGCAAGTTCAAAAGTTCCAGAACTCAACTGCAATTTCAAGAACGCACCTTCAACTTCACGACTTCAAGAATGTCCCAATAACTTTTTGGTTTCAGAAATGGACCTTTCATTTACTTATGTTTGCTTAGCAAATGGATATGCCACTTGTGTCATGGTTCCAGGCGAATCTGAGGGACTTACAACTTAATAATAATAATAAATACAGATAGTTTTCATTAATTAACATGCCAAGAAGTGGGCAAAACCGCCATGCCAGACAACATTTCTCATGTGATCTTGTTCATTGGGATGGTCCTTGAACAAGAGGGGTGACTAATGTGTTTGCACTGTGGATCGTTTCCTAGAGTTGCACGATATCCAGAACTCTAATGCAAGCAAGGGAGCCATTCACCCAACCAACTGAACTTCATACCTAGCATGAAGATGATTAAAAGTTGTGTCAATTCAGTTCTGAGGTGTGTAGCTGGCCTCGTTAAGCATGGTGTACAAACACAACCTTGGTGTCATGCTTAATGGCATCCTAAATCCACTCTCTGGAACTATAATCTTTGTACTGCATGGGGAAAATTACTTCTTTCAGATCATTCTGTTGGATTGGTTCAAACATTATTCTAAACTTTGCCTTCATTAGTGAAACATTATTCTACTGTTCACTTGGAAGATCCCCCAGAGTGGGTTGTCTCTACTCTGGGGGCCTCCAAACTTGACAACATTAAGATTTGTGGACTTCAACTCAAAGAATTCCCCAGACAGCATGAATTCTGGGAGTTGAAATCCACAGAATTCTGGGAGTTGACAGAATTATGATGTCCACAGAATTCTGGGAGTTGAAGTCCACAAGTCTTAAAATGGCCAAATCTGGAAACACTTAATCCCGCTGACCTAGCCCGGGATTAAAATATCATGTCTGCATGAGCCACAGTACAGTTGAAATAACACCCACTCGCCTGTTTTATAAGGCAAATTAAAATAGATCTTACTTATTTGTTTTCATGGAGCAGAGTCTCTAACACACATGTGAACACATACAGAAACCCATGTAAAACATAGAATAACAGAGTTGGAAGGGACCTTGAAGGTCTTCTAGACCAACCTCCAGTTCGAGCAGGAGCCCTATAGATCCAGTTCAGACAGGGGGCTGTTCAGTCTCTTAAGTGTTTTCATGGAGCAGGATCACACATGCATGTAAAGAAACACATAAATTAGCTCAGTTGTTTCTTTTTTTTGCAGATTAACAGAGTTGGAAGGGATCTTGTAGGTCATCTAGTCCAACCCCCAGCCCAAGCAGGAGACCCTACACCATTTCTGACACATGGCAGTCCAGTCTCTTCTTGAAAGCCTCTAGTGATGAAGTTCCCACAACTTCTGAAGGCAACTTCTGCTCCTGGTTGATTGTTCTCCTTGTCAGAAAATTTCTCCTTATTTCCAGGTTGAATTTCTCCTTCCATCCATTATTCCTTGTCTGCCTTCAGGGACTTTGGAGAATAGCTTGACCCCCTCCTCTCTATGGCAGCCCCTCAAATATTGGAAGATGCTCTCATGTCTTCCCTGGTCCTTCTCTTCTCTAGACTAGCCAGGCCCAGTTCCATTTCACACAAGTGGCAGTCCAGTCTCTTCTTGAAAGCCTCCAGTGATGAAGCTCCCACAACTTTTGAAGGCAACTTCTGTTCCATGGGTTGATTGCTCTCACTGTCAGGAAATTCCTCCTTATTTCCAGATTGAATCTTTCCTTGATCAGTTTCCATCCATTCTTCCTTGTCTGGCCTTGTTTTCCTCCCTCCCTTGTATGTAATCCTAAGAAGTGACAATTTGTCTTGTCCAGTGCTTTAATTTTGCGACATCAGATAGAGCTGCAGCTTCTTTGCCTCCTCTTGCTGACTTTTGCGTTCTCCTTCTCTCACACACAATTGCTTTCATGCCTTAACTTGGAAAGGAAGGATGCAAATCTTTGGAAAATTTTTATTGATTATTTTGTAGAATGTAGACAACTCAGAGCCCCTCACTCTGTTATGTGGCACTAGGGATTTGAACCACTGAATTGCCAACCTTTCTGATTGACAAGCTCAGCGTCTTAGCCACTGAGCCACCGTGTCCCGTAAAACTAAAAGTGAGATGCAAATAAATAATTTTGGATCTACTTTCTCTGCAATAATGGTGATTCTTTGGTGGTGGTTTAAATGAAAGTCCCCCTTGTAACTGAGGTGTGAGTGTGACTGAACACACCAGCTCTACTGCGGAAGAGAGGAAACTGGATCTGAAGTTCATCCAGGGCAACAGTAGGTCCTTCTGGTCCATTCCTTGAGCCTGAAGTTTCAGATAGTCTACATATCTCAAAGGTGCTTTTTCAAGAGGCAAATGGATTTTCTGGTTTTTCTCTGAAGACACTTTGCTGAAGGAGCTTTTTTTTGAATGAGAAGTGAGAAGTCTTCAAAGAAAGTACAGTTGCCTCTTGAAAAACCACCTTTTGCGGCAACCATGACCTGGATGGCTGAGAATCTCCATAGACAGATTGTCTAGGTCCTTTAACAGGTTAACAGAGTTGGAAGGGACCTTGTAGGTCATCTAGTCCAACCCCCCCCCCCCAAGCAGGAGACCATACACCATTTCTGACAGATGACAGTCCAGTCTCTTCTTGAAAGCTTCCATGCTGGTTGCAGAGTAATGCTAGGTGTGAAATTTTCATCTTAGGGTTTCATTGCAGGAAGATGTGGTGGAAAGCACCCCCCCCCCCCCCAGGATTTGCGACCAGCTTTGAGGCTGCCACCAAGTCACATCACTGGCTTATCTAGTCTTGTGTTGATTGCACCATCATGGTATCCTCAAGATGGATTATAACTCAACCAATCAATTAACCAATCAATCAATAAATCAGTCCTTCAATCAATCACTTAATCAATAAATAAATCAGAAAAGAGCTGGAAAGGACCTTGTAGGTCATCTAGTCCAACCCCCCAGCAAGCAGAAAACCCTACACCATTTCTGACAGATGGCAGTCCAATCTCTTCTTGAAAGTCTCCAGTGATGAAACTCCCACAACTTCCGAAGGCAACTTCTGTTCCATGGGTTGATTGTTCCCACTGTCAGAACATTTCTCCTTATTTCTAGATTGAATCTCTCCTTGATCAGTTTCCATTCCATTATTCCTTGTCTGGCCTTCAAGTGCCTTGGAAAACAGCTTGACCCCCTCCTCTTTGTGGCAGCCCCTCAAAAAAGGAAAGTGGACTTCTCTCGAAGCAGACAACTTCAGATTTACTCTATGGGCCCGGTTCGATGAGTTTGCAGCCAATCCTACATTGGCAGAGTTTTAAGCACGGAGTAAGCAAAGCGCCATGGACTTTCCGCTTCGGGGCTGCGAAAGACCCTGCAGCGGAGGTCAAGGAGACCAGGTGGCCCACCTTCTGCAGATCTTTTGTCCAGCGGCCAGCCAAAATCCCCTTGTCCATTTGTCTACTCGGCAGGCAATGAAGGGAGAAAGGACATCGTCCCCCCCAAAACCTAACAAGGCGGGACCACGCCTTGGGATGAGCCTGGGAGGTGCCTTTCGCCATCCGAGCCGGATTTGAAACCCAGAACAGAGGGGGCGGGGCAGCCTCAGTGGGGGAGGGGCCAGAGACTGAGACAACGAGGCCGCGGATCGCAAGCCAAGCAACCCGGAGACACGGCAGGCGAGGCGTCCAGTTTCTTTCTTTCTCCCCCACCCCCCATCCAGACAAGGTGGGTGGATGGGAGACGAGAGGGAGGGAGGGGGGGTGCCTTCTTCTTTCTTCCTCCCCCCGGCTTTGGGTTCGGTGAGCCGGGGAGGATGGAGGGGAGGGGGGCGGCGGCGGTGTGTCCCCTGAATCAAGCCACGGCTTACTCCTCCCTACTCCATCTCAACTCTGAGACTGAGTCGACCCCGAAGGGGAGAGGCGGTTTCCTCCCCAGCTGCTTGTCCCCCCCCCGCCCCCTTCATGCCCCACGGTCTCCATCCTGGAAGGGCCGCCGAGGGTGGAAAAGGGAAGGCGAGAGTCTTCCCTTCGCTCCTAGGAAGCTTCACTCCTGCAAATGCCCGGATTCCTCCAGACTTCCCGGGCGAAGGGGAGGGGAGGGCGGTCGGGGGATGGATAGGTGGGGAGAAGGGCCAGCGAACCCCTCTTCCCCCGCGCCCCTAATGTTGGTGTCTTCTCTTTCCACCCCCAGCAGGGAGCCCCGGAAAGCTGCTGCGGGATTCAGACCAGACCTTCCCTCGTTTCTGTTGCCTGCGAAAGGGAAAAGAGAAAGGGAAAGGAAAGGGAAAGGAAAAGGAAAGGAAAGAAGGAAAAGAAAGGAGAGGGGAGGGAAGGAGAGGACAGGAAAGGAAATAAGGAAAGGAGAGGGGAGGGGAGGAGAGCAAAGGGGCGGAGCCAGCAGGAAGGGTGGTGACAACGGGCGATCCCTCGCTTTTGCAAGCGACTTCAAGCCAGGGATCGCTCGGCCACCCTCCTCCTCCTCCTCTTCACTGCTCTGTCTCTCTGTCTCTCCTCCCTTTCTCTCCTTGGGGAGGGAGGGGGCGAGCCCTTCTGCAGAATGCAACCTCCCGAACCGAGCCTCCCGCACGCACACCTGTCTCCGCGGACGCCCCAGCCGTTCTGATCGATGAGCGTTGCCTCGCCCTCCGCCGAGGTGGCTGCAGGCAGGCCGAGCGGCGGCCCCCGGGCGGAGTCCGTTCCCTTCAGCTCCGCCGAAGTCGCTTTTCCCCCCGAGCTCCGGAGAGCGTTTCTTTTGTTCAGCGGCCCCAGCGCCAGCCAGGGCCGGCCGAGAGGGGCGGTTCTCTTCCTTCGGGCTCTCCCGCCTCCCTTCTCTTCCCCCCCGCCCCCGCCCCCCTCTCCGCTCCAGCTTCTTCCCTAGTGGAGCAAGTCTCTCCAAAGTTGGGTTAAGACAGAGGGGAGGTTGAACGGACCGAGGGGGGAAGGAGGAGGAAAGAGCAAAGAGCGAGGGAACCCAACACCTGCCCCGGTGGATTGGGCGCTCCTCATACTCCGCCACTGCCTCTCCCCCTCCCCCCCCAGGCCAGACCAGATTTGGGGGATTCAGAAGGAGGTCAGGTTGGAGAACGGAGCTTCCCCGTCTGTAGAAGGATGCTCCGCTTCCACAAAGCTTTGAGCGCAGGACTCCTTGGGAATAGCAGCTGCTGCCCCAGGCCGGCGTTTCCCGTGGGTTGATCTCCGGCTCCTGTGCTCCTGCCTGGCGAGCATTTGCATCTCGCTCCCCCAACACTTTTTCGGGGGGCGGGAGGAGGAGGAAGAGGAGGAGGAGGATCTAAGGCAGTCGCGGGTTTTGCAAGCTGTGGTCAGTCCCGGAAGTTCTCTCTCCGTCCACCCACCCCCCGAGGTCCGGGAACAGCCTGCCCGATGCAGGGGAGGCCTCCTCGGGGAGAAAAAAAAATCACATTGGAGTGGGCAACCGCTGGTCACCCGCCGGCCGCTTCTGGAGAGACAGCCCAGCCGTGCCGGGGCTGGAAGAGGTGTGCCTCTCGGCCTTCTTTCGGATGGGTCTCCTCTCCCTTCTGCCTCTCCCCCCACCCAATCAAGGAGTATCTCCTTTAAGCCCCTCTGATGGGACCTCCGCATCCTTCCACCCCTCCCGGGGCTTAAGAGCTGCCCTGGAATAGCCAAGCTTCGGAAAGGCAAGAAAGAGAAGCGAGGAGAAAGAGAGAGAGAGAGAGAGAGAGAGAGAGAGAGAGAGAGAGAGAGAGAGAAAGAAAAGAAAAGAAAAGAAAAGAAAGAGAGAGAGAGAGAGAGAGAGAGACAGAGAGAGACAGAGACACAGAGAGAGAGAGAGACAGAGAGAGAGACAGAGAGAGAGAGACAGAAGTAGAGTCCGGGAGTTCTCCACGACCCCGGCTCGACGGGGGCCGGGAGTTTGCCAAGAGTGGGCGTCTTTGGCGAGGCAGGGCGAGAGAAAGCTGTAGCTCAGGCTGCGGGCCACGCCGGCCGGCGCTTCCCTCCTTCCCCTTCCCGACGGCTCCAAGCTGGCTTGTTGAGGAGAGGCGCCGTTGATGGCCCTGCGCGCCGGGACGGCTTGCTTGGCGCAGCTCTTGCGCAGGGTTCGCCGGCTGCGCCTCCCGCTCGCCAGACGCTCCAGCAGCCTCCTCTGCCTCTCCGCCTCGCAGGAAGACGACCGCGCAGGCGGGGAGCAGTCGCCGCCGATTCAGCACCAAGGACAGCCGCCGTGCCGAGGGAGCCCTATTGCACGTCGCCGCCGCCGCCCCGCGCTGCTCGCCTGGCGGGGCGGCTGCCTCGCGGCCACCCTGTCGGATCCGCGAGCGGCCAGGGGGGGACATGGTCCCCTCCGCGGGCCCTTCCTGGCGGCCATGAAGAGGCAGAACGTGCGGACTCTCTCGCTCATCGTCTGCACGTTCACTTACCTGCTGGTGGGGGCGGCGGTCTTCGACGCCCTCGAGTCGGAGCACGAGCTGCGCGAGGAGGAGCAGCTGAAAGCCGAGGAGACCCGGCTGAAGGGGAAATACAACATCACCAGCGACGACTACCAGCAACTGGAAGAGATCATCATGCAGTCGGAGCCCCACCGGGCCGGCGTCCAGTGGAAATTTGCCGGCTCTTTCTACTTTGCCATTACAGTCATCACCACCATCGGTAAGTCCCCTTCTCGTGGGAGGTTGGGGATGGCCTTGGGGAAGGGGGAAGGAGGCCAAGTTTTGTCTGAGCAATGGACAGGTGGAGCCGAAGGCAAGGAAGAAATCAGAAGGGGCAGGTGCGCTTCAAGCTGAGATTAAGGGTTGGCCAACTGTAGGATTGAAGGCAAGGAAATCCTTGGATGCGAGGCTGAAGTTTTCACCCTTCCTTGAAGTTCTGGGGTTACCACCAAGAGTCTTTCCCTTTCTTAAAACGGCCACACAATTTGAATTTCCCAAATTGATGCTCGAGTCTTTCCCACTTTGCCCATATTCCGTTTTCTCCATTGCAAAAGAACTAAGCGGGGAGTAAAAACAGGGACCAGAAAGCTTTCAGGGGAAATTAACTGTTGCTTCCGTCTCTCCCCACCCATGTCTGGGAAGCAACATGAATCAAGAACCGTGCTTCCTCAGAAATGCTAAGGAAATGCTTCTGGCATTATTCATTGGCATGGATTCCTGACCCAAAAATACTTATTTAGAGAAGAATGTCAGCACAGCAACTTTTCAAAACAATTAGGCCTGCTATTCCTACGCATAAACCCCAGGAACTACTTCTCAAACTCCCTTGATTTGGGGGACAGGTGTTAGAAGGATTTGAGCTGCAAGGTTTTTTTTTTTTGGTTTAAACTTGATAACATCTTAGGGAAAACATTTGCCAACTTCCCTGATTGTTCCTGGACTATTACTACAGTATAAATTCATTTTCAATGAGCTAACTACAAAGTCTTTACAAATGGATAGTTTGGAAGATGTTATATCTGAGCTGAAGGGTTGTTGGGATACAAAGAACTTACTCAGTGTTATACTTTTAACTGCACCTTCTGATCACTTATTTTGGGAAGGCGGTGAATTGTCTAGAAAGTCTTTACGACTATCCAAATTACAGCCTCATAATTTCTATCACTTCTTGTGAAAAAGAAAATAGTCAGCCCTCAAGCAATATAACAACACCGGGAATATTTTCTTTTTCAACAGTTGAACTCTAAAAAAGAGTTAAATAAACTCTTTTTGGTGCCGTAGAATTGGCAGTTGGCACCAGGCAAACTTCCCTTTCTCAATTTAAAGTAAATGTTGGTCTATCAACCCCATCCACCCGAAACTCCCGGTTAAAAAGAAGTTGGCAAAAGAGCATAAAAATATTGAAGTGGTCGGGATGCCTTCTCTAACCATTTTTGCAGTGGCTCCATTACAAGCTGCGTATGCTTTAAAAACCAACAGATATGTCTTATTAGGATATTGCTGCTACCTGTGGCAGTCCCAAAATAAGACTGGTTAATTATTCCTCGGCTGGATTCTATTGGGCGGGACGTGAACAAATAGAATTGTGTGATTAATCAAGATGGAAGTTATCATATGACTGTTTGGTCTTGTTGCACCAACAAGGTTATTAATACATGGAAACGCTGCCTGTTTTCGAGCAGAAGGTCCATTTCATCTTAATTAGAATTGTCAGTGAGACAAACAACACAGCTGCCACTTTCCTTAGGTTTACGTGTTGATGTTCTTACCGGCGGCAACGGACCGCTAACCGGATGGACGATCCAACACACTTCTGTAATTGGTGTCTTCATTGGGGGTGGGGGTGGGGGTGGGCGAGAAAGTTTTCTCTGTGTCACACGTGTGTGTCGATTCCCTTCGTTCTTACACAGCAGTGCCTCTCTTCTCTTATCATGATAGTTCCCTGTGAATTTGCGGTCTGAATGGTTGAGGACTGGCCTCAATGTGTGTTTATTAGTGGAAAGGCTCAGAAGATCAAGTTAAAAATAAGCATCCCAGCTGCTTCTTTTTATGGTGTTTTAATTTTTCTATTAATTCCAGTAAGTGGCTCTTTTTGAGCGCCTCTCACTAAAGTGTTTATCCAGTAGCTTGCTTTCATTTGGGTTGGCTATTAAGTTAATAACGCAGATAATAAGAGTTGAACAACGAAAGGGGGAAAAAAAATCTTTTGTGCCGATCGAGCTATTTGTTGGAAGCTTGCTGTCCTCAACATTTCTGAGCTGTTCATTTTAGCAGGAGACGTGAAATGCTTAGCTTCTGTGCCTCTGGAATGTAGCTGGAATTTTCCCATTGCGTTAACCACAAAATCAAACTCACCAAAGTGGCCAAGATTGCAAGTAATCCTGCATGCCACAACTTGGCAAGGCTCCATCAAGGGTGCGAATAATATACGGCGTATATATATACCTAGCCATCCAACATTTTAACTGTAAGTTTTAAAAGTCTAGATAGTTTCAGTGGATGTTACAGATGGGAACTTAAAACAATTGATAGAAAAGGTAACTCCTGCAGGTAATTATACATTTTGAAAGGAAATACAGTTGAAATCTATAAAGCCATACAGAAAAGGGACTGGAAATATGTTGTTCTCTCACTCAGGGTGGAATTTGTAGTCCTTCATTGTAGAAAAATAATGCGGAAAACCGGAATGATAAAAGGAAGACTTTTCTGTACACAATATAGAATCCAACTGTGGAATTCCATTCTTTGTCTATTTATCCATTGAGTGGCGTAGTAGCCAAGTGGTGAAGATACTTGCCTCCACTTGGAAGGTTGAGACTTCAATCCTAGGTAGGAGCAGATGTTTCTCTCCTAGAATGCAAAGAAAAAAATATCTGCTGTCAACTCCATATAGGTGTCAGGAAGGGCATCTGGCCAGTAAATGCTCAGCTCCATCTAGTCGCCCCAACTCTATCCTGAATATGGACCACATAGCTAGAGAGAAGACATGTCTCCTAAATTCCCTGGGATGTCACTGCTTTAGAGCTGCAAAATGGAGCATCCCAAGTCTCCCAGATATGACTGATTGATAATAGGAGAGAGTAGGTCCCTTGGCCACCAGATGTTATGATGGACATAGAAATGCCAAATCTTGATAGAAAGAGTTACCAATGGCTTCCACCTTCCAAATCAAGGCAGTATTGCTATGTATAATGGTTTTTAGGAAGCAACATTGATATATTTGCTTTTCTGTCCAGGCTTCTGAACTGTCTGAATATTCCTGTGATACAAAATGCTGGTTGTTGTTGCTAGTTGCAAAGCCATGTTCAACCCATCGCGACCCCATGGACAACATTCCTCCAGGCCTTCCTGTCCTCTACCATCCTCTGGAGTCCATTTAAACTCACGCTGGCTGCTTCAGTGACTCCATCCAGCCACCTCATTCTCTGTCATCCCCTTCTTCTTTTGTCCTCAATCTTTCCCAGCATTAGGCTCTTCTCCAGGGAGTCCAAAATGCTGGACCAACCAATATAAGCCTTGAACATTCACATGGTGGTGCGTGACATCATTCTGCCTTAAATCAATGCATAACTTCTTTGTTGGCCAAGGATAGGACTAGCAATAGCACTTAGACTTATATACCACTTTACAGCGCTCTACATCCCTCTCTAAGTGGTTTGCAGAGTCAGCCTCTTGCCCCCAACAATCTGGGTCCTCATTTGGGTCCACCTCAGAAGGATGGGAGGCTGAGTCAACCTTGCGATGAGGAGGCATTCATCCTCATTGTGAAATTAGTTGCCTGTAGAACCTATCAAAATCAACGGTGAAGTAATCATGGTTTAATTTCCAGTCCTGCAGAATTCACAATCCATGACTCTGTTTGAACAACACCCAGGTTCGTGGTGGCATACACACATGAAATGGGTTAGGTTTGTACAACTAACCAACATTAACCAACTAGCCAAGCTGTGGGAATGTATGTGCTAGATCTTCATTTATTGCTATGTGAATGAAGTCAATTTAAGAAGAACTGAAATAAATTAGCTTTCATGGGTGGATATGTCTCCCTCCTTCCTATATGTTTTTCTTGTGTTCTTTTTTGACTTTAGGAGAAAAAAAAAACACTTTTCAAGTTGAAAAAAGCTAGTTGTTGACATGAAGGATGCTGCTTTTGTTGAGTATTTGCTTTGTTGGGTTTTAAAAAAAAATGTTTCTATTTTTAAACTCACCTTGAAGACATTGTTTGCTCTCAGTTTTTCAGTTGAGAAGCCCCCTGGGTACAATTCAGAATAAAAAAAAACATTTTGTGGCTTAATGAGAAAAAATGTAGCATTTCATTGTGTTGGAACACTAGAATTTAAGTTTAAGTCTCATCTATGAATACGTCTACTTGTAGTTTCTAGATCTGATTCTTATTCAAGATTAGGAGCAGAAAGGAATGAAATAATAATAATAATAATAATAACAACAACAACAACAACAACAACAACAACAGTAGCAACAACAACAACAACAATAATATATTGATACCTAGGACCAAAAGCTAACTTGGAACTGGTTAAGATCAGGAGCACTGAAAAAAGAAACATTATGCTTTATTTTGGCAGCTCAAGAACAAGCCTTAGCCACAAACTGCATGAAGGCAAAAATTCAACATGTTACCCACCAACAGCAAATGTCGCCTCTGTAATGAGAAAGATGAGATAGTCGACCACTTAATCAGTGGGTGCAGCAAAATTTCACAAACTGACTACCTACAACGCCATGACTGCGTTGCTAAGATCATTCACTGGAAATTGTGCCAAAAGTTTGGATTTGAGTACAGGAAAAACCACTGGGACATTAGGTTGAGAAGGTTTTAGAGAATGAGAAAGTCAAGATCTTGTGGGACTTCAGAATTCAGACTGACAGGCACTTGGCCTACAACACACCTGACATAACAATAGTTGAAAAGAAAAAAAGTATGGTTCATTGACATTGCAATACCTGGTGATGCACGAATTGAAGATAAACAGCAAGAAAAAAATCACAAAGTACCGGGACTTGCAAATTGAGGTTGAGCGACTGTGGAAAAAGAAATCATGTGTTGTCCCAATTGTAATTGGAGCCCTTGGAGCAATACCTAAAGGGTTACCTTGCTATTTGGAAATTCTAAATTTATTGGACTTGAATATTCTGACTCTACAAAAACCACCCTACTTGGAACAATTTATATCATCCGACGTTACATTAACAGTTCCTAGGTCCTTGGTTAGGACTCGAGCTGTTGAGTTATCAACCAGCCCGAAAGGCTGTGAATCTCACCAAAGATTAACCGCATAATAATAATAATAATAATAATAATAATAATAATAATAATAATAATAATAATAATAATAATAATAATAATAATAATAATAATGATAGTGATGGTGATGGTGATGGTGATGGTGATGGTGATGGTGATGGTGATGGTGATGGTGATGGTGATGGTGATGGTGATGGTGATGGTGATGGTGATGGTGATGATGATGATGAATCATACATTTTAAGAAAATACTTGGTTGATACCTAGGATGCTGGCAGCAACCCATATCAACCATCAGTGCCAGTCAATGATATTTGTGATACATTTTTAAATGTTCAGCTGACTGAGTTTCATGTTTAATGAATAAAAGTTTATAACAACAACAACAACAATAATGAAAGAAAGAAACAGAAGGTTTAATCCTGGCTGCTCAAGAACAAACACTACAAAACAATGCCATGAAAGCGAATGCCATGAAACTGAAGATACAAAAATCCACTGACAGTCCAAACTGCCGACTTTGCAATAACATTTAATTTCACATTTAATATGTGAATGCAACAAAATTGCAGAAACTGATTACAAAGCTAGACATGACCGAGTTGCTAAATTAACCCACTGGTCATTATGTAAAAAATACAACTTACCTGTATTTAAAAAGTCATGGAAGCACAAAGTGGAAAAAGTTACCGAAAATGAGAAGGTAAAGATCTTGTGGGACTTTTGAATGCAGACAGATCTTAATTTGGAGCACAACACACCAGATATCATGGTTGTAGAAGGATGAAATGTGCAGTTTATTGATATCGCTGTTCCTGGAGATGCCAGAGTCGAAGAAAAAGAACAAGAAAAAATAATGAAATATCACGACCTGGCCATCGAAACTACACGGCTATGGATGAAGCATGTAACAGTGATACCCATTGTCATTGTGGCACTTGGCACCATGTCCAAGAATTTTACAAAACACATAAAGGAATAGCATCTTCCTACAATAACACCAGCGGAACTGCAAAAAACTGTGTTACTAGGAACAGCATATATTTTAAGAAGATACTTGGTTGATACGTAGGACGCTGGCAGCAACCCGTATCAGCCATCAGTACCAATCATTGGCATTTGTGACACATTTTTGAATGTTCAGTTGACTGAGTTTCATGTTTAATGAATAAAGTATATAATAATAATAATATTCGGAAGGCTTAAATCTTAATAAGTTGGATCAGATTTAGGAAGGAAGGAAATCCATGAGACTTTAGTTAGCAGTGAATAAATTGTTCTGAAGATTTCATTGGATGTGCACCAACTTACCTCCAGAAAGTTTCCTGGACCTAATGAATTCCTATTTTTACGCGAACAGTTTTTAAATGGCGGTATAGTCATATAGAACCATAACCAACATAAGATCTGTAATATTTATTTATAGTTATTTCAGCTTATATGAATGCTCATCTCAAATTCATAATTCTGTAGTGGAGGAGACCTGGAGCTTGCTTTTTCTGCTGGAAGGAAGAAGAAAGGAAGGAAGAAAGGAAGGAAGGAAGGAGGGAGGGAAAGAAGGAAAGGAGAAAGGAATGAGATGGGGATGAGAAGGAAGGAAGAAAGGAAGGAAGGAAGGAAGGAAGGAAGGAGAAGGGAACAAATAGAGGGAGGGAAAGAAGGAAAGAAGAAAGGAAGGAAATTGGAATAAGAAGATGGGAGGAAGGAAGGAGAATGAAATGAGTAGCAGGAAAAGAAGGAAAGAAGAAAGGAAGGAAATGGGCATGAGAAGAAGGAAGGAAGGAAGGAAGGAAGGAAGGAAGGAAGGAAGGAAGGAAGGAAGGAAGGAAGGAAGGAAGGAAGGAAGGAAGGAAGGAATTGATTTACCCAATACCTTCAGATTCTCCTTTCATGTTCTCCAAAGACAGGGGCACTGTTACACTACACCTAGTAGATGTGTTTATACAACAATGTTTATACAACACATCTAATTTGATTTCCAAATTAACACCATTTCTGCATTTCCATTGAAATTGATCCTTAAACTAGTCAAGCAGCCTGGCACTTGTGCATTAAGCTAAGTCAGGGGAAAAAATATATCAACATGAAGTTTACTCAGGAAGCCTAATCAGGTGTGCCAGATGTGCCAATGCATCTGCTTGCCTTATGAATGATTTGGTTCAACGGGTACAGGCAGCTTGCGAACTTGCCCAGGAATAGACTGCCAGGGGTGACTCTATTGAGGGAAATTATGAATCTCCTAGGAATTAAGAATATGGAAAATCAAGGCTTAATGCGCACTTCTTCCCAACAATGTTATGTGACTGTGCCTCTCTGGGTGGAAGGACTTCCCTCCTTTCTGCCTCCCTCCCTCCTTCCTTCCCTCCCTCCTTCCTTCCCTCCCTCCTTCCCTCCTCCTCCTTCCCTCCTCCCTCCTCTCTATCACCTTCCTTTCTTTTTCCCTCCCCCTCTCCCTATTTCCCTCCTTCTCTATCTTCTTCTTTCTTTCTTCCTCCCCCCACTTCCCTTCTTCTCTATTTCCTTCTTTCCTTCTTTCCTCCTTCCCTTCCTCTCTATTTCTTCCTTTCTTTTCTCTCTCTCCCTCCTTCCTCTCTATCTCCTTCCTTTCTTTTCCCTCCTTCTCTACTTCCCTTCCTATCTCCTTTTCTTTTCCCTCTCCCTCCCTAATTCCCTCTCTATCTTTCTTTCCTTCTTTCCTTCTTCTTTTCTTCTTTCCTCCCTTCCTACTTCCCTTCGCCTCTATCTCCTTCTTTCCTCCCTCCCTCTCTCTCTTCCTCCCTCCCTCTGTTCTATCTCCTTCCTTGCTTTTCCCCTCCCTCCCTACTTCCCTCCCTCCCTCTCTATCTCTCTTTCCTTATTTCTTCCCTCCCTACTTCCCTTCCTCTCTATTTCCTTCTTTCCTTCTTCTTTCCTCCCCCTCCCTCTCTCTCTATTTCTTTCTTTCTCTCCTCCCTCTCCCCCTCTCTTCCTCCATCTCTCCCTCTCTTCCTCCCTCCTCTCTATCTCCTTCCTTTCCCCCCTCTCTACTTCCCTATCTCCTTCCTTTCTTTTCTCTCCCTCTTTACTTCCCTCTCTATCTCCTTCTTTCCTTCTTTCCTCCCTCCCTACTTCCTTCCCTCCCTCCTCTCCTCTATCTCCTTCCTTCCTTTCACCTCTCTCCTTACTTTCCTCCCTCCCTCTCTCTTTCCTTCTTTCCTTCTTTCTTCCCTCCCTCCCTCCCTACGTCCCTTCCTGTCTACCTCCTTTCTTCCTTTCTCTCTTCCTCCCTCCCTCCCCTCCCTCCCTCCCTTATTTCCTCCCTTCCTTCTGAAACATAAATTTAAGGAAAGGTAAGCGATCTTCATCTTTGTACCATATTCCTTTTTTAGTGAACCCTTTCCTAAATTTTCCCTATCATTGAGACACCATGGTAGACACCATATTGGCTTGTGTGAAAGTGGAGTGTGTGGGAACTGGAGAGAAAGTGGGACATGATAGCCTTGATGCTAATTATATGCCTCATGTTATTTGCATAATGACATCATGCCTTAATCATGAGTTGGACTGCATGCTCATTCTTGCATGTAGTCTCTGCGATAGACAAGGAGGACTTTCAAGATTCTCCTGGATCTTAGATGTTTAATTGATGGGGCCCAATAGACCCAAACATAGTCCTCTTCCAGATGTGATTAGTTCTGCTGGCTATGGATGAGAGTAGATAAAAAACATCTGGTGAGAACTGGGTGGCCGAAGAGACCTCCAACTCTCATAATCCACAGTCACACTAATACAATACAATACAATACAATAGTAGAGTTGGAAGGGACCTTGGAGGTCTTCCAGTCCAACCCCCTGCCCAGGCAGGAAACCCTATACCGTTTCAGACAAATAGCTATCCAACATCTTCTTAAAGACTTCCAGTGTTGGGGCATTCACAACTTCTGGAGGCAAGCTGTTCCACTGATTAATTGTTCTCACTGTCAGGAAATTTCTCCTCAGTTCTAAGTTGCTTCTCTCCTTGATTAGTTTCCACCCATTGCTTCTTGTTCTACCCTCAGGTGCTTTGGAGAATAGTTTGACTCCCTCTTCTTTGTGGCAACCTCTGAGATATTGGAATAATGCTATCATGTCTCCCCTAGTCCTTCTTTCTCTTAAGCTAAACATACCCAGTTCCTGCAACCGTTCTTCATATGTTTTAGTCTCCAGTCCCCTAATCATCTTTGTTGCTCTTCTCTGCACTCTTTCTAGAGTCTCCACATCTTTTTTACATCGTGGCGACCAGAACTGAATGCAGTATTCCAAGTGTGGCCTTACCAAGGCATTATAAAGTGGTATTAACACTTCACGTGATCTTGATTCTATCCCTCTGTTGATGCAGCCTAGAACTGTGTTGGCTTTTTTGGCAGCTGCTGCACACTGCTGGCTCATATTTAAATGGTTGTCCACTAGGACTCCAAGATCCCTTTCACAGTTACTACTACTGAGTAAGGTATCACCTATACTGTACCTGTGCATTCCGTTTTTGTTGCCTAAATGTAGAACCTTACTCTTTTCACCATTGAATTTCATTTTATTAGATAGTGCCCAATGTTCAAGTTTGTCAAGATCCTTCTGTATCTTAAGCCTATCTTCTGGAGTGTTGGCTATTCCTGCCAGCTTGGTATCATCTGCAAATTTGATGAGTTCCCCATTTATTCCCTCATCCAAATCATTGATGAAGATGTTGAAGAGTACTGGGCCTAAAACAGAGCCTTGGGGTACTCCACTGCATACTTCCCTCCATGTAGATGCAGTTCCATTGAGAACTACACGTTGAGTGCGGTTGGTCAGCCAGTTACCAATCCATCTGGTGGTGATGCTGTCTAACCCACATTCTTCTACTTTATCTAGTAGTAGGTTATGGTCTACCTTATCAAAAGCCTTACTGAAGTCCAAGTAAACTATATCAACGGCATTCCTCTGGTCCACTAATTTTGTCACATTATCAAAGAATGCAATAAGATTAGTCTGGCATGATCTGTTTTTGACAAATCCATGTTGGCTTTTGGCTATTACTTTGTTTGCTTCTAGGTGTTCGCAAATTCGTTGCTTGATTATTTTTTCCAGAATCTTTCCTGGTATTGAGGTTAGGCTGATAGGTCTGTAGTTTCCTGGATCTAATTTTTTCCCTTTTTTGAAGATGGGAACCACATCAGCTCTTTTCCAGTCCTCTGGTAGTTCCCCAGTGTTCCAGGATCTCTGAAAGATATAATTCAGTGGTTCTGAGATCTCGTCTGCTAGTTCCTTCAGAACTCTGGGGTGTAATCCATCTGGTCCTGGTGATTTGAACTCATCTAGGGTAGACAGGTGCTCACTTACCATTTTCTTCCCTATTTCAATTTGTGTTCCTAATTTTGTGGTGCTGCTTTTGATAGGTTGGACTGTTTTATCCCTTTGTGTAAAGACAGATGCAAAACATGAGTTAAATAGTTCTGCTTTCTCCCTGTTGCTTGTCACCTTCTTGCCACTTTCTCCTAGCAATGGACCAATTGTTTCCTTAACTTTTTTCTTGTTTTTAACATGTTGGAAGAAGCTTTTTTTGTTAATTTTTACTTTTGTGGCAAGCCTTTCTTCATTGTGAGCCTTAGCTTTCCTCACTTCATCTTTACAGGCTCGGGCTATTTGCTGATATTCTGCCTTAGTTATGTCCCCCTCCTTCCACTTTTTATACTTACTTTTTTTGTCTTTCAGTTTGTCAGATAGTTGTTTATGCAGCCATGCTGGTTTCTTTTGGGAGCTGTTGTTTTTCTTCTTCATTGGTATTGTGTTAGACTGGGCTTTTCTAATCTCATTTTTCAAAATTTCCCAAGCTTCTTGAGTTGTTTTCCCCTCGAGGATTCTCATCCATGGAATTTTTCCCAAGCTCTCTCTAAGTTTATTGAAATTAGCTTTCTTAAAGTCCAAGACTCTAGTTTGACTTTGTTCTACTACTTGTGTTTGGATAATGTTGAATTCTAATATTGCATGGTCACTTGCCCCCAGGGTTCCTATGACTTCAACACCTTCTATCATTTCCTCTCTGTTAGTGAGAATTAAGTCCAGTATGGCTGATCCCCTTGTTTCCTTCTCTACTTTTTGGAAAACAAAGTTGTCTGCTAGGTTTGCTAGGTCTGACCAACTTTGGTCTGTTTCTCATTGAAATTGTGTACTGGAAGTCCTCAACCTATGGCCACAATTGAGCCCAACATTTATGTTGTTAAGTGAGAAATTTGTTAAGAGAGTTTGCCCCATATTATGACTTTTCTTGCCCTCTTTGTTAAGCGAGTCACTGAAGTTGCTAAATTAGTAGTGAATCCCCACCATGGACTTTGCTTGTCAGAAGGTCGCAAAAGGGGATCACGTGATCTTGGGACCCAGCAACCGTCATAAATATGAACAAATTGTCAAGCCTCTGAATTTTGATCATGTGATCAAAGGGATGGTGCAACGGCCATAAGTGTGAAAAACGGTCATTAATAGCTTTTTTTCAGTACCGCTGAAACTACTAAAGGTCACTAAATGAACTGCTGTAAGTCAAGAACTACCCGTACAATGGAGGCCCAAAATGGAGACATTTGTTCAATGAGTTTTGCTCCATTTTCCTTGCCAGATGGCTGGATCTGGCCCATGGGGTCTGCCTGGAAATAGCAAATGATTGGCCCATGGTGCTTTTGGCAGCCAAAATGGGGCACCGGGGGCTGTGAGTGGCGCCCCCCACCCATTTTGGCCGGCAGGGTACTGCAGGAGGCTGTCCAGGCTAAAAACGGGGCTCCAGGGGGGCTTGCGTGCCCCCCCTGGCCTGCTTTGATTGACAGGGTGCTGCAGGAGGCTGTCCAAGCCAAAAGCAGAGTGCGAGGGGGCCACGCCTGGGAGTCTTCTTTCATTGGGGGTGTTACTTGGAACCCTGACATTTGCCTCTGTTATGACCCAGGTGCAGAGGTGGGATTCAGCAGATGCTGACCAGTTCTGGAGAACCAGTTTTGAGTAGTTTGGAAAATCAGTAAATACCACCTCTGACAGGCCACACCCCTATTTATTCTCTGACTTCTGAGCCCAGCTGATCGGGAGGAAATGGAGATTTTACAGTATCCTTCCCCTGCAATGCCCCCACCAAACCACGCCCACCAAGCTACGCTCACCAAGCCATGCCACACCCACCAAGCGATGCCCACAGAACCGGTAGTAAAATATTTTTGAATCCTACCACTGCCCAGGTGGTCAAGGCAAGGCAGGTCTCTTGAGAGGTCTTTATTTCTCTCAAGAAATATTCCAGCCTATAGGCCTCCAATGACTGGTAAGGCTTTACCCCAGAGGTGTCAAACTCAAGGCCCACAGGCTGGATCTGGCCCTTGGGGTGCTTAGATCTGCCAGTGGGACCGGCCTGGAAACAGCGAAGGACTAGTCTGTGATGTCTCTGCCAGCGAAAAAGGAGTGGGGGGAGCTGCCCGTGTCCCCCTTGCACCCCGTTTTCACTGTGTCGGCCTCCTGCAGCCCTCTGCCAGTAAAAACAGAGTGAGTGTGGCATATAGCTCCATTTTCGCTGGCAGAGGGCTGCAGGAGGCCATCGCGGCTGAAAACAAACTAAAAACGAAACAAGCTAAAAACAAAACCAGAGGAGAAATGTTTCCCCTTTTGCTTTGGAGTATGCAAGAAGGGGCAGGAAAGGAAGGGGGAAAGGGGAAGAGGAAAGGCAAAGAAAAAGAAGGGAAGAGAGCAAGGGAGGAAAAAGAAGGAAAGAGGGGAAGGAAGAAGACAGGAGAATGAAGAGGTGAGGGGCCATGTGTGGGCCACATCAGGTAAGGGTCTTGTGACGGGTCTTGTGATAAAACTTGTGAGGGGTCAGGTGTGGATCACGTCCGCTGATGGCCGTCACTTTTTAAAGTCACTTTTTTCAGTGCTGTTTTTAACTTCAAACGATCACTAAATGAACTATTCTAAGTCAAGGACTACCTGTGTAGGAGAGGACTTGTCTTTTACAGGAAATGGCCTGTTGGTCACATGTGACAAAAAAACACTGAGTTTTTTTGGAACTTGGAGTCTCAGTGGACAACCAGCTAAATATGAGCCAGCAGTGTGTGGCAGCAGCCAAAAAAGCCAATGCAATCCTAAATTGCATTAACAGAGTGATTCACTCAGCATCACGTGAGGTCCTAATATCACTCTATAAAGCAGTGGTTCTCAACCTGTGGGTCAGGACCCCTTTGGGGGTCGAACGACCCTTTCACAGGGGTCGCCTAAGACCATCGGAAAACACATATTTTCAGTGGTCTTAGGAACCGAGACACCAATTTGATGGTTGGGGGTCACCACAACATGAGGAACTGTATTAAAGGGTTGTGGCATTGGGAAGGTTGAGAACCACTGCTATAAGGCCTTAGTAAGACCACACCTAGAATACTGTATCCTGTTTTGTTCACTACACTTTAAAGAGATGTTGAGACTCTAGGAAAAGTGCAGAGAAGAGCAACTGGGATGATTAGGGGACTGGAGTCTAAAACATACGATGAACGATTGCAGGAACTGGGCATGGCTAGTCTAGTGAAGAGAAGGACCAGGGAAGACATGAGAGCATCTTCCAATATTTGAGGGGCTGCCACAGAGAGGAGGGGGTCAAGCTATTTTCCAAAGCACCTGAAGGCCAGACAAAGAATAATGGATGAAAACTGATCAAGGAGAGATTCAACCTAGAAATAAGGAGGAATTTCCTGACAGTGAGAGCAATCAACCAAAGGGAAAAGAAGTTGCCTTTGGAAGTTCTGGGAGCTTCATCACTGGAGGCTTTCAAGAAGAGACTGGACTGCCATCTGTCAGAAATGGTATAGGGTCTCCTGCTTGGATGGGGGATTAGACTAGATGACCCACAAGGTCCCTTCCAACTCTGTTAATCTGTTAAACTGTCTCTTTCACTTCCTTGCAATTTCAGTGCTTCCCCTCCTCTCCACTTTCAGAAAAGGTATTCAGATCTGTTTTAATGAAGCCCTTTGTTAATCATGCCTTCATTGTTTTTTTTTAAAAAAAACATTTATTTATTTATCTACTGTACTGAGTGCTTATTTGCTAATGGAAAAATACAGTATCAGGAGAAGGTATAATACGTAAATTATGCCATTATGCATGCTAGGGCTCAAAGCAGACAGCCCCTAAATTTCCTAAGGTTAGAGACTGCCAATTTGGACTGTTTAATTTTGCAATTTCCATAATTTATTCTGATTGCAACATCTGTGGGCTTATAAATGCCCACAAAATCCAGTTTTGCTACCAGGGGATAAAGAGAATTTTGGAAGCCGAGTTGACACAAACCTACTTATAGATGCAATTAAAATATATCGGTGTGCCCCCCTCTTCATTCTGAAGTGAGCAAACAGCGCTGTCAAATTGTGTTCCTACTATCAAAATCACCCAAATATTTCTCAGCCTGACTTATTTATTTAGTGCATTACATGTGATGCCATGGAAATGTACACAAGCTAGACACACAATGAGCTCCTGACCAACTAGATTGCTAGTTCAATCTATTCAGAGCTTGCCCACAGGGCTCGAACCGTTGGAGTGCAGACCAGTGGTATGATTCAACCGGTCTAATAACCGGTTCGCCAAACACATTCTCCAAAGCACCTGAAGGCAGGACAAGAAGCAATGAATGGAAACTAATCAAGGAGAGAAGCAATGGGATAGGTTTGGGCCTACCTGAAGGTCGGAGTGAACTGGTTCACTCTCAGCTGATCTTTGGAGCTACCAGTATGCCCGAATCGGGCCAAATGGGTAGAATCCCACTCCTGATGTAGACCATTTCTGGCTGATATTTCCAGCATCCTTAAGCTTCTACACCACCACATCTCCTATTATACAGACTTGTTTTTGAAGCTGAGCTGGCTGTGGCCATTTGGGGGCTTCAGTGCTGCCACTGTGGGAAAGGGAGTGGGGGGAAGCAGAGATAGCTGGGGTGCTGTAGCCAAAATAAAATACTTCCTGTTGGGAACCAAGGGCATTCTCACCAAGTGTCCAGAAGGAGGGGACTGTAGTCATCTAACAACTGGACTGTATCCTGAATGGATTAGATGACTGATGGTTTGGAGATAGTGAAAGAAATTGAACACCGGAGTCTGGGGAGGAGTTGCACACGCATGCACTGGAAGGAGGGGGGATTTTGCGTGCATGCACAGTTGGGCGGGGAGACTGAGTGCAATTTTGGCACGCTGTAAGAAAAAGGTTTGCCATCACTGTTCTAGGCCATTCTCCTTGTGTTCTGAAATGCCTTTTCCTAATACAGCCGGAAAGTGTTCAAATGATATTCTGAAACCTGTAACTAATCAGAAGGTATTAACTCTTGAGGATATGACTCTCCATCTGCAAGAAGGCTCTATGGTACTCAGTTTAAAGTTTCCCATGTGGCTTATATTTCTGGGCTATCAAACTTTCCTGAAAGCAATTAATTTAATGGAGGAGACCACAGGTCTTACTCTTGCAAATTATCTCTCCTCCCTAGCTGTTCCTGAAATTTTTAGCTTGGCTGCCCTATGCAAAGCTGACACCAGCTAGAGCATGAAACAACTCAAAGTATAATGCAAGATCAGAAGACATCGAGAGATCTCGGTCCATAGAATAACCAAGATTCAGATATATCTGAAACAGCTTGACACAATCTCTCTCTCTCTATAAAAGCCAAATATCATTCACTCATCATGAAATCTCCAGAACCGTAAAGCCTACAAACTTGAAATTTGGCACGTATAAGTCTTGGATTCTAGGTGCTCACTAAGAAAGGATTTTTTGAAATGACCATCAGATCATTAGCATTTACAATACAATACAATAGCAGAGTTGGAAGGGACCTTGGAGGACCTCTACTCCAACCCCCTGCCTAGGCAGGAAACCTGATACTGTTTCAGACAAATGGCTATCCAACATCTTCTTAAAGACTTCCAGTGTTGAGGCATTCACAACTTCTGGAGGCAAGTTCTTTGCCCTTAAAGACTACGGATGATGTAGGTCTCTATAGACTTCATGAGATCTTCTATAGAAACTTTCATCTCATTCATCTCATATGAATTATCTCATGGCGGAAGGGACCAACGCTGTGTGATTAATTGCATACTCTTGTCATGAAACATGACCTAACCACTACAGAAGTGGGTTTCTACCGGTTCGTAACGGTTTGGCTGAGTAGGTTGCAACTTGGCTGGATCGCCCAGATTGGTTCTATCAGCGCCACCATCTTGTTTTTTGCTGCACAGAAGGAATTTGTGCAAGTGCATCTGAAATGCACATGGTCCCGAAGCACATCCTTAACAGAACCAGCAGTAAAAGAAGCCAGAACCCATCCCTGAACCACTACTACTACTGTTAACTATTACTACTAATATGCAAACAGAGCAGAGGTGGTATTCAGCCGGTTTGGACCGGTTCACTCAAACTAGTAGCGGAAATTGCGGGTGAGCCTGCCCACCCGCCCTGGCTCTATGCCATTCTATTTTGGCATGTTTTTGAGGCCGGGCACATGTGCAGAAGGGGGGGGCATGTGCCCGCAAAGCCGGTGGTAACAAAATGTGAAACCCACAGCTGATTCAGAGCATGCAAACTCTTATCTTCCTGTATTGGGTGAGGAAGAATGCATTAGAAAGGGGACACGAGTTATCCAATTATATACATTTTAATCTCCAACATGAATCAATCTTTTTAAAAACTCAATACAACTCAGCCATCCATTCAAGAACAAGTTATTTATGTGCTTTTTCAAGAGGCATCTGGATTTTCTTGTTTCTTCTTTGAAGACGTTTCGCTTCTCATCCAAGAAGCTTCTACGAGTAATCTATTTTAAGATGGGGGAGGGGAGGGGGCATAGTATTTGGTATAATATTTGAAAGTGAATTTTTGTGCGGGGGGGGGGTTGGGGGGGTATAGCATAAAAATATTTTAAAAAAAGAGGCAAAGACAATAAAATGAAATTCAATGGTGAAAAGAGTAAGGTTCTACATTTAGGCAACAAAAATGAAATGCACAGGTACAGTATAGGTGGTACCTTGTTCAACAGTAGTAACTGTGAAAGGGATCTTGGAGTCCTAGTGGACAACCATTTAAATATCAGCCAGCAGTGTGCAAAAAAGCCAACACAGTTCTAGGCTGCATCAACAGAGGGATAGAATCAAGATCACGTGAAGGGTTAATACCACTTTATAAGGCCTTGGTAAGGCCACACTTGGGAATACTGCATTCAGTTTTGGTCACCATGATGTAGAAAAGATGTGGAGACTCTAGAAAGAGTGCAGAGAAGAGCAACCAAGATGATTAGGGGACTGGAGACTAAAACATATGAAGAACAGTTGCAGGAACTGGGTATGTCTAATTTAATAGAAAGAAGGACTAAGGGAGACATGATAGCAGTGTTCCAATATCTCAGGGGTTGCCACAAAGAAGAGGGAGTCAAGCTATTCTCCAAGGCACCTGAGGGTAGAACAAGAAGCAATGGGTGGAAACTAATCAAGGAGAGAAGCAACTTTGAACTGAGGAGAAATTTCCTGACGGTTAGAACAATTAATCAGTGAAACAGCTTGCCTCCAGAAGTTGTGAATGCCCCACAGTGGTGGGTTTCAATTTTTTTTAGTACCTCTTCTGTAAGTGTGGCCTGCTTTGTGGGAGTAGCTTGCCGGCCATGTGACTGGGTGGGAGTGGCCAACTTGTAAAATGTGGTGAAACTCACTTAACAATGCTCTTGCCTAGCAACCAAAATGTTGGCTCAGAAACTCTGGCATTTGAAGCACTCAAGTCTTAAAGCTGTCAAGTTACAAGACTCTTGCACCCCTAACCCTTTAGAAAAAAAACCCCAGGGGTGTTCAAACTTGACAGCTTTAAGACTTGTGGACTTCAACTCCCAGAATTCCTCCTCCAGTGATGTTGGCTCAGGAACTCTGGCATTGAAGTGTGCAAGTCTTAAAGCTTTCAAGTTACAAGCCCCTTGCACCCCTAACACTTTAGAAAAATACCCCCAGGGGTGTTCAAACTTGACAGCTTTAAGACTTGTGGACTTCAACTCCCAGAATTCCTCCTCTCGCTCTTCATCTTGATGATGTGCGGACGGGCAGGGGGAGGGAGCTGGAATCGGTTCTAAACGGCACTGTAGATTTGTGGAACTCTTCTATAGAAGAGGTTAGAAGAGGTTAGAACCATCCCTGATGCCCCAACACTGGAAGTCTTTAAGGAGATGTTGGATAGCCATGTGTCTGAAATGGTATAGGGTTTCCTGCCTAGGCAGGGGGTTGGACTAGAAGACCTCCAAGGTCCCTTCCAATTCTGCTATTGTATTGTAAGCTTCCCCCACTCCCCACTTTTTAAAGCATTTTTTTCCTGCCTATTTGCCCTGACCAGCAAAAAAATATGCTTTAAAAAACAGAAAAAAAGCTTTCAACAATCACATGTGAGCCGCACAATCCTTGGAAGCTTTTTTTTACTACCGGTTCCCAGAACCAGCAACAATCATCCCTACTGGTTCATGCGAAGTGGTGCAAACCGGTAGCATTTTAACCCTGGATCAACCTAGAATCTCTATATAACTACAAGTGAACTAAATCCAACCCCCCTTGAATTCTGTTGACTTTTATCTAACACCAAGCTAGTGCTAGACCAGGGGTGTCAAACTCCATTTCATTGAGGGACGCATCAGGGCTGTGGTTGACCTTGGGGGACCAGGCGGGTGTGGCTGACGGGGTGGGCGTGGTCATCTTGACACCACTCACTGGGCATGGCTGACTGGGTAGGCATGGCCAACTGGGTGGGCATGGCCAGCTTGATGCCATTCCCCAAACTGCTGGCATGTTTCCTCTTCACATTGGGTAGACCGGGCCGAAGCAACGTAGGTAGACTGGGCTGAAGAGACACGAGCTGGCCTTTTACATTTTCAAGGATGGCCCCATGGGCCGGATCCAACCACATTGTGGGCCGGATGTGGCCCGCGGACCTTGAGTTTGACACCACTGTGCTAGATGTTAGATGAGTACAGTTTTGTATGTAGGCATGATCAGTTTAATTGGACCTTCATGTGTGGATCTGATCTTTTGTGCCTGCCAGGAGATAATAGTGATAATAGTGATATACCACGTTTTCCCAAAAATAAGACCGAGTCTTATGTAATTTTTACTCCAAAAGATGCATGAGGGCTTATTTTCTGGTTAGGCCTTATATTCAGGGAAATACGGTACTAAATGCATACACCTGGCTGACAATTGTAATCAGGGCTTATTTTTGTAGGTAGGGCTTATATTACGAGCATCCTGAAAAATCACACTAGGACTTGGGTCTTATTTTCAAGGAAATAGGATATTTGCAACCCTCCAGTTGTGTTATTTGATCACTTCTGAGGGATCGATCTACTATCAAAGTCGACACTGCACTTTTTGAAGTAAGCTTCTTTGCATTACAGAAGGGAAAACACAAAACCAGGCTTTTGCTGGGAAGGTAAATGCAATGATGTCTCTGACGGAATGACATAATAGCTGAGGAAAAAAACAAGCATCCTATGTGGCCAAGGATATCATCCATGAAAGACTGTGACATTAATAGCCTACAATATGAGGTAATCCTTGTTGATCCAAGTCAGGAAAGAATGCCCTGGGCTACAGCTGTTCAGAATGACATATTGCTAGGGTAATGCACGTTTCTCTTTCTCTCATACACAAAAACGTTGCGAGGATTACAGGTTCTTGTAAGTTTTTATATTTTCTTTTGCAAGAATGGAAGTGTAGGATCCCCAAAAGATGTCACAAGCACCTTAAATTATTCCTTTAAGCAATGCTGACATTTTGCAAGGAAGGCCAGCTCTTTTGGTGTCTCAAATCCAAGTTCTCTTGGATAATTTTTGGATCAGAATATCAAAATAAGAGTTGGAATGGAACTTTGGAGGTCTTCTAGTCCAGCGGTCATCAACTGGTGGTCCATGGACCACTGGTGGCCCAAGAGAAAATTTTGGTGGTCCGGAGAAAAATCTTTGCATTTTTGCAATTTTTATATTGCACTAAATCAAGAGATCCACAAACTATAGCCCCTGGGCCACATATGGCTTGCCAAAGCAATTACTCCCACTCACTGATGGGATGGGGTCCTTCAGACACTTAGCTTGGCTAACTGTTTAGTAGGTCCAGCCCTTCCCTCCCTCCCTTCCTGGGAGTCCAGGTGCTTCAGTGTGCGATGTGCAAAACTTTGGCCCGGCACCTTGAAAGAGTTTTCAGGGGGCCAATCTAGCGCCCGGGCTGGCTACAAGCCAAACATTCATTCCTGGTTGCATTTGAGATTCCTAGCTGCAATGGACAGCAAACCTAGGAGTGACCCCAGGTGCTTCTCTACACTAACAGATGGCCAAGCTAAGTGCCTGAAGGACCCCATCCCGTCACTAATTCATATTAGTGGCCCACGGGATTTAAAATTATGAATTTAGTGGTGCCTGAGATCTGAAACCTTGGTGACCTCTCTTCTAATCCAAACCCTCCTCCAGCAGGAGACTGTATACCATTTCAGACAGTTGGTTGTTCAATCTCTTGTTAAAAACTTCTAATGTTGGGACACCCACAACTTTTGAGGAAAGCTGTTCCACTGATTAATTGTTCTGTCAGGAAATTTCTCCTTAGTTCACCATTTATTCTCTTCTTGATTAGTTTCCACCCATTGCTTCTTGTCCTGTCCTCAGGTGCTTTGGAGAATAGCTTGACTCCCTCTTCTTTGTGGCAACCCCTGAGATATTGGAACACTGCTATCATGTCTCCCCTAGTCCTTCTTTCTATTAAACTAGACATAGTTTAATGCAATCGTTCCTCATATGTTTTAGCCTCCTAATCATTTCTTTCTAGAATCTCAACATCTTTTTTTTATATCATGTCGACCAAAAACAGATGCAAATGTGGTCATAAGGTAAAGGTAAAGTTTCCTCTCACACATATGTTCTAGGCATTCTCGACTCTAAGGGTCGGTGCTCATCTCCATTTCAAAGCCGAAGAGCCAGCGCTGTCCAAAAACATCTCCGTGGACATGTGGCCGACAGGACTAAACACCAAAGGCGCATGGAACGCTGTTACCTTCCCACCAAAGTGATCCCTATTTTTACTTGCATTTTTACATGCTTTCGAACTGCTTGGTTGACAGAAGCTGGGACAAGTAACGGGAGCTCACTCGCAGCATTAGGGATTCAAACCGCTGAACTGCCGACCTTTCTGATCGACAAGCTCAGCATCCTAGCCACTGAGTCACCACATCTTTTTCATACCAAGGCCTTATAAAATGTCTTATAAAATGCACCACTGCAATACTGGAGTAAATCCAAAAGGTATCAGCAATTCTTTTCCTTTATATGCACCCAATTAACAGATAAATGCAAGTTATCCTCTTTTTTTTTTTTGGTGGAAATATCATTACCATCTCAGTAAAGTAAGCAGTTTCAGAAGAGATAGTGAGTTGTAGTCCTCTAGCCAATTTAATGTTGCATAATCTTCCGATGGCAAACTTCCAAACATTAACAAAATGTTTATATAACTATGGCAAAAAATTTTTTTTTTTTTTTGAAGAGAGAATTAAAATGAGAAACGGAAATTAAGCATTTCGCCTTATTTATGTAAATGAAAAGGAATGGATATAGCAGAGCATCTTAGAACTGAAACGGCGTTATCAAATATACCAAATATCTGCTTTTATTAAAAAAAAATTAAAAACACGACACGGTTTTAAAAATGAATTTCCCCCTCTTTGGATAATTATTTCTTGTATACTTGTTGATGTGTCAAGAGTGTATTTCTTCATTGCTCCCCAATGAGTTGTAGCAAATTTTAAGGAGGTGGAACTGAGGTGCAGTGTTTTATTTATTTATTTGTATCCCACCTAGTTTAATGAAGAGAAATTATAGGGGTGACATGATAGCAGTGTTGCAATAACTCAGTTCAAATGAGTGTAAAGATTTGCTGCAAGCTTCAACTCTCTAGAAGAATCTGAACTACTCACAGTCAAAGGAAACTAGCGGGAGATAAGAATAGAAAGAATTCAAGGTGGGCTGGACTTAGATCTCTCGTGCGAAGGGACTCAAGACTGAAGACACATTTGACCCAGTGAATTTTTTTTACTACTGGTTCTGTGGGTGTGGCTTGGTGGACGTGGTGTGGCTTGGTGGGCATGGTTGGGTGGGTGTGGCAAGGGAAGGATACTGCAAAATCTTCATTCCCACCCCATTTCAGGGGAAGGATACTGCAAAATCTCCATTCCCATACCACTCCAGGGGAAGGATTCTGCAAAATCTCCATTCCTATCCCACTCCAGGGGAAGGATACTGCAAAATCTCCATTCCCATACCACTCCAGGAGAAGGATACTGCAAAATCTCCATTCCCTCCCCATTCCAGGGGAAGGATACTGCAAAATCTCCATTCCCTCCCCATTCCAGGGGAAGGATTCTGCAAAATCTCCATTCCCATACCACTCCAGGGGAAGGATACTGCAAAATCTCCATTCCCATACCACTCCAGGGGAAGGATTCTGCAAAATCTCCATTCCCTCCCCACTCCAAGAGAAGGATACTGCAAAATCTGCATTCCAGGGGAAGGATACTGCAAAATCTCCATTCCCTCCCCACTCCAGGGGAAGGATACTGCAAAATTTAAAGACTCAAAAGTTAAAGACTCACCTATTTCAATCAGCTGGCCTGGCACTTTCTTAGTTTTACCTCCCGGGGATTTATTTTAATTGGGTTTGGGTTTTTAATTGGGGATGTTTTTAGGGTTTTAGAATATATTTATTTCTTGTACAGCCTATCTCCTCCATCCAAATGCATTTAATTGTTTTATGATTGTATTTTTATCTGCATTGACTGTACACCGCCCCGAGTCCCTTTTTGGGAGAGGGGGCGGTCTAGAAATCCAAGAAATAATAATAATAATAATAATAATAAAATCTCCATTCCTATTCCACTCTGGGGCAGCCAGAGGTGGCATTTGCCAGTTCTCCGAACTACTCAAAATTTCTGCTACCAGTTCTCCAGAACCTATCAGAACCTGATGGATTTCACCCCTGATTTGACCCCTCCCTCGGGGTCAGCCTGGTCATCTCCTACACCATCATGATTTACAATGGTCATTGCTAGGCTCAGTTAGGGTTGTAAGTTGAGGACTACCTTGTTCGTGGACACAACTCTCTAAAATCTATTGTGTTCTGAGAAGCCCGTGAATGTGGCAGAGAAACAGGTTCGATGTTGAAGCATATAAGGAAGATTTGTTGGTTTCTATGGATCACTCTTTTTGAAACATAAGTTAAATGGAACCTTAGTGTAGCCATTGATGTAATATCCTAATGCTTGACAGTAAATTATGGTTATCTCTTTTGGTACAGAAATATATGTATAATGTAACAATCAGAATAGAGCTGGAAGGGACCTTGGAGGTCTTCTAGTCCAACCCTTATATAATTCTAGACAAGTGGCTCTCCAGTCTCTTCTTAAAAACCTCCAGTGATGAAGCACCCACAACCTCTGAAGGCAAACTGTTCCACTGGTGAATTGTCCTTACTGTCAGGAAGTTTCTCCTTAATTCCAGGTTGCTTTTCTCCTTGGTTAGTTTCCATCCATTGTTTCTTGTCCTGGTGTTCTGGAAAATAGATTGACCCCCTCTTCTTCGTGGCAGCCCCGCAAATACCGGAATACTGCTATCCTGTCCTCCCTAATCCATCTTTTCTCTAAACTAGCCAAAGGATTTTAGTTAGCCATTAGATTTGGCTCTTCCCAAAGATGTTGATCAGTCAGCAATCAATCAATCAGAATAGAGCTGGAAAGGACCTTGGAGGTCTTCTAGTCCAACCCTCTTCTCAAGCAAGAGACCCTATACTATTTCAGACTAGTGGCTGTCCAATCTCTTCTTAAAAACCTTCAGTGATGGAGTACCCACAACCTCTGAAGGCAAGCCCTCCCATTGGTTACTTGTTCTCACTATTAGGACATTTCTCTTTAATTCCAGGTTGTTTCTCTCCTTGATTAGTTTCCATTCATTGTTTCTTGTCTTGCCTTCTGGTGCTTTGGAGGATAGGTTGAGCCCCTCCTCTCTGGGGCAGCCCCTCAAATACTGGAACACTGCTATCATATCCGCCCTATTCCTGCTTTTCTCTAGCCAAACCCAAATCCTGCTATCCTTCTTCATATGTTTTAGTCTCCAGGCCTTTAATCATCTTAGTTGCTCTTCTTTGCACTTTCTCAACGTCTCAACGTCTTTTTTGTAATGTGGTGACCTGTCAGAGTGTGCACTCTCGATGCAGTGTTCCAGGTGTGGCCTTACTAAGGCGTTATAAAGTGGTACTACTAATACTTCACGTGATTTTGATTCTATGCCTCTGTTTATAGTACAACCAAGGATTGTCTTGGCTTTTTTGGCTGCTGCTGCACACAGCTGGCTCGTGTTTAAGCGATCATCCACTAGGACTCCAAATTCCCTCTCACAGTTATTAGTTTTAAACAGTTCAATGTAACAGTAGTGCCGTCATTTATATATCCCTTTTGCTACAGAAATATAGCTGATATCTAAGATGACAGTGCATGGTTGTTGTTGTTTTTTTGCATCCACTTCTATTTCCTTCACCATTTAACTCGAGAACATCGCTTTCACCCTGAATTATGACTTCTCTCTACTTCTCTCTTCTTGCCACAGTTGTTAAGTGAATCACGGCGGTTGTTAAGTGAGCTAAGTTAGTAGGACAATTGTTAAGTGAATCTGGCCTCCCCTTTATCTGTCAGGGGTGGGAAATCAAGAAATCCAGGCAGTTCAAATGAACATAAAGGTTTATTGCAAGCTTAAGATTCTCTGCAAGAATCTGAACTACTAACAGTCAAGGGAAACTAGTGGAAGATAAGAATAGAAGGAATGCAAGGTGGGTTGGACTTGGATTTCTTGTGGGCAAGCTTAAGGTCTCTACAAGAATCTGAACTACTAACAGTCAAGGGAAACTAGTGGAAGATAAGAATAGAAGGAATGCAAGGTGGGTTGGACTTGGATTTCTTGTGGGCAAGCTTAAGGTCTCTGCAAGAATCTGAACTACTAACAGTCAAGGAAAACTAGTGGAAGATGAGAATAGAAGGAATGCAAGGTGGGTTGGACTTGGATTTCCTGTGGGCAAGCTTAAGGTCTCTACAAGAATCTGAACTACTAACAGTCAAGGAAAACTAGTGGAAGGAATGCAAGGTGGGTTGGACTTGGATTTCTTGTGGGCATGAAAGCACTTGAGACAAATGACACATTTGACCCCACCTTCGGACTCAGCCTGGTCATCTACATTGAGTTTGCTTGTCAGAAGATCATAGAAGGGGATCACACGACCCCTGGACACTGCAATGGGCAGTGCAATTGTAAAATTAGGACTGGGTTTCAGCTTTCTTTTTTTCTCCGGTGTTTTGCGATTCCTGCCATTTTTGTTTCTTCAAGCGTTCTCGTTGCTTGAGATCGTCTCAGCCCACCGTAGAATTTCTACCCAAGTGAAATAAATCCAGGAATATCAGTAAATCCATTCATGTCAGTCCCGATTTCTCTCCTGACAGAGTAGATGCTCCGATTTGCAGAGTCAAAGGCTCCTCTCTCCCAGAAAGGACTGAGTTGAAAAATGAATTATGTCAGGCATGAAAAGGATGGGGGGTGGGGAGGGGGGGGCAGACTTCAAGTGTTCAAGCCTTTGTAACATGGGGAGAAGAAGAGAAGGCTGTGAATCAAGAGCCTTCAGCCTGGAGAGATGCTGAGTAGATGGGACTGACAAGCTGGGGATGGGTGGAGGGGTGGGGGCAGAGGAAGGCCTGCCCAGCAACGGGATACGCAAGAAGGGAAGGGGAATTGCAACCCCAGGAGTAGCTGATGTTGTACACACTGTCTAATGGTTGGAGTTATGATAAACATTGAAAAAATCGGAAGCACTTAAATCAATTCCGATATAAGAAACAGACGATCTCAGGGGAGACTTAGGTTACAGGTACTCCTCAACTTGCAACCATTTATTTCGCAATTGTTCAAAGTTATGGCAGCACTGAAAAAAATGATTTACAAACAGTTCCCACACTTGTGACCATCACAGCATCCCCATAGTCATATGATCCTTCCTTCCTTCCTTCATCCCTCCCCATCATCTTCTTTCCTTCCTTCCTTCCTTCCTTCCTTCCTTCCTTCCTTCTTTCCTTCCTTCCTTTCATCTTTCTTTCCTTCCTTCCTTCCTTCCTTCCTTCCTTCCTTCCTTCCTTCCTTCCTTCCTTCCTTCCTTCTTTTTCTTCCTTCCTTCCTTCTTTCCTTCTTTCTTTTTCTTCCTTCCTTCCTTTCTTCCTCCTTCCCTCCCTCCTCTTTTTTCTCTTTCTCATCCTCCTTCCATTCTTCATCCCTCCCCACCATTTTCCTTCCTTCCATCCTTCATCCCTTCCAATCATCTTCCTTCCATCCTTCTTTCCTTCCTTCCATCCTTCATTCCTCTCCACCTTCCTTCCTTCCGTCCTTCCTTCATCCCTCATCCCTCCCCATCATCTTCCTTTCTTCCTTCCTTCCTTCCTTCCTTCCTTCCTTCCTTCCTTCCTTCCTTCCTTCATACCACATCATCTTCCCTCCCTCCTTTCTTCCTTCCTTCCTTCCCTCCCTCCCTCCCTCCCTTACTAAAAATTCATTGGCACACTGGTTTATTTCTGATTTTCTAAGATATACACTTTGATAAGGCTATAAAAGACAGCAATGCCATGTGATTTTAATGAATGAAAACTGCTCTGTGGGTGTGGTGTGTGTTGATCTACCTGGAAGAACCTTGGGTGGCAGAGCAAAATGCCTCTCTGACCATGTCCTCCTGCCCCATGTTCAGCTTCCAGGGCTGGCTGGAAGCACATTGAAGAAGGAGCAAGCCATCAATCAGCCTAGAAAAGAAATGCAGTCTGACTTCAAAAGCTACTATGCAGTGCTGACTCAGTCCTAAAGCTCCCAGGCTCCAGTCATTCATTCAGCTGGGTGTCCAATACATGTTCGACTTCAAAGCTTCATGCGGCAACTCCACAGGAAACTCCGCACAGTATGAAGGAGGGTGCAGCTTTCTCGCCGAACTGGGCCTGCGGCTACTGGCGTCTGCCTTAAAGCATGTGGTTTGATTATCTTTCTCATTATCTTAGCTACAAATGTTATTAGTAGCCATAAAATCACCCATTAAAGGGAGAGAGATTACTTGCCTCCACCACCAAGGGAGATAATAGATAATTTGCTAAATGGGTTTAGAGCAGAAATTCAGTGTATGTGTGTGTGTAGAAAGAGTGATAGGGAGAGCAAAAGGGTGCACCATTGTTGTGTCTGTTCTGACCGAGGCTTCCCAAGAGCATGAAGCAAACTCCTTGTCCCGACAAAAACCCCTTTTATTAATTTACTGTGAAGTCTGCTCATCCACCTGCAGCAAAGTCTTTCAAGGGAGGATTTACAGTCACAGACCTTATCTGGCATGGAGAGCTGCCAGGCCGATATCTGCAGAACTTGGCAAGGAGTCTGGGAGAGTCACGAACCAATGAAGCGAACTAATTGTCTCCTGCAAACTCCACTCCCCTTTCGCTCCTCTTTTATTTCCTCTGGGAGGGGCCATTCACCATCCATCTGTGGCCGTACTCCCAAGTCAACCCCTGTTCTTTAGCTGTTCCCTTCATCTGGCAACTCTGCGCATGAGCACACTGGGAACAGGGTCCAGCTGTTCTTCTGCCTCACTGATGTCTGACTCTGAAGGCAGCTGATAACTGGCATACGGCTCTGGCCCCCTCTCTGACTCCAACACAGAGCCCTCATCAGAGCCTCCCCCAGACTCCAGGACTGGCCCATGTTCCTCCCCACCCCCCACCCCCCTCACTGTCCGAATCTGCTGCCAGCAATGCTGGCCACTCACGGGCCACAAAAGTATCATTTATTCTCTATATGAACTTTAGAGATAGCCTCCATACTGTTATGTTCACTCAAGGGCCATACAGACTAGCTGAGTTATTAATTCTCCCGTCCGCCCCCAGATCTCATCTGAGATGTAATTCATATGTCGAGGTTGCTTCTCTCCTTGATTAGTTTCCACCCATCACTGCTTCTTCTGTCTTCAATCGTTGCTAATCTCAAGTGGTGGCTCAGTGGCTAAGACACTGAGCTTGTTGGTTAGAAAGGTCGGCGGTTTGGCAGTTCGAATCCCTAGTGCCGCAGAACAGAGTGAGCTGTTGCCAACCTAACAGTTCGAAAGCACGTAAAAATGCAAGTAGAAAAATAGGGGCCACTTTTGGTGGGAGGGTAACAGCGTCCTGTGTGTCTTCAGCATTTAGTCATGCCGGCCACATGACCACGGAGACTTCTTCGGACAGCGTTGGCTCTTTGGCTTTGAAACGGAGATGAGCACCGCCCCCTAGAGTTGGGAACGATTAGCACGCATGTGCAAGGGGAACCTTTACCTTTACTAATGGCACTTTTCATAATTTTTTTTTAAATGGTTAACTAAATAAATCATAATGACCTTGCTGGTACATCATCATGCAGATTCACAATAGGGGTGACTGCACTTTGTATAAAGCAAGTAATTCACATTGCAAAATGCACCTCATATTTATTTACGGAAAGTGGATAAATCACATTAGGATAATGTTTGGATCAGGTCATCCGTTAGAAGAGTCTGCTCTGAAACAAACTATCCAGGGTTGATTCCTGTGTGAAGTGAAAGGACGCAAAAATTGTTGGCTGCAAACATCAACCAAATTATATACTTGCAGCCTGAATGAATTATATATATTGAACCCATTACTACTATTTTTCCCTATGGTATGTGCTTCCTTTTGTATAATTCATTCTGATTCGTTAAATATAGTATAAAGTGTGTGTGTGTGTGTGTGTGTGTGTGTGTGAGAGAGAGAGAGAGAGAGAGAGAGAGGGAGGGAGAGGGAGAGGGAGAGGGAGAGGGAGAGGGAGGGAGGGAGGGAGGGAGAGAGAGAGAGAGAGAGAGAGAGAGAGAGAGAGAGAGAGAGAGAGAGAGAGAGAGAGAGAGAGAGAGAGAGAATGTATTCATTTATTTATATACAATCTTAATTTTTTATAACCAACTCAAGATGGCAAATACTCCCTTCCTCCTCTTATTTTCCTGAGAATGACTGGCCCAAAGCCACTCAGCTTGCTTACATGGATAAGATGGGACTATCTCCTGGTGATTGACCCCAAAGCCACCCAGCCAATTTTCATGGCTAAGATTAGAACTCACCATCTCCTGGTGATTAGCCCAACGTCACGCACCTGGCTTTTATGCCTAAAGCAGGACTAGAACTCACCATCTCCTGGTGATTGGTCTAAAGTCATCCAGCCATCTTTCATGCCTAAACTGGGAGTAGAACTCACTGTCACCTAGTGATTGAACTAAAGCAACCCAGCCAATTTTCATGACTTAGACAGGACTAGAACTCACCATCTCCTGGTGATGGGCCTAAAGTCATCCAGCCATCTTTCATGCCTAAGTTGGAACTAGAACTCACTGTCACCTGGTGATTGACCCAAACTCATCCAGTCAGCTTTCATGCCTAAGGCAACACTAGAACTCATAGTCTTCTGCCAATTGACCCCAAAATCACCCTGTTCCATGTCTGGGGTGGAACTAGAACTCATCATCTCCTGGTTTCTATGACAGCACCTTAACCACTAGATCAAAGTAACTGGGGTGCTCTGGTTTGAAATCTTAAACTCCCCTCCCGGTCTAATTTCTTAGCTCCTGGAACTTCAACCTGATTTTTCCAACAACAGCTCATTGGAACAACTTGACAATGTGGCCTAGTGGTTAAAGGGTTGGACTCGGATTAGGAAAACGCAGGTTCAAGCCTTTCCCAGTGACAGAAATTCACCAGGTGGCTTTGGGCTGACCTCTTTGCACATGATACCAAGCTGGCAGGAATAGCCAACACTCTGGAAGACAGGCTTAAGATACAGAAGGATCTTGACAAACTTGAACATTGGGCACTATCTAACAAAATGAAATTCAATGGTGAAAAGAGGAAGGGTCTACATTTAGGCAAGAAAAACGAAATGCACAGGTACAGTGTAGGTGGTACCTTGCTCAACAGTAGTAACTGTGAAAGGGATCTTGGAGTCCTAGTGGACAACCAGTTAAATAGGAGCCAGCCGTGTGCAGCAGCTGCCAAAAAAGCCAACACAGTTCTAGGCTTCATCAACAGAGGTATAGAATCAAGATCACACGAAGTGTTAATGCCACTTTATAATGCCTTGGTAAGGCCATATTTAGAACACTGCATCCAGTTTTGGTCACCACAATGTAAAAAAGATGTGGAGACTCTAGAAAGAGTGCAGAGAAGAGCAACAAAGATGATTAAGGGATTGGAGACTAAAACATATGAAGAACGGTTGCAGGAACTGGGTATGTCTAGTTTAATAGAAATAAGGACTAGGGGAGACATAGTAGCAGTCTTCCAATATCTCAGGGGTTGCCACAAAGAAGAGGGAGTCAAATTATTCTCCAAAGCACCCAAGGGCAGAAGAAGAAGCAATGGGTGGAAACTAAACAAGGAGAGAAGCAACTTAGAACTGAGGATACATTTCCTGGCAGTTAGAACAATTAATCAGTGGAACAACTTGCCTCCAGAAGTTGTGAATGCTCCAAAACTGGAAGTTTTAAAGAAGATGTTGGATAACCATTTGGCTGAAGTGGTGTAGAGTTTCCTGCCTAAGCAGGGGTTGAACTAGAAGACCTCCAAGGTCCCTTCCAACTCTGTTATTCTATTCTATTCTATTCTATTCTATTCTATTCTATTCTATTCTATTCTTTCTCTTTGTCTGACACAACTCAAGGGGTTTTGTTGAGGAGATGCGGATTGAGCCCCTGGAGGACAGGCAAGATATAAGTCTATAAAACAATAAAACAATAAAAAAGAAAGACATTTGCCAGGAAGACATTTGCCAGGTTTTTAAATTCTGGCTCTGCCCTCCGTCCTTACTCCAGCCCCTACTTACATTCAAAATCAATCTTCCCTTCCATTGTGCGATTTGGTTAACCTGCGGTAATACAAGGATGCTCCTGGCGAGCCGAAAGTATCTGGAGGAATAGAGGAAACGCACCGGATGCTTGTAGGATAATTGTTCTCTGGTGTGGAAAATTTGGTGGATTTGCTCCAGCTGATTCTTTCTATCGGGCTGTGATTCCGTCCCTCTTTTAACCATCCAAAAGGTCTGTTGCCTCTTGTGCATAAGAAGGGGCTCTGGGCAGCTTTTCTTCCCGCTAACTCATGCAAAAACACACACAAAAAAGGCCCCAAGGATGTCTGACGCGGTTGTGCTAAAAATAAACTGCTAAGGAATTTAAGCCTGGTGTGCATCTCTTAATTTGAAAAAAAAAGGAAGGAAGGAAGGAAAGAAGGACGAGAAGACGTTAGCAATTTAGGAGTTGGGATATGTTGACAGGAGCTGCTTAGTTGAGAAACTGTTGGTCCTTGACTAATGATGAAAACCGAGCCCCACATTTCTGGGGCTAAACCAGGCAGTTGTTAAGTGAGTTTTGCCTTATCTTACGACCTTTCTTGCCACAGTTGTTAAGTGAGTCACAAGGTTGTTAAGTGGATTTCCCATTGACTTTGCGGGTCAGAAGGTCGCAAAAAATGATCACATGACCCCGGGGCACTGCAACCGTCATAAATATTAGTCAGTTGCCAAGTGTCTGAATTCTGATCACATGACCATGGGGATGCTGTAGTGGTTGTAAGTGTGAAAAACGGTCATAAGTGACTTTTTTCAACGATGTTGTAACTTCAAAGGGTCACTAAATGAACTGTTGGAAGTCAAGGACTACCTAGAGTGTAATGTGTTGCCTTAGTGAAAAACAACAGCTCATGAAGCACAGGTAATCCTTGACTTATGACCACAATTGAGCCCAAAATTTATGTTGCTAAGCGAGACAGTCGTTAATTGAGTTTTCCCCTATTTTGCCGCCTTTCTTGACAGAGTTGTTAAGTGAATCACTACAGTTGTTAAGTTAGTAACAAGGTTATTAAATGAATCTGGCTTCTCCTTTATTTGTCAAGCATGGGAAATTGGGAAATCCAGGCTGTTCAAATGACTATTAAGGTTTATTGAAAGCTTAAGGTCTCTACAAGAATCTGACCTGTGTTGTAACTTTGAATGGTCACTAAATGAACTCCTGTAAGTCGTGGACTACCTGTTGTCCTCTTCTACTTGGTTGACTTGCCAAAATGTTGAGATCTTGGGGGATTTTGTTGGACAAATTAATACAATACAATAGCAGAGTTGGAAGGGACCTTGGAGGTCTTCTAGTCCAACCCCCTGCCTAGGCAGGAAACCCTATACTGTTTCAGACAAATGGCTATCCAACATCTTCTTAACAACTTCCAGTGTTGGGGCATTGACAACTTCTGGAGGCAACTTCTGTTCCACTGATTAATTGTTCTAACTGTCAGGAAATTTCTCCTCAGTTCTAAGTTGCTTCTCTCCTTGATTAGTTTCCACCCATTGCTTCTTGTTCTACCCTCAGGTGCCTTGGAGAATAGTTTGACTCCCTCTTCTTTGTGGCAACCCCTGAGATATTGGAACACTGCTATCATGTCTCCCCTAGTCCTTCTTTCTCTTAAGCTAAACATACCCAGTTCCTGCAACCGTTCTTCATATGTTTTAGTCTCCAGTCCCCTAATCATCTTTGTTGCTCTTCTCTGCACTCTTTCTAGAGTCTCCACATCTTTTCTACATTGTGGTGACCAAAACTGAATGCAGTATTCAAAGTGTGGCCTTACCAAGGCATTATAAAGTGGTATTAACACTTCACGTGATCTTGATTCTATCCCTCTGTTGATGCAGCCTAGAACTGTGTTGGCTTTTTTGGCAGCTGCTGCACACTGCTGGCTCATATTTAAATGGTTGTCCACTAGGCCTCCCAGATCCCTTTCACAGTTACTACTATTGAGGAAGGTACCACCTATGCTGTACGTGTGCATTTCGTTTTTCTTGCCTAAATGTAGAACCTGACTCTTTTCACCATTGAATTTCATTTTATTAGATAGTGCCCAATGTTCAAGTTTGTCAAGATCCTTCTGTATCTTAAGCTTAAATTCTCTTAAATTCTTCCAATGCAGTGGATGCCCAGTTGAATAAGAGTCATTTTATAGGGGGGCTGGGTGGCATAAAAGATGAATAAAAAATAACAATCAAAATAATAAAATAATTCAGAGGCTTCAATTTACTTGTTTCAAATTGTATAGGGTCTCTTGCTTGAGTAGGGGGTTGGACTTGAAGACCTCCAAGGTACCTTCCAACTCAATTCTGATTGAAAGAAGTTATGGAGAGAGAGTGGGGGAGAGAGAGAGAGAGAGAGAGAGAGAGAGAGGGAGGGAGGGAGGGAGGGAGAGAGAGAGAGAGAGAGAGAGAGAGAGAGAGAGGAAGGAAGAGAGAAAGTGAGAAAGAAAAATAAGAAAAAGGAAAAATGAGAGAAAGGAAGGAAGGAAGAACAAAAGAAGAACAAAAGAGAGAAAGAGAAAGAAAAGAAAGAAGAGAGAGACTAAGAGAGACAAAGAAAAACAAAGTAAGGAAGGGAGATAGAGAAAGAAAGAGAAAATAAGAAAGAGAAAGGAAGAACAAAAGAGAGAAAGAAAAAAAAGAAAAAGGGAAGGAAGGAAGAGAGAGAAACAAAAAAGGAAGGGAGAGAGAGAGAGAGAGAGAGAGAGAGAGAGAAACACACTTACAGTAAGAGTTTATAATTTCTGGAGTGAATGTGTGGATTGTTGAGTTCATATACTATTTACTTGCGTACATTACTCAAGTTCTGTGTACAATCATTGGCACTGAATAATTTGCCACCTTCAAAAAAAGAAAGAAAATCAACTCATGAAAATTGTATTCTTTTAGGAGAAAAGGTAGGATTTTGCTGGTTTGCACACTGGAATTTGTTCGCAGCTGTCCCTGCTGTTCTATTTTGGTCTTGATTAATTAAAAATAGTTCAAGGGTTAATAACAAGACTCTGATAAACACTCAGAACATCCCTTTCAGCTGTGTAAACATGGGCTGAATTGTCTTTTCTTTGTTGTTGTGGTTGTTTTTTTCCCCCCTTTTCTGAAAAACCACACATCACAGATCCAGGTGCAAATATAGACATCCCTTCTTTGAAGAAAAAAAAAATCTTACCCAAGAAGCCAAGGTGATAAAAATATACCGGTTTCTAAAATAAGGAGGCAGTCTTGCATTTAACAGATTCCAAAAACAAAACAAAACAAAACAAAAAAAATCTTGCAAGCCACAAAACACCAAGATTTAAATTCTGGTTTACTGTATTTTTTGGAGTATAAGATGCACTGGAAAATACGACACACCAAGATTTTGAAGAGACAAATTTTTTAAAAAAGTTTTTGCACTCTGCAGACTTCCCAAAAACGGCCCCATCTTTTGTCAAAAAAGGGGGCATGAATAGCCTTTAGGAGGCTTATAGAGTGCTCCTGGGGGTTGGGGGGGGCGCAAAAATGAGCAAAAAGCACTCCATTTTTTGCTCATTTTTGCCCAACCCAGCCCCCAGGAGCATTCTGTAAGCCTTCTAAAGGCTATGCACAGCCATTTTTGAAAAGGGGGGCAAGTTTTGGAAGGCCAAAAATGCTGTATTCAGTGTATAAGACACACCCAGATTTTCACCTTCTTTTTTGAGGGAAAAAGGTGCGTCTTATACTCCGAAAAATACGGTAAATTCCTAGTCACAGCCATCTCATGTTGGCTCAAGAGTACAAAAAGCTGAGAATGGCATGACCGTCACCACGTCCTCGTAGTCAAACGATCAAAATTTGGGCATGTGGCAACTGGCGTGTATTCACAACAGTCCCGGTGTTCCAGGGTCACACATTCACAATTTGCAATTTTTGCAGCCAGTTTTTGATAAGCGAAGTCATTGGGGGAAGCCATATTTGCCAGACAATGGCATGCTTTGCTTAACAACTGGAGCAAAAAAAAAGGGACATAAAAATTGGGAATGATTCGCTTAGCAACCGTCTTGTTTAGCAATGGAAATTCCCATTCCAATTGTGTTTGTAAATTCAGGACTGCCCAAAATAAATATTATGTAAAGTGATATTAGCTGGAAAAGATGGTACTTGGACTCATGATTTTTTTTGTTTGTAATTTTGTTGACTACATGATAGGATGAGACTCTGAAGGCTGGATCCTTGAAGGAACCAGAAAGTACTAAAAATTACAATCAAAGGAGAAGATCACTTAAATTTGACTTACAAATATAGAATGAAGCAAAATATTTTAGTGTTAAACATATTGAAGGATATTTTTGAACAAAGAACCCAGAAGTTAATTTTAAGAGTGTCTGCTGCTATAGATAGATGGTGATTCAAAGAAGTTTTGGAAGAGAAACAAATTATATCAGACAAGATTGAGACTGATCTGAAAGTGAATTTAAAAATGATAAGCTACAATCATGATATGGAAAAAAGATGCCACAATGGACGTACCAAAGAAACCGGATGATGTTTTAATAATTAAAAGGGATATACAAATAACAAACCAGACAATGACCTGAATAAATTTCCTGTATTGGATTTATAAAAGAGACTTGTTAAAGTTTTGAAGAATTTTGTGAGAAAGGACAAAGAAAAAAATGGAAAGAAATCAAGTTCTAGGACATTATTTGAAGGGAATAAAGATCATTAAAAGTAAAAGGAAGGAATAAAAAATTGGTTTATTTGACCAAGGTTAAAACAGATACGTTTGTATCCCTTACTAGGCATTTTTTTGATAAGGACTGAAACAACAAGACTTTAAGGATTGATTTATAAATAAGAGATAATACATTGTAGAGTTACTACAATTGTTTATACTTCTGATTAAGGGGGAAGTCATTTTATATATTTATTTTCTTTTCCTTTATTAAATTGTTAATTTTTTCTTTTCTATTTTTCTTTCTACTTTTCTTTTCTGCGCTCTCTATTTTTCCTTCTATCCTTTCAGTTCTTTTAGTTTGTATTCGTTTTACTTTTGCAATTGCTAATTTTTAATAAAATGATTTTTTTCCCTTTGAACCAACAATTTTAAGAGACCTAATAGCTGGAGTTAACAGTTATCTGAACCACAAACCACTGATAGCTTTCCTCCCTCTGGAACGACCTCCCCCCCGATATTAGAACTACCGTTGATCTCCGCTCCTTCCGTAAAAATCTCAAGACCCACCTGTTCCGACTAGCCGGCCTGGCCCATTTGTAATCATAAGTAACATCTATTACTGACCTTCCTGGATGGCTTTTTAAATTTTAAATTTTGGGGTTTTAATTGGTTTTAGATTGTTTTTAACTATTAATTAGTTTGGGATAATATACAGACTGTATGTTTACGTTGTTTGTCTGGGTTTTCGTGTTGTGCTTTGTTGTTTTTATGTATGCGATGTCTGTACACCGCCCCGAGTCCCTGCGGGGAGAGGGGGCAGTTTATAAATTTAATAAAATCAAACTCAAACTCTTATGTTTTTCCAATTCCCCATCAAAACCATCAACTAGTAGCCTGCAGATTAAATTCTGGTACTGTAAACTTCCCCAATTAAATAATCCCACAGAAGCTTTATTTTCTTCTGTCTAACCCGATTCTCCTACATTGTGGCTTCCTTACTGTATTACGATTAGGGTTGCTTTTGTTACTAGCATATGGAGTTTTTAGTCGGAGACCACAATGTTATTAAAGGGTAGTAGTTTGGCTGACAAGTTACCAGCTCTGTTGCAGGACACTCTTGCGCACTTCCCAAGGTGCACCATAGGAGGGCCAGCTGGCTTTGCACCAGAAAGAAAGATTAGTGGTTCCTCCTGCAGAGCGTCTAAGGCCCCCTCCCCTCCTCAGACCCCTCCTCCCTTCACAAACAAGTGTCTCAGCTGGGAAGGTTCAGAGCCAGCAGTAATCTGACAGCCTGCACAGAGCACCAACTCATCTCTCCACCAAAGTGGTACCTATTTATCTATTCACATAGAAAAGGCTTTTGACCTGTTAAGTGGAGAGAAGCTGAGGTGGATGATAGGCACTCACCCCTCAAGGCAGTGCTAGGACTCAAACAGCTAGAACAGAATCCATTTCCAGCATCCTTAATCCCTGAGCCATTGTCTTCAAAACATACCACCTTCCATTTTTTAAAACCAAGGAATTTTTTGTTCAGTCCGAATAAACATCAATCAAATTAAAGTAAGGACATTTCCATGAACACCTGTTTAGTTCTTTAACTACTCTGTTTCCCTGAAAATAAGACCTCCCTTGATAATAAGCTCAATCGGGCTTTTGGGCACATGTGTTAAAATAAGCCTTCCCCCGCAAAATAAGCTCACCCCAAAAATATTGCAACACAGCAGCAGCCATGAGGCGACCACACTCTCTGCCTCCTGCACCTCAAAAATAATAAGACCTCCCCCAAAATAAGGCCAAGTGCTTATTCTGGGTTCAAAAATAAGACAGGGTCTTATTTTCGGGAAAACATGGTATTTCTGAAGCAGAATAGAGAACACACCGAGAACCAGAAGTCAGAATTGAAAGATTCAGTTTTAATTCTTCACCATCCAGAGTCATTGTATGAAGGAAATGTGCAGTTTCTAAATATGGTAAGCAAGCCAACAAGCAAATAAATAAATCTCAATAAAAGTACATCTAGGCATCCTATACAGTTGATTTCATGGTATGGACTGTCTAATATAGTTGACCTCAATCTTACAAATCTGACAGGTAGGCGTCAACTTAATGCTGGTCATTTAATGATGATTCCAAATGTCAATGGACTTAGAAAACCTACTTATGACCTATCCTCAAAGTTATGACTGTCACTGCCTTTTATAGTCTTGTGATCACATTTGGGGGGCTTGACAATCGGTTCACATTTAGCAATAGCACTTAGACTTATATACTGCTTCACAGTGCCCTACAGCCCTCTCTACAGAGGGTCACAGAGTCAGCCTATTGCCCGCAACAATCTGAGTCCTCATTTTACCGACCTCGGAAAGATGGAAGGCTGAGTCAACCTTGAGCCGGTGAGAATTGAACTGTCGAACTGCAGTCAGCCAGCAATCAGCAGAAGTAGTTTGCAGTATTACATTCTAACCACCGCGCCACCACACCAAGTTTATGGCTGGTTCTACTGTCCCATGCTTGGACAAAACCGACCCGTTCAAGAATTTCTCAACGACCACATGATTCTCTTTAGGATCTTGGTGATTCATGTTATAACCATTGTAACATTGGTCTCAAAATTGAGTCCGATCATGTAGTGCAGGGGTGTCAAACTCAATTTCATTGAAAGCTGCATCAGGCAGCCTTCAATGTGTTTGATCTCGGGGGGCTGGGATGGGCGTGGCCAGGGTGGGCATGGCCAGCTTGACATAACTCATGTTGGGGGCACCTGTGGCGGTCTGAGCACTCTGCCAGTGAAAACAAATTCCCATGTTCTGTTTCCGGCTGTGACGGCCTCTTCGAACCCTTTGCCAGTGAAAACGGCACTCGGCAAAGCTGTATGCAGCCATCCTGAATTCCATTTTCGCTGGCAGAGGCACCGCAGGCTGGTCCTTTGCTGTTTACAGGGCGGCCCCATGGGCCAGATCCAAGCACCTTGCAGGCCCGATCCCATCCCCATGCTTTGAGTTTGACACTCCTGAGGTAATGCCTCAATGTAGGACTGCAGCAACCTACAACCAAAATTCTGGGCTCTATTGTGGTTACAACAAGGACTACCTGAATTCCAATCAGTTAGGGAGGTGTGATTGAGTTGCTTGTGAACCTGAATTTTGAGTACTGCGGAGAACTGGTAAATACCACCTCTGGCTGGCCCCGCCCAAAAGTGGATTGCTCCCGGTTTGGTCTGGTTCAGCTGAACCAGTAGTAGTGGTGGCGGGAGGCTCCACCTACCCTCCCAGATGTGTCTGAGCAAACCTGTAGTAAACCGGTTAAGAACCCACCCCTGGCCCCACCCCCTCTATTCTCTGCCTCCCGAGTCACAGCTGATCAGGAGGAAATGAGGATTTTGCAGTAACCTTCCCCTGGACTGGGGAGGGAATGGAGATTTTAGGCTATCCTTCCCCTGCCATGCCCACCAAGCCACGCCCATCAAGCCATGCCCACCAAACCATGCCACACTCACCACGCCATGCCCACAGAACCAGTAGTAAAAATTTTTTGAATCCCACCACTGTTATGAACATTCTGGGTTTAAAAATGCTTAAACTTCATTTATTTAGGCTACAGAGGCTTCAAGGTCATTAAAAAAATCTTTTTTAATCTGTATAGCTTGACAGCCATCTGTCTTAGATATCTGAAGGTTGAATCAGAGCAACCGGCAACCTCCAGACAACTTTACATGGATGATTGTGAATCTTCATCAAGATCTCTCTTAGCTACTTTCAGTTGGATCTCTGCACCCAGCCAGGCTGAACTTGATGGCTTCAGTGGCTCCTTCCAACACTATGACTTTAAGAGTCTGGAATCCCCCATTTCCAAAAGTTGGTCCTACCCATTTGGGAAGTGTAGACCTTGACCTCAGAGGTGGGTTCCTACCGGTACGGTCCAGTTCAGCCGAGTAGGTAGTAACTCCAGCAGACACTGGACCGTACCGGTTCTATCCTCAGCGCTGCCATCTTTATTTTCTATTCTGCACATGCACAGAACAATCTTTATTGAAAAATACAATTCCCCACCCTTATTTAATGGTGTGTGCATGCCAGTTCCAGAGATGGGCCATTTTTCACAAAAATGGGGGCATTTCCCTCTTCCCCCAGCCCTGCTGAAGCCTGCAGAGTGTTCCTGGGGGCCAGGGAAGACAAAAACTCCCCCCCCCCTTACTGGGTAGTTTGCAGGCACTCCCTTAGCTCTGGCGAGGCTGGAGTCCCATCTCCCCACGGTCAAAACTTTTTGCCACTGTTTTGGCGGGCATGGCTTGGTGAGGGGGGGGCATGTGACTGAGTGAGCATGAGTGATGTCAAGTTGGCCACGCCCACTCAGTCGCACGCCCCTCCCCATCTAGCCACGCCCACCGAACTGGTAGTAAAAAGTTTTGAAACTCACCCCTGCTTGACCTCCTACTCGGAATTTTGAGTTGACAACAGTTTTAGCAAACCTGGGTTGATGGAACGGACGAAATGTGTATCATGATGTCGACACATAACCCTCCCCATCTTGAAAAAGTGGTAGAAAGATAAAAACAGAAAGAGAAACAGTAATATCACCAGTATATGTGTAAATTGCTTCTGTGGAATCTTTAATTAATAGTGCATGACTCCTCTGTGAATCTGGAGTTGCCGTTTGACCCGGGCACAAAGAATGCCCTTTTGAGAGACCTTAAATCATGTCAGGGAGCCAATTTTTAGACAGAAGGAATGAAACAATCCCTTCCTTCCTATCTCATCCTCCATCTGTCCTTCCCTTCATCCATGATTGACTCACAAGCCTGACTCAGGTGCTGAGGAGCAGGCTGGAAGCCAAGGCAATGAGGCAGCGAAGTGGAAGGGAAGTAGCAGCTGCGTGTTTGTGTGTAGCTGGGACTGCAGAAGAGGGGTAGCCTTTATCCTTGACTATGTCCTTTCCTTTCTGTTTAGATCAGGAGTGTCCAACCTTAGCAACTTCAAGACCTATGGACTTCAACTCCCAGAATTCCTCAGCCAGCCATTCCCCATGCTGGCTGGGGAACTCTGGGAGTTGAAGTCCACAGGTCTTGAAGTCACCAAAGTTGGACAGCCCAGATTTAGATGGAAATGAAAAGTTGAGGCCCACCACAGCCAGCTGATTATCCACAATTATAAATCCCTGCAAATCCTATTTCTCTTCCCTGGATTTGGCATTGCAGAAGAGATGGGACTTATGCTTTGGCTCTGGAAATGCTTGATATCATCATCTTCTTCTTCTCCTTCTTCTCCTTCTCCTTCTCCACCTCCTTCTCCTTTGGGATATATATATATCCCAAACTGGTTGCCCCCGAACTGGTTTCCCGATCACCCATTCTGGTGCCAACATGTTCCGTAGTCATTTTATAATGTTCTGCGCATGCGAAGCGAACCAGCAGTAACACTGGTAGCAACCCCTCCCTGCCTTGCAGGCAGAAGAGATTTTAAGGAGAATTTTCCTGATGTTCTGGATCCCTCAGAAGGAACAAGCTAAAAAAAAAATAGTCAGTATTTTTAGTAGTTTTATAATCTAGGCACCACCAGGATTGAGGAAAAGAGTACACTGAAATACTGAATGTCTCTGTTGGAAGAAATGCCCATCAGAGTTCAGGTCCAAATGGGGAGAAACATACTGGAAACATGGTGTGTGTGTGGGGGGGCTGTTTGAGAAGCTGGTTTATTGATGATGGACAGGACCGCATGGTTTGAGGTCCTGGGCAAAATGGGGATCACATGCCTCGAAGATCTTGAAGAGATGCTAAGAGTCTCTCTCTGGGCTTTTGAATTTGAGCTTGTATCCTGATTGGTGACAACTCTGTAGGTTGTCTTTTGAGTCCCAGGCTTGGTTGAGCCTTGCTGGGTGATGATGTAATGAAAGGGCTTTGGAATTCCTACTATGGCTCTCCCTGAAGGAGGCAGACCTTTGTTATGTAGAATACACTGGCTCAGGCCTTAATGGCCCATTGACAAAGGGTGTGTGTGTAAATTTTTGCCTCCCTTTTAGGGGGAAATATTCTGCTCTTTTAATATTTCCTGAAATATTTCATTTTCTAGGAGAGGGCTGGGTTTTAACTTCCTACAACTCCACTTCTCTAGCATTAGCAAACGAACACTGATGATGTTACCCAGTTTGGGTAATGAAATGTCTGTAAGAAAACAGCCAAGCTGAGGGACCACCAAGGACCCTGAGCTCACATATTCTCCTTTAGTAATACATTCTCAATATATACATTTACAAATAATGCCAGATTGGGCTAAGGCAGACTGTCCAAAGTATTTTCTGGTATAAATGTAATTCTAAAGTATTGCTAAATGATGGCTCACGAGGTTTTTTTTAATTTCTTTTTTTTTTAAACAAAGTTTTATTGTTTTTTTTAAAATTTGCAAGGAAAAAGGTAGTGGAAAAGTATACAAATTTTGGCAGTTGCAAAGTGTGGTAGGCACCCCCTCCCTCCAAACTCATAGTATACATCTGAATATAAGTCATTAATACATAGTCATATATGATCAGCATATTAATTCTATTGTTACTTTCAATCAATTTTATACATAGTAATATATAGTCCACATGTTAATTCCATTATTACTTTCGGTCAGTTTATGTCAAAGAGATTTTCTTATTCATTTTTGTGATCTGAGCTTTCTTGGTATTGCCCCATCTCCCCCCCCCCGGCAGAGGTTTTTTTTATTTCTGACGTCCAGTGTGTTACACCTTTGATATCATCAGTACAAGGTCCACTTCACCCAAACTTATGACTTTGGCTGAGATGAACTCTCCAGATTTGTGAGGAAGGCTCTTTTTCATTTCAACCATCAGATCTGGAACAGTAATAGACAGGTATATACTTTGTTTTGTACAATAAAACATATCGTTCTTCCTAATAAGGTTGCCTTAAGTTATGCCCTATCTCAGTGGTGGCTAACCTTTTCACCATCGTGTGCCAAAAGTGGGGGGAGCGCAGGAGAGTCGTGCGTGGGCATGATCGTACCCATAATTCTAGGTATGCGTGACTCCCCCGTGCATGCATGTGTGACCCACACCCTCCCCGCTCTTTTTGCTCACGATAGCATGGTGGACCCAGTTTTTGCACTCCCCAGGCTCCAGAGGCTTTCCCTTGAAAACAACCTCCCCTGCCCCCCGGAGGCCCTCCGGAGGCTTTAGGAGACTTCCCTGAAGCCTCCGGAGGGTGAAAAATGGCCCTCGGGGCAACCTGGGATCTTGAATCTCCAAGTTTCCTGTAGAGCCATTTTTCTCCCTCCGGAGGGTGGAAAACTGCCCAATGTGCAAACCGGAAGGCCGTTCCCGAACTTCCGGTTTGTGTGTTGGGTTGTTTTTTGCCCTCCGGATGTTTCAGGGAAGCCTACGGAGGGTAAAAAATGTCCAAAAATGAAGACCAAAGTCTGACAGATCAATGCCTCACATGATCTAACAGATGGCTCCACGTGCCACCTGTGGTATGCATGCCATAGGTTCACCATTACAGCCCTATTTCAAGGGTGTCAAACTCAAGGCCTGTGGGCCACATGTGGCCCATGATGTAGTTAGATCTGGCCCACAAGCTTGCCCTGAAAATGGCAAAATACTAGCCTCCAGTGCCTTGGCCCTGGCGCAGGCCTTGGTGATGCCCATCTGGGCCAGAACATGGTCAGCCTTAGATCCATAGGCCACCCATGCCCCCGCACCACCTCCTGGACACATTCTGGAGACAATGGATCCCCACACCCACCTAGACCACCTCAGGCCAGACACACCTGATGCGAGTGATGGTGAGCTGACCACGCCCCCCTGCCCCCCAAAGGTCAACCACAACCCTGATGCAGCCCTCAATGAAATCGAGTTTGACACCCCTGCCCTATCTAGTTTGGTTTTAACTATAGCTGGTGACATTTCCTTAGGGAGCTTTGCCCCATTTTACAAACTTTCTTGCCACAGTTATTGAGCAAATCACTCCAGTTCTTAAGGGAGTGACATAGTTGTTCAGTGAATGGGGCTTCCCTATTGACTTTCCTTATCAGAAGTCCCCAGAAGGGGGTTACGTGAGCCCGGATATTGTGACCGTCATAAATATGAGTCAGTTGCCAAGAGTCTGAATTTTGATCACATGACCGTAGGGCTGATGCAACGGTCATAAGCGCGAAAAATGATGGTAAGTCATTTCCTCAGTGCTGTTGCAACTTCGAACAGTTACTAAACAAACTGCTGTGAATCGAGAACTACCATATTTTTGGAGTACAAGACGCACCCTTTTCCCTCAGAAAAGAGGCTGAAAAATCTGGGTGCATCTTATACAATGAATACAGCATTTTTTGCCTCCTGAAACCCCGCCCCCTTCACCAAAATGGCCCCGCAGAGCCCGTAGAAGGCTTTCAGAGAACTCCTGGGGACTGGGGAGGGCAGAAATGAGCACAAAATGGGCTTTTTCTTGCTCAATTTTGCCCCCCTCCCAGTCCCCAGGAGCACTCTATAAGCTTCCTAAAGGCATCCATGTCCTTTTTTTGGACAAAAAATGGGCAGTTTTTTTGCTCGTTTTTGCCCCTCCCCCCAGGAGCACTCTATAAGCCTCCTAAAGGCTATTCATGCCCATTTTTTGAAAAAAAATATGGGCCCATTTTCACAAAAAATGGGCCGTTTTTGGGAGGTTTGCAGAGTGTAAAAACTTTTTTTAAATTTGCCTCTTCAAAACCTTGGGGCGTCTTATACTCTGGTGCATCTTATACTCTGAAAAATATGGTACCTGTAAAAGACACCCGGACACACAGTCACACCATCCACTATCAATTATAATTCAGCGTTGCACCCATTCCCAACAAACTTTTATGGCTCCACTGCCAAGTCTTATTTGCCATGTGAGAAGGCACGAGGTGGTTTCGCTTCATTTATTTTCAGTTTTCTTCTCCTCCTGCTGTTATTACTCTGCTTAGATTTCTTCCATTAGGTGGAAGATCGATAAAACTAAATAATAGATGTGTTGACTACTCCAGGAAAAAAAAACATTAAAAAATATCTTTTGGATGAAGGAGATCACTAGTTCACTCTTCTAGCCGTACCTAATAAAAACTTAGGAGAGATGCCTATGAACAAAGCCAAGATTGCTGTTCCCTTCTACAGAGAGTAGTGGGTAGATGTCTATTAAGTATGTAGCCTTTTCAGTGATGACATCCCAGTTGCATCCCAGGCTCTGCCTGGAGAGACTTAATTAAATCTCCATTGTAGATTTTGCAGCCTCCGGCGAAGCCCTTTCTATTCTCAGTTGTGTTGCCAACCACTGTATGGGTTTTATTAGATGGGATTTGACGATCTGCCTGGGATCTTGACTATGGATTAAGCAAGCTAAAGCCTGAGGCTAAGTATGGTCTTTATGAGTTGCTGTGTTGAGGCCAGTTTTGGTCGCCAGGATGTAAAAAAAATGTGGAGACTCTTGAAAGAGTGCAGAGAAGAGCAACAAAGAGGATTAGGGGACTGGAGACTAAAACATATGAAGATGTGGAGACTCTAGAAAGACTGCAGAGAAGAGCAACAAAGATGATTAGGGGACTGGAGACTAAAACATATGAAGAACGGTTGCAGGAACTGAGTATGGTTAGCTTAAGAGAAAGAAGGACTAGGGGAGACATGATAGCATTGTTCCAATATCTCAGAGGTTGCCACAAAGAAGAGGGAGTCAAACTATTCTCCAAAGCACCTGAGGGTAGAACAAGAAGCAATGGGTGGAAACTAATCAAGGAGAGAAGCAACTTAGAACTGAGGAGAAATTTCCTGACAGTTAGAACAATTAATCAGTGGAACAGAAGTTGCCTCCAGAAGTTGTAAATGCCCCAACACTGGAAGTCTTTAAGAAGATGTTGGATAGCCATTTGTCTGAAACGGTATAGGGTTTCCTGCCTAGGCAGGGGGTTGGACTAGAAGACCTCCAAGGTTCCTTCCAACTCTGCTATTGTATTGCATTGAATTCACATTCGTTTAATAAAAGGGGTTTTGTTGGGAACAGGACTCTGCCTCGTGCTTTTTGGGGAAGACTAGGTCAGAACAGATTTACATGGTAAAGGGGTGAATATAAGCCTCAAAGAGTGGTGGGATTCAGCCGGTTCGCACCACTTGGGGAGAACCAGTTTGTTAACTTTCTGAGCAGTTTGGTGAACTGGTTTATTTATTTATTTTATTTATTTCTTAGATTTTTAGACCGCCCCTCTCCCAGAAAGGGACTCGGGGCGGTGTACAGTCAATACAAATAAAACCAGTCATAATAATAAAATACATTTAAGATACATTTGGAGGGGGAGATAGGCTGTACTAAGAAATAAATATATTCTAATCCTAAAAACATCACAATTAAAACCCCAAACCCAATTAAAATAAAATAAATCCCCGGGAGGTAAAACTAAGAAAGTGCCAGGCCAGCTGATTGAAATAGGTGAGTCTTTAACTTTTGCCGGAAGGAACGGAGGTCGGTGGTAGTTCGAATGTCTGGGGGGAGGTCATTCCAGAGGGTTGGGCCCATCACAGAGAAGGATCTACTCCTAGGTGTCGCCCGCTGGCATTGCCTAGCAGACGGCACCAGGAGGAGCCCCTCCCTGTGTGAGCGGATAGGTCGCAGGGACGTGTGTGGTAGGATGCGATCCTGCAGATAACTAGGTCCTATGCCATGGAGCGCTTTAAAGATGGTGATCAATACCTTGAAACGCACCCGAAAGGCCACAGGTAGCCAGTGCAGCTCGCGCAGGAGAGGTGTTACGTGGGAGTAACGTGTACTTCCCATAATAACCCGCGCGGCTGCGTTCTGAACTAGCTGCAGTCTCCGGATGCGTCCCAAGGGAAGCCCCATGTAGAGGGCATTGCAGTAGTCCAGGCGAGACATCACCAGCGCATGAGTGACCGTGCGCAGGGCACTCCGGTCCAGTAGGGGGCGCAATTGGCGCACCAGGCGGACCTGGTGGAACGCCCCCCTTGCCACGGCTGTCACATGGTCCTCCATTGACAGCCGGGCATCGAGGAGGACGCCCAAATTGCGCGCCCGCTCCACGGGGGACAGTTGTTCGCCCCCTATGGCCAGCGATGGAGTCAGCTGGCTGAACCGAGGTGCCGGTACCCACAGCCACTCGGTCTTGGAGGGGTTGAGTTTGAGTCTGTTGTCCCCCATCCAGGCCCCGACGGCTTCCAAACACCGGGACATCACTTCGACAGCCTCGTTGGGGTGGTTTGGGGTTGAAATGTACAGCTGAGTATCATCAGCGTAAAGATGGTACTCAACCCCAAAACCACGGATGATCTCACCCAGCGGCTTCACATATGTGTTGAACAGGAGAGGCGAGAGGACCGACCCCTGTGGCACCCCACAAGTGAGTGGCCTCAGGGACGACCTCTGCCCCCCTGTCAACACACATTGCTTCCGGTCGGAGAGGTAGGAGCCGAACCACCGCAAAACGGTGCCTCCGACTCCCATCCCCTCCAACCGGCGCAACAGGATACCATGGTCGATGGTATCAAAAGCCGCCGAGAGGTCTAATAGGACCAGGATAGAGGAACAACCCCTATCTCTGGCCCTCCAGAGATCATCAACCAACGCGACCAAGGCTGTCTCAGTGCTGTGCCCGGGTCGGAAGCCGGACTGGCGTGGGTCTAGATAGTCGGATTTGTCTAGGTGTCGTGGAAATTGCTGCGCCACCACATTCTCAACAACCTTCGCCAAGAAGGGGAGGTTGGAGACTGGACGATAATTAGCTAGCTCCATTGGGTCGAGCGAAGGTCTCTTGAGCAAGGGTCTCACCACCGCCTCTTTCAAGGCGGTTGGTAAGTATCCCTCACCCAATGAGGCGTTCACCAGGCCCAGGAGCCAGCCTCGTGTCACCTCCCAGGCTGCCAGTACCAGCCAGGAGGGGCACGGGTCCGTTAAACATGTGGTGGGTCGCAGCCGTCCACGCAACCTGTCCAAATCCTCGGGGGCAACAGAGTCAAACTCCTCCCAGAATGGTCTCTCAGGACTCGCTGTTGGCGGCTCGTCTGGTCCACTGACGGAGGTCCACCCGCTCCGGATCTGATCGATTTTGTCCTGAAGATATTCCCCAAACTCCTCTGCTCTACCCTGTAAGGGTGTCTCCCGCGCCCCCTGCGATAAAAGGGAGCGGGTCACCCTAAACAGGGCGGCAGGGCGGTTATCCGCGGACGCAATAAGAGCAGCACAATGTCTACGTTTGGCCGCTCTTATTGCCACAAGGTAAGTCCGCAAATAGGCTCTTACCTGTGTTCGGTCAGATTCGGAGTGTGAGGACCTCCACCTGCTCTCTAGACGTCTCCTGTGGCGCTTCATCACCCTAAGCTCCTCAGTAAACCAAGGAGCCCGGGTGGGTCGATGCCGCAGGAGAGGTCGCAAAGGCGCAACCCGGTCCAAGGCCCCAGTCGTCGCCCTATTCCAGGCAGTCACTAGGTCCTCGGAGCGGGAGCGGGACAAGGCTACAGGTATTGGCCCAAGCTCCGTCTGGAATCTATCAGGTTGTTGGAAGGAATCATTAGGGCAGAGAACCGGTTGTTAAATTATTTGAATCCCACCACTGGCTTCAAACCATGGTTGTTTGGATCTAGATGGAAGATTGTGGGATGAACCATTTGGTAGACACTGAAGTACTAGCTAACTAGATATATAAGAAGAAGAAGGAGGAGGAGATGGAACAAAACCAGAGCGGGATACAGATCAACTGCAGAAAAAGAAAATGCAAGCCCACCTTGAAACAATTTTAGAAGATAGATTAATCTCTTCAGACAATGAATAGGACATGGGCATGAAGAGAGAGAGAGAGTGGAAACTACTTCGGTCAGAGTGAAAAGGATTACATTTTAGAATGCCGCAGAAGTGCGTGGAATTGGTTACAGCAAGTGCTGAGTGGGACATAATGGAGATATAAGCAAGATGAGAAGAAGTGAAAGGCTTAGCAAAGAAAGAGTCATCTTTGAGAAGGGAATAAAACAAGGACATGATGCCTCCGGGGGTTGCGTAACATATGTGTGGGTTAGGGTGTTTAGTGTACTACAGGTAGTGTATTTAATTGATAAGGAATGTTTGTGATGTTAAAGGTGTGCTTGTAGGGATGTGAATGTATGTGCACTATTGTATTCAGATTTATTCACTTTATTTAGAAAAGACACAGATATATCATCTATCTATCTATCTATCTATCATCTATCTATCTATCATCTATCTATCTATCTACTGTATCTATCATCAATAAATCAATACCATATCTATCTGTGATTTATCTTCTATCAACCAATCAATCATCTATCTATCTATCTATCTATCTATCTATCTATCTATCTATCTATCTATCTATCTATCATCTATCTATCTATCTATCTATCTATCTATCTATCTATCATCTATCTATCTATCATCTATCTATCTATCTATCTATCTATCTATCTATCTATCTATCATCTATCTATCTATTCAAATAATCATTCAGTCAATCAATCAATACTCTCATCTATCTGTCTGTCTGTCTGCCTGCCTGCCCGCCTACCTACCTACTATATTCAATCAATCATTCAGTCAATCAATAATCTCTGTCTGTCTGTCTGTCTGTCTATCTTCCATTCATCCATCTATCCATCCATCCACCTACCTACCTACCTACCTACCTACCTACCTACCTACCTACCTATCATCTCTACTCACAATTTTGGAGCAGCTAATTACAGAAAATGAAAACAATATAATAAAATATTACTCAAACGAAAAGACAAAACTGAAGTGAACATAGTGCAGTAACCCAAGTACCACAAAATTCAATCCATACCACACCTATGCTGGGGTCATCTAGCATTCTGATCCAGCCTGGAGGACAAGTCAGATCTTCTCAACCTTCTTGAAGGACACAGGCACCATCATGGAGAAGACACAACCTTGGTTTCACAAATTGGCCTTGACAAATAAAGTGGACCTGTAATGCACCTGCCTTATCAGATCTGTGGGATGAGCAGAAAGAGATCTTAAGGATTGCTTTACAGATAGGTAATCCCATGTTTTCCCATCACTTTGTGTCATCCTGTTGAAAGAAGTAAATATAGATGAATAATGGGTGCTGAATGAATGTGGACGGAAGACAACGATGTGTGACTATTCATAAAAGTACATTGAGATGAGATACAAGAGATGAGATTCTGAGTGCACAAAGGGGGCAAGAATTGAAATATCAGGATAGGCATATAACCATTCTAAAACAGATCCCCAAGAAAGTAAGGGAAAAAAAAAAGTTACTCGCAGTTAGTGAAGAAACTATACCAGAAGGGGGTGTGGTTTAGATGGCAGATGCCTGAAGGTATGTTAGTATTCTGGGAGGACACAAGAGTTAGAATTAATACACCCATAGAGGCACAGGCCTTTATGGACAAAAATAAAACACTCTTAGAAAAACCAGATGATCCTACACCAGACATACAGGACACGGGAAGGGCCGGAGCTCTGCCAGCGGGGGGAGATGGGGCGACACTGAGAAAACTCAGATCACAAAAATGAACAAGAAAACTTGCTTGACATAAGTTGACCGAATTTATTAATTGAATTTACATGCTGACTATATGTAACTATTTAGTAATGAAATTTTTTGCAAATGTATACCTTGAGTATGGAGGGAGGGGACACCCACCGCACATTGCAACCGTCAAAATTTGTATCTACCCATTACCTTTTTCCTTGTAAATTTTTTTTAAAAACCAATAAAACGTTGTTTAAAAAAAAAGTACATTGAGGTGGTTGTAGAGAGAAAATGAACGAGGATCTAATCTTAAAACAAATTGAATAAATAAATAAATATATAAAGAAAAGGTTCGCATGAGGTTCAGTCTCTTAGGGGGAGCCCATAAAATTTTTACTTGTGGCAAATTGGTTCTACCTCAGTTGCTGTTATACGCACTGATACTTTATATTTTATCTTGATTTTAAATGCTGTTAGCAACCCAGAGAGCTTACAGCAGTTATATAAATGAAGTGACTGAATGAATGAAAATACGGAATGGGTCAAGAGAACAAAGAAACGGAGAATTTTGTAGTTATTTCTGCTGCTTAAGGAACTGGTAAATGCGATCTTCCTGAATGTCATCTCAAATTACTGACAGTAATCTTTGAGCATTTCTGAAGTACGGCAGGAGTGCTAGAAGACTGGCGAACAGCTAACACTTTCCCATCTTTAAGGAAAGGAAACTATAGACCAGTCAACGTGACATCAAATCCTCAGAAAATCTAAAGAAGACAAACAAGCAGTGGATTTGTAAGCATTTAAAAAGGAACAAACTAATTACTAGAAACCAGAATGGGCTTGTTAAAATAGCTTATGCCAGACAAAGCCTACTGCGTTTTCCGTTTGACAAAGTGGGTTAAATTAAAAGACCAAGAAAATGATGTTGATGTCATGTAAGGCATTTGTTCAAGTTTATAACAGGTTGATAAAATGGAACAACGTGGGAGCTGCAGTCTCATGAATTAGCATTTAGAATAACAGAGTTGGAAGGGACCTTGGAGGTCTTCTAGTCCAACCCCTGTTTAGGCAGGAAACTCTACACAACTTCAGCCAAATGGTTATCCAATATCTTCTTTAAAACTTCCAGTTTTGGAGCATTCACAAATTCTGGAGGCAAGTTGTTCCAATGATTAATTGTTCTAACTGTCAAGAAATTTCTCCTTAGTTCTAAGTTGCTTCTCTCCTTGATTATTTTCCACCCATTGCTTCTTGTCCTACCCTCAGGTGCTTTGGCGAATAGTTTCACTCCCTCTTCTTTGAGGCAGCCCCTGAGATTTTGGAACTCTGCTGTCATGTTTCCCCTAGTCCTTCTTTTCATTAAACTAGACATACCCAGTTCCTGCAACCTTTCTTCATATATTTTAGCCTCCAGTCCCCTAATAACCTTTGTTGCTCTTCTCTGCATTCTTTCTAGAGTCTTCATATTTTTTTTTACATCGTGGCGACCAAAACTGGATGCAGTGTGGCCTTACCATGGCATTATAAAGTGGTATTAACACTTCGTGTGATCTTGATTCTATCCCTCTGTTTATGCAGCCTAGAACTGTGCTGGCTGTTTTGGCAGCTGCTGCCCATGGCTGGCTCATATTTAAGCAGTTGTCCACTAGGACTCCAAGATTCCTCTCACAGTTACTACTATTGAGCAAGGTACCATCTATGCTGTACCTGTGCATTTTGTTTTTCTTGCCTAAATGTAGAACCTTCTTTTTTTCACCATTGAATTTATAAAGCCTTAGTGAGCCTTTATAAAATTTATAAAGCCATCGTAAGATCACATCTAGAATACTGCATCCAGTTTGGGTCACTACATTACAGAAAAGATGTTGAGACTTTGGAAAAAGTGCAAAGAAGAGCAACAAAGATGATTAAAGGCCTGGAGACTAAAACATACGAAGAACGGTTGCAGGATTTGGGTTTGGCTAGTCTAGTGAAAAGAAGGAATAGGGAGGATATGATAGCAGTGTTCCAGTATTTGAGGGGCTGCCCCAGAGAGGAGGGGCTCAACCTATCCTCCAAAGCACCAGAAGGCAAGACAAGAAACAATGAATGGAAACTAATCAAGGAGAGAAACAACCTGGAATTAAAGAGAAATGTCCTAATAATTAGAACAATTAACCAATGGGAGGGCTTGCCTTCAGAGGTTGTGGGTACTCCATCACTGAAGGTTTTTAAGAGATTGGACAGCCACTAGTCTGAAATAGTATAGGGTCTCCTGCTTGCGAAGAGGGTTGGACTAGAAGACCTCCAAGGTCCCTTCCAGCTCTATTCAGATTGATTGATTGCTGACTGATCAAAGTCTTTGGGAAGAGCTAAATCTAATGGCTAATTAAAAACCAATCTGCACTTTTCACGGAAATTCAGGAGAAACTTCCTAACAGTGAGGACAATTAACTAGTGGAGGAGCTTGCCTTCAGAAGTTGTGGGTGCTTCTTCACTGGAGGATTTTAAGAAGAGACTGGACAGACACTTGTCTGAAATGATATAGGGTCTCCTGCTTAAGCAGGGGGCTAGACTAGAAGACCTCCAAGGTCCCTTCCAGCTCTATTCTGATTGAATTCTTTAGCTCTTTAACTTTACAGGTTGACTCAGCCTTCCATCCTTCCAAGGTCGGTAAAATGAGGACCCAAATTGTTCGGGGGGGGGGGGAAATATGCTGATTCTGTAAACTGCTTAGAGAGGGTCGTAAAGCACTGTGAAGCGGTATATAAGTCTAAGTGCTACTGCTATAATTAGTCTACTGCTATAATTAGGGTTGGTTAGATTGCACTCTCCGTTCAGAATACCTTCTCCTTTGCAGTTTATGGCAGCCCTATAAATTTTGTCTTGCCCTGTTAAAGCTGTAATTTATAGTACCGAAAGGAAAACTGACCTCTGGGCCATTTCTGCACTGGTGACTTCATGTTTCTTCATGTCATCACCTGGCCTTCGTTGAAGTGATGTAACGCTTGTCCTCGCTACCCTTATTTTGGCACAGTGATGTTTGGATGACTCTAAAAGATGCTTTCAGTGGAAAAATAATTACAGCTTCAGGCTGGCTGGGGGGGACGGACATTTATAACTTTTATACTTTAATGCAGGCGCATTAAGGTGAAACCAAAGGGCAGGCAAGAAAGTTAAAGCAAGCCAAGGAGCCTGGAGCCTTAAACTCTAGTTAGGTTTTGTATTGTTGGTTAAGTTTCACCCCCCCCCCCCAGGTTAAATATCTTTGTTTTATTCAGTGCTGCAAGATTTGTGGCATCAGCATTTTAATGAGAACTAAGTTTGGCTGGAGTATATGGAAATGCTATTCATTTGATTGAGCCGTGGTGGCGCAGTGGTGAGAATGCAGTACTGCAGGCTACTTCTGCTGACTGCCGTTTGCCTGCAATTTGGCAGTTCGAATCTCACCAGGCTCAAAGTTGACTCAGCCTTCCATCCTTCCGAGGTTGGTAAAATAAGCAACCAGATTGTTTGGGGGCAAGAGGCTGATTCTGCAAACCGCTTAGAAAAGGGGTGTCAAACACAAGGCACATCCGGCCTGTGATATGGTCAGATCTGGCTCCGGGGGTCATCCTGGAAAATGTAAGGGGCCAGTCCACATCACTTCGTCTACCCAGTCTACGTCTACCTAATGCAAAGAGGAAACTTTGGGCCAGCATGGCTTGGGCCTGGTCTACCCAGTGCGAACAGGAAACATGCCAGCAGTTCGGGGAGTGGCATCAAGATGGCCACACCCACCCAGTCAGCCACACCCACCCAGTCAGCCACACCCAGTGAATGGCATCAAGCTGGCCATGCCCACCCAGTTAACCACACCCACTAAGTTGGCCATGCCCACCTGGCAGGGGGGAGCTCCAGCTTCCTTTACTGCGGATTTCACTCAGGGATGTGCTTTGGGTGCATGTCCGCGCTTGATACCTGCTATGCGGACAAATAAAAAATTTGTGGCAGCATCTATGGGGCTGCCAATAGAACCGGTTCAGGTGCATGGCTGGCTGAGTTACTACCTACTTGGCTGAACCGGTCTGAACTGGTATGGACCCGCCTCTGCCCCCCAGCTCTCCAAGGGTCGACATAGCCCTGATGCGGCCCTCAATGCAATTGAGTTTGACACCCCTGGCTTAGAGAGAGCTGTAAAGCACTGTGAAGCGGTATACAAGTCTAAAAGCTAAGTGCTAAGTCTGCTTTTTTATTCATTCGAATTTACACCATTAAACTTTATAATACTGGTGTTATTATCCGGAGGGGGTAAAAAGCCTAATATTCAGAGAAAAAAGATCAAAGGCTTTATTTCCTTCTACAGATTCGTCCTCAACGTACGACCCCAAGTGAGCCCAAAATTTCTGTAGCTGAGCGAAACATTTGTTAAGTAGATTTTGGCCCATGTTACAACCTTTTCTGCCACGGTTGCTATGTGGATCACTGCCATTGTTGTTAGTAACACGGTTGTTAAGGGAATCTGGATTCTCCGTTGGTTTTGCTTGTCAGAAGGGCCCCCAAAGGGGATCATGTGATCCTAGATCACTATGAAGTAATTGTCAAGCATCGGGATTTCAATCACATAATCATGGGGATTCTGCAATGGTCATAAGCGTAAAAAATGATCATAAGCCACCTTTTTCAGTGCCTGTCATACCCCCATTGGAGTCTGACTCTGAGATGGAAGACGAACAGCTGGCAGAGAGCAGGAGAGTGGCTCTGTTAGGTGGAGGAAACTGAGGAAGAGCAATGTCAGGCGGGGCAGAGCAGGGGAGAGATAGAACAAGGGAGAGGGGGTTCAGGTGAAGACCAAGGCCCACCCCCTCCTCATCCTAGGGAGCACAGGGAAGAACACAGAATAGAGCAATGCAGGTTGTGTGGCTTACAAGGAAGGAAAAGGTCCCCATTCCCTTCCCAAGGCACACCTGGGGATGGAGTTTAAAGGAGAGAAGGAGGATGGAGTTTAAAGGAGAGGCAGTTGGGAGGGGTGTTTGTCAGGAACAAACACCGGGTTCACCTAGTGTAGAGTTGTGGCCTGCATTCCTGGCATTCCTCCCGACTGTTTGAAGTATTTACAACTTTTCTGTGTGTTTATCTCATCTTGCTGGAATTATCCTTCGCTCCTGGGACTCCCTATCTTGCCCTGCTGGAGTGATTCTGCCATCATTCTGCTTACAGCAGGGGTGTCCAAACTTGGGAACTTTAAGACTTGTGGACTTCAACTCCCAGAATTCTTTCACAAGTCTTTCACAAGTCCACAAGTCTTAAAGTTCCCAAGTTTGGACACCCCTGGCTTACAGCGTTTGGGCTACAGGTTTGTGGAAGAGCTTTTCTCCAGGCTGGAGAGTGAAAAGGACATGCCAATAAAGGGACTCATACCAGTTCTCTGGCTGTGTTGCCTTTGTGCCACGCCCTGAGTCATCACAGTAACTTCTAGTGGTCACTAAACGAACTATTGTAAGTTGTGCACTGCCTGTAATTGGGTCAATTTCCCCAACATCAATGCTCAGTGAAATGACGTTTGTTGCTGTTTTGCTAATGTACCAATTCACAACATTTTCCTGGAATGGGATTTATTACCCCTCGAAACGGATCTCCGCACTTGAAATATTTGTGAAGTTACCAACAAGATCCTCGTTCCCTTTATGCTTTGATTTGACAATTCTGTTGTGGCAGGGATGTAAGAACAGAAGGGACCTATTCTGCCCCATCCTTGACAAGATGAAAGCCTGGGAAGAAAAGATTACACACATATCAATTGCCGGGAAGGCATCAACTTAATTTCTTCTGTCATCTTCTGTCTCAGGATTCAGAAGTCTGGAAAGATACAGTTATTAGCGAAATAGGGTATAGACATTTCATAACGCCTGTTAAAATAGTGCTGCTTGACCGCTTTGCTTGCGGTTCTGTTTATTTAAGAGTTGGCTGTCTGTCAAAAGTTGATTTACAACTCATTCATGGCCCGTTGTGGTCAAAAAGAACAACACAAAATCTCAATGCTTCCAGAATTTGATCGATGGTGGGACTGTTTACATTTCGGTATAACGTGTAGATTGGGTTTAGTTAGTCATTAGATTTGGCTCTTCCCAAAGGTTTTGATCAGTCATCAATCATGCGCTCACATTTGTGAACCAGTAGCGAAGGTAAGCGAATCCCACCACTGAGCAAAACCAGATCTAGAATCCTGCATCCAGTTTTGTCACCACACTATTTAAAAGATGTTAAGACTCTAGAAAGGGCACCAAGAAGAGCAACCAAGAGGATTAGGAAACTGCAGGCTAAAACATATGATGAACGGTTGCAGGAACTGGGCATGGCTAATGAAGAGAAGGACCAGGGGAGGCATGATAGCAGTGTTCCAATATTTGAGGGGCTGCCACAGAGAGGAGGGGGTCAAGCTGTTTTCCCAAGCCTCTGAAGGCCAGACAAGGAATAATGGATGGAAGCAGATCAAGGAGAGATTCAACCTAGAAATAAGGAGAAATTTTCTGACAGTGAAAGCAATCAACCCATGGAACAGAAGTTGCCTTTGGAAGTTGTTGGGAGCTTCATCACTGGAAGTTTTCAAGAAGAGATTGGACCGCCATTTGTCAGAAATAGTGCAGGGCCTCTTACTTGGGTGGGGGGTTGGACTAGATGACCTAAAAGGTCCCTTCCAACTCTGTTAATTTGTATCTATCTGCCCACTTCAGAAGATTCCAAAATGGGCACGTTAAACAGAAATGAATTTCCCTTTAATTAAATATGGGCTGCTCTGACATTGAGTGTACTTTTCCTGTTGTTGGCATGATCTGGCTTGAAAGTTTATCTTGGGTAATTTGGCTTTGGAATTTCGGATAGTTTTGTTCATTTGATTGTGCCTTGGGGTATGTTTTTATGCATGATTGCTTAGTCTGAAACAGAAGGAAAGGAAAGTATCATATATATTTATTTAAAACAATTGAACTGAATTATGTGTTAATCCAAAACCTTTTCCTCTAGTCCAGCATTTCTCAAGGCTCCATGTTAAGACTCAATCTTGTTTAAATTTAAAAGGTTAAATCAATTGCCACGATTTAACCTTTTAGATGCTTTTGGACTGGATGGTTGAGTCTTCATTTATTTGCAATACATTTTGGAGAGAAACCCCTGCAGTCGACATGATACATTCCAATGACTCTCTGACCCTCTGCTTAACTTACTGTATTTTTCGGAGTATAAGATGCACTCCCCCCCCCAAAAAAATGGGTGGAAATGTCTGTGTGTCTTATACTCCGAATATTGCAGTGTGTGGGGAGGGGCGGGGTTGGTGCAATGCTGATCAGCTGTTCTAGAATGTGCTGCGGCGGCAAACGGGTCACGGCGGCAGTGAACAGGCCACGGCAAATGGGCTGCGGCAAACCAGAGGCAGCGAACAGGTGGCGGAGAATGGGCTGTGCTAAACGGGCAGCAGCTGTGGCAGACAGGCAGTGGAGAATGGGTGGTGGCAGAGAATGGGCTGTGGCAAGCAGGGCAAATGAATACCGGCTGGATGCTGGGAGGCAGAGGCAGATTTTTTCCCCTTGTTTTCCTTTCCAAAAGCTAGGTGCGTCTGAGAGTCCAGAGCACCTTATATCCTGAAAAATACGGTAAATTTTTCATTTTGATGTTTCTTGGATGAAACATCTCAGTTTAATAAACTTTGGTCCAGCTGACATAATTTAACTTTTTTAGATCTCACATTGATTCATTGCCTTGGGACATGTTGAAAACCAGTTGGTAAAGCTTTGGGAAAAGCTCAACAATCTGCTGTACAGATGGTAATTTGATAAGGTAGACCATAACCTACTACTAGATAAAGTAGAAGAATGTGGGTGGGGCAGCATCACCACCAGATGGATTTGTAACTGGCTGACCAACCGCACTCAACATGTAGTCCTCAATGGAACTGCATCTTCATGGAAGGAAATATGCAGTGGAGTATCCCAAGGATCTGTTTTGGGGCCAGTACTCTTCAACATCTTCATCAATGATTTGGATGAGGGAATAAATGGGAAACTCATCAAATTTGCAGATGACACCAAGCTGGCAGGAATAGCCAACACTCCAGAAGATAGGCTTAAGATACAGAAGGATCTTGACAAACTTGAACATTGGGCACTATCTAATAAAATGAAATTCAATGGTGAAAAGAGTAAGGTTCTATACTTAGGCAACAAAAACGGAATGCACAGGTACAGTATTTGTGGTACCTTCCTCAGTAGTAGTAATTGTAAGTGGGATCTTGGAGTCCTAGTGGACAACCATTTAAATAGGAGCCAGCAGTGTGCAGCAGCTGCTGAAAAAAGCCAACACAGTTCTAGGCTACATAAACAGAGGGATAGAATCAAGATCACGTGAAGTGTTAATACCACTTTATAATGCTTTGGTAAGGCCACACTTGGAATACTGCATTCAGTTCTGGTCGCCACGATGTAAAAAAGATGTGGAGACTCTAGAAAGAGTGCAGAGAAGAGCAACAAAGATGATTAGGGGACTGGAGGCTAAAACATATGAAGAACGGTTGCAGGAACTGGGTATGTTTAGCTTAAGAGAAAGAAGGACTAGGGGAGACATGATAGCAGTGTTCCAATATCTCAGGGGCTGCCCCAAAGAAGAGGGAGTCAAACTATTCTCCAAGGCACCTGAGGGTAGAACAAGAAGCAATGGGTGGAAACTAAATCAAGGTGAGAAGCAACCTAGAACTAAGGAAGAATTTTTTGACAGTTAGAACAATTAATCAGTGGAACAGCTTTGCCTCCAGAAGTTGTGAATGCCCCAACACTGGAAGTCTTTAAGAAGATGTTGGATAGCCATTTGTTTGGAAGGGTATAGGGTTTCCTTCCTAGGCAGGGGGTTGGACTAGAAGACCTCCAAGGTCCCTTCCAACTCTGCTATTGTGTTGTATTGTATTGTATTGTATTGTATTGTATTGTAATCCAGTTGATAGATAGAAGTTACAATGCTAAACATCCACCATCCAGTTACAGAAAGACTATAATATGTCCTCCATTCCATTCTTCCAGAGAGTGGTTGATTGAATTCCCACCATGTATGCCCATTTACACACATGCCCATGCATATCAACACATCATGCAAGATAATGTGATGTTCTTCAGAAAAATCTGACATCTACAAAGATCACCAAGAATGTCCTAGTGGAAAATCACTTAAATATGATCCAGCAGTGTATTGTAGCTGCTAAAAAAGCCAACACATCAGTGGTGGGTTAGGACCGATATGCCCAGGTACGGGCGTATCAGTGCCTGTCGGGAGCACCAGGTACCGTTCCGGTAAGGTGCTCTGGAGTGCCCACCCGCCTGCCCGCGCGCCTTACTGGTATTTGAGGTTTTTGGGGCTGGAGCCGGGGCTTACCGGTATTTGAGGTTTCTGCTGAGCAGCTGGAGCATCATGGAGGCGTCGTGGAGCGTTGCGGGCGATAAGTACGCATGCGTGCGCTGCGCACATTCATGTGGTGGACACCTGGCCCCGTTGCACTGTACTCCTTGCAATGAGATCCGGAACCCACCACAGCAACACATTAACAAAAAATCAAGATCACGTGAAGTATTAATACAGTATAGCTGTCCTTTTAGTACCCTCCTCTACTTTTTGGGTGTCAAAGTTGTCCCCTAGAGCTGATTTTAACAAACTCAGAGAGAGTTTGCGAAAGATTCCATGGATGAAACTCTTAAAGAGGGAAACAACTCAAAAAAGCTTGGGAAACTCTGAAAAAATCTTTGCCTTTGGTCTTCTTGTGTGGTTTGAGTTGGGTTTGCTACTTGCGACCACAATCCCAAATGTATGTTGCTAAGTGAGAAATTTGTTAAGTGAGTTTTGCCCTGTTTTACGACTTTCCTTGCCGTGTTTGTTAAGTGATTCATTGCAGGGAACCAATAATCCCGTTGCTAAGTGAATCTGGCTTCCCCATTGACTTCGCTTGCCAGAAGGTCACAAAAGGGAATCCAGGACACTGTAATCGTCATAAATGTGAGTCAGTTGTGAGACATCTGAATGTAAATAGGAACGTTGCAGTGGTCATAAGTGTGAAAAATGTTCAAAAGCTGCTTTTTTAAGGGCTGTGGTAACTTTTTCCCCCCAAGATTTTTTATTTTTTAATACAAATTATACATATTATAGGAACAAAGAGTTATCCTGGTTTTTTCTTTTACATCCTCTCATTTACATAGTCCTTTTTACATCATAGTTTTGTCTTCACTTTCAGCCAAATTATTCTCTTCCATTATTTTCCATCTTTATAGTTATTTTTTTCTTAATACATAAACAATATCTTCAATTGCCCCTTCAAAATTACACCAAATGTTCATTTCTTATTTTCTCCATTGGTATATTTTGATATAAACAGCATACATCCTCTAATTCAATTTAAACATAGAGAGCATTTCTTTCATTTTTTTTCTACCGTTAACAATATACTATCATTTTTTATTTCTTAATTAGTTACATAACAATAACAATCTTACTACTATTCTCTTTAGTCTATTGATATAGCTCTTTTCCCCTTATTCCTCTTTTAGCCACTTTCTCTTGGGCTCCCCAAAATCCTAGTTTTAGTTCTTCTCTTTCTTCTCCCCCTTTCCCCATACTTCTTCTTTTTCTTTCCCCTATTTTTGTAGTTACTGTATCTTTACTTCAGCATGTTTACTTTTATTTTTCTAGTAACTTTCCCCAGGATTTTCCCTGTTCTCCTCCTTTCCTTACTATTTTGTGGTTTCTTTTTTGGGAGATTCTCCCCCTTTTACTTTGTGATTGTAAATCCCAGCGTTATCGTCTATCTGCATTTTAATTTCAATTCTTCTTTTTTCCACCTTATCTTCCTGTACCTTATTTATGTGGGCCGTGGTAACTTTGAATGGTTTCTAAAGGAATATGTTGTAAGCCAAGAACGACCTGTATTCTAAAATTCTGAATTTTTCATCCGAGTCAGAGCCGCTGCTCTAAGAAAGTTTAAAACGTGACTTGAGAACAAATTGGGAAATTCTTCTGAATCACTCTGTCCCTTATCTAGTAGCGTTTGCAATTTGCCCGCCATGCTGTGACTGAAAAGGAGAAGAGCATTTATTTCTCACAGGGTGACTGGATGTGAAACTGTCTGCACATTTGGGGTTCCGAAGAAGTTGGACACTTCCTTTTTAACTTAAAATCTAGGCTAGTAACTGGCCCCTCTATCCTAGATAGAGAGAGATACTGGTGGGATTCAGATAAAAAAACACCAGAAATTCTCAAGAAAGCAAAATTAAATCTATAAGGATAGAAGCATATCTGACCTTTTTCCTCGCAGGTCCTTTAATAATGATATGTATTACTGTATTTTTCGTATAAGACGCACTGGAGTATAAGACACACTAAGATTTTGAAGAGGCAAATTAAAAAAAAAAGGTTTTGCACTCTGCAGACCTCCCAAAACGGCTCATTTTTCGCAAAAGTGGGCCGTTTTTTTTTCTTCAAAAAGGGGCATGAATAGCCTTTAGGAGGCTTGTTGAGTACTCCTGGAGGTGTCCCCCTAAAAACGAGCAAAAATGGCCCATTTTTCATGAAAATGGGCCCGTTTGTTTAAAAAAAAATGGCATGCATAGCCTTTAGGAGGCTTATAGAGTGCTCCCAGGGGCTAAGGGGGCAAAATTGAGCAAAAAAATGCCCTGCTTTTTGCTCATTTCTGCCCTCCTCAGCCCCCAGGAGCACCCTGAAAGCCTCCTAAAGGCTATGCACGGCCATTTTGGTGAAGGGAGCGGGGTTTCTGGAGGCCAAAAAAAATGCTGTATTCAGTGTATAAGACGCACCCATATTTTCAGTCTCTTTTTTGAGCGAAAAACGTATGTTTTATACTCCAAAAAATACAGTAATAACCAATGCAGGTAATCCTCAACCTATGACCACAATTGAGTCCAACATTTTGGTTGCTAAGCGAGACATGCATTAAGTGAGTTTTGTTCCATTTTATAACCTTTCTTACCACAGTTATTAAGTGAATCGCTGCAGTTGAATCAATCTTGGGTCATGGGCTAATCATCACTGGGCCATGTGAGTGGCAAGCTGTGCATTTTGTAGCCCACCAGCAGCCAGCAGAGCTAGTAGCAGACTCAGACAGTGAGGAGGTTGGGGAGGAACATGGGCCAGTCCTGGAGTCTGGGGAAGGCTCTGATGAGGGCTCTGCGTCGGAGGCAGAGATGGGGCCAGGGCTGTCTGACAGTTATCAGCTGCCTTCGGAGTCGGAGATCGGTGGGGCAAAAGAACAGCTGGAGCCTGTTCCCAGTGGGCGCATGTGCAGAGTTTCCAGAGGAAGGGAACAGCTAAGGAACAAGGGTGACTTGGGAGTAAGGCCACAGGTAGATGGTGAATGGCCCCTCCCATAAGGAATAAAAGAGGGGCAACAGGGGAGTGGAGTTTGCAGGAGACAATTAGTGCATTCCTGCATTCTCGCCAAGCATTGCAGTGTCTGAAAGATATCAGCCTGGCCCCACTCCAAGCCTGAAAAAGGTCGGTAATTGTGAACTATCTTGAAAGACTGTGGGAGAGGAAAGACATTGCTGGCCTGTATATGAATTCACTGTACATTAAATGAAAGGGGTTTATCAGGACAAGGACTTGGCTTTGTGCTGGGGAAGCCTGGGTCAGAGTAGTACACACCTCTGGATGCACAGCCCCACTTGTGTGAGCCTTGTCATGGGTACCTGTGGCCCCACTTGCGCGAGCCTCACCGTGGGCACTCCTGGCCCTACTCACGCTCCCATTGCTGTGAGCATCATGGGTGCTTGCTATCCTGTATGCCCACATGCATATGCTTGCTCCTCCCACAAAATCAACCCCCCTTTCCCACCTTCCCCTGCTGTGGGCTGCCAACCCAGAAAAGTTGGGGAATTCTGTTTTATGTAGTCCGACCTTGGCTGTGAGCTAAGAATAGAGAAGCATGCTTTTTATCATGTTGCTGCTGGCAGATATCTGTGTATCTATTGAATTTATATGGCCACTCAACTTGAACACCATAGATCTGGGTGACTTAGAAAAGAAAACAACCACAATAAATCTATATATATTAAAATTGCTGTGTGTGTGTATGTGTTTGTGTATGTGTATGTTCCAGCATAACTCTGGAACACCTCAAGCAATCTCAACCAAACTTGGCACACAGATGACTTACTCTCTGGAAACAAATACTGTGGTGGGGGGAAGACACCCATAACACCCCCTTGGGGGGTGTTCCACTAAGATACAGCCTGTTGTGCCTTAAAATGGCTTCTACTGTACTGCTTTAAAATGGCTGTACAGTGCAGTGGAGTTGCCATGGAAACGGTTTCACAGTATTCCACAAGGGGGCTCCCTGTGGTAAGGAGGAAAATCCAACATTAGAGATTACATTTGGTGCGGACATTTTCCCCCTATAAATAAACACCCGGGCAAAGCCGGGTTATCGGCTATTCAATCAGAATAGAAAGGAAAAGGACCTTGGAAGTCTTCTAGTCCAACTGCCTGCTCAAGCATAACACTCAGTTCTCATCAAATATTTAAAACTGCTCTCAGTGTGCCTTGTTGGCCAGTATGCCTGGCTCCATGCTGTTCTCTTTAGACCAGGGGTGTCCAAACTTGGCAACTTTAAGACTTGTGGACTTCAACTCCCATAATTCCCCTGGGGAATTCTGGGAGTTGAAGTCCACAAGTCTTAAAGTTGCCAAGTTTGGACACCCCTACTTTAGACACATTTTTGAGGCCGAGCGCATGTGTGGAAGGTGCTTGTGTGTCCACTCCACGTGTGTGTGAGGAGAACCAGTGGGTAACGAAATGTGCAACCCACTGCACAAGTAGCCATAGTCATAAGTAGAAAAGGATATAGGTAATAGGAAAGATGAGAAGAACAATGTTAAGACGGCCTTACTAAATAATTTAACAGTGTTTTGGGAATTAGTTGTTTAGCAGCGTGATGGCATGGGGGAAAACTGTCCTTGTGTCCTTTTTTATCTATCTCCCGAAGGGATCTTTTAGATAAGATTTCTGGCTTTTTTGTCAACCCTGCTTATGTTCCTGCTTCATCTTTAGGTACGGCAGCTTCAGCCTCATCCCGCGAGGCAAGAAATGAATATTACATATATAAAAAAAATGGTTCAATTCCAACCCGAGATGAGGTTAATAGAAAAATGCTCACAATTTTAAACATCGTTAAGGGGAGGAAAGTGAATCGGAGGGACTCTGGAAAGACCTCATAAAACCTTACGGATTGCCAACTTAATGGCTGCTATACTTCAGCATAAAGGAGTGTAAGCCATCCCAACCTGAAGGAAGCAATTTAAGCAAATGACACAAATAAAAATGTTCCCATTGAGTTATGGGCCCCTGGATTCCAAAACTCCTGGATGATGGTTTGTTGAAATAATCCATTCCGAACATGACAGAATACTGCAAAGGTGAAGGAGATGGCAGGACAGAAATGGACAGCGAATGCGCGTGCATGCACATCAGTAGTAATATTCAGCCAGTTCTGACAGGTGATGGAGAACTGGTAGTGGAAATTTGGAGAGTGGGGGGGGGATGGGGTTTTTGGAGTATCCTTCCCCTGCTACGCCCAAAGAACTGCTAGCAAAAAAATATTGACTCCCACCCCTGATGCATAGCCTCACTTGTGCAAAGCAAGTGGGCGAACACGGGCACACCTGTGCTCCATTTAAGTGAGCAGCAGGCACAAGTGCACACCGCTCGCACAAACGGAGCTGCGTGCCCACATGCTTGCTGAGCACTTGCACAGAACCATCCCCTCTTAATCCTCTGCCCCACCAGTCTGCAAAGCTGGAAATGTTGGGAAATTCGGTCTTAAACTCTTCCCTAAATGGTTGACAAATCCACTTAATGGGGAGGAGCTTTGAAGAGGTTTAAAGAGGTGAAATAGATATCGTAAGCTAACTTTGGGGTATCCCACTTGGCCTCAGGAATTCCCATCTCCACCCTCTCCAATAAATGTACCTCCCCAAAGAAGTTTATGGGACCTGTTTTTGCACCTGGAGCTCAGCGTTGAAATGAGGGATCCTTGGTGCTCTCTGAACTTGGTTATCTTCTTGCAGACTTTTCATTACCCTACTAGGTAACATCATCAGTGGTAGAAGGGAGTGGGGTTTGTAGAGAGGAAGAGGAACAGAGAGAGGAAGAGGAGGACTGTGGAGTCCTAGGTGCTCTCTAACTTGGTTATTTGCTTGGAGACATTTTATTTGCTGGGAGGAGTTTGACTATGTTGCCCCCGAGGATTTAGACGGGTTGCGTGGACGGCTGTGACCCACCACATGTTCAATGGACCCGTGTCCCTCCTGGTTGGTACTGGCATCCTGGGAGGTGACACGAGGCTGGCTCCTGGGCCTGGTGAACGCCTCATTGAGTGAGGGTTCCTTACCGACTGCCTTGAAAGAGGCGGTGGTGAGGCCCCTACTCAAGAGGCCTTCACTTGACCCTAATTATCGTCCAGTCTCCAACCTCCCCTTTTTAGCGAAGGTTGTTGAGAATGTGGTGGCGCAGCAATTTCCACGTCGCCTTGATGAATCCGTATATCTAGACCCACGCCAGTCCGGCTTCCGACCCGGGCACAGCACAGAGACAGCCTTGGTCGCGTTGGTTGATGATCTCTGGAGGGCCAGAGATAGGGGTTGTTCCTCTATCCTGGTCCTATTAGACCTCTCAGCGGCTTTTGATACCATCGACCATGGTATCCTATTGCGCCGGCTGGAGGGGATGGGAGTCGGAGGCACCGTTTTATGGTGGTTCGGCTCCTACCTCTCCGGCCGGATGCAATGTGTGTTGACTGGGGGGCAGAGGTCGACCCTGAGGCCACTCTCTTGTGGGGTGCCGCAAGGGTCGGTCATCTCGCCCCTTTTGTTCAACGCATATGTGAAGCCGCTGGGTGAGATCATCCGTGGCTTTGGGGTTGAGTACCATCTGTACGCTGACGATACTCAGTTGTACATCTCAACCCCAGGCCACCCCAACGAGGCTGTCGATGTGATGTTCCGGTGTTTGGAAGCCGTTGGGGTCTGGATGGGGGACAACAGACTCAAACTCAACACCTCCAAGACCGAGTGGCTGTGGCTCCCGGCATCTCGGTTCAGCCAGTTAATTCCATCACTGGCCATAGGGGGTGAACAATTGCCCCCTGTGGAATGGGCGCGCAATTTGGGCGTCCTCCTAGATGCCCGGCTGTCAATGGATGACCATGTGGCAGCCGTGGCAAGGGGGGCGTTCCACCAGGTTCGCCTGGTGTGCCAATTGCGCCCCCTACTGGACCGGGATGCCCTACGCACGGTCACTCATGCACTGGTGACGTCTCGCCTGGACTACTGTAACGCTCTCTACATGGGGCTTCCCTTGGGACGCGCCCGAAGACTGCAGCTAGTTCAGAACGCAGCCGCGCGGGTAGTCATGGGGAGTACCAGGTACTCCCACGTAACACCTCTCCTGCGCGAGCTGCACTGGCTGCCTGTGGTCTTTCGGGTGCGTTTCAAGGTTCTGGTTACCATCTTTAAAGCGCTCCATGGCATAGGGCCTAGCTACCTGCGGGATCGCATCCTCCCACACACATCCCTGCGGCCAATTCGCTCTCACAGGGAAGGGCTTCTCCTGGTGCCGTCCACTAGGCAATGCCAACGGGCGACACTGAGGAGTAGGGCCTTCTCTGTGATGGGCCCAACCCTCTGGAATGACCTCCCCCCCGACATTAGAACCACTACTGACCTCCGCTCCTTCCGACAGAAGTTGAAGACTCACCTGTTCCGACTGGCTGGTCTGGCATAATTATAACGTTTTCCTCCTGGCATACACACTTTTATTGGTTTTTAGAGGGATTGTCTCTTTTAAATTTAATTTTACAGGATATTGGGATTTTAAATTTTGTATATTCTTATTTATTTATTTAGCTGTACAGTTTGGCATATCTTTTATCCTCCTCACATATACATATATATGTATCTATTTATTTAATAATTTTAACTTGTTGTATTATTGCTATGGACTGTACACCGCCCTGAGTCCCTTTTGGGAGAGGGTGCGGTCTATAAGCGCTAATAAATAAATAAATAAATAAATAAATAATAAATATTAACCAACTAGGCATCATCATCAGTGCTAGAAGATAGGGGATTTTGTGGAGGGGAGGAGTAAGTAGGTGGACGAGGAGAAGGATTGTGGAATCCTAGGTGCTCTCTGACTTGGTTATTTGCTTGGAGACATTTTATTAACCAACTAGGCATCATCATCAGTGCTAGAAGGGAGGGGAGTTTGTGGAGGGAAGGAGGAAGTAGGTCGACGAGGAGAAGGATTGTGGAGTCCTAGGTGCTCTCTGACTTGGTTATCTGCTTGGAAACTTTTTATTAACCAGCTAGATAACATCATCAGTGCAAGTGATGATCAGTGATAACTAGCATTGATTATGTTACCTGGTCTCACGATGAAACATCTGTAAGTAAACAACTAAGCTCAGTAAAGACCAAGGACTTCAGATTAGTGGTTTTATCCAGATCCCTGAAGCTGTTGCACTTAGGTGAAGGTAAAGGTTTCCCTCGCACATACTCTACTCCACATACTCCACACATGACTCTAGGGGGCGCTGCTCATCTCCGTTTCAAAGCCGAAGAGCCAGCGCTGTCCGAAGACATCTCCATGGTCGTGTGGCCAGCATGACTAAACACCAAAGGCGCACAGAATGCTGTTACCTTCCCACCAAAGGTGGTCCCTATTTTTCTACTTGCATTTCTACGTGCTTTCGAACTGCTAAGTAGGCAGAAGCTGGGACAAGTAACGGGAGCTCACTCTGTTACGCGGTGCTAGGGATTCGAACCGCCGAACTACCAACCCTTCTGATCAACAAGCTCAGCATCTTAGCCACTGAGCCACCAATGATAGATAGATAGGTTAAATGTAGTATGAAGCTTAAACAGCCTTATAAGGTGATGGTGATGAAGATGATGATGGCAGTGGCGATGGCGATGGTGACGACGACAATGAAATCTTCATTTTAATCTTCTGGGCTTCTGTTGCAATGTTAGAAGAGGAATTTCATACAAGAGCCACGAAGGAGTTCTTGAGAAGCTATTTCAGCTTTCCTCGAATGTTAACATTTGAGGAAGGTCTCTTGTTTTGTGCTTCAAACACAGAAGAAATGGGCAGAAAGCAATCCTGAAGGTTGGTGAACCTTCTGCTCCTTAAACAAAATCAATATTTCTCAATGTGCCCAGACGATTTTGAAACACTGGCTTGGAACAAGGGTCACTTTCCTACAAACGTGACTTTCTTCCTAATAATAGTTTAATATTGTATGAGTAAGAGATGAGTAAAGAGTGACTAAGGAGACAAATCAGGAAAGGGATGAATGAAGAACAGAAGTCCTATATCATTTGCATTTCTTGCCTGATATTGACCGGTCAAGAGAAGGCGATAGGGTACAATAGGAATCCTTTTCTATTGGGGAAGCATATTATTTGATGATCACATTAAATATGATGATCCCCATCATATGGAGACCATCCCCATATGACCACATTATATGCGATCACATGGGGATGATCACACATTATTTTGGGGTAATCTTTGGAGTCAGCATGCCATAACTCCAGCCCCTCCTTTCTCTATCTGTTGGCCTGGAATGGTAAGTGTGAATGGCCTTGGGAGACAGGAGGAACTGCAGATAAGAAACAGCTGAGCCCCCAGGAGGAATAGGGGCATGGCAAACATCTCAGAAGAAAATGGCGCTCCAGAGGGCTGCCTGCAGCGCTTCTGATCTCTGTTTTTGCTGGCAGTGGGTTGCAGGAGGCCATCCTAGCCAAAAATAGAACTTGCAAGGGCCACAAGTGGCACTCCCAAGTTCCATTTTCACTGGCAGAGGGTTGCGGAAGGCCATCACAGCCGAAAACGGAGCTCGGGAGCTCATTTTCACCGGCAGATCACAGGGAAAACCACAGGCGCCCCCAACATGAGTGATGTTGAACTGGCCATCCCCACCCTGGCCATGTTTACCGTGGCCCCCCAAGGTCAAACATAACTCTGATGTGGTCCTCAATGAAATTGAGTTTGACACCCCTGCTCTAGATACTTCAGCTTCCATTGTCCTCTCCTTATTGGCCATGCTAGCTAGGACCGTGTTGGTTGCAACACCAAATGTTCAAGTAGCCTTCGGGAAGGGGCCCCAAAGGTACTTTTTCAAGAGGCCACTGGACTTCCTTCCTTTTTCCTGGAAGACATTTCGCTTCTCATCCAGAACGAAAAAAGCTTCTTGGATGAGAAGCGAAACATCTTCAAGAAAAAACAAAGAAAGCCCAGCCTGTCAGTGTATTTAGGAGTTCATACTTGGAAAAGACATGGTAACAAGGTCAGCCAATGAAGAGGCATAGCAACTAAGTCAGCCAGTGTGGGCTGTTTGGAAACTGAAACCATATTTGCTGTGTAAGCAACAAGGAGACAGCAAGGAGCCTGGGCGTGGCTCAGCTCAACTGTTCTGTACTAAAGCTCTGAGTCTGTGCTGAGCTGAAAACTAGTCTGCTGCTCTGAACTGAAACTGTTCTCTCCTCTGCTTGTGTTTGCTTGTGTTTGCTACCTCATTGGAAAACCTGCTTTTGGTATTGTATATCTAATTCATGTGTTATATTATATATAAAGAGAAGTTAATGAGTCCTGCTGAATCAGTTACCTGTGTGTGCTTTCTGGATGTGATTGCTGCAACAAACTCTGACACAGTTGCCTCTTCAAAACACACCTTTGGGACAACCACGATCTGGATGAGTGAGAATTTCTATAGTCTTTCAGGAAGCAGAGACCTGAACAAAGTGAAAAAGAGCAGGGCATTTTAACAAATCTTTGAATCTAAATTTTTAACTGATTGAAGAGCCATCTATTCAATTATTATCTAAATTGCTGGCTGATATACGTATTTTGCCCCCTTTCCCTGGATAACAAGATGTGATTAGGAACGATCTGAAGGTCGCTTGAGGTAAAGGGGGGGGGAAGGGAATCAATAAAGCATTGTTGTTGTTGAGCAACACAACCGCAAAGGTTCGGTGATAGGTTTTTTTGCGTTTGTGTTTCAGAGTTTTCTCCCTCTTTTGTATTTGGTAAGTCAACCTCGACTAATGCAATCAAGCAATTGTTTTCTCTATCCATTCTGTTTTACATAGAGCTCAATTTCCCCACTTCTCTGCTTTTAAAGCATTTCCCGCAGGCCTGAAGGACTTATACAACAACGTAGATGAAGATGATAGTGGATCCACACCAGTTTCTCTGACTGTTATTGCTTGCCAAGGCAGCTGCTAAAACCTCTTTATGAACACTTAGAGTAGCTTTGGTTATAGCTGGCTGTAAGAGTGTGTTCCTTTCTCGGTTGGAGTTAGGATAGAACACAGAACATCAGTAGAATTAGAAGGGACCTTGGAAGTCTTCTAGTCCAACCCCCCTGCTCAGGCAGGAGGCCCTATACCCATGATGGCAAACCCATGGCACACGTGCCGGAAGTGGCACTCACAGCCATCTCTCTGGACATGCCAGCTGTCTCCCATTGCTCTTTCAGGTTCTGGCGTGCCGGCTAGTTAGTCTTCACGCATGGGGGAGCACCAGAAACTGGAAGAGCAGCTTCAAAGAAGAGCCAGCGCTGTCCGAAGACGTCTCCGTGGTCATGTGGCCAGCATGACTCAATGCCAAAGGTGCACAGGACACTGTTCCCTTCCCACCAAAGGTGGTTCCTATTTTTCTACTTGCATTTTTATGTGCTTTCGAACTGGTAGGTTGGGAGAAGCTGGGACGGGTAACGGGAGCTCACTCCATTATGGGGCATTAGGGATTTGATCTGCTGAACTGCCAACCTGTCTGATCGATTTTTGCCTTAGCAGAGCTGGGGTGGGCGTGGTCTGCATGTGATGCATCTGGCCATTGGGCCACCAGTTTGACAGGCCTAGTGGTTGCCCTGTCAGTTTTAGTGGGAGTGGTCTTGGAGATTATTTGGTTGGACGGTTCACTGTTAGCATGTTTGTCAGTTCCTTGATTGGGGCATTGCTTACTTCTGGATGGTTGGTCTTACATAAATCTTGGAGTTAATTTATGCCCATCTAGGGGCTGATTGCTTGTGGGGAGATGCATTGGTTTTCTGAGTGTTGTGGCTCACCAGCAGCTGATTCAGACAGTGAGGAGGTTGGAGAGGAGTTGGGGGAAGGCTCTGATGAGGGCTCTGTGTCAGAGGCAGAGACGGGGCCAGAGCCGTGTGCCAGTTATCAGCTACCTTCAGAGTCAGACATCAGTGAGGCAGACAAACAGCTGGAGCCTGTTCCCAGTGTGCGCATGCGCAGAGTTGCCAGACGAAGGGAACAGCGAAAGAACAGGGATCGACTTGGGAGTAAGGACACAGGAGGACGATGAATGGCCCCTCCCAGAGGAAATAAAAGAGGAGCGAAAGGGGAATGGAGTTTGCAGGAGACAATTAGTTGCTTAATTGGTTCGTGACTCTCCGAGACCCCTGGCCAAATTTTGCAGATAGCGGCCTGTCAGCTCTCCAAGCCAGATAAGGCCTGTTACTGTAAATCCTCCCTTGAAAGACTTCGCTGGATGTGAATGAGCCAAATTCACAGCAAATTAATAAAAGGGTTTTTTGTCGAAACAAGGAGTTTGCATCAGGCTCTTGGGAAACCTAGGTCAGAACAGTGAGTAGTAAAGGCAGTGTGTAGTAAATGGATGAGACGTGCAGAGATGGTAAAATGCAGGACAGGCATTGAGTTTTCCTGAGTTCACTGTGCAGTTCGGGGGAATTTTGGGGGGCTATTTATGGCAGAGTATACAACAAGGAGACTATTCTGGCTTGACGTCAGACTCAGACATTCGATTGCAGGAGAGGCTGGGATTCATGCCGCTGCTCAGTCTAGTCTCGGTCTCTTGCCCGGCTGTTGCTCGGTCCCTTGGGAAGCGGCCATGCCTGGCATACTTCACCTGATTAAAAGGGTGGAGAACCGTTTCCTGAAACTTGCTTTTCTTTTTTATTGAGATTCAACCTTGCCAAACGAGATCACCTTTGTACAGGTCAAGGAGCGGATTCCTTTCCTGGCATTTTAATAATGACAGGAGCTAAATTATGACCGTAGAGAGACTGGCTTACGGAAGGCGTTGTTGACAGAGGTCAAGATGACAGTATTACGCTCCCATGTCTGAATGTTGAAAGAGGCACTCACTGTTTTGCAAAACTGAATTCTCTCAAGCACATTTATACTTAGCAAACAGATTACTCCCCCTTCTCCTTCCTCCTCCTCTTCCTCCTCTTCTATTTCCTTTTTCCTCCTCCTCCCTTTTTTCTCTATCTCCTCCCCTCCTCCTCCTCCTCCTTCTCCTCCTCCTTCCTTCTTCGCTTTCCTCCTTTTTCTTTTTCCGCTTTCCCCTCCCACTCTCTTCCTCCTTTCCCCTCCTCATTGTCCTTCTTCCCCCTAACCCTTCTACTTCTTCCTCCATCCCTCCTTCCTCCTCCTTCCTCCTTTTTTCCCCTTCCACCCCATTCTGTTCCCAAACTTTTGGTTTGCTCGTTAGGCGGTTTTTCGCCCTCCGCAAGCTTCAGGGAAGACTCTGGAAGGTGAAAAGCGGCAGAAAATCAAGGCTGAAAATCAGCTGGCCAGCATGCACATGCGCGCTGGAGCTGACAGGGCAACGCCTTGCATGCCCTCAGAAATGGCTCCTCGTGCCATAGGTTTGCCATCATGGGTATAGGGTCTCCTGCTTGAGAAGAGGGTTGGACTAGAAGACCTCCAACGTCCCTTCCTGCTCTATTCTGATTGATTGATTGATAACTGATTAAAATATTTGGGAAGAGCCAACTCTAATGCCTAACTAAAAACCAATCTGCACTTTTCACTAGAATTAAGGAGAAACACCCTAACAGTGAGAACGATTAACTAGGGGAGAACAGCTTGACTCCCTTTTCTTTGTGGCAGCTCCTGAGATAACGAAACACTGCTATCATGTCACCGCCTAGATCAGTGATGGCTAACCTTTTTCTCCTGGCGTGCCAAAATCGCTGTGCATGTGTGCCCATACCCATAATGCAATGCACCCCCCTGTGCATGTGCCCAAGACACCCATGCACTCCCCCCCACATGCACGTGAAACCTCCCACACTCCTCCCCCCCCGTGTCCCATTTTGACCTAGCAGGCCTCCCTGAAGCCTCCTGGAACCAAAAATGGGTTGGGGGGGCACTGCCCCCCATGCCCCACAATGCTCATGCATGCATGTGTGACTCCCCCTCCCCCTCCACACATGCATGTGTGGCAGAGACCCGAAAATCAGTTGGCCGGTGGGAGGCATGCATGCATGCGTGGTGAAGCTTAGCTGGGCGATGGCTTGTGTGCCTGCTGACATGCCATAGCTTCACCATCACAGCCCTAGTTAATCCACTTTCTCCTAGGTGCTTTATGGCTTAGAAATAACTGGCAACGGCAGCCTTTGTAAACTGACTTCTGTCTGCCAACTGTGTTTTGGGCTGCAACCCGTTGGAACAGGAGGTATACTACAGCCGAGGCTTAGGATATTCCTCCAGGAAGAAGTGAGCAGTCTTGAGATCCCACATCAAATTCAAATGCTCCTTGTGTGGGAGGCTGGTTGTTTGGGTGCTCCCAAGATTGTTGCTATTTATAAGGCTCTCCGTGCGAATTTTGGTTAACGATGGATGTTGCTTTTTTCCAGACAGGTTGCTATGATATGCTAAGAGGGTGTTGATGTAAAGCAGGAATGAATGACAGCGTTCTTCAAACATTTTACAATAGGGTTTAGGGAACAGGGGGAGGGGAGGGGATGGACAAACTTTGAATGGCCCTTTGCACATACACTATATTGCCAAAAGTATTCGCTCACCCATCCAAATAATCAGAATCAGGTGTTCCAATCACTTCCATGGCCACAGGTCAGTGGTAGGTTTCAAAAATTTTCAGAACCTCTTCTGTAGGTGTGGCCTGCTTTGTGGGAGTGGCTTGCCAGCCATGTGACCGGGTGGGAGTGGCTTGCCAGCCATGTGACTGGGTGGGCATGGCCCACTTGTAAAATGTGGTGAAACTCACTTAACAATGCTCTTGCTTAGCAACCAAAATGTTGGCTCAGAAACTCTGGCATTTGAAGCACGCAAGTCTTAAAGCGGTCAAGTTACAAGACCCTTGCACCCCTAACCCTTTAGAAAATAAAAACCCAGGGGTGTTCAAACTTGACAGCTTTAAGACTTGTGGACTTCAACTCCCAGAATTCCTCCTCTCGCTCTTCATCTTGATGATGTGCGGACGGGCGGGGGGAGGGAGCTGGAACCGGTTCTAACTGTAGATTTGTGGAACCTCTTCTATAGAAGAAGTTAGAACTGGCAGGAACCCACCCCTGCCACAGGTGTATAAAATCAAGTACCTAGGCATGCAGGCTGTTTTGACAAACCTTTGCGAAAGGGTGGGTCGCTCTCAGGAGCTCAGTGAATTCCAGCGTGGAACTGTGATAGGATGCCACCTGGGCAACAAATCCAGTTGTGAAATTTCCTCGCTCCTAAATATTCCACAGTCAACTGTCAGCTGTATTATAAGAATGTGGAAGTGTTTGGGAACAACAGCAACTCAGCCACGAAGCGGTAGGCCACGTAAACTCATCCAACATCATTGTGTGACCTCACAAATTTCGCTTCTGGAAGAATGGTCAAGAATTCCCATCAACACACTCCTGAATCTTGTGGAGAGCCTTCCCAGAAGAGTTGAAGCTGTTATAGCTGCAAAGGGTGGACCGAAGTCATATTGAACCCTATGGATAAGGAACGGGATGTCACTTACAGTAAGTTCATTTGCGAGTAAAGACAGGTGAGCGAATACTTTTGGCAATATAGTTACATTACATTTACATTTATTGGATTTGTCAACCGCTCCCTCTCCCCGAGGGGACTCGGGGCGGTGTACAGACAGAATAAAAACATTATAAAAAACATTATGTACAACAATTACAAAACCCCATAAAAACAAATTAAACACAAGTCTGTACAATAGTGCAAAGATTAATTAATGATTAAAACCAAATTAAAATACCCCAAAATTTAAAATAACCGGCCAGGAAAGTCAAGGGATTAGATCATGATTGCGATTGGGTCAGGCCAGCTAATTGGAACAGGTGGGTCTTGAGTTCCTTACGGAAGGAGCGGAGATCAGTAATGATTCTAATGTCAGGGGGGAGGTCGTTCCAGAGGGTCGGGCCCATCACAGAGAAGGCCCTACTCCTGGGCGTCGCCCGCTGACATTGTTTGGCGGACGGCACCCGGAGGAGTCCCTCTCTGTGAGAGCGAATTGGTCGCAGGGATGTATGGGGTAGGATGCGATCCCACAAATAACTAGGTCCTGAGCCATGGAGCGCTTTAAAGGTGAGAATCAACACCTTGAAACGCACCCAAAAAGCCACAGGTAGCCAGTGCAGCTCGAGCAGGAGAGGTGTTACATGGGAGTACCTGGTACTCCCCATAATTGCCCGCGCGGCCGCATTCTGGACCAGCTGTAGCCTTCGGGTGCATCTCAAGGGGAGCCCCATGTAGAGAGCATTGCAGTAATCCAGACGGGACATCACCAGGGCATGAGTGACTGTGCGAAGGGCGTCCCGGTCCAGTAGGGGGCGCAATCGGCGCACCAGGCGGACCTGGTGGAAGGCCCCCCTAGACACGGCCGTCACGTGGTCATCCAGCGACAGCCGCGTGTCTAAGAAGAAGCCCAAATTGCGCGCCCGGTCCACGGGGGGAGTTGCTCACCCCCAATGGCCAGAGATGGAGCCCACTGGCTGAACCGGGGTGCCGGTAACCACAGCCACTCCATCTTGGAAGGGTTGAGCTTGAGTCTGTTGTCGCCCATCCAGACCCGTATGGCTTCCAGGCCCCGGGACATCACCTCGACGGCTTCGTTGGGGTGGTTCGGGGTGGAGATGTATAACTGAGTATCATCAGCATATAGATGATACTCAACCCCGAAACCTCGAATTATCTCACCCAGCGGCTTCATGTATGTGTTGAGCAGGAGAGGTGAGAGGACCGAACCCTGTGGCACCCCACAAGTGAGTGGCCTCAGGGTCGACCTCTGCTCCCCTGCCAACACACATTGCGTCCGTCCGGAGAGGTAGGAGGAGAACCACCGCAGCACGGTGCCCCTCACTCCCAATCCCTCCAGCTGACGCAACAGGATACCATGGTCGATGGTATCGAAAGCCGCTGAGAGATCTAATAGGACTAGGATGGAGGAACAACCCCCATCCTTAGCCCTCCAGAGATCATCCACCAACGCGACCAAAGCCGTCTCCGTGCTGTGACCGGGCCGGAAACCGGACTGGTGCGGGTCTAGATAGTCAATTTCCTCCAGGTGACGAGGGAACTGTTGCGCCACCACACTCTCTACAACCTTTGCTAAAAAGGGAAGGTTGGAGACAGGACGATAATTGGCAAGCTCTGATGGGTCCAGGGAAGGCTTCTTAAGTAGGGGCCTCACCACCGCCTCTTTCAAGACAGCTGGCAAGGACCCCTCACTCAATGAAGCGTCCACTAGTCCCAGGAGCCAGCCTCGTGTAACCTCCCAGGCTTCCAGTATAAGCCAGGAGGGACACGGGTCCAGTAAACATGTGGTGGCCCTCAGTCGCCCGCGTAACCTGTCCATATCCTCGGCGGCAACAGAGTCAAAGTTATCTGAGGAACTGAGGATTAGTCTAACCCACCTGCACAGGAAGAAAGGTCACACTGCCAACCTGCTGGTCAAAGAATTTCACTTTTCTTCAGTGACATCCAGTGGTACCAGTTGGAACGGCTCCAGCGTCACCCACATGGACGCGTACAGTGCGGGCGCAAACGCACGTGGCGCATGCATGTGTCATACTTGCCTGCGACGCTTCTGCAAGCCTCGGTGACGCTCCAGCTGCTCAGCAGAGCATCGTACAGGCGCCGTACATGCCATGTGCATGCGTGGAAGCACCAAAGGCTTTAAAGGACAGGTAAGGAGCTCGGGCGGGCGGCCCTCTGGAGCACCGTACCGGAATGGTACCTGATGCTCCGGGCAGGCTCCGGTATGCACGTACCGGGGCGTACCGCCTCTGACCCACCACTGGTGGCATCAGAGGTGGTATTCAGCCGGTTTGGATCAGTTCACCTGAATCGGTAGTAGAAATTGCGGGTGGATTGAGTGCAACCACCCGCCCTGCCTCTATGTTGTCCTATTTAGGGACTTTTTTGAGCAAGTCCAGGCGCATGCACGGATGGGGCTCATGCAAGCGAGTCAGGGGTGGGTTGCTCCTGGCATTACTTGCAGCAGTTCAGCGTGCAAAAGAAATGCTCTGCACGTGTGCACATTTGCAGCTAAAAAGGTCTGCAGAAAAGGGGGCACGGCAGGCTGAGTTACTACCTACTCGGCTGAACTGGTCCAAACTGGTAGGAACCCACCTCTGAAGGGAGTATGTGTGTGTGTGCGTGCGCGTGCACATTTGCGAAGTGGTAGGGAAGGTAAGTGAAAACCACCCCTGAGTGGCACCCAATCTCTGGAACATCATCCCTCCCATATCTCCCCCGAGGTGAGATAGCAATAGCATCGTCCCAAAGGTGCTTTTTTTCAAGAGGCAACTGGACTTTCTTGTTCTTTCTTTTGAAGACGTTTCACTTCTGCTCCAAGAAGCTTCTTCACCTCTGACAGGACGGTGGGGAATAGAAGGATTGATGCTCCTTGCAGACAGCTGGTCATCTGCATCCTTTCTGAGGGTCGTTGAGGCCACTTGGAGGCTTGTCTGTGTCCTCGGGGTCACCTGAGTGGTGCAAATGGGTGTGTGGAGCCCCCATTGGCTGCAGGATGTTTTTCTGCCCTTTTTCCCATCACGGATGAAGACAGGCACAGGCGTTGGGGATGAGTCCGTGTTGCCTGTCTCTCAAACTGAAGCACACATGCTTCCCATAGTCTGCAATTTTTCTGGAAAGCCATTCATTCTCCCATACCATTCAAAGGGGATTCATCCCAAACTGCATGACTAAATGTATACAGAGATTCTCATCCAGCCCACGGGGTGCTTAGATCTTTGCCTGTGGGGCCACCCTAGAAACAGTGAAGAGCTGGCCCATGGGGCCTCTGTCAGTGAAAACAGAGCTCTGTTTTCAGCTGCGACAGCCTCCTGCAACCCTCTGCCAGCAAAAACAGAGTTCAGAGAGGCCGCAGGAGGTGGTTGTGGCCAAAAATGGAGCCTCGATGAGAGACATTGAACTAACCAAGGCCCTTAGCCACACCCGCCTAACTGACCTCGGTCAAACACAACCCTGAGGTGGCCCTCAATGAAATCGAGTTTGTCACCCCTGCACTAGAAGTAGGAAAGGGGGTTCAGCTCATTTCGAACGAATACGTTGTCTTGACGGTTGGATTAGGAGAAGAATTCCTCTTCAAGTACTGTATTTTTTGGAGTATAAGATGCTCCGAAGTATAAGACACACCTAGTTTTGGGGGAGGAAAACAAGGGGAAAAATATCTGCCTTTGCCTCCCAGCAATTTGCCTCCTTGCAACAAACAGCAAACAGTACAGACAACATACACTGTTTGTAGTGTTACATTTCAGACTATACTTGTACAGATGCTGTTAAAATTGATGTGGCTTTCTGGAAGTATAGTTATTCTCTGCTATTTAAAAGAAAAGCACTTTTTAAAACAATAGCACGGGGCCTCTTCAGATCAAGCATTTATTTTAAAAAGCTTCTTCATTTTGTTAAGTTGTCTAGACTAATAATAAAGCAGTTTTTTAAAAATAAGTCTAATGGTTTGAACATTCTATAGGCATTTATAGTTGTTGACTTACCTCCTTGCAGCAAACAGCCTGATTAGCACAAGAAACAAAAATCTGCCTCTGCCTCCCAGCAATTTGCCTCATGGAGCAAAGAGCAAGTTTCACTTTCAATTTCTCCCGATCACCAGGTGTTTCAGGCTGCAGGGATTGCTATAGGCTATATTTATCTATATTTATCTATATTTATGTATTTATATTGTTGTTTTAATATGACTGTACACCGCCCCGTCCTTTCTGGGAGAGGGCGCGGTTTATAAATTAAATAAAAGTAAAGTAAAGTAAAGTAAAGGCTATTGAAGCCTCTGCAAGCCCTGTTTGCTGCAAAGAGGTAAATTGCTGGGAGGCAGAGGCCAAAGAATTCGGGCTGGTGACTGGGTGGGTGGGTGCATTCAGTGTATAAGATGCACCCAAATTTTCACCCTCTTTTAGGGGGAAAAAGGTGCATCTTATACTCCAAAAAATACGGTATTTGAGATGGGGGTGGAGGAAAGCAAGAAAAGAGAATGGAAACCAGGAATAACAGAACAAATACATTTGCTAGCTTCTATAGCAGGTGTGGCTTGCCACAGCTGCAGTCCAACTAAGCCACCTGCTCTTCATCTGCTTGCTGTTTTTCATTTCAATCCATAGAAGGGACCAGTTCTGATTTTTAAGCTTTTAGCAAGCTTGAGAGAATTGCTTTTGCTCAGATTAAGTAAACTAAAGAAAGCAAACCATGCTTCAAAACTCAGATTGGATCATGGGCAGGCAATAAAATCAAATTTTGGATTTAATCCTATTTGGAGTAGGTTGAATTTAAGCCTTATTGATTTGGAACAGTTCTGTTCTAAGCACGATGATATTCCCCGTGAAGTCTCTTTTCTTTTAGACCTGTTTTCTTTTTTTCCCCTATTTTTTTCTTTTCCCATATCTTAATAGTATCCCTCCGGGGCCAGACCTTTGTTAGATTAAAAAACTGAAAGAGTCTAGTATTGCTTGATTTTAAAAAAGATGCTGAAGTACAATGCTGTTTTCTTTGAGGTTGCTATAAGGTAGCAGAAACAACAAAGAGTTTCAAAAGTTTCTTAAGGCATAGGTTTTTGCAATCTATAGTTTATAATTTAAGGACGCGGTGGTTCAGTGGCTAAGCTTGTCGATCAGAAAGGTTGGCAGTTCAGCGTTCAAATCCCTAGCGCAGCGTAACTGAGTGAGCCCCCGTTACTTGTCCCAGCTTCTGCCAACCTAGCAGTTCGAAAGCACGTAAAAATACAAGTAGAAAAATAAAAACCACCTTTGGTGGGAAGGTAACAGCGTTACGGTGCCCCTTCGACATTGAGTCATGCCGGCCACATGACCATGGAGACGTCTTCGGACAGCACTAGCTTTTCGGCTTTGAAACGGAGATGAGCACCGCCCCCTAGAGTCGGGAATGACTAGCACATATGTGCGCGGGAAACCTTTACCTTTATCTAGTTTATAATTTGCAATCTATAGTTTTTGCAGTCTATTATTTATAAATAGTCCACGATGTAGCTCAGAATCAGCAGATGTGTGTGTGTGTGTGTGTGTGTGTGTGTGTGTGTCTTCGTGCATGTGTTTTGTCTTACATTTATTTTATCACAAAGTTGCATGAGGACTAGTTCATCAACTTGAGAGTGTTTCATCCTTAGGGGCTTTCAGATAAAAAGGTGAGGATTTTTGCCTTGGGCAGAATTGGATTAAAAGACCTCCAAAGTCCTTCTTGAGGCTACAATTCCAAAATTGCATCTTTAGGCAAAACAAACTACTTTAATAAAGGATAATATTTGTAGCTGAGGATTGACAGGAGGGATCCTTGGTTCTCTCTGAGCTTTCTTGTGTCAGGCCTGCAGCCCTATTTTCTTTTGGATCTCTGGCCTGCCCCACTTTCTATTATTCTACTATGCATTTTCTATTGTGGGGAAATGGGAGAGGGGATTGTACGGCGTTAGATGATATGTAGCCATAACAAAATTCTTTCTAGAAAGCCAAGGTCATCCTTTGTCTCTGCACCTCTGCACCTGACCAGAACTGGATGAGTGGAACTGTCAGCATGGCATTTGGGAGATTGGACCGTGTGAAGGACCTGTGGGTATGTGGGGGGCAAGATCTTGAACTTTCAACTGGGTGGGGAAAACCGGGAAGCTTTCAGATTCGGGTTTTCCCAGATGTGCCAACATGTCTCTCTTAATGAATTGGAACTTTGAGCAATCCTTTGCCTCGGATTCTGATTTACTTTTGGATGCTATTTGGAACTCTGACAGCTTGTTTTCTTGCATCAAACTGATGATGTTACCTAGTTTGGGTAATGAAACGTCTGCAAGAAAACAAGCTCAGAGAGCATCAAGGACTCCTCCCAAACTACTTTGGCATGCAGATTCTGGATATTAAACTCATGTACCTGAGTCACCTAATTTCCCTAACACGAATAAGCTTCTCCATTAGGTTCAATTCATCTTTTTTTGTATCCAAATTTTTAGACTTAGAAGACTTTGAGGCTCGGTGCAATTAACCAAACCTGTCCTATATTTACGCAATGACTTATTTTACAATGCACTTTCAGTGTGAAGCTGTCAAAAGGATGATCGATGGAGACCAATAAAGTCAATATAATCCCCGCAATATATAAAATTAGCACAGAGAAGCTGCAGCTGAGAACTAATAACTTCAGTTAAGCCATAAAATTCAACAAGCGGTAACATATGGTCAGATTCGGTTATTCACTTCATTTCTCCCCCCCCCCCCATAGTAAGTAGATTGGGGGGGGAACTCTTGAGTTTTTTTTCTTAGAAAACATTGAAAAAATCAATAAATGACTTTGTGCTTTGCATCTGGACAAAATAACATGCCAGATATCTAAAGGGGAATAGGCTTGATGGTTTTGTCTAAAAGTGTAATTACAGGTAGTCTTCAACTTATGAATGTAATGGGATCTGCCAATCATAGTCATAAGTCATGACAATTGCATAATGTGCCAGTCACATTTTTTTTGTGGCAATCATTAAGTGAATGGCACAGTTGTTAAGGACACCAATGGTTTGCTGAAAAATAGAACTAAATGCTTTTTTCAGCAAAACTATTGTAAAAAGAGGGGATAGATAGATAAATAGACAGATGGATAGATAGATGAGATAGAAAGATAGATGGATGATAGATAGATTATATATGTATGTATGTATGTATGTATGTAGGTAGGTAGGTAGGTAGGTAGGTAGGTAGGTAGATAGTTAGATGGCACAATGGTTAGAATGCAGTACTGCAGGCTACTTCTGCTCCTGCTGCCTGCCTGCAATTTGGCAATTTGAATCTCACCAGGCTCAAGGCTGACTCAGTCTTCCATCCATATATTGGGAGCAATATACTGACTCTGTAAACCACTTAGAAAGTGCTGTAAAGCACTATGAAGCAATATATAAGTATAATTGCTATTGCAATTGCTAGATAGATAGGTAGTTAGTTAGTTAGCTAGTTAGGTAGTTAGTTAGGTAGGTAGGTAGGTAGGTAGATAGATGATAGATAGATAGATAGATAGATAGATAGATAGATGAGAGAAATAGAGATAGATGAAATAGAAATAGAGATAGATGATAGATAGATAGATAGATAGATAGATAGATAGATGATAGATAGATAGATAGATAGATAGATAGATAGATAGATGATAGACAGACAGACGGACAGACAGACAAACGATGGATAGCTGGATAGATTAGATAGGTAGATTGATAGGTAGATAGGTAGACAGACAGATGATGGATGGATGGATGGATGGGAAAGACTGTGAGTGGCCCTTGGTGCTCTCTGAGCTTGGTTGTTTTCTTGCAGATGTTTTGTTATTCAACTAGGGAACATCATCAGTGCTAGAAGGAAGTGGGGTTTGCTCTCTCTTTATATTCCCATGGCTTTCCCTGTCAGGGTTGGTGGGAGTCGCCTTGGAGGTTCTTTGGTTGGGCTGTTTAATGTTGGTATTCATCTATGCTCATCGGAGTGTTGATTGCTGGTGAAGTGTTTCAGTCTTTTTGCCCCCTTATTGATTGTCTCTTTTTATGGTATGTAAATGTTGTTTTCCTCTATGCGTCTATTGATGGCCAATTTGTCAGGCTTCCAAGAATTCTCTAACATCTTTGGACTAGGCTTGATCTAGGATGGTCACAGTTTTCCATTTGAAACTATGACTCTGTCTGTATGTTGTAAAATTAAAGCATTTTCATCATGTCTTCTGATGGATAGTTGGTGCTCATGGATGTGTTCTGCTAGTTGACTCATGAATCAATTAGGGCATCTTTCGGAAACCTGAGACTGGTCTTCTTTGTCCTACATGGTGGCTGTTGCAGTCCTTTTATTATATGTTGTAGATGATTCCTCTATTGTTCAAATAATGGAATATGGACTGCAAATATGGTTCTGTTACTGAGCACCCAAAGCTTAGTCACATAGCAGCAGGGGGAGTGACCACTGCAATATCAAATCTGGGTTATAAGTACCCCATCTCCCTGCACTGGAACTTTAAGCAATTTCTAACCAAATGGGCATACATTGACCTGTATAACTAGCATCAAAAAGCATAACTTTAGGGGGAGAGGGACAAAACTGGTGGCATCCTGAACAAATATTCAGATGGTGGTAATAATGTTAAAAAGCCCAGCTTAGTGCTGGTGTTGTTGGGTGAACATAAATTGGCATGAGCAAAATTATGATGTGAGCTATTAGCAAGCATGATGTAGGAGAAGGGCAGGTGGAGTCAAGCAAGTCATCAGCCTAGACTCATTATGTTCCCACCATCTGTCTAAGTGCAGCCCCTTTTGAATGCTGTTGACTCTTATCTAGTGCCATTTCTGTGTTGACCATAAATACTTATGAATAGGCATGATGAATAAATTAACCGGAATTTGATGTCCGGTCCCGATTCAGAGCAACAAAGAGGATTAGGGGACTGGAGACTAAAACATATGAAGAACGGTTGCAGGAACTGGGTATGTTTAGCTTAAGAGAAAGAAGGACTAGGGGAGACCTGATAGCAGTCTTCCAATATCTCAGGGGTTGCCACAAAGAAGAGGGAGTCAAACTATTCTCCAAGGCACCTGAGGGTAGAACAAGAAGCAATGGGTGGAAACTAATCAAGGAGAGAAGCTTAGAACTGAGGAGAAATTTCCTGACAGTGAGAACAATTAATCAGTGGAACAGAAGTTGCCTCCAGAAGTTGTGAATGCCCCAGCACTGGAAGTCATTAAGAAGATGTTGGATAGCCATTTGCCTGAAACAGTACAGGGTTTCCTGCCTAGGCAGGGGGTTGGACTAGAAGGCCTCCAAGGTCCCCTTCCAACTCTACTATTGTATTGTATTGTATTCTTTGTGCCCAACAGTGTAGTGAAGTATATCGACCAACGAAACCGAATTGGCTTAATTAGTCTTTGTGTCAGCCCAACAAGGTAGATCAGATGAGGAAATCAATGTCGTATAGGTCAGGATTATTTTTCCTCTAATAACATTAGTAACAGAATCTGGGAAGTCCAAACTGCTGGCATTTCCTTGGTAGCAGCTCTTTCTTCTGTTTGTTCTTTAAGTCTTCTCTATTTGGAGAGCAGGGAAATACAGACCCTAGAAGCACATGTATATAGGTAGTCCTCAATTTATAACAGTTCATTTAGTGACCTTTGAAGTTACAACAGCACTGAGCCTTTTTCACACTTACAACCATTGCAGCATCCCCAGGAGAGTCACATGATCAAAATTCAGATGCTTGGCTCATATTCACGACGATTGCAATGTCTCGGGGTCATGTGATCTGAGAGGCAAAGTCAACGGGGAAACCAGATTCACTTAACAACTAGCTTAACAACTGCAGGGTTTCACTTAACAACCATGGCAAGAAAGGTCGTTGTCAACTCGCAAAGCATCCCTCTTGAATTGCCATAGGCTTGTGGGGGGGGGGGACTGATGACGCATCATGGCAACCACAACCAGAAGCACATTCCATGCACACCTTTCTCAAGGCTGTATCCCAGGTTACCTGCAACAGCCAGAGGGGCATGATCTCTACAGCCTGCGGAAGTGCTCTGTTGGAGAATGTGATTTATGACACACCCTGGGGGAAGGGAGGAAAAGAGGGTCATAATTGGGTTGTAAATTACATGGGGTCAGAGCTGGCTTCACTTGGGTACGTGCTGACATGTTGTCCTAATAAATAACTGGATTTCTTTTGAATCTTTTGAGGCTCATAGTTTAATTAGGGCATCCATTGGAACCCTGACCGCCGTACAATGGGGCAAAACTCACTTAACCAACATTTCATTTAGCAAGAGAATATTTGGGCTCAATTGTGGTCATAAGCTGGAGACTACTGGTACGGGATATTCATACTGAAAATTAAGTATTATCCTTTGCCAAGTGTCAGACCCAAGTTGTAGCAGCTCACTGCAGGAGAAGAAGATGAAGAAGCAATATAGTAACAGATCTGATTAATGATCTTTAAAACCTCATTTACTGACCAGTTAATTAAGCAAGGAACGTGGGATGCTGCTGCTGCTGCTAATAATAATGCCACTTAATTACCAGAATAATCAGTGCTATGAATAGTGGCCAACACTTGCACGTTGGCTGATTAAGGAGCCGAACTTTAAAGGATTGCCTAGGGTGGGTGGTAGGAAGAGTGCTTGATTAAAAATGATGCTTTAAATGAAGAATGCAAGAGAGGTTTCAGGGTTCCAAATAGCATCCAAAAGTAAATCAGAGTCCGAGGCAAAGTATTTCTCAAAGTTCCAATTTATTAAGAGAGCCATGTTGGCCCATCTGGGGAAAACCCGAATCTGAAAGCTTCCCGGTTTTCCCCACCCAGTTGAAAGTTCAAGATCTTCCTCCCACATCCACAAGTCCATCCCATGGTCCAATCTCCCACTGCTATGCTGGCAATTCCACCTATCCAGTTCCGGTCAGGTGCAAAGACAAAAGATGACCTTGGCTTTCTAGAAAGAATTTTGTTATGGCTTTATATCATCTACCTCCGTACAACCCCCCCTCCCATTTTCCCACAATAGAAAATGCATAGTAGAATGATAGAAAGTGTGGCAGGCCAAAGATCCAAAAGAAAAGATGGCTGCCGGCCTCACAAGAGGACTCCCTGGTTAAACAAGTTGCAAACTAATAATTGCCTCCATTTTATTTATTTATCTGATTTTGGATTTGTTTTTGTTCTACCTTTGTCCTTTTGAGTTATTCTGTTATTTGATTTATTTTCTTCATTGAGTTATTTTGTTATTTTCCTCCTTTGTTATTATTTTATATATTGAGACTTTGGAAAAAGTGCAGAGAAGAGCAACTAAGATGATTAAAGCCCTGGAATCTAAAACATATGAAGACACAGTTGTGGAAATTGGTTATGTCTACTCTGGAGAAAAGAAGGATTAGGGGTGACATGATAGCAGTATTCCAGTATTTGAGGGGCTGCCCTAAAGAGGAGGGGGGTCAACTTATTTTCTAAAGCACCAGAAGGCAAGACAAAAAAACGATGGATGGAAACTAATCTAAAGGTAAGATTCTACATTTAGGCAAGAAAAACAAAATGCACAGGTACAGTATAGGTGGTACCTTGTTCAATAGTAGTAACTGTGAGTGGGATCTTGGAGTTCTAGTGGACAACCATTTAAATATGAGCCAGCAGTGTGCATCAACTGCCAAAAAAGCCAACACAGTCCTAGGCTGCATCAACAGAGGGATAGAATCAAGATCACGTGAAGTGTTAATACCACTTTATAAGGCCTTGATAAGACCACACTTGGAATACTGCATTCAGTTCTGGTCGCCACGATGTAGAAAAGATGTGGAGACTCTAGAAAGAGTGCAGAGAAGTAAGGTGACCAACTGTCCTCCTTTAGGGAGGACAGTCCTTCTTTTGTAAATTCTGTCCTTCCTCGAAAAGTGTCCTCCTACATGTCCTCCTTTTTGATATTTGAAGGCTAATCTGTTGTGCGTTATGTGACGTATTTTATTAAACAGTTTTTAATGGTGTTTTTTTTTTACTTCATCGCAAGTATATTGAACAGATATTGAATCTTGTGTTGAATTTTTATCTAAAGAAATGCTAGACATTAAAATAGACGACAATTGTCTCTTTGAAGAAATTAGAAGACTGAATGTATATTTAAATTCTGAAAAATTAATACAATGGGAAAATCAACATGTTGAAATTGATAAAAGATGGGTGGATATTTTCAGCCATTTCAAAAATGAACATATTCCATGTGAACATTTATTTATACTTGTTCAATTTACGTTGTGCTGCCCTGGAACTAATGCAGCAGTTGAAAGAGTTTTTTTCAATTGCCAATGATTTTTCGACAAGTGAGAAATCGAGATTGAATGTTGATACTCTAGCTGCAGCACTTGCCGTAAAATTCAATATGAAGGATATTTCTTGTTCAGATATTTCCAATATATTGTCAGAAGATGATACATTGACAAAAAATATTAATTCAATGGAAAAGTACTCATTCAAATAATAATTAACAGGCATGTAAGCATAATTACAATATAAAATGTTGCAAATGTTTTTATTATGCATATATCATATTTTAGTGTATTATTGTTGCAATGAATAAAATATTTCTTTTATTTACGATATATTTTTTGCAATTTATTTGTCCTCCTTTTCATTGTAAAAAAGTGGGTCACCTTAGCATTTTGGACAATAGAACGTGTTTTGTCCTCCTTTTCATTGTAAAAAAGTTGGTCACCTTAAGAGAAGAGCAACAAAGATGACTAGGGGACTAGAGGCTAAAACATGAAAAATGGTTGCATGAACTGGGTATGTCTAATTTAATGAAAAGAAGGACTAGGGGAGACATGATAGCAGTGTTCCAATATCTCAGGGGTTGCCACAAAGAAGAGGGAGTCAAACTATTCTCCAAGGCACCTGAGGGTAGGACAAGAAGCAATGGGTGGAAACTAATTAAGGAGAGAAGCAACTTAGAACTGAGGAGAAATTTCCTGACAGTTAGAACAATTAATCAGTGGAACAGTTTGCCTCCAGACGTTGTGAATGCTCCAACACTGGAAGTTTTAAAGATGATGTTGGATAACCATTTGTCTGAAATGGTATAGGGTATCCTGCCTAGGCAGGGGATTGGACTAGAGGACCTCCAAGGTTCCTTCCTATTCTGTTCTGTTCCGTTCCGTTCCGTTCCATTCCAATCAAGGACAGAAGCCACCTGAAATCAAGGAGAAACTTCCCAACAGTGAGAACCAGTGAAACAGCTTTCCTTCGAAAGTTGCTTCATCACTGGAGGTTTTTAAGAAGAGATTGGATAGCCACTTGTCTGAAAGGGTCTTCTTCTTGATTGAGTAGGAGGTTGGATTACAAGACCTCCAGCTGAGGACAATTAACCTGTGGAAGAGCTTGCCTTCAGAAGTTGTGGGTCCTCCATCACTGGAGGATTTTAAGAAGAGATTGGACAGTCACTTGCCTGAAATGATATAGCATCTCCTGCTTAAGCAGGGGGCTGGACTAGAAGACCTCCAACGTCCCTTCCATCTTTATTCTGATTGAATTGATTGAATTCTGTTCAGATTGATTCATTTTTTTAAATAAATAAGGCAGCAAACATACCCAATACTCCTTCCCCCTCTTATTTTCTCTGCAACAGCAATCCTGGGAGGTAGGTTGGATTCACTGGCCCAAAGATATCCAGCCATCTTACATTCTTAAAGTGGGATTAGAACTCACAATCTCCCAGCATCTATCTTGATGCCAAACTAGACCATGTACCCCACTTTTCAATTGCATTTCACTATAGCACAGAGTGGCTACTTTTGGATTGAAACACAAAGATCATAGAATTTATAGATTGGAAAGAATAATAGAATAACAGAGTAAGGTGGTCTTGCCCGGAATCACAAAAATATTGGGAAAAAAATTGGAAATGGGTGCAAGAAATCACGAGATAACAAATAAAATATAAACCCGAAACCTTCTTGCTGGGAATAATCAATGGGAAATACACACACACAAAAATCAAATATTTACTAACACATCTTCTAACTACAGCTAGAATTGCTTTCGCCCAATACTGGAAACAAACTACTACCCCCTCGGACGAATTAATAATAATAAAAAAACACTGGACTACGCAGAGATGAACAAATTAACTCTAAAATTAAAAGATAAAGAGGAATCGGAATATTATGAAATCTGGAAAAATTGGTATGAATGGTTAGAAAACAAGAAAAATAATTAAGCCAAAAACAATATATATATAAATACATATAGAACTGTGTATAAAAGTATGTAAATATAGAAGCGGAATATTATAAACATGTATAGATAAGACGATGTGACAATGTACAAAAGGTTGACATAATGACTGTAACATATGCTGAAAAGAGAAACACAATAAAAAAAGAAAGCTAAAAAAAAGAATAACAGAGTAAGGGACCTTCGAGGTCTTCTAGTCCAACCCCCTGCTCAGGTAGGTGACCTTATACCATTTCAGACAAATGGTTGTCTCTTCTTAAAAACCTCCAGTGTCGGAGCATTCACAACTTCTGGAGGCAAGTCGCTCCACCGATGAATTGTTCCCATTGTCAGGAATTTTGTCTGGATTAATTGTTACGAATTATATAAATTAATCGTATATATATATATATTTATTCTTATAAATTGCAATTCATTGTTCTAACTGTCAGGAAAGGACTTTGTAAGACATTTAGTCAAATTCCTTCTCAAGGTAGGAAGCTACTCAACCATCCCCAGCAGGCAGTAGGCAACCTAATTGCAAAACCTCAGTAAAAAGACTCCACGGTTATTTGAGGCAGGCTGTACTGCTGCTTAAGTAGTCGTTTGTTCTGGCATCGGGATCATTTATTGGGATGAAAGAATGTAAAAAAAAGCATGGTGGCTACAATTGCAATATTGAACCAAATAAAAGAGAATATTTGTAGCACAACGTTGAACGGGGGAGCCCTTGCTGTGCTCTCAACTTGGTTGTTTGCTTGCAAACATTTCATTATCCAACTAGGTAACATCATCAATGCTAGAAGCGAGTGGTGTTTGCTTTCCGCTTATATGCAGTAACTTGCTCCTTTCCCGTCCAGTACCGATGAGGTAGCTCATGGATATCAAACTCAAGTTCATTGAGGGTTGCATCAGGGCTGTGGTTGACCTTGGGGGGGGGGCATGGCAGAATAGGTGGGTGTGGCAAACTGGGTGGGTGTGGCCAGCTTGACACCACTCCCCAAACTGCTGGCATGTTTTTTTTTTAATTTTTTAAAAAAATTTTAATTGAACAAAAGCACACACAAAAAAGAATCATCCTTCAATACATCTTATAGAAAGCGTATCGATTGGTTACAAATAACTTTCGTGCATTTCTTCCATAGTCATTACTTATAGTTCATAATAGATTATACACTTTAAATCAAAAATCTTTATATATCTGACCATCAATATATCACAATTCTCATTTGGCTACAATTATTTGAACGTGCTTCTGCTTGAACTTATTCATACTTAAAAACCACAACCACATAATGGCACTTGTTAGCTATTTCAAAAATCCTCCAATAACATTACACTTTTATGAGATATTCTGAGTAAAAATCAATTGATAAAGTTTCTAAGCTCCCCCCCCCCGCTGTTTAAAATATTATATCCAAGTTGCTTTTACCAATACCAGAACATATATATATATATTATTATTAAACAATATCCATCAACATTTCCTTGTTGTTATAATTAGCTAAAAGTCATTTACTATTTATATCCCAACTCCTCTCGTCAATCCCCCCCAAAACATTATACCTTTATGACAAAACCTATAAATAATAATAATAATAAATATTTATTTCTTAGCCGCACCCTCTCCCGAAGGACTCGGGGCGGCGTACAACAAAACATAGGAAATAAATATATCGACATACATATAACAAAACATATACCAAGACATATACACGACATATACAAGGAGGAGGTGAACTGATAGATAAAAACAAGTAAAAACACAATGTTTAAAAACCCCTAAATAAATTGAATGCAATTAAAATACCCCAAATAAAAAACCCGTCAGGAGCGATATAGTTGGATCAAAGTTGAGCCAGGCCAGCAACTTGAAAAATAGAACCTAAATAGAAGTTTGTTGGTAAAATTTATAGGTCTTTTTCCCAGGTCACAATTTGCAATCTATATCCAGATTTCTTTTACTAGTTTAATAGTGCATAGTATACATCATTAAGTTACATCCATTATCATTCCATTATTGTTAATTATAGTTATTTAATTATTGACAAATAAACATTTAATAACAATCTAAAACAATCTAAAAATTATTAAATTCCTACTTATTGCTCAACCAAAATTAACTAATTTTTTATTATCAACTTTCATTGTCAACCTGTATCTTTCCAGTAAGTTTTTTCTTCACGTGGGCCAGATGTGACCACATTGCGGGCTGGATCCAGCCTGCAGGCCTTGAGTTTGACACCCCCGAGGTAACTGCTGCTAAAAACACGGGACTTCTTGGTACTCTCTGAGCCTGGTTGTTTTCTTGCAGACATTTAATTGAGAACAATTAATCAGTGGAACAGCTTGCCTCCAGAAGTTGTGAATGCCCCAACACTGGAAGTCTTTAAGAAGATGTTGGATAGCTATTTGTCTGAAACGGTATAGGGTTTCCTGCCTAGGCAGGGGGTTGGACTAGAAGACCTCCAAGGTCCCTTCCAACTCTACTATTGTATTGTATTGTATTTCATTATGTATCATCATCAGCGCATTATTACCTAGTTGGGTAATGAAACATCTGCAAAAATCCCACAAGCAAGCTCAGACAGCACCAAGGACCCCACAATACCGAAGCTCCATCATTTTACTTTAGATGCGTTGCACACAAGCCATCATATAACAATCAGAGGTGGGATTCAGCAGGTTCTGACCAGTCCTGGAGAACTGGTAGCAGAAATTTTGAGTAGTTTGGAGAACCAGTAAATACCGCCTCTGACTGCCCCTGCCCCCATCTATTCTCTGCCTCCCGAGTCCCAGCTGATCGGGAGGGAATGGGGATTTTGCAGTATCCTTCCCCTGCCATGGCCACCAAGGCAGAGGTGGGATTCAGTAGGTTCTGACCAGTTCTGGAGAACCGGTAGCGGAAATTTTGAGTAGTTCAGAGAACAGGTAAATATCACCTCTGACTGGCCCCGCCCTCATCTATTCTCTTCCTCCCGAGTCCCAAGTGATCAGAAGAGAATGGAGATTTTACAGTATTCTTCCCCTGCCACGCCCACCAAGCCACGCCCACAGAACCGGTAGTAAAAAAAAAATGAATTTCACCACTGATAACAATGGATTGTTAGAATTGCAGAAAAAACAATTGCTACCCGTCTGCTTTCAGTTGAGGATCTGTATACTGCACAAGCCAGAACGAGGGCTGGGAACAGTGGTGGGTTCCAATAGTATAGTAAATAGTAGTAAATAACCAATAGTAGCGGCAGCGGGAGGCCATGCCCACCTGCCAGGACACTTCTGTGCGTGCGCAAAAGCTTCTGTGCAAGTGCAGAAGCATTGTGTGCGCATTTTTACTACCGAACCTGTAGTAAAAATATTTGCAACCCACTACTGGCTAGGAATATATCTACAGACCCCTCACTTCCTGGACATAAACTGTTTCAATTTTTCCCCCTCAATTGATGCTCCATAAACCAAAACAACTAGACACAAAGACAGTCTTTTTCCCCATGCCATCCTTTTGCTAAACAACTAATTCCCACAACACTGTCAAACTACCTAATAGAGCAATAGTCTTCTCATCTTTTCTATTACTTATTCCTTATCTTCTTATGACTACGACTCTGTTGCTTGTACGTATCTTACGATTTATATTAAGAGTTTTATTCAGCATCCTAATAAGATTTATGTTGACTGCTTATTTAGTCTCCTAGGACTATCACGGGGTGTTGTATCCCATGATTTACGATGAATGTATTTTATGATGACTATGATCACAATTTATTACTTGTTGCTTGTATGCACACTGAGAGCTTCTGAACAGGCGACAAATTCCTTGTGTGTCCAATCACACTTGGCCCATAAAGAATGCTGTTCTATTCCATATTGACTTCTTTCCCCCCCACCACCACCATAGATATTCAGCCCAAATTATGTTTATTGGAGTTGCAGCCCATTATTCTTTCTTTTGCTAGTAATTTCAACTAAGAACTGTACCATTGCCTTTTGCGTGTGAAGCTCTTTAGGTATTTGTAGCTTGCTTGTGTTTCTCGCCTTCGTTTTCATCTTTGTGTTCTGACCTAGGCTTCCCAAGAGCAGGAAGCAAACGTGTAGGGTGGGCAATTGAATGGAGCTGAGTGTTTACTGGCCAGATGCCTTTCCTGTTGCAAATGCGGAGTTTTGTTCAGCAGATATATTCTCATTGTGGCCAGAGAGAGAAATATCTGTCTCTACTTAGGATCGAACTCACAGCTCCTGATTGTGAGGCGATAGCTCCACCTCTAGGCCACTGCACCACTTATCTGCAAATTCAGTTCAGTGTTGTCCATATCGTAAGGGGCTGGTCAAATCCAGGTGGTTTTTCCAAGATGCAGGGATAGCTTCAATTTTTGGGGGGGGGGGGGCATTTTCTATCCTGCATTGTTTCCACCCTCTTCCACATCTTGACAAACTTGAACATTGGGCACTATCTAATAAAATGAAATTCAATGGTGAAAAGAGTAAGGTTCTACATTTAGGCAAGAAAAACAAAATGCACAGGTACAGTATAGGTGGTACCTTGCTCAGTAGTAGTAACTGTGAAAGGGATTTTGGAGTCCTAGTGGACAACCATTTAATTATGAGCCAGCAGTGTGCAGCAGCTGCCCAAAAAGCCAACACAGTTCTAGGCTGCATAAATGGAGGGATAGAATCAAGATCACATGAAGTGTTAATACCACTTTATAATGCCTTGGTAAGGCCATACTTGGAATACTGCATTCAGTTCTGGTCGCCACGATGTAGAAAAGATGTGGAGACTCCAGAAAGAGTGCAGAGAAGAGCAACAAAGAGGATTATGGGACTGGAGGCTAAAACATATGAAGAACGGTTGCAGGAACTGGGTATGTTTAGCTTAAGAGAAAGAAGGACTAGGGGAGACATGATAGCAGTGTTCCAATATCTCAGGGGTTGCCACAAAGAAGAGGGAGTCAAACTATTCTCCAAGGCACCTGAGGGTAGAACAAGAAGCAGTGGGTGGAAACTAATCAAGGAGAGAAGCAACTTAGAACTGAGGAGAAATTTCCTGACAGTTAGAACAATTAATCAGTGGAACAGAAACTGCCTCCAGAAGTTGTGAATGCCCCAACACTAGAAGTCTTTAAGAAGATGTTGGATAGCCATTTTTCTGAAACGGTATAGGGTTTCCTGCCTAGGCAGGGGGTTGGACTAGAAGATCTCCAAGGTCTCTTCCAACTCTGCTATTGTATAAAATCATTTTTCACAAGTGCTTTATGAGTAGAAATGTCTGGGTTTCTAGATCTCAGCCTGTTTCACTCCAAGCAGGCCACGTGGCTTAGTATTGGCAGCTGGGAGTTATCAATAATCTCCTTCATCTTACTTCTGAAGGCGCACAAGAGCTGCACAAAGCAGGAGAACTGTGAAGCTTAAAAATAAACCTGACGAAGACCCAGGTTATGTTTAATAAATTCACCAGAGAAAGAAAAAAATATATATCTGGAGAACAACGAGACACAGTAGAGCACTACATATACTTTATGAAAGGAACGCAGTGGCTCAGTGGCTAAGACGCTGAGCTTGTTGATCAGAAAGGTCAGCAGTTTGGTGGTTCGAATCCCTAGTGCTGCATAACGGAGTGAACTCCTGATACTTGTCCCAGCTTCTGCCAACCTAGCAGTTCAAAAGCACATAAAAATGCAGGTAGAAAATCAGGGACCACCTTTGGTGGGAAGGTCACAGTGTTCCATGAGCCTTCGGCATTTAGTCATGCCAGCCACGTGACCACAAGCAGTGCTGGCTCTTCAGCTTTGAAACGGTGATGAGCACCGCCCTTAGAGTCCAGAACGACTAGCACATATGCATGAGGGGAACCTTTACCTTTACATAGATTTTGGCCAACAGATCTCACTGGAAAGTGATACAATAAAGGCAATTGAATGGTGTGTTAAATGTGGTTGGCAGGCAGTTGGCAAGCTAGACATAATTTTCAAGAACAACCTCCCCCTATGCCTGAAAAGAAAACTTTTTGATCCGTGTGTGCTACCTGCTCTAATATATGCTGGCAAAACATGGACACTAATCTCACAATTGAGACAAAAGCCACGAGCAATGCAAAGAGTCATGGGAAGCTACATGCTCGACATCACAAGCAGGAGTGGTATTCACTTACTTTCCCTACTGGTTCTCAAACGAGAGTGCTCGCTGATGCACTCGCTTCACCCACACGCACCACGTCCATGCATGCACTCAGCCTTCCATGCATGCGCTTTGGCTAAAAAAAAATGCCATAGAGAGCCGGGGTGGGTGGGCGGGGCCAGGTGCGATTTCCACTACTGGTTTGGGCAAACCGATCCGAACCGGCAGAATATCATCTCTGATCACAAGACAAGAAAAACCTGCATGCGGGTTAGAGAACAAACATAAATAGGGAAAGGGAGAGAGGGAAAGGTAGAGGGCGAGGGAGAGAGGGAAAAGGAGAGGGAGAAGAAGAGGGAGAGAGGGAAAGGGAGAAGGGAGAAAGGGAAGGAGAGAGGGAGAAAGTGAGAGAGAAAAGGAGAGGGAGAGGGAGAGAGGGAAAGGGGGAATGAAAGGGAAAGGGAGTGGGATAGAGGGAAAGGGAGAAGGAGAGAGGGAAGGAGAGAGGGAGAGGGAGAGGGAAAAGAGGGAAAAGGAAAGGGAGAGAGAGAGGGAAAGGGAGAAGGAAAGGGAAAGAGAGAGGGAGAAAGTGAGAGAGAAAAGGAGAGGGAGAGGGAGAGAGGGAAAGGGGGAATGAAAGGGAAAGGGAGTGGGATAGAGGGAAAGGGAGAAGGAGAGAGGGAAGGAGAGAGGGAGAGAGAGAAAGGGAGAGGGAAAAGAGGGAAAAGGAAAGGGAGAGAGAGAGAGAGGGAAAGGGAGAAGGAAAGGGAAAGAGAGAGGGATAGAGGGAAAGGGAGAGAGGGAAAGGGAGAAGGGAGAAAGGGAAGGAGAGAGGGAGAAAGTGAGAGGGAAAAGGAGAGGGAGAGAGGGAAATGGGGAAGGAAAGGGAGAGGGATAGAGGGAACGGGAGAGAGGGAAAGGGAGGAGAGAGGGAAGGAGAGAGAGAGAGGGAGGAAGGGAGAGGGAAAAGAGAGGGGAAAGGGAGGGAGAAAGTGAGAGGGAAAAGGAAAGGGAGAGGGATAGAGGGAAAGGGAGAGGGAAAGGGAGAAAGGAAAGGAGAGAGGGAGAGGGAGAAAGGGAGAGGGAAAAGAGAGGGAAAAAGGAGGGGGAAAGAGGGAAAGGGAGAGGAAGAGAGGGAAAGGGAGAAAGGGAGAGGGAGGAGGGGGAAAGAGAGAGGGAAAAGGAGAGGGACAGAGGGAAAGGGGGAGGTAATGAGATCAAGGGAGAAGGAGAGAGGGGGAGATGACAGAAAGTGGGAGACTCAAGAAAGTTTGTATTGCAGCCAAGAAAACTACCTGGAGATCTTCATGGAGACCTTCACCAAGAGTTCTGCTCGAATCAGAGGAGACCTTCAAGTTTAATGCTGATTCTCTGTGAAAAGAAATGATAACTTAAGGGCACCAGATGTGCACACAGTTGAGCAGATTCCTATGGTGGTGAACAACGGAGGTTAGCCAAACTTTGTTTAGCCACGTGGATAATGGACGCATTTGGTTTAAATTCCCAGTCTCCTTAAATTGTGGATGCGCCGAACAGAAATAGAAACCTGAACTGTCAGGGAGTGACTTCATCTCAGCACTTAAACTTTATCAAACTAAATGTTTTCCCCTTCGGGGCAAGAATAGATCACGCGGCGAAGGGGAAAATGCAAAGCTCGGGAGAGTTTGGGTCAACTCCATCTGGGAAGCCTTCTCAAGCTCCTCCTTGACCCCCAGAAACATGAATCCCAGAACAGTTTTTAAAGCTCTGAGCCCTGAGGGGATGTGGCAGCGAGAGAACATCGAGGCTAATAAGAATCCATTCCGATGGAAAAAGCAAAGTCAGTGAACTTTCATTAATGGAAAGCTCCTTCTTTCTTTTCTTTTCTCTCTTTTGGAGGAAAAAAAAAGAAATAAATAATACATCAGTGGGATTCACTTCCCTTCCCTACCGGTTTGCAAATGGGAGCGTGCGTGCACGCTGGCTTTGCTCGCACGCGCCACCTCTGCACATGCATATTGTCTTCTGGGTATGCGCAGTGCTCACGCATTTCGTCGATACGGGTGGGTGGACCCTCCCGCAGCCGCCTGTACCCATTCGCCTGAAACCGGAGAGAACCGGCTGAATACTACCTCTGCAGTAATAAAGATTTTTGTCACAATTTCAGAGGGTGAGAAAAAGGGACAGGAACTTACCAGTTACTGACTCTGGAACACAATTTCTCTCTAGAACGGCAGTGTTATTGTAGGATCAGTGATGGGCTGCTGCCAATTTGTAACAAGGTCAGCCAATGGGATCTGAAACAGTTTGGAGCCTGGGCGTGGCTTAGCTCTGCAGCTCTGAGTCTGTACTGAGCTCTAAACTAGTCTGCTGCTCTGTACTGAAACTGAAACTGTTCTCTCCTCCCTCTGCCCCTGTCTTTGCTAGTAATTTACTACCTCCTTGGAAAACCTGGTTTTGGTATTGTATATTTACTTCATGTGTTATATTATATATAAAGAGAAGTTAATGAATCCTGCTGAATCAGTTACCTGTGTCTGCTTTCTAGATGTGATTGATGCAACAAACTCTGATAGTTGGTCCTTTCTCTTCCTGACTTGATTGTCTTCTTGGGCGGCATTATTGTGATTATAGTTGCACAGTCACTAAGTCATGTCCATCTCTTCGTGACCCCATGAACCATAGCACACCAGCCCTCCCTATCCTCCACTGTCTCCTGGTGTTCGCCCAGTTTCATCTTCATTGCATCAATGAAACTATCTAACTATCCCATTCTCTGTTGTCCCTTTCTACTTTTGCCATCAATCTTTCCCAACATCACTGAATCCTCTCTTCTCATTTGGTGGCCACAATATTTGAGCTTCAACTTCAGTCTTGGGTGGTGGGGAAGAGAGAAAAATAACAATTTCTTGAACTTATACGGTTCCAGCACCTTATCACTGATGTCCTCTAGAATCCATAGTCCTTTCCACCAGCAAGTCCCGTCAGTAGCTCTGTCGTTCAGTCATGCTAGGACTTCACTGGAGATTCCTTCTCTACTTCCTCCTTGATTCACTTACTACAGGCAAACGATCCCAGCCATGACCAACCATCTCATCTTTCTCTGCTCAATACCTCTGCCTTTTATATAATTTCAGCTCTAAAGCAGATGTACCTCCATACACCTAGTTTGAGTAGACATGAAGCTACTTGGTGTCTGTGTGACACTGAATCTGTGCCTGGTATATAGAAAAAAAACCTTTAATCTTGAGATCATCAGGGAACTTACCCTGCCAGTCACTGATCACCCATGCTGAAAGATGTCATGCCGGGGTATTCCTATCCAACAGCTGAAGAGATGTTAGCATCACAAGAGCTTTTGAGATTTTTTTTTTTTGCAATGGCCTTTAGAAGGTTGGAAGGGATTTTGGAGATCTTTAATCTAACCCTCTGCTCAAGGCAGGAGATCCTATACCATCCCAATCATATGGCTGTTTTTGAAAATCTCCAGTGATGGAGCATTCACTTCCATGGGTTAATTGTTCTCACTTTCTCCTTACTTCTAGGTTGGATCTCTCTTTAATGCTCTTCCACCCATTACTTCATCTCCTGCTCTCAGATGCTTTGGAAACTAGGTCAAACCTCTCTTCTCTGTGACAGCCTCTCAAGTAGTGGAAGACTGCAATCGTACTACCCATAGCCCTTCTCTTCATTAGGCTTGACATACCTAGTTCCCTCAATCATTCATTGTATGGTTTAGCCTCCAGAGCCCTTGTCATCTTTCTTGCTCTTCTCTGCACATTTTCTAGCATCTTTTTTGTATTGTGATGACCAGAACTGGATGTAGTATTCCAAATGTCGCCTGTAGTGTGGTCTAAAGAGGTAGTATTGCTTCTTGTGATCTTGGTGTTATCCCATTATTGATGCAACCCAATGATGCATTGGCTTTTTTTGGCAGCTGCAGCATACTGCTGACTTAAGAATAGCCTAGCCTAGCCTAGCCTAGCATAGCCTAGCATAGCCTAGCATAGCCTAGCATAGAATTGGAAGGGACCTTGGGGGGTCTTCTAGTCCAACCCCCTGCTTAGGCAGGAAACCCTATACCACTTTAGACAAATGGCTATCCGACATCTTCTTAAAAACCTCCAGTGTTGGGGCATTCACAACTTCTGGAGGCAAGTTGTTCCATTGATTAATTGTTCTAACTGTCAGGAAATTTCTCCTCAGTTCTAAGTTGCTTCTCTCCTTGATTAGTTTCCACCCATTGCTTCTTGTTCTACCCTCAGGTGCCTTGGAGAATAGCTTGACTCCAGCTAGTGTTTTATTTGTGATACATGACCATATCCTCTGCATGGATCTCCTGGTGGGCTACCATAAAATTATAAGACAAAATTATAAAGCAGATTGGGGGATCAGAGAAGTAACAAAATGCATAGGAGTTACTGTGGCTGATCCCTCCCAACTACACTGAATGAAAAGCAATATCTGGAAAGGACATTCTGTATTTATGGATTTTGTGTTCCCCAGAATGTGAACTGAAGCTTGTCAACATGCTCGCAGGCAAAAAATTTGGAGGGGTTTTTTGGTGTGTGTGTGTGTGTGTGTGTGTGTGTTGTTGTTGGTTGCCTTGACTGTAAGTCATAACTTAACAAATAAGAAATGCAGAAGCATAACTTCCTCTACATTTGCAAATCAATATGCTGTCATAAAATGTCAAAGACCTCAGGCATTGGAGGAAAAGAAAATGCACCGAACAGTCAATTATCTTTAAAACAGTCGCTGATTCTTCCTATAAAGGCCCAGGAAATTCTCTGCAGAGTGTTTTCTGCTCTTAAGCAGTGGGTGTCGAGTCGAGCGGGGAGAAAATGCTACATTTTGCTTAGCGAAAAAAGATCTTTTGAGAAATGTTGGCTCGGATTTGGCCTTTTTTTCTTCTTCCTATAAATGGGCTTTGGGGATAATTATTATTTCTTATTTGTCTAGCACATCTCTATCCCACAAGAGGTGGCTTCCTATTTTAAGACACTAAAAGCAAGTGACTCTTGCACAAAACATATCAGTGTTGTTTTGATCAGAGCCAAAGACCCTTTGGGAACTGATGGCACAAACAAATTGGTTTGGTTCCTCAGCTGGTCATTTGGGATGAAGATCTGACCCAGAATTCTCGATAACCCATTTAGGAAGTGACACCTCACCTCCAGAACCAAACTTTCTCAGATCAGAATGTCCCAGTCCATTATGAGCTGGACTCAAACTACTGTGTGGTCCATTTGAATCATTTATTGGCAATGTAGTATCACCTTTTCCTTTCTTTTCCCCGATACATACATGAAAACCTGTTGAAAAAACTCCAGCTAGTCGGAGAGGTGGGGTCAAGCAGGGAGCTAAGCCTTGAGTCCTTGTGCAGCTGCCTGAACCTCCTTAAAACTCATGGAACCGTATCTGGTTATTCCCAAGGGAATGCTAAGAGTCTGGGACAACTCTTGTAATGTAGGCAGAACACAATAAAGTTGTTGTCTAGGACCTTTCGCAAGTGGGTCTGTCCACGTTGCTTGTGCCTGACAACATCTGCAATATAGTGATGGGGAATCATTACCAGTCAAACACCAAGGGTTAACAGGTGTCCAGGTGTGATTTAGAAATAAAACTTCCTCCTCCTCCTCCTCCTCCTCCTCCTCCTCCTCCTCCTCCTCCTCCTCCTCCACCTCCTCCTTCCCCTCCTCTCTTTCTCCTTCTTCCTTCCTTTCTCTCCTCCTCCTCCTCTTCCTCCTCCTCCTCTTCTCCTTCCTTCTTCTCCTCCTCCCTCCTCCTCCTTCCTCCTCCTTCCTTCCTCCTCCTCCTTCCTCCTTCTCTTACTCCTCTTTCTCCTCCTCCCTCCTTCTTCTTTCCTCCTCCTCCTCCTCTTCCTTCTTCCTTCCTTCTTCTCCTCCCTTACTCCTCCTTCTCTTCCTCCCCTCCTCCTTTCCCTCCTCCTCCTCCTCTTCCTCCTTCCTCCCTTCTCTTCTTCCTCCTCCTTCTCCCTCCTCCTCTCCTCCTCCTCCTCCTCCTCCTCCTCCTCCTCCTCCTCCTCCTCCTCCTCCTCCTCTCCTCCTCCCCTCCTCCACACTTCAACAACCTTGTGAGTTGGGCTGAAAGAGAGTGCTTTGCCCTAAGTCACCCAGTGAGCTGTCATGGCAAAGAGTGGTCTTGAACCTACCTCTTTCCTATCCTAGTACCTACCATGCCACACTGGATCCTTCTGATGTCAAACAATGGAAGATGTGAATGTGGAAGAATCAAATTAGGAAGAAAAATAGATAGGGTAAATGGAAATGAAGGTTCCAGCACCTTCTGCCAAAGGAACAAGATTGGGTGACATTTGGCCAGTTCCCATGAACCCTGGGAAATATGGTAGAGACGGATTTCAACAGCAGTTCCATCCTTGATATAAGCTTGGAGTATTTTCATGCTTTTGTTTGAAAGCATGGTGATTATCAGGGAGAAGATTCAAATGAAAATGAAAAGTATTAGTATTGCCAGGGCAAGGACAATTGAAAGCCTCTAGTCCAGGGGTGTTCAAACTTGAGAACTTTAAGACTTGTGGACTTCAACTCCCAGAATTCCCCAGCCAGCTGGCTGGGGAATTCTGGGAGTTGAAGTCCACAAGTCTTAAAGTTCCCAAGTTTGGACACCCCTGCTCTAGTCACACCGAGCCTAAGTTTTCCTTTCTTCCTTGTTAAGTGCAGTCTATGTTTTCCCTGGTGTCATCAGGAAGACAAATGGGACTTTCGGAGCCAAGATTACCCTCTCCTAATGCATTGAATCTCTTTGATATTGGAGGGATTTCCTTCTGGACGAGCCTCTGAATTCAGAAAAAGATCGTCTCATAGCAGGTGTTGAAGTATTATTAGCAGACTCATAGCTGAGCTGGCAGCTAAGGATAATTTGGGACTAATAGTGAATGAATGCATTAATCTAAGGTGGCCATTACCACTCCAGGAAAGACATGGCTATAATTGCTTAAATAATAGGGAGGAGACACCAGCCAGAGCATAGAACAACTCAAAGAAGCAGTGCAAGATCGGAAGATGTGGAGAGGCCTGGCCGGTGTGGGATTCAGCTGGTTCGGATCAGTTCGGGCAAACCAACTGCTAATTTTACATCTTTGTTTGCTGAACTGGTAGTTGCAAGGACTGGCTGGCCCTGCCCAACCCAGGAGTCTCCATGTGGCCCATTTTGGATGCCAGGTAAGTGCAGGGAGACTCTGGGAGGGCAAAAAAACGGGCCTCCCAGAAGTTCCAGAAGTCCAGAAACAGGCACCTTTTTGGGGAGACTGTTTTTGCCCTCCTGGAGGTTCAGGGAAAGCCCGAGGAAGGTGAAAAATGGGCCTCCTGGAAGTTTTGGAAGTCTGAAAACAGGCCCATTTCCAGACTCTGGAGCTCTTCTGGAGCCCAGGGGAGGATATTTTCACCCTCCCGGAAGCTCGAAGAAAGCCTCCAGAGCCTGGGGAGGATGAAAAACGGGTCTCCCAGAAATTCTGGAAAGGCAAAAATGAGTCTGTTTCCGTCTTCCAGAGGGCCTCCAGAGCCCGGAGGAGGCCATTTTCACCCTCCTGGAGGCTCGAGGAAAGCCTCCAGAACCTGGGGAGGGTGTAAACACCCCCCTGTGGTGTAGGAGGCCAAGTAGGTTACGCCCACCATGGCCACGCCCACCCAGCAACTGGGCAGAGAACCAGTTGCTAAAATGTTTGAATCCCACCCCTACCAATGAAGACTATTAACCAGTGGGACAGCTTGCTTTCAGAACTTGTGGGTGCTTTATCAGTGGAAACTTTTAAGAAGGGACTGTTCAACCATTTGTCTGAAATGGTATAAGGTCTCTTGCTTGAGCAGGGGGTTGGACTAGAAGACCTCCAAGGTTTCTTCCATCTCTGTTCTATTTTCTTCATGGAGATGTTTGAGATCCATCTCATAAAGGGCTTTCAAGATAGCAGGACCCATACATACTATTAACTTGATTAGCTTTGAGTATAATGTGCTATCATCCATGCGAAGTTGTGGGGTATTATCCTAATACTAACATTGATTCAGGAGTTGAACTAATCTTTCCTAACATTGCCATTATTCTACTTTCCAAACCAAAAGCATTCCAATCCCAAAATAATCGGACATAAGAGGTATAGTCACTAATCTCATGAATCTAACAAGTTTAGAGGATGTCCATTAAGTACAAATGTGTAAGAATCTCTATTGGTAGGAAGCTACGAGTCCATGGCCTGTTAGGACCTTAGCCCCACAGCTGGAGGTGAGTGGTGGACAAGTGAGCCAAGCATCTGTATTTGCAGCTGCTCTCCAGCACTAGCACTAACCTTAGGTCCATCTCAGATGAGATGCTAGATTCTCATAGGTGTGCCAACTGTTCTCTCCCCCCTCCACTTTAGTCTGTGTGCAGTTCGACATGCAGCTAACCCCACTTATCCTCCAATAAAACAGACCATGGGCATAGATCTGAATGCTTTATTGAAAGAACAGGATATGGTGAAACTGGGGAAAATAGGAATACATACAATGAGAACCAAATACAAAATAAACAGTATTGAGTTACTGCTGAACATAACAATTAATAAATACAAGTAATTTAAATCTCACCAGCGATGCTCTGTGTGTGGGGTGTGGGTTTGTCAAACAATATACTTGGTATTTTGTACCTCCGGCCACTAGATGAGGCTAGAGAGCAACAACAGTATGTAAAGATCGTATGTTAGGGCATATTTGTCCTCCGGCTACTAGATGGGGCTAGAGTGCAACAACAGTATATAAAGATCGTATGTAAGGGCATATTTGTCCTCTGGTCACTAGATGGGGCTAGAGTTCAACAACAGTATATAAAGATTGTATGTAAGGGCATATTTGTCCCTCCGGTCACTAGATGGGGCTAGAGAGCAACAACAGTATATAAAGATTGTATGTTAGGGCATATTTATCCTCCGGTCACTAGATGGAGCTAGAGAGCAACAACAGTATATAAAGGTTCTATGCTGGGGCGACACGAATCCTACTATAAACTCTGCATACAAAGGACATAGGTTATCCTCTCTTCTCCCCCCATTCCCAATCCATGGGAAATTTGTCTTCCATGAAACCAGTCACTGGTTGGGGACCTCTGTTGTAAAGCGTTGTGTTGAAAGGGTGGGAAGATACCCAGATTGACAAGTTCCTGTGAAACAGGGGTGTCAAACCTGGATGCCCCACGCCTGCTTGGTTTAGCGAAGGGGGAAAATGTCCCAATACGTCATGTGGTGTCGCCGGAATAATGCACGTTTGACATCCCTGATGTAAAGGCTCACATGTCTTCTGCCCTCCAGCCAAAGGTTGTTTGGGGTGGGATTGTGTTGCATTAAATGAACTATTTCCCCTTTCACTGTTGAGAATCCCATTGTGGGACTGCCTTGATCCTTATGGATCTTCCCTCTCTGTTAAGTGCATCTAATTTCCTAAAATGCTCAGTAGGAGTTGGGATACGAAAGAGACATTCCTATATTAGGGAAGGGATATTTTCTTTATATAAAAAATTAAGGCTAGGCATGGGAATGTGGAAGCTTTGGGAGGGAAATCATCCCCATCCTTGATTGATTGATTGTGTAGCATTAACGCATCATCAACTCTTAGTGACCATATTCATTTTGAGGAAAGGAAGGACTAGGGGTTGCATGATAGTAGTACTCTAATATCTCAGGAGCTGCCACAAAGAAGAGGGAGTCAAGCTGTTCTCCAGGGCACCTGAGGGTAGAACAAGAAACAATGGGTGGAAACTAATCAAGGAGAGAAGCAACTTAGAACTGAGGAGAAATGTCCTAACAGTTAGAACAATTAATCAGCAGAACAGCTTGCCTCCAGAAGTTGCAAATGATCCAACACTGGAAATTTCTCTTCTCTTCTCTTCTCTTCTCTTCTCTTCTCTTCTCTTCTCTTCTCTTCTCTTCTCTTCATTCTTTTCTTTTCTTTTCTTTTCTTTTCTTCTCTTCTCTTCTCTTCTGCTCTGCTCTGCTCTGCTCTACTCTATTTTCTATTCATATAGATAGATCTTCTTCGGGATGACCTCTGTCCAACCTGGCTCTCCAGGTCTTCCAAAGGTGTACTCATCATTTCTGTAATCTAACTCACTCTCTTTTCTGCCAGTTGACTTTTCCTTCCCTTCCAGCACTATGGACTTCTCTAGGGAGCTGTGTTTTTGCATAACATGTCCAAAATATGATAATTGGAACCTTTTCGTTTGAGCCGGCCTGAAGTGTCTCTGCATCAATTCATTTTGCTATCCGTTTGTGTGTTTTAATGGCTATGCATGGTATTCACAGGGGCCTTATCTAACAGCAAAGTTCAAAAGCATCAATACTCTTTGTATCCTATTTCTTCAAAGTCCAACTTTCACTTTATAGAATGTCACTGAGAAAGGCACTGCCTTCATGATTTTGATCTTTTTAAGCATAGACACATCCTGGCATCTGAGTATCTTTTCCAAAGCTGTCATTGTTATCCTACCGAGTGCTAGTCTGCAGTCTATTTCTTAACTAAAGGTTCATTTATTGTTGATATTCACTCAAAGTGCCAACCACTTCAACGTCTCTATTGTCATTCTAAGGTTGGTTGTAATACGTGAAAAGAAGGACAAGGGGAGACATGATAGCAGTCCAATATCTCAGAGGCTGCCCCCAACGAAGAAAGAATCAGGCTATTCTCCAAAGCACCTGAGGGCAGGACAAGAAGCAATGGGTGGAAACTAATCAAGGAGAGAAGCAACTAGGGAGAAATTTTCTGACAGTTAGAAGAATTCATGAGTGGAACAACTGTAGATGGGCTCCAGCATGAGTCCAAAAGCTCAGAAGATAAAACTTCTCATCCCGGTGACCAATCCAGATTTGGGTCCTGCAGAAACCACTAATGACAAAAAGTCTAGCTGAAGTTTCCAATTGTGGACCCTTTCAAACGTTATAGACTATTCATATTCTCCAAACCATCAGAAGGCAGGACAAGAAGCAATTGGTGGAAACTAATCAAGGAGAGAAGCAACCTAGAACTAGGGAGAAATTTCCTGACAGTTAGAAGAATTCATGAGTGGAACAACTTGACTCCAGAAGTTATAAAGGCTCCAACAATCTCATTTCAAGAAGAGACTGGACAGTCATTTGTCCAAAATGGTATAGGGTCATGATGGTGAACCTATCTGGCACATGTGCCATCACCAGCTGCTCTTTTGGTTTCTGGTGTGTATCTGGCCATTTTTCAGGCTGTTTTTTGGGCCATCTTGGGGCCATTTTCCAGCTGTTTCTGGCCCAAAATATGCCTTGAAAAATGCCCCCCAAAATATCCCGGAAAATGGCCCAAAACCAGCCAAAAAACAGACTGTTTTCTGGGCTGTTTTTTGGGCCATAAACAGGTTGAGCACATGCACAGAAGGTGCACATGTGAGCAAAGTGCATGTGCAGAAAGCTGGGTGCATGCACGGAAGGCATGTGTGCGAAGCAAGCTTGCATGCGCACAGTCAACCGGTGGTAAAAATAAGTGAAACCCACTGCTGGAATATACGTATCCCAGGATAATGTTGCAAGAGCCAATCTGGTCGGTCACCGGGGTCAAGAGGTTTTGTCTTTCCAGCTGATTCTGGAGCTCATCTTCAGGAAGTTTCTCTCTAGCCACTAGAGAGAAGTTCCCTGTAGATGGGCTCCAGCATGAGTCCAAAAGCTCAGAAGATAAAACTTCTCATCCCGGTGACCAATCCAGATTTGGCTCCTGCAGAAACCACTAATGACAAAAAGTCTAGCTGAAGTTTCCAATTGTGGATCCTTTCAAACGTTATAGACCAAAGCTGCCCTAATCTCTGATGATTAGCCATGCAGACGAGGTTGTTGCTTGAGACATAAAAAAGGAAATATTTACGCCAAGGTTGAAATGAAAAAAATAAATAAAACCTAGATGACATTTCTTCTCTTTGGTTGTCTTCACCTTGGACCATTTTGCCTTTCTCACCCTTGAAAATCTTGCCCTCATTTGCTCACACCTCCACCGAGTCCTGCTAGATCTGGTGATTCACACAGTTTTCCTGAGGATGAGACAGTGCTAAATTTGGTGGGAGTGATGTCATGGCAAGCTTGTATACCAAAACAGATGTCTCACCACAGGACTGAAGATCAGCACAAGGCCAAACGAAGCAAAACAGAGACAGAGAAATGACTTTGAGAAGCGGCTCCGCTCTTAAGGAGACAAAAGGTGTTAAAACATTTCATGCCTTTGCATGAAATTTTCAGGTTTCATTCCTTTTTTTTAAAAAAAAAAGAGATCAATGTTTCATTTTTTGGATTTATCCAAACTTAAGGCAAAGTGTGGAAAAACATTCCATTCCTTGGGAAGAATGCAATTATTTCTACTGAAATGACTTCTTGATGATCCTGTGTGCATGTCATCAATTTTGGCGTGTGTGGAAAACACATGTTTTGGTCCCAGAAGAACTGTGTTAGGAGTGAAGCTGCACACTTTTGTGACTGCAGGAGAAGAAGAGTGCCTTCGGGGAGCAGAAATTTGAATGGACAGTGTCCTACCTGAATGCACAGGAAGTAAAAGGCTTGCCGCTGTTGTTGGTTGCGGAGTCATGTCTGACCCATCACGACCCCATGGACAATGTTCCTCCAGGCCTTCCTGTCCTCTACCATCCTCTGGAGTCCACTCAAGCTCCCACCTACTGCTTCGGTGACTCCATCCAGCCACCTCATTCTATGTCATCCCCTTCTTCTCTTGCCCTCCATCTTTCCCAGCATTAGGCTCTTCTCCAGCGAGTCCTTCCTTCTCATTAGGTGGTCAAAGTATTTGAGTTTCATCTTCAGGATCTGGCCTTCTAAAGAGCAGCCAGGGTTGATCTCCTCTAGGACTGACCGATTGGATCACCTTGCAGTCAAAGGGACTCGCAGGAGTCTTCTCCAGCACCATATTTCAAAGGCCTTAATTCTTTGGTGCTCAGTCTTCCTTATGGCCCAACCTTCACAGCCATCCATTGCAACTGGGAAAACCACAGCCTTGACTATACACACTTTTGTTGGCAGGGTGATGTCTCTGCTTTTTAGTATGCTGTCTAGATTTGCAAGGCTACAAAGTACAAGGCTATGTACATACAATCCTGAGGCTGGAAGGTGATGATGGAGGTCTTCTAGTCCAACTCCCTGGTCAAGGAAGATCTTATATCATCCCAGTCAAATGGTTGTCCAGTCTATTTTTGGAAACATCCAGTGATGAAGCACTCACAAGTATGGGAGGCAAGCTATTCTGTGGATTCTTACTATCAGAAAACGTATCCTTACTTCAAGGTTGGATCTCTCTTTAACAAGCTTCCACCCATTATTTCTTGTCCTGCCCTCTGGTTCTTTGGAGAATAGTTGACCCACCTCTTCTAGAGACAGTTCTTCCAGTACTGGAAGACAGTTAACATTCCCCCTCTTATCCTTCTCTTTGATAGGTTAGACTAGGGCTCAGCAGCCTTAAATACTCAAAGTGCCATTGGATCCATTTCCCACAGAAAAGAAAACACCGGGAGCCACAAAACTCTTCCCATGTGTTAGGGATGTAACCCTAGGCTTGGCTTGGCAATGTATATAAGCTATGATTACTTTACTGTTACTTTAAATGCTTAAGATATGTAATTGGCTTGTTACCTCAAGCAGCCATAAGAGGCAGCCGGAATGGCTGTTAGCTCTCTGTTTTGTTAGAAGCTGATCGGTGTATACTGAGGTATTGTGGTTTGCTACTGTTAGCTATATTTTGTTTGCTAGACTGACTATTTTGATAACTGAATTACTGAACCATGTATGACTTGGACTGTTAACCGGACTCTGAATACTTCTATATTTCTACATAGTAAACTACTATATTTTTATACTATTCAGTGTCTCTGTATGCTGGTTTGTGCGTGTTATTCCATATCACTCTCATTACGCTTTTCTGCAAACTCGCTCTTCTAACGGGGAGCTTAATTACTTAACACCATGCCTGACTATTTCCTGAGCGGCCACAAAACTAGCATATGTAGTTGAATTAAATGTTCTGTTTTCTTCTGAAACTGTTCTTTTCTTGGATTTATCCACGGGGTCGAAAAGCTCAATAAATCACATACTGGTAGGTATCACCCATTGACGGTTGTGAGTGATAGAGCCACAGCAGAGGGATGAACGAGCCACATGTGGCTCCAGAGCCGTGGGTTGGTGACCCTTGGGTTACACATACCTAGCTCCCTCAATTGTTCATCATAAGGGTTATTATTATTATTATTATTATTATTATTATTATTATTATTATTATTATTATTATTATTATATTATTTCTTGGATTTCTAGACCGCCCCCTCTCCCAAAAAGGGACTCGGGGCGGTGTACAGTCAATGCAGATAAAAATACAATCATAAAACAATTAAATACATTTGGATGGAGGAGATAGGCTGTACAAGAAATAAATATATTCTAAAACCCTAAAAACATCCCCAATTAAAAACCCAAACCCAATTAGAATAAATCCCTGGGAGGTAAAACTAAGAAAGTGCCAGGCCAGCTGATTGAAATAGGTGAGTCTTTAACTTTTGACGGAAGGAACGGAGGTCGGTGGTGGTTCGAATGTTGGGGGGGGTGTCATTCCAGAGGGTTGGGCCCATCACAGAGAAGGACCTACTCCTAGGTGTCGCCCGCTGACACTGCCTAGCGGACGGCACCAGGAGGAGTCCCTCCCTGTGTGAGCGAATAGGTCGCAGGGACGTGTGTGGTAGGATGCGATCCTGCAGATATCTAGGTCCTATGCCATGGAGCGCATTAAAGATAGTGATCAATACCTTGAAACGCACCCAAAAGGCCACAGGTAGCCAGTGCAGCTCGCGCAGGAGCGGTGTTACGTGGGAGTAACGTGTACTCCCCATGATAACCCGCGCGGCTGCGTTCTGAACTAGCTGCAGTCTCCGGATGCGTCCCAAGGGAAGCCCCATGTAGAGGGCATTGCAGTAGTCCAGGCGAGACGTCACCAGCGCATGAGTGACCGTGCGCAGGGCACTCCGGTCCAGTAGGGGGCGCAATTGGCGCACCAGGCGAACCTGGTGGAACGCCCCCCTTGCCACGGCTGCCACATGGTCCTCCAGTGACAGCTGGGCATCAAGGAGGACGCCCAAATTGCGCGCCCGCTCCACAGGGGACAGTTGTTCGCCCCCTATGGCCAGCGATGGTGTCAGCTGGCTGAACTGAGGTGCCGGTACCCATAGCCACTCGGTCTTCGAGGGGTTGAGTTTGAGTCTGTTGTCCCCCATCCAGACCCCCACGGCTTCCAAGCACCGGGACATCACTTCGATAGCCTCGTTGGGGTGGTTTGGGGTTGAAATGTACAGCTGAGTGTCATCAGCGTACAGGTGGTACTCAACCCCAAAGCCACGGATGATCTCACCCAGCGGCTTCACATATGAGTTGAACAGGAGAGGCGAGAGGACCGACCCCTGCGGCACCCCACAAGTGAGTGGCCTCAGGGACGACCTCTGCCCCCCTGTCAACACACATTGCTTCCGGTCGGAGAGGTAGGAGCCGAACCACCGCAGAACGGTGCCTCCGACTCCCATCCCCTCCAACCGGCGCAATAGGATACCATGGTCGATGGTATCAAAAGCCGCCATATCCTTTATTATTTTCCATGCTCTTCTCTACACACTTTCCAGGGACTCCACATCTTTTTTGCATGGTAGTGACCAGATACATCTGGTCGAGAGGGGACAGGAGGCACCGGATTGTGACCCAAACATCTCAATTAAAAGAAGCTAAAGTGAATATCTATGGAGATTCTCTAGTCATCCAGGTCATAATTGTCCCAAAGGTGTTTTTTTCAAGAGGCAACTGGACTTTCTCTGGTTTTTGTTTGAAGATGTTTCGCTTCTCACCCAAGAAGAGCCGAAGAAGCTTCTTGGATGAGAAGTGAAATGTCCTCAAAGAAAAACAAGGAAGTCCAGTTGCCTCTTGAAAAAGCACCTTTGGGAAAGCTAAAGGGAAGTACTCCAAAGAATAGAATGGAATGGAATAGGAATAAGAATAAGGATAGAATAGAATAGAAATGCAGGATAGGACAGGACAGGATAATAACTTTACTGTCACTTTGAATGTATACTAATGGGCATACCTTAAAATGAAATTGCTTTGCACGCAGCTCTCAAAGGGTCACCACTTCGAATATACACTCGATAAACTTGACAAAACAAATAAGAGCTTGGAATGAAAGTTGCAATCCAGAGGATCAAGGATTAGTCAGGATCATCTCGCTTTAGAAGGAAGTGTGTGGGACCTCTCGTTATCTCAGAGGCAAACTCGGAATTGTGTGTTCCAGGATTTGTGTTCAGATAGCTTTGTTTCCACGAATTCCAATTTCTTTATGAATTTATTTTGGGGAAGTGTCTCCTAATGGTCTCAGTGACTTTACCTCTGACTTATGCATTCAAAATGTATCATTTCAGAGCTATCTGAAGTCTTGTGTGGTTTATGCCCGTGATGCTGAACCTATGGCGCGCATGCCTCTGGTGGCACATGGACCCATCTCCGCAGGCATGCAAGCCATGGCTCTATATCAGCTCCAGCGTGTACGTGCGTGCTGGCAAGCTGATTTTCAGTCTCTTCTGAGTGCCAGGGAGGCTGTTTTCACCCTCCCGAGGCTCCAGGAGAGCCTCCGGAGCCTGGGGAGGGTGAAGACAACCTCCCCTGGCCATACGGAGGCTCTCTGGAAGCCGGAAATGATCTGTTTCCGAACTTCCAGTAGGCCTATATTTTGCCTTCCTCTGGCTCTGGAGGCTTTCCTGGAGCACGGGGAGGGCGAAAATGGACTCCTCTAGCCCCCTGGAGGAAATACCAAGCTCGGCTTGGTGGTGAGAAGTGCACCGCCAGTACAGCGCATGTGTGGAGGGGGATTGTGCATGCTTTGTACGCTATTGCATGCGCATACTCGTGCATGCCCGGTAGGCCCATTTTTCTCCCTCCCCAGGCTGCGGAGGCTTTCTGGATTCTGGGGAGGAAACAGCCTTCCCTTTGCCCCCTGGAGGAAATACCAAGCTCAGCTTGGTGGTGAGCACTGCACCAGCAGTGTGGCACACGTGGGGGGAGGGTTGTGCGTACAGGCACATGTGTGGAGCATGCTTTGCAATATGGGTGCTGACATGCATGCATCAGCTATTGCAGGTGCATGCTCAAATGTTTGGCACCCAACAACAAAAAGGTTAGCCATCACTGGATTATGCTCTCTCAAGCTATTGGAGCCCAGAACCCACCCATCAGATCTGTGTCCGAGACCCCCCCACCCCTTAGAATTCTATTGGAGACACTGTTTGGATATTTATCAATACTAAATGCCTTATTCTATCCTATTGTAATGGGGCATTTGGCAATGCAAGCTACAAGAAGGTTATCCTTTCCCTTGTTTTTAATGAAATTGATCATTAAATCATAAGATTGATGCTTTTCTTTTAATCTCCTTAAAAGGGAAAAAAAAGGCTGCTGTTCTCTGACCGCAGCTCTCAACGCTGCTAGGGCAAGGAGATGATGCGGTAGAGTTTGTTTTCATTTTATCATTATCATTAATACAATGCAATACAATAGCAGAGTTGGAAGGGACCTTGGAGATCTTCTAGTCCAACCCTCTGCCTAGGCAGGAAACCCTATACCGTTCCAGACAAATGGCTATCCAACATCTTCTTAAAGACTTCCAGTGTTGGGGCATTCACAACTTCTGGAGGCAAGCTGTTCCACTGATTGATTGTTCTAACTGTCAGGAAATTTCTCCTCAGTTCTAAGTTGCTTCTCCCCTTGATTAGTTTCCACCCATTGCTTCTTGTTCTACCCTCAGTTGCCCTGGAGAATAGCTTGACTCCCTCTTCTTTGTGGCAACCCCTGAGATATTGGACTGCTATCGTGTCTCCCCTAGTCCTTCTTTTCATCAAACTAGACATACCCACTTCCTGCAACCGTTCTTCATATGTTTTAGTCTCCAGTCCCCTAATCATCTTTGTTGCTCTTCTCTGCACTCTCTCCAGAGTCTCCACATCTTTTCTACATCGTGGTGACCAAAACTGAATGCCGTATTCCAAGTGTGGCCTTACCAAGGCCTTATAAATTGGTATTAACACTTCACGTGATCTTGATTCTATCCCTCTGTTGATGCAGCCTAGGACTGTGTTGGCTTTTTTGGCAGCTGCTGCACACTGCTGGCTCATATTTAAATGGTTGTCCACTGGGACTCCAAGATCCCTTTCACAATTACTACTGTTGAGCAAGGTGCCACCTATACTGTACCTGTGCATTTCGTTTTTCTTGCCTAAATGTAGAACCTCACTTTTTTCACCATTGAATTTCATTTTATTAGATAGTGCCCAATCACCATCGCTATTATATTTCTCCCCGTTATTAAATTCAGGTTACAGGTGGGTCAATTGCACATGCCATGAAAACTCCATCTGTCTGGAGGAAGAACCTGCTCATGATAGCCTGTAAAATATGGAGCAGTTATCACGTGCCCCCTAATCAGGTGTCTGCAGCGTAATGGGGTGGTTGTTGGAACTGGTGTCAACTTCGAACTGAACCTGGCAGCAGCCCTCTTTCTGTTCCTCAGTTGCCACACAGAGAGGGAAGTGGGGAAGGAGGTTGGAGTGCCTTACTAGATACAACAGAGAGCTTTCTCGTGAGAATCAAGGTCATCTCTACCGGCAACGGATAAGGTTGGGGAAGGAGTGCCTGGAGAGCCCACCAATTTACCCAATTGGCCAACGTGACCTGTAACACTTGGGGATGGGCTTATTTCCTAGTCTAATTATACTGTAATGGCAGGAAAGATTCAGAGTTAGTTTTCCTTTGAAGCTGTGCTGATATGATGTTCTCAATAAAGAAGATCTTTGAGAAGGAGCCAAGTCTCAGAGTTCTGATCTGTTGGGTCTGTTAGCTGGAGCCTTGACAACTGGGCCAGAAGTATCACCTGGGGAGGTCCATTGTAACTTTGAATGGTTGCTAAGCAACTGCCCATAAGTCAAGAGCACCTGGATGCTGGACCACAACGACAAAAGCTGTTGAGTTCAGCTCAACACCAGCTGACTCCAAAACTCAGCTACCAAGTCTTCTTGTAGTTTTCTTGGCCATAACATGGAAGTCATTAATTCTTATCTTCTTATTTTGAGGTGTTGACTTTGTAGTCTGGCCTACCACTCAAGAGATTTCCCAATAGCCTGTCATTCAAAGCCTGAACATTTGCTTTTCCCCCCAAAATCACCATCCTTGGTTAGATGTTGCTCTACTAACCTGTCAGCTCTGTTCAGATCTTGCCTGCCATGTGATGCGAATCCAGCCTCACATTTGTTCCTGATGTTCAGGCTCATGTGAATTCCTTTCATACAGCAGCTGCTGGGTTGTATCAGGGCAGACTTAGATGAGACAAGACAAGACATGAGATACTGAATATATAATCCTGACCTCATTAGCTTCTGCTGTCATCCAACCCCTCATATCTATCTATCTATCATCTATCAATCATCTATCTATCTATCTATCTATCTATCTATCTATCTATCTATCTATCTATCTATCATCTATCTATCTATCTATCTATCTATCTATCTATCTATCATCATCATCATCTATCTATCATCTATCTATCTATCTATCTATCTATCTATCTATCATCTATCTATCTATCTATCTATCTATCTATCTTTGTGTTACAACCCTTGGTATGCCCAAATATGTCTCCCTTTATTTATTTATCAGCACAAATACAATGTGTGTGTGTGTGTGTGTGTGTGTGTGTGTGTGTGTGTGTATTAAAGGCACCTGGAGCTCGGTTCAATTTGCCTCTTGTGGAAATGTGCCTTGAAGTGTATTCTTAATGAAGTTCTTAATTACATCAGTTCTATTTATGTTGGCTTGGCCACCCAGGCCAACATTTAGATGGAGGCATTTGATAGACAAATATGCATGATGATGTCAAGGCAGATGATCTCATGCCACTTCAAATTGTCTTGTTCTGCAAATGGAATTCCATGAATTCCTAAGGGGAAAGTACTGTCAATTCAACTCTCCATGGAGCCAAAATGCATGGATGGCTTGGTTTTTTTTAAATGAGTTTTTATTTTATTCACATCTCAGATTGATCAAACGCCAATGCATTATTTCAAAGTAGGAGAACATCAAACCTGAAGCAACTAGCAATGTAAAGGAAGAACCAACTGGTTTCTGCAACTACAGTATCCAGTAGTGCAATTACTGTAGTAGTATAACTACGTTGCTGTAGCATCCAGTTTTGGTCACTGCATTATGAAAAAGATGGTGAGACTTTGGAAAGAGTGCAGAGAAGAGCAACTAAGAAGATTAAGGAGACTAAAAGATATAATAATTTGAATTTATTAGCCGCTCCCTTTCCAAGTAGGACTCGGGGCGGCGTACAATGGAGCATATAAAACATAGAAGATGTATCAAAACACATAAACGTACATACATACAAAACACACATACACGGAGGAGGTAACAAATTACATCATTTAGGCAGTTAAAAATCAGCATTAAAATACCCCAATTGTAGGAAACCCAATATGCAGTTAAAAATTTGACATTTAAAAGACAATTTAAAAAACAGTAGGAGGAATAAGAGAGATTACGATTGCGATTGAGCCAGGCCAGATAATTGAAAGAGGTGGGTCTTCAGCTGTACACGGAAGGAGCGGAGATCGGAAGTAATCCTGATGTCACGGGGGAGGTCATTCCACAGGGCTGGGCCCATCACAGAGAAGGCTCTGCTCCTGGGTGTCGCCCCCCGGCACTGTTTGGCGGACGGCACCCGGAGAAGTCCCTCTCTGTGTGAGCGAATTGGTCGTAGGGATGTGTGGGGCAGGATGCGATCCTGCATGTAACTAGGCCCTGTGCCATGAAGCGCTTTAAAGATCATAATCAAAACCTTGAAACGCACTCGGTAGACCACAGGAAGCCAGTGCAGCTCGCGCAGGAGAGGTGTTACAGGGGAGTATCTAGTCCTCCCCATAATCACCCGCGCGGCCGCGTTCTGGACCAACTGTAGTCTCCGAGTGCATCTCAAGGGAAGCCCCATGTAGAGAGCATTGCAGTAATCCAGGCGAGACGTCACTAGCGCATGGGTGACTGTGCGTAGGGCATCCCGGTCCAATAAGGGGCGCAATTGGCGCATCAGGCGGACCTGATGGAACGCCCCCCTTGCCACGGCTGTTACATGGTCATCCATGGACAGCCGGGCATCTAGGAGGACGCCCAAATTGCGCACCTGTTCCATGGGGGCTAGTTGGACGCCCCCGATGGCCAGAGATGGAAGCACCTGGTTGAACCGGGAGGCCGGAAGCCACAGCCACTCCGTCTTGGAAGGGTTGAGTTTTAGTCGGTTGCCATCCATCCAGACCCGTACGGCCTCCAGACACCGGGACATCATTTCGACGGCCTCATTGGGGTGGTTCGGGGTGGAAATGTATAGCTGAGTATCATCAGCATACAGATGATATCCCACCCCAAAACCACGGATGATCTCGCCCAGCGGTTTCATATATGTGTTGAACAGGAGAGGCGAGAGCACCGATCCCTGTGGCACTCCACATGTGAGTGGCCTCCGGGTCGAACTCTGCTCCCCTGCCAACACACGTTGCGTCCGATCAGAGAGGTAGGAGCCAAACCACCGTAAAACAGTGCCCCTGACTCCCAGCCCCTCTAGCCGGTGCAACAGGATACCATGGTCGATGGTATCGAACGCCGCCGAGAGATCTAACAGGACCAGGATAGAGGAACAACCCCTATCTCTGGCCCTCCAGAGATCATCAACCAATGCGACCAAGGCCGTCTCCGTGCTGTGCCCGGGTCGGAAGCCGGACTGGCGCGGGTCTAGATAATCATTTTCCTCCAGGTGACGTGGGAACTGCTGTGCCACCACACTCTCTACAACCTTCGCTAAAAAAGGGAGGTTGGAGACTGGACGATAATTGACTAGGTCCGTTGGGTCCAGGGAAGGCTTCTTGAGCAGGGGCCTCACCACCGCCTCTTTCAAGGCGGCCGGTAGAGACCCCTCACCCAACGAGGCGTTCACCAGGCCCAGGAGCCAGTCGCGCGTAACCTCCCAGGATGCCAGTACAAGCCAGGAGGGACACGGGTCCAATAAACATGTGGTGGGTCGCAGACGTCCACGCAACCTGTCCAAATCCTCGATGGCAACCGAGTCAAACTCCTCCCAAAGCGGTCCCTCAAGACTCGCCATGGGCGTCTCTACTGAACCACTGAAAGGGGCCCATCCCATCCGGATTTGAGCGACTTTGTCCTGTAGATATTTCCCAAACTCCTCTGCTCTGCCCTGTAATGGGGCTTCCCGTGGTCTCTCAAACAAGAGGGAGCGGGTCACCCGAAACAGGGCGGCAGGGCAGTTATCTGCAGACGCAATAAGAGCGGCACAATGTTGACGTTTGGCCGCTCTTAATGCCACGAGGTACGTCTTCAAATAGGCTCGTGCCTGTGCTCGGTCAAATTCGGAACGGGAGGATCTCCAACGACTCTCTAGGGGTCTCTTGTGGCGTTTCATCACCCTTAGCTCCTCGGTAAACCAAGGTGCCAGGGTGGTTCGTCGCCGCAGGAGAGGCCGCAAAGGCGCCACCCGGTCTAGGGCCCCGGTAGTCGCACTATTCCATGCGTCTACCAGGTCCTCCACTCGGGGGCGGGTCAGGTCCACAGGAGGTGGCCCAAGTTCCGTCTGGAACCTGTCTGGTTCCATCAGGCGCTTGGGGCGGAACCATCTAATACCTTCCAGTTCCGCCTCCTCGCGGCGGGGGGTAGCACCAGGGAAGTCCAGCCGGAGAAGTGAGTGATCCGACCATGACAGGGGAATAATGTCTAGATCCCCTATTCCCAGATCACTCATCCACTGGCCAGAGACGAAAACAAGGTCCAGGGTGTGGCCTCCCTCGTGAGTAGGGCCCTGAATTAACTGGGTCAGGTCCATGGCTGTCATGGAAGCCATGAACTCCCGCACCCCCTCAGACGCTTCTCCCATCGACGGCAGATTGAAATCCCCCATCACTAAAAGTTTGGGGGTCTCAACCGCCACCGATGAGATCAGCTCAAGGAGTTTGGGCAGGGCCGCTGAGGTATAGCGAGGAGCCAGGTATACTATCAGCAGGCCCAACTGCCTCCCTGGGCCCCATCTCACGACGAGGGACTCACACCCGGATGTCTGCGGCACGGTGAACTCTCTCGGCTCTAAGTCTTCCCGGATAATCACTGCTACCCCGCCGCCCCTTCCCTGGGCCCGAGGCTGGTGAAATGCTCGATAACCTGGCGGGCACATTTCCACAAGGGGTAGACCTCCCTCGTGGCCCAACCAGGTCTCGGTTATTCCGGCGAGGTCCGGCTCCCCCTCCAAAATTAGATCGTGGATGAGGGGGGCCTTATTGACAACGGACCTCGCATTGCATAACAGCAGTCTCAGGCCTTGGGTCTGTAGATCCTGACCACCTAGTATGAAGATTGGGTATGGCTAGTCTAGAGAAAAGAAGGGCTAGGGGTGATATGATAGCAGTGTTCCAATATTTGAGGCAGTCCCACAAAGAAGAGGGGGGTCAACCTATTTTCCAAAGCACCAGAAGGCAAAACAAGAAACAATTGAAACTAATCAAGGAGAGAATCAACCTAGAACTAAGAATCAATGTGAGAATCAACAGTGAGAACAATTAACCAGTGGAAGGGCTTGCCTTCAGAAGTTGGGGTTCTCCATCGCTGGAGGCTTTTAAGAAGAGATTGGTCCACCATTTGTTCTGAAATGCTGTGAGGTCTCCTGCCTGAGCAGGGAGTTGGACTAGAAGACCTCCAAGGTCCCCTCCAACTGCTTTATTCTGTATTCCACTGCTAAAAACTGTGAAGTCCTTGGTCCTCTCTGAGCTTGTTTGTTTTCTTGTAGACATTTCATTACCTAACTAGATAATATCATCAGTGCATCATTACTTAGTTGAGTAATGAAACAACCCAGCTCAGAGAGCACCAAGGGCTCCACAGTTAATCTCTGAGCTACAAATATTTTCCCCTACTGCTAAAACTCCAGCATCGTTTTTAGTGGTTGTCTAGCTGGAGTTGGCTGATTGATCAACTGTTTCATGTTAGGCTTTTCTGTTGCTCCAAATGTTGATTGATTCTGAACATGTGTCTATCAGAGGTGGTATTCAGCCGGTTTGCACTGGTTTGTCTGAACTGGTAGCGGAAATCCCAGATGGGTCTGGGTCCTCCCACCCGCCCCGGTTCTATGCTGTCTTATTAAGGCACATTTTTTAAAATAAATTTTTATTTTATTTTAAATTTTCGAAACAAACACAACACAAAGAATCTTCCTTCTTTAGAATAGGAAAGAAAGAGAAAATCTGTAGGTTGGGACAGTCAAACTTTGTATGCCTACCAGAAGCTGTTTCTTGGATAACTTTTTCAAGGGAGTTCTTTGGTTTGAGTCAAAAATAGATGATTAGGGGACTGGAGGATAAAACACATGAAGAACGGTTGCAGGAACTGGGTATGTTTAGCTTAAGAGAAAGAAGGACTAGGGGAGACATGATAGCAGTCTTCCGATATCTCGGGGGTTGCCACAAAGAAGAGAGACAAACTATTCTCCAAGGCACCTGAGGGTAAAACAAGAAGCAATGGGTGGAAACTAATCAAGGAGAGAAGCAACTTAGAACTGAGGAGAAACTTCCTGACAGTGAGAACAATTAATCAGTGGAACAGAAGTTGCCTCCAGAAGTTGTGAATGCCCCAACACTGGAAGTCTTTAAGAAGATGTTGGATAGCCATCTGTCTGAAACGGTATAGGATTTCCTGCCTAGGCAGGGGGTTGGACTAGAAGGCCTCCAAGGTCCCTTCCAACTCTGCTATTGTATTGTATTGTAATGTAAAATAGTTTTACATTGCATTGACCAAAGCAAATTATACTTGTCCCAAAGGTGCTTTTTCAAGAGCCAACTGGAATTTCTGGTTTTTTTCTGAAGATGTTTCACTTCTCATCCAAGAAGTTTCTTCAGAGCTTATTGGACGAGAAGCCAAATGTCTTCAAAGAAAAACCAGGAAGTCCAGTTAGCTCTTGAAAAAACACTCTTGGGACAACCATGACCTGGATGACTGAGAATCTCCATAGACAAGTCATATTTGGTTATAATTTCTGGGGGTGGGGGGCAGGAATTATGTTGTAAGCTTCCTAGAGTCATTGGACAGAAGATGAGCCGCAAATAAATTTCATAAATAAATAAAACTTGAATTACCATAACTAAGCCTCCACTGGCATGTGGAAACTGCTACCTGGATTATTAGAGAAGAGTAACAAAGGGGGCTGGAGGCTAAAAGATATGATGAATGGTTTCAGAAACTGTGTATCTCTAGTCTAATGAAGAGAAGGATTGGGGTGATAAAATAGTAGCCTTACAATATTTGAAAGGCTGCGCAACCTATTCTCCAAAGCACGTCAGAGGTATCCTTGCAGGATGTAAAGTAAAACAGCCTTTTGCAATTGACTGTTGTTGAGTTTGTCAATGTCAATAGTCTTCAAGTGGTTGACCAGATATTTTGGGATTGCACCCAAGGCAGCTATAACAATTAGTGCCATCTTTGCTACTTCTACTTCTATTTGAAGATCTTTGGACTGTATTTTGTATTATGTGGGGTTTTTTCCCTAACTCTTTCTCTTTTCTTCTGCTGTCTCCAGGTTATTGCCATGTCCACTATTTAGACTTTTATTTCTTCTCAACAATTGTTTAAATCTGGGATGTTATGTGGCATCTTCCTCCTCCTCCTCCTCCTCCTCTTATCCTCTTCCTCCTTCTCCTTCTCCTTCTCCTTCTCCTTCTCCTTCTCCTTCTCCTTCTCCTTCTCCTTCTCCTCCTCCTCCTCCTCCTCCTCCTCCTCCTCCTCCTCCTCCTCCTCCTCCTGCTCTTCCTCCTCCTCCTCCTCCTCCTGCTCTTCCTGCTCCTCCTCCTGCTCCTCCTCCTTCCTTTTCTCCTGCTCCTCCTCTTCCTCCTTCCCCTTCTCTCCCTCCCCTTTCTTCTTCTTCTTCTTCTTCTTCTTCTTCTTCTTCTTCTTCTTCTTCTTCTTCTTCTTCTTCTTCTTCTTCTTCTCCTCCTCCTCCTCCTCCTCCTCCTCCTCCTCCCCTCCCTTCCCCTTCTCTGTCTCTGTCTAACTCCTCTTCTTCCTTCCCTTCCTCCTCCTTCCCTTCCTCCCCCTCCTTCCCTTCCTCCCCCTCCTTCCCTTCCTCTTCCTCCTCTTCCTGCTTCTCCTTCACCTTCTCTCCCTCATCTATCTATCTTTCTTCTTCTTCTTCTTCTTCTTCTTCTTCTTCTTCTTCTTCTTCTTCTTCTTCTTCTTCCTCCTCCTCCTCCTCCTCCTCCTCCTCCTCCTCCTCCTCCTCCTCCTCCTCCTCCTCCTCCAAGGGTTCATTTAGTGACTATTCAAAGTTACAATGTCCCTGAAAAATGTGACGCATGACCATTTTTCACAGTTACAATCTTTGCAGCATAGTCACATGATCAAAACTCAGATGCTTGGCAACTGGTTCATACGTCTGACCATTGCTGTATCCGAAGATCACGTGATCCCCTTTTGTGGCAAGCTTCTCACCAGCAAATTCAATGGGGAAGCCCGATTCACTTAACAATTGGGTTGCTAACTTATCAACTGCAGTGATTCGCTTAATGGCGGTAGCAAGAAAATTCATGGGGTAAAACTTTCTTAACAAATGTTTCACTTAACAATAGAAATGTTGGGTTCATTTGTGGTCATAAGTCGAGAACTACCCATAGTAGTATTTTCCCTCAAGTGTAGCATGTACAATGGAACAGAACAGAAGAGAACAGAAGAGAACAAACTAGGGTACCTGCGAGACCACCTACTGCCACTGGTAGCCTCCCACCGTCCAGTACGATCCCACAGAGTTGGCCTCGTCAGGGTGCCATCGGCCAGACAGTGTCGGCTGGTGACCCCCAGGGGGAGAGTCTTCTCTGTGGGAGTGCCTTCCCTCTGGAATGAGCTGCCCCCGGAGCTTCGCATAATCCCTGACCTGTAGTCCTTCCGACGCGCCCTAAAAAGTTGGCTTTTCCAGCAAGCCGGCCTGGCCTGTTAATTTTAACTTATTTTAAATGTATCGTCTTTTAAATTTGGTTGTTTTTTTTGGATATGTATATAATTTTTTTTAACTTTTGGGATGGGTGTTTTTTTTAATGTTGTACGCTGCTCTGAGTCCTTTTGGAGAAGGGCGGCATATAAATCCAAAATAAACAGTAAACAGTAAACAGAATAATAGAGTTGGAAGCAGTGGTAGGATTCAATTGTTTTTGCTACTGGTTCTGTGGGCATGGCTTTGTAGATGTGGCTTTGTGGGTGTGGCTTTGTGGGCGTGGCAGGGGAAGGTTACTGCAAAATCCCCATTCCTTCCCCTCCCCACTAACCTGCTTCCCAGCTCCATTCTCCTGTTCAAGGCAACAAAATAAGATCAGTTGGGAGGCAGCAGGGGTGGGGCCAGCCTATTTGCTGGTTCTCCGAACTACTCAAAATTTCCGCTACCGGTTCTGGTCAGAACTGGCTGAATACCACCTCTGGTTGGAAGGGACCTTGGAGTTCTTCTAATCCAACCCCCTGCTTAGGCAGGAAACCCTACAACCCTTCCATTTTTTTCAGATCAACTGACTGCCTTTAATAATCCATTTAAGGCCGTTAACCTTGAATTTTATGATTATTAATGAAAGATTATTAACAATAATAATTTACGTTTATATACCCCATGACTCCCAGTGATTCTAATTCTGGATTGCAGGATGAAAAAAAAAACCGATATTCAGCATTTTCCCGATGCGAATCACTTCAGGTAGCCCATGTACGCCAAGTATTCTCTCAAAAAAAATGCTCCATGTAGGAAATTAATCTGGGCAGATTTGATGTGCTTGAAGCCAGCCCCGGGAAACTGTGCATGGAGTAACTGATGATTTGTAAAAAGTGCATTTCCAGGTAATGAGGAATTTTGCTCCTTTGAGGAAAAAGTGTCACTTAGACGGGGGTGGCCCTAAGCAATGAACTGGACAACTTCCTGTGGCCAGGATGGCAGCTATATTTTGGACCGTGATCACCCCCCACCAGTTCTGTGGACTACAATACACATAAATATCTGTTACCCTGTTTTCCCCAAAATAAGACCTCCCTGGATAATAAGTCCAATCGGGCTTTTAGCGTATGTGCTAAAAAAAAGACCTCCCGGAAAATAAGCCCTCCCCAAAAATATTGCAACACAGTAGCAGCCATGAGGTGACCACGCTCGCCGCCTCCTGCACCTCAAAAATAATAAGACCTCCCCGAAAATAAGGACAAGGGCTTATTTCGGGGTTAAAAGAAAATAAAACCCTGTCTTATTTTTGGGGAAACATGGTAGTAGCTGCAATGACATCACCTATACAGGTAGACCTCAACTTAACAGTGGCAACCAGAATTTCATCGCTCAGTGATGCAATCCTAAATTGAAGGTATGCAAGAAGTAAGAGGTCCTTTCTGAGTTTTATTATGCCAAAGGTGATTTTTGCAAAAGGCAACTGGACTTTCTGGTTTTCCTTTGAAGATGTTTCACTTCTCCTCCAAGAAGCTTCTTCAGTTCTTCTTTGGAGGAGAAGCGAAACATTTTTAAAGGAAATACCGAGAAAGTCCAGTTGTCTTTTGCAAAAAAAAGCACCTTTAGGATAACTGTGTTCTGGACGATTTGACATTTTGCTTCCCATCCAAGGAGCTTCTTTAGTTCTTCCTGGAGGAGAAGCGAAAGAGTTTCAAAGAAAACATCGAGAAAGTCCAGTTGCCTTTCGAAGAAAAGCACCTTTGGGACAACCATGAGCTGGACAATTTGACATTTTTCTTCCCATCCAAGAAGCTTCTTTAGTTCTTCAGAACAGAAGAAGCTTCTTGGATGAGAAGCAAAATGTTTTCAAAGGGAAAAACCCAAGAAAGTCCAGTTGCCTTTTGGAGAGAAAAAAACCAACACCTTTGGAATAAGGGAGTAAACTCTTTCATTTACAATACGATACAATACAATAGTAGAGTTGGAAGGGACCCTGGAGGTCTTCTAGTCCAACCCCCTGCCTAGGCAGGAAACCCTATACCATTTCAGACAAATGGCTATCCAACATCTTCTTAAAGACTTCCAGTGTTGGGGCATTCACAACTTCTGGAGGCAAGTTATTCCACTGATTAATTGTTCTAATTGTCAGGAAATTTCTCCTCAATTCTAAGTTGCTTCTCTCCTTGATTAGTTTCCACCCATTGCTTCTTGTTCTACCCTCAGGTGCCTTGGAGAATAGTTTGACTCCCTCTTCATTGTGGCAACCCCTGAGACATTGGAACACTTCTTTCCCACCCAACAAAGAGCCCCAGACATTCCGTACTTTCCTCATATCTCAAGGGCCCTAGTCATCCTCATCCTTCTGGCCCACCCCTTGATTGCAATTATCCCTGTCCCTCTGTTCCATCACTTATCTGTGTTGTCCTTTTGCTTCTCCAGGTTATGGACACGCCGCCCCTGGGACGAATGCTGGGAAGGCCTTCTGCATGTGCTACGCTGCCTTGGGCATCCCACTCACCCTTGTTATGTTCCAGAGCCTTGGCGAACGCATGAACACATTTGTCAAGTACCTCTTGCAACGGATGAAAAAGTGTTGCCGTATGAGGACCACCGACGTCTCCATGGAGAACATGGTGGCCGTCGGCTTCTTCTCTTGCATCGGCACCCTCTGCATCGGAGCAGCTGCCTTCTCTCATTGCGAAGAGTGGACTTTCTTCCAGGCCTTCTACTACTGTTTCATCACATTGACTACAATCGGGTTCGGGGACTACGTGGCCCTTCAGACGAAAGGAGCCCTTCAGAGGAAGCCGCTCTACGTGGCCTTTAGCTTTATGTACATCCTGGTGGGGTTAACTGTCATCGGAGCCTTTCTCAACCTGGTGGTTCTCAGGTTGTTCATGAACATCGAGGAAGAGAGGCGGGAGGCCGAGGAGAGGGCCTCCCTGGCGGGAAACCGGAGCAGCATGGTGGTCCACATTCAAGAAGACTCTCAACATGGCCGCCCACGGTACAAGGCCGAGGTGACGGATCTTCAGTCCGATTGTACCTGCATGTGTTACAGGTCCCACGAATACACCAGCCGGGTGGTTTCCCACCAAAATTCCTTCAGCTCCAAGCTGAACCTCCAATACTTTCACTCCATCTCCTACAAGATCGAGGAGATCTCACCAAGCACATTAAAAAACAGCCTCTTTCCCTCCCCCATCAGTTCAATCTCCCCTGGATTGCACAGCTTTACGGACCATCACAGGTTGATGAGACGACGCAAATCTATCTGAAAGGCATTTCCTTTGCAGGGTTTTGTGGGGGGCGGGCGGACGGGTGACGTTTGTTTCCTAAGATTATTATTTTCTAAAACAAAAACAATTCCTCGAGTGAACCAGAGTGAGGCTAGCCTAAATTCAAGACAGAGAGAGAGGGAGAGAAAACGACATATTCAAGGGAAGGAGAGCACTCCTCTGGACTCAGCTCTGGCGCACGAAGCATGGACAGACTTTCTTTTTCCAGCAAAAATTAATGCCTTACAATTAACCTTCCCTCCGCGGTCCGGGATTTTGAGGTGATGGGAAGTGGGTATTTCAATTCCAAAGTTACGCACCTGTGAGCTTTGTCGTGCCCTTTGGCACACTTGACCTAAAAAAAACAAACAAGAAAAAAACCCCAAAACCTCTTTCTTCTCCTTCACAAGCAGGTCGTGATGTGTGTGAGCTGGGGGCTGTGTATGTGAGTCTTGAGTGTGTGGGTACGGGTGCACGCGCACAATTCCACTGCTAGTGCCATGCCTCTAACAAACGGTATCTCTATCGAAGCATCAGGTATTATATCGATTTGATTTTCTATCTCTTCTTCCTTTGGAGAAATTGTTTTACTTTTTCCAGGCCTGCTTTCTTGGATCCCAAAGGGGAAATAAAAACGGAGGCGGTAAGAAAGAGCCGCAATTTTCTCGATTTCTTTCTATTCTTTCTTTTTCTTTTTGCTGAATCAAGCATGCACCATAAATGGTCCATATACCGAGCGAACCATTGTCAGTTCTCTCTCTTTCTGTTTTTTTAAAATGCTAGAAGTGTATTAGATCGCGTTCACTTTTTTTATTTTTTATTTTACAAAAAATTCTTCTTTAAGAACAAGGCAGGAAAAGGAAGGTTACTTTTTTTTGCTTGCCGGGTCAAATCCTTATGGAAAATATATAAATATATACATATATATATTTGGGGGAAAAAAAAATACAAGCATGCATTTTGTAAAAACGGATATGCATTATGAACATAAGGGAGGAAAACAATGATGGAAGCACTGCTCGAATGGAAGCAAAGTATGGATTTTTAAAATGATTTTTCTTTTCACTTTCTGTTGATATATCCAATATCCACCAGGCTTCGTACAGCTCTCGGTGTGAAACGGTCAGAATGAATGAGTGTTTGTTTGTTTATTTATTGGAAGGGGTGGGTGTGTCTTATTTATTTTGCCTTTGTGTTACAAACGTTGGGTTTCGGTGTTAACTTTCCTTGGTGCGAATGTCCTAAGTGTGCCCGACAGGGTGTTTTTGTGTGATTGTCGGTGAACTAGCTGTACCTACGTGCACAGGAATTCTACCTGGGAATGCTTGAACAAGACTGGCACATGGAAGTGGATGAATATTTTTTTATTTCCTCGCAAAAGAAGACAGGGTATCCCTTGTTTTTAATAAGAATACAAACTGATATTAATACTAATACTAGTAGGGAAAAAATGCTACTTGGTCTCAGGAAGGATTTCCCAATGCTTTGTGCTTTGACTTGCTGAAGATATGTATGTAGGCCAAGTTTCCTTCCTTCCTTCCTTCCTCCCTCCCTCCCTCCCTCCCTCCCTCCTTCCTCCCTCCCTCCCTCCTATTGGAAGAAATATCCATCTGGTTCAGTTCCAAGCAGGGAGAAAGGCACTGGAGATAAAAGGGAGGCCGGAGGCTGATTGGAAAGAGGGTTTAATGGTGAAGCGTAACCACCAAGCACATGGTTCTGGGCAGCTGACCACACAGAGTTGAGCGTGAGGGGTATTTATACTTTTTTCGTTGAGTTTTGAACTTGAGCTTCCTGTTCCTGTGTAAGAACATGTATTCTATTGGCTGTGGTAGGGATCATAGCTGGCTCTGCAGGTTGTCTGAGACAAGCTTGGTTGAAGTTTGGCTGATGCAATGAAGGGGCTCGTTGGGAAATACCTGTTGTGGCTGAGGGCTAACTCTATCTTTGTTCAGACTCTGCTGCAGGGAATTTGCTTATGAATAGAGCTAGTTGATATCTGCTGAGGTTTATTAAGAAAGGTGGGAGCTGCTTGCCAAGAACATGTTTCTCCATTTCTCATCCAGGGAAATATAATATTATGCCTTTTTAATATTACTCAAAATATTTCATTCTTCTAGGAGAGGGAGGTGTCTTTCCTCCCTCCTCCTAGTCATCTTCCTTCCTTCCTTCCTCTCTCCCTTCCTTCCTCTCTCCCTTCCTTCCTTTCTCTCTCTCTTCCTTCCATCCTTTCCTTCCTTCCTTCCTCTCTCCCTTCCTTCCTTCCTCTCTCCCTTCCATCCTTTCCTTCCCTCCTTCCCTCCTCCTATCCATCTTCTTCCCTCCCTCCCTTCTTCTCTCTTCCTATTCACATTCCTCCTTCCCTCCTCCTATTCATCTTCCTTCCTTCCTTCCTTCCTTCCTTCCTTCCTTCCTTCCTTCCTTCCTTCCTTCCTCTCTCCCTTCCTTTCCTTCCCTCCCTCCATCCTCCTATCCATCTTCTTCCCTCCCTCCTTCCTTCTCCCCTCGTATTCACATTCCTCCCTCCCCCTCCTCCTATTCATCTTCCTTCCTTCCTTCCTCTCTCCTCCTATCCATCTTCTTTCCTTCTTTCCCTCCTTCCCTGGCTCAGTTAATATAGGCAATTGCCAGAACGATTCTGCTTCCAACGACTGATTTTACATGGAGCTGCTTTAGCTAGATGAGCATAATGCCAGACTCTCCTTAGAATTCCCTTCACAAAAATATACCTCTGAGGAGACTTTGTCGTGATCCAAAGATCCCCAACCCAAGAAGATTGTCAGGGAGGGCACAGTGAGAAACAAATGAACGTAGAAAGGAGAAACGTGAGTGAGTCCTAAATACACAACCCACAAGATGAAGCTTCCCCCCCTGGGTCTCTGCAGGAATCCCTGTTCTTGTTTAGGTGGGTAATTCAGTATGTCTGGACTGGATCACTCAACCGATGCAGCCATAAACTAGTTTAAGAGGGATTTCTCTATGGTAGCTCCTCATAAATCATACTTCTGGGTGCACTAAGTGCTAATTAGTCTCCCTGAGGCCTGCTCACCTAAATACCTATGAATCAGGTTGTGCTGACCAGAATAAATGCATCTATCAAATTGAATGCTGTAGAATAGGGGTGTCAAACTCGATTTCATTGAGGGCCACATCAGGGTTGTGTTTGACCTGGGGGGTCCTCTGGGCATGGCCAGCTTGACATCACTCATGTCAGGGGCACCTGTGGTCATCCGAGTGCTCTGTTAGCGAAAATGGGCTCCCGAGCTCCGTTTTCAGCTGCGACAGCCTCTTGCAGCCGTCTGCCAGTGAAAACGGAGCTTGCGAGGGCCACACGCAGCCCTCCGGAGCCCTGTTTTTGCTGGCAGAGGCACCATGGGCCAATCCTTCACTGTTTCCAGGGCGGTCCCATGGGCCAGATCTGAGCGTTTGACACCCCTGGTGTAGAAATTTAACAGACACGTGAGAGAGAGTAGGTCTTACTTGTAGATATTTGGAAAATAAGTCCTGGTTCACATTAGACTACCTTGTGATCCTCAGGTTCTCTGTTCACACAGTCGCCTTGTTCCACAACTACACGCAGAGCAGCATGTAATGAGGATATTACTAGCTAAGCTTCCTCTTCCTTCTTATGTACAAGCAACTGATTGGAAAAATCTCAGCAAGAAACATTTCCCTACAGAGATTAGGTTTTTAAAGGGAGGGGATCTTTTGACACCCCCCTCAAAAAAAGCTTCTCAAATTTCATCTAGAAATGTGTTTCCTTCTGAAGATCTTCCTTAGTCTGAAGAAGTCCAGCATTGCTGTTAGAATAGAATAGAATAGAATAGAGCTGGAAGGGACCTTGGAGGACTTCTAGTCCAGCCCCCTACTCAAGCAGGAGAACCTATACCCATGATGGCGAACCTATGGCATGTGTACCACAGGTGGCATGCGGAGCCATTTGTCAGGGTAGCTCGTACGGTTGTTTTTTCCCCTCTGAAGCCTTCAGGGAAGCCTCCTGAACACCCTGAAGGCTCCGGAGGGCTAAAACCGGCCCTACGGACAAACTGGAAGTCACTTCCAGGTTGCTCGTACGGTAGTTTTTTGCCCTCCTGAGCCTTCAGGGAAGCCTCCTGAAGGCCCCTGAAGGCTCCGGAGGGCTCAAACCAGCCCTACGAAGAAACTGGAAGTCCATTCCTGAACTTCCAGTTTGCCCATTGTTTTTCGCACTCCGGAGGCTTCAGGGAAGCTCCTGAAACCTCTGGGTGGGGCAGAGAAGGCTGTTTTCGCCCTCCCCAAGCTCCTATAAAGCCTCTGGAGCCTGAGGAGGGCGAAAAAAGCATGCCAAAAATGGGGAGGAGCACTGGTTGTTCGCGCATGCACTCTGTGGTCATGCGCATAGCATTATGGGTGTGGCACGCCTGCGCACGACACCCTCGCTATGCTCCCCCCGCTTTTGGCATGCGACCCAAAAAATGTTCGCCATCACTGATGTATACCACTTTAGACAAGTGACTGTCCATTCCCTTCTTAAAAACAGTCAGTGATGGAGCATTCACAACTTCTGGAGGCAAGTTCACTGACTTTGACTATGCAAAGCATTTATTTTGCTATTCCATTACTCTGTGCTTTTTATTTGTATTTCCGAATTATGCTTCTCCACCTCTGCTGTTGTGCTGTTCTCTATCATAAATTGAAGGTTGCCTTTTCCAGAATCTAATCCCGTAGTTTTGATTATCCACTTATTTTGGAGGCAGGGCAGGTGAGAGCAAGAATATGGTTTATAAAATTAAACAAGAGATTATTGAAGACAATGGTAGCATTTTCCACTACAGCGAGTGCTCGACTTACGGCCACAATTGAGCCCAAAATTGTTGTTGCTAAGCGAGACAGTGGCTCAGTGAACTTTGTCCCACTTTACGACTTTTCTTGTCACAGTTCTTAAGTTGAATGACTGCAGGTCTTAAGTTAGTCACAGGGTTGTTAAGGGAATATGGCTTCTCCGTTGATTTTGCTTGTCAGAAGGTCACAAAAAGGGATCACACGGTCCCAGAATATTGCAACCGTCATAAATATGAGTTGCCAGTTACCAAGGGTCTGAGTTTTGGTCACATGACTGAGGGGATACTGCCATGGTCATAAGTGTGAAAAACAATCCTTTTTTAGTGCCATTGTTACTTTAGATGGTCACTAAATTAACTGTTATAAGTCGAGGACTGTCTGTAGTGCGAAAAGAGAGGGCCATAGAACAATGATAAAAGATAAAAGAGAAGAATGATAAAAGATATAGTAGAAACCTGAAATTTACAATAGATTTTTCTTTTACAATACAATAGCAGAGTTGGAAGGGACGTTGGAGGTCTTCTAGTCCAACCCCCTGCCTAGGCAGGAAACCCTATATCGTTTCAGACAAATGGCTATCCAACATCTTCTTAAAGACTTCCAGTGTTGGGGCATTCACAACTTCTAGAGGCAAAATTTTCCACTGATTAATTGTTCTAACTGTCAGGAAATTTCTCCTCAGTTCTAAGTTGCTTCTCTCCTTGATTAATTTCCACCCATTGCTTCCTGTTCTACCCTCAGGTGCCTTGGAGAATAGTTTGACTCCCTCTTCATTGTGGCAGCCCCTGAGATATTGGAACACTGCCATCATGTCTCTTTTATTGTGTTTATATTAATATCCGAATAAAGACATTAAACATTTTCACAATGGCAAGCCATTTAGAAAGAGATAACAGAATACAGAATAATAAGAGTTGGAAGGGACCTCGAAGGTCTTCTAGTCCATCCCCCTGCTCAGGGAGGAAACCTATACCATTTCAGACAAATAGTTGTCCAATCTCTTCTTAAAAACTTCCAGTGTTGGAGCATTCACAACTTCTGGAGATGCTGGAATACACGTCTTCCAGTAATATTATGGACTTTAAAAATGTATATTTTAATACTGCTTTGATGTTCAAGGCACCTTGGAAACATCAATCAACACATTGCTGATTTCAGCAAGGTATAACACAGCTTCATTTTAGGATGATGAAGAACAGAAATCACTTTTTTTGGCAGCATCATTTTTTTAAAAAACCCATAACCTTGAAAATTAGAGGAGCTAAAACTTCATGAGATTTTGAGTGGTGCATAAAATTAATTAATGATTGAGTGTGCCATGGGATTCCTTTTGTTATTTACTTTTATGATTTGTTCACTAAATTAAAGTAAAAAAAAGTTCTTCCAATTCTCTGAGTGGGATTTGCAAATAATTAAAGTGCAATTAAAGCATACAATACAATGGAATTTCTATTGCAGGGTGGCAGCGGATATGCTAAATTGATTATTGAAGCTGATGCCTCAAATTTGATTAGAAATATTGCTCCGTCTCCAAAGAGTTGATTATAGCAATCAGAGAAAATGATTTACAGCACATCCGAAGGAACAAAGCAAACATCAGAATACGGAAAAAACTAAACTTTGATGATAACAAATGAGGCTTCTGTAATTCTTTGGCAAACCATATTAACCTGTTGAACAGTACTCCTTATTAGCACTGATGATGTTACTTAGTTAGGGTAATACAATGTCTGCAAGAAAACGAGAAAGCTCAGAGAGCACCAAGCCCCCCTCAGATAGAGGATAGATAGATAGATAGATAGATAGATAGATAGATAGATAGATAGATAGATAGATAGATAGATAGATGGATATAGAGAGAGATGGATGATGGAAGATAGATAGATAGATAGATAGATAGATAGATAGATAGATAGAGAGATAGATAGATAGAGAGATAGAGAGAGAGAGATGGATGATGGAAGATAGATAGATAGATAGATAGATAGATAGATAGATAGATGATAGATAGATAGATAGATAGATGAAATGATAGATAGATAGATAGATAGATGATAGATAGATAGATAGATAGATAGATAGATAGATAGATGATAGATGATAGATGATAGATAGATAGATAGATAGATGATAGATAGATAGATAGATAGATAGATAGATAGATAGATAGATAGATAGATAGATAGATAGATAGATATAGAGAGAGATGGATGATGGAAGATAGATAGCTAGAGAGAGATAGAGAGAGCGATGGATGATGGAAGATAGATAGATAGATAGATAGATAGATAGATAGATAGATAGATGATAGATAGATAGATAGATAGATAGATAGATAGATAGATAGATAGATGATTGGTAGATAGACAGACAGACAGACATATAGATGATAGATACATGGATGATGGATGGATGGATGATGGATGATAGATGATAGATACATGGATGGATGCATGGATGGATGATAAATGATAGATAGATATGGATGATTGATTGATTGATTGATAGATAGATAGATAGATAGATAGATAGATAGATAGATGATGGATGGTAGATAGATAGATAGATAGATAGATAGATAGATAGATAGATAGATAGATAGATAGACAGATGATAGATACATGGATGGATGGATGGATGGATGGATGGATGGATGGATGGATGATAGATGATAGATAGATGGATGATGGATGATGGATGATAGATAGATAGATAGATAGATAGATAGATAGATAGATAGATACATACATACATACATACATACATACATACATACTGTAGATAGATGATCTTGAAGGGGCCACAGCAGAAAAGGCCCTTTTTCTGGACCACATGAGAATTCCTTGACTGACAGGGTCCATGCCGTATCTACTCTGCTGGCTCAAGCCAGTTCCAGTGGGCAAGAGAGTTACACTACCATGTGAATTTGGCCACCCCATTCAGCCATGATACGATTACTTGGGTTTGAGCTGATTAGCTCATCCAGTTGACAAATCGTATGGAACCCGTGTGTGTGTGGTGGTTTCAAACCTAGCCCCCGTCTATTCCACGCTGGCTTTCAGTGGTTTTGGGAAAAATACCCATCAAATTTATTTCTCAGTTCATCTCTCATTCAGGTCCCCCCCCCCCCCGCTCCTCCCTCCTCCTCTTTGGCTGGTGATAAATGGGTATTCTGATTAACAAGATCTAATCCCAGGGCATTCTGTTTTTACTTAATTGCCTTGTCAACCTTTTCCTACCTCGGAGGCCCAAACCTATATGTCAACACCTACATACTGTGGGGGTTCTTTATAAAAAAAAATTAAAGAAAAGAGAATCCAAAGAAAGATGAACGGTGCAGTCCCCTCAGTAATTAACATTCAGCATTGCAATCCCTCGCCTGTCTCAGCTCTGTTTGAGGAAGCAGAATTCGTTCAAGGAGTCAGATGGGATTTAGCACTGCTGCTTTTTCTGACTGGATTGAATGGTTACGGTAACTAAAAATAAACGCTGAGATGTATTCCACCACCACCCTCTCCTTCCTGCACCTCTGTTCCTGCTCATCTACAGGCTTGGACAAATGTGGCTGGAGAACCGGTGGTTGGAATATGTCTATCAAAATCTCAATGTTGTAGCTATGGAGAGGTCAAAGTTCCAATATCTCAGGGGTTGCCACAAAGAAGAGGGAGTTAACGTATTCTCCAAATCACCAGAAGGCAGGACAAGAAGCAACGGATAGAAATTAATCAAGGAGAGAAGCAACCTAGAACTAAGGATAAACTTCCTGATAGAACAATTAATCAATCGAAGGGATTGTTGTGAATTCAGACATTGTGGACGCTCCATCACTGGAGGTTTTTAAAAAGAGACTAGACACTCACTTATCTGAAATGGTATAGGGTCTCCTGCTTGAGCAGGGGTCTGGATTAGGAGACCTCTAAGGTCCCTTCCAGCTCACTCTATTCATTCATATTCTCCAAATCACCTGAAGGCAGGATAGAAACTAATCAAGGAGAGAAGCAACCTAGAACTAAGGAGAAACTTCCTGATAGAACAATTAATCAGTGGGGTGGCTTGCCTTCGGACGTTGTGGGTGCTCCACCACTGGAGGATTTTAAGAAGAGACTGGACAGCCAATAGTCTGAAATAGCATAGAGTGTCCTTCTTGAGAAGAGGGTTGGACTAGAACACCCTCAAGGTCCTTTCCAGCTCTATTTGGATTGGATTGAATTGAATTCTTTACCTTGCCTCCAGAAGTTCGAATAGCAGTGGCACTTAGACTTATGTACTGCTTTACAGCCTTCTCTAAGCAGTTTACAGAGTCAGCCTCTTGCCCCCAACAATCTGGGTCCTCAATTTTACCGACTTCGGAAGGATGGGAGACTAAGTCAACCTTGAACTGGTGAGATTTGAACTGCCGAACTGCAGCCCAGCCAGGGTCAGCAGAAGTAGCCTGCAGTGCTGCCTTCTAGCCACTGCTCAGTGAATGCTCCAACATGGCAAAGTGATTGGATAATCATTTGTCTGAAATGGTATAGGGTTTCCTGCCTGGGCAGGGGGTTGGACTAGAAGACCTCCAAGGTCCCTTCCAATTCTGTTATTCTGTTCTAGTGAAGAAGCTGCAGTGACAGTTTCTTGAGTGATTCTTTTTCCTGACTGTTGGGTCAACTGTCTTTCTTCTGGCTTCACCTTCTTGGAATGTTAGCAATTATGTTAGGGTGGTGACTTCCTTGCCCAAATCTTCATTATTACAGAAAGCAGGAAGGCTGTGAATAGCAGAGAAATACAACCTGTTTTGTGTGAATTAGGGTGAGGAAGCAAGCCACAGTCAGGCATTAAAAAGAACCCTTTAAACAGCTACATGTGATGCTTAAAAGCTGTCTTGCTAATTTATGTTATTAGAGGAGCATTTTGAAGTAACGATTGGAATTCATTCAGGTTTCACTGCAGGCCAAGCAGGCCGATGAATTTCCCAACAGAATTCTTCAAATTGAATTCTACTCTTTAAAAAATTCATTTGGATTCTGATCCGGGACTTATTATGAATTTGCCCAGCCGAGGCAAAGAAAAGCAGGACTCCCACGAATGGTCTTTCAATCCTCTTCGCCAAATTGGGGGAAGTTCCATTCTTAATCAAAGGGTGATGAAAACCTGCCTGGACTGTAGATTTCCTTGTCTATCAGGAACTAGGAATGATTTTGTTGTGAATCAGGCTTCCTTAGAAAGCAAGAAGCAAAGTCTTAGTCCCGACAAAACCTCTTTTATTTACACGACTGTGGATTCCTTTCATTCACAGTCAGCAAGGCTTTAGCAAACAGTCTTTCAGAGGAATGTTTATCCACACGCACCTTATCTCATTTGGAGCGCTGCCAGATAATTAGTTTCCAAACACAGGGCAAAGCAAAACTTGACACAGAGTCTCTTATAATCACAAACAGAACTTTTCGGACCAAATGAACTTATTGTTTCCTGCAAAAGCCCACTCCCCGTTTGTTCCACTTTTATTTCCTATGGGAGGGGCCAATCACCTCCAATGTGTGGCTTTACTCTTAAGTTTTCTCGACCCTGTTTTCTTGTCTTCTGGCAGCTCACTGGGAATAGGCTCCAATGTTCTTCTGTCTAGCTCCGTCTCTGCCTCCGACACAGAGCCCTCATCTGAGCTTTCTTCAACCTCCAGGACTGGCCCATGTTCCTCCCCAACCTCCTCACGGTCCAATTCTGCTGTCAGCTCTGCTGGCCGCCAGTGGGCCACAACATATTTGCTGGTTGAAGCAGAGACTCAATATACAATATATCAGCTACATTTCTGCTGTCAATACTACTGCACTCGTGTCAGAAGCTCCGAGGCACTTCCGGGTTCAAAGGATTAGCCGGTGGTAACACCATTGCCCCAGAGATGCTCAGTTGAGGTTTCCTTTCATGTCCCTGGCACAGCTGGAGCAAAGGACAGGAGCTAAACTTCACCACATGGCAGCTTTTGGGTCTCAAATGCAGGCTTGCTAAACTCCTACCCAGTGTCCTAACCACTGGAGCCAATGTGCTCCTTTAATGTCAACACAACAGATGTATGTACCGTATTTTTCGGAATATAAGATACTCCGAAGTATAAGATGCACCTAGCTTTTGGGGAGGAAAATAAGGGAAAAATATCTGCCTTTGCCTTCCAGCAATTTGCCTTCTTGCAACAAACAGCAAACAGTACAGACAATATACACTGTTTCTAGTGTTACATTTCAGACTATACTTGTACAGATGCTGTTAAAATTGATGCGGCTTTCTGGAAGTATAGTTATTCTCTGCTATTTAAAAGAAGATACAATAGCACTGGGCCTCTTCAGGTCAAGCATTTATTTTAAAAAGCTTCTTCATTTTGTTAAGTTGTCTAGAATAATAATAAAGCAGTCTTTAAAAAACAAGTCTAATAATTTGAACATTCTATAGGCATTTATAGTTATTGACTTACCTCCTTGCAGCAAACAGCCTGATTAGCACAAGAAAAAAAATCTGCCTCTGCCTCCCAGCAATTTGCCTCTTGGAGCAGAGAACAAGTTTCACTTTCACTTTCTCCCAATCACCAGGTGTTTCAGGCTGCAGGGATTGCTATAGCCTATTGCAGCCTTCACAAGCCCCGGTTTGCTACAAGGAGGTAAATTGCTGGGAGGCAGAGGCCAAAGGGTTAGGGCTTTTGGGTGGGTGGGCCTACATTCAGTGTATAAGGCGCACCCAAATTTTCAGCCTCTTTTAGGGGTGAAAAAGGTGCGTCTTATACTCCGAAAATCAAGGTAGATACCAACCAGCAAGCCACAGATGATGTTAGCCTTTCTCCTTGTCTTCCGTATTTCTTCCTAGATCTAGCAATGAATTAAGGTGAAAGTTTAGTAATCACTGTCCAACCTCGTTCCTCATCTCATGTGTTTAAAGCATATTTTATTTGGTGATCTCACTACTTACCAGTTTGGCCCAAACAACTATTTGGGAAGGAACTAAGAGAAATGAGGTGTTCTGACCCAGCTCCCCAAATGCAACAAACCCTCTGAAATGAACTCAAAGATTACTTTAATGAGGAGTCCCAGCAGCCCCGGCAAAAGGGTTCTCTCTCACTACAGGCTAACAAGTCTGTCTGGCAGGGAGACAAATAGTTGTCTGCCACATCTATTCATCTCCGCCCCCTGCCTTTTAACCCCCAGAGCTAGGGTGGGGCTTCGCTAGCAGCGGTGGTTCTTCCATCCCAAGGATCGGCCCATAGATTTCCACTGTTCTCCTCTCCTCTGCCTTCTGCACATTTGTGCGTCAGGCACTGGACTCAACTATTCCTCTTCTTTCTCATCAGCCACCTCCAGACCTGGGGATTGTTGACTCTCCATCTGAGGGCTGACCCATGCTCTGCCTCTGTCTGTCTGTCTCTCTCACTCTGACAGCTCCACTCCCTTTTCCCCCTCGGAGCTCTCAGGTTGCCTTGAGGCTGACCCTGACTGCCACGCCTCCTCCTCCTCCTCCTCCTCCTCCTCCTCCTCCTCCTCCTCCTCCTCCTCCTCCTCCTCCTCCTCTGATTCGGCTGCTAGAGGGGCCACAACACTAGGTTGTCCCCTGAACTGAGGAGGTGAGAGTTCATATTTGGTCTGTTGTCCTGCCCTTTGTTATATTCTACTTTTCTATTAAAAAAAAAAGCCATTCACAGTTGACCTATCTTGTAATTCCAGTGAAAGGAAAAAAAATCTAGCTACTATATTATCATTGACTCAGGCTCTTAAAGTCTTAAATATTAGATGTACAACTTTCTACCTTCCAAAAATTGTCTGGTGAGAAGGCAGTTGCAAGAGCACATACCACTAATGGGCGCACTGACAAGCCTTAGTTTTTACTCCAGGTGACCAAAATATTTAAAAATTCTCTCCATGCTGGAGAGGAGGAAGGATCGATATGGCCAAAGCTCTTTTTTAAGGAATTCTTGATTAAACAATTCACTATTCTTCATCCTGAACCATTGTTGATAAACCAGAGTAGGAGACTGGGTGTTGTTGTTTTTTTTAAATCTAGCATCTTTGTGATCTGTTGGATTCAGATTGGGTCACACGTCGGAGATGTAGAACAGAGACTGGACGGCCACCTATTAGGGATTCTTGAATTTGGATTCTTGCCCCGAGCAGGGATGTGTTAGATATCACCTTTCCAATCTATTCCTTTATTTGATTGAGGGTGGTGGTGGTGGTAGTGTAAAACTCCGGAATTCCCCTTTAGGATGTCCAAACTAAATTCCACACTGGAATAGTTAGAGTTCAAAGGCACCAAGCTGGAGAAAGCTGAGATGGTTTTTGTGTTGATGCAGCTTGTTGTTGGATTGAGGATCTTTCATGTCATCCTTACCCAACAAACAATGGGGTTCACTCTATTTTCCTGTCATTAAATAGGGCAAGTGGAGTCATCACAGAATCCAGATAGACAAAGGAATGGAAGAACCAATTGGTCTTGTGGCACCTTAAATACTGTCTCTCTCTGTGCGTGCCTCTGTCTCTCTGTCTCTGTCTCTGTCTTTCTCTGTTTCTCTCTGTCTCTCTCTGTCCATCTGTCCCTCTGTCTCTGTCTCTGTCTCTGTCTCTGTCTCTCTCTCATCTATTTGGCCGTTTGGATGAACATACAGGTTGTCCTTGAGTTACGACCACAAACGAGCCCAAAATCGATGCTAAGTGAAACATTTCCTAACTGAGTTTGCCCCATTTTACAACTTTCCTTGCTGCGGTTGTTATGTGAACCATTGCATTTGTTAACTTAGTCACGGGGTTGTTAAGCGAGTCTAGATTCCCCCTTGACTTTGCTCATCAGAAGGTTGCAAAAGCCAACCATCTGACCCCCTGGGACACTGCAACCGTCATAAACGTGAGTCATCATAAACAAGACCGGTGGGGAATGCTGCAACAGTCGTAAGTGTGAAAAACAGTTGTCAGTCACTTCTTTCAGTGCCGTTGTCACTTTGAACGGTCCCTAAATGAGTTGTTGTAACTCGAGGACCACCTGTATTGTGTGCCCTTCCACTCACAAAATGGCTGCCATTTTGACACCACCAGTTCTTACAAAGCATGGATTGCCTACCTTATCCTTTCAATCATCAGGTTATTTCTTTTTGTTATCCCGCCCCCCCAAATAGGTGATACTCCGTTTCCCTGAAAATAAGACCTCCCCAGATAATAAGCCCAATCATCCATTTGAGTGCATGTGCTAAAATAAGCCCTCCCTGAAAATATTGCAACACAACAGCAGCCATGAGGTGACCACGCTCGCTACCTCCTGCACCTCAAAAATAATATGACCTCCCCGAAAATAAGATCAAGCGCTAATTTCGGGGGGGGGGGGGGGGTCAAAAGAAAATAAGACCTTGTCTTATTTTGGGGGAAACACGGTAATATTTCCAAACTAAAATCTTAAAGAACTCTTATAATGCCCATTGGGCATCTGGAGACTTTCTTAGAAATAAAGACAAGGGCGATGTTTTCCTTTGCAACAAACCAAATTTAAAAAAAACAAAACAAATAAGTGAGATTTTTTAACGGAGAAAGAAAGCGAAGACAGGAAAAACTGATGGGCATTGTGAATGTACTGACATTGTTGAGTGACCTGTTGCGACTTCCCAGGATAAATATTGGTGGCCTGAAGTCCAGAGCTCATTTCATAAACGACAATTTTTTATGTTTTAAGACACCACAGAACTTCGGGTTGCTTCTGACACATCAGATGGTGAACCCATTAAATCTACTGACATTTATTGACTGGATTAAATTATCCAGCAGGCTCCCAATTATTGGTTTGCCATCTCTTGTCTCAGCGCCTCGTTCTATCCAGGAGAAGCAGAGATCAAATGATTTCCCATGTGGATCCAATGAAAGATATCAAAGTTTGTGTCAAGTTTGTGTTTGAAAGGACCCCATCCTGAACAAAAGGTGTTACCTCCATTCTGGAGCTTGTAGACACCATCCACCATCCACTGAAATGCTGATGTGGACTTTCCTTGCCTGCAACACAATGTAGGTAAATTTAGGGGTTAAAACAACCTTCCTTTAAATCGGTATCCTCCAGATGTGTTCAGATGTCATAATGCATGTTTCAACGTTTTCATGAAACCTCTGTATTCTGCAAGCTTCCATGCATGTTGGCTAAGAATTCTAGAGCTTGTTACCCTTATATATCTGGAAGGGCACCAGGTTGGGGAAAGATAGGTTGGAAATATAACCATATGAGCCAATAACACAAACGAGGAGGTGATGGAGTTATCTGAACTTTGGGTAGAAATGGATTTAATTGCTTGTTGACTTTTTAGCTAAGTCCAGGTGAGCTATTTCATATGTCAATGCAAACATATTTCATCATTATTTCTGTATTGATGGGAATCAATACAGTTGTACTGAATTTTTCTAAATTTTGCAATCTAGTTCTCCAGGTTTTTTTTTTTAAAAAAACAAGGTGTACCAAATTTTATTTACTAGGGAAAAATGTTGTATCAGGAAAAGGAATCAATGAACATATCGCCTATATGACTTTGAAAATGAGTATAAAGCTTCCTATGTATTTTTTCAAAACCGCCTTAAAATAGATGCAGAAATCTGGTGGAAATGAGCTTAGAAAAAAAGAAGAAGATGATGAGAAACAGAGAAAATAGAAATGAACAGAATTCTGCATCTGTAACATCTAGAGACTCACATTTTGGAGAGATATTTATAATGGTTTCCCCATGTCAAACACAACCCTGCTTTTGCGATTTGCACAGCAAATATGGGGTGTAATCCCATGGCATCTAAAAGACTTCCAACTCTACACGACGTGAATAATTGGGTACTAAAAGCCAGAAGTGTGAAAATACAATTTTGCCTGATGTCAATTCCAAAAGTATCAGAAAGTACGTGCAGAAAACTTTTGATTTAATCAAGAAAGGCATGGAAAGGTGTCTGTTAAAAAGAGAATGCCTTTGATATCTGAATTGGCTTTAAAACAGGTGCATTTTGTACGTTTTACACATTTCACACATGGCCTAGAGGTGGAGCTCTTGCCTCACAACCAGAAGGCTGTGAGTTCGATCCTAGGTAGAGGCAGGTATTTCTCTCTCTGGCCACAATGAGAATATATCTGCTGAATATAACTCCACATTGGCGTCAGGAAGGGCATCTAGCCAGTAAACACTCAGCTCTATTCAGTTGACCAGACTCCACCCTGCAAGGGATTATGTGGTCATTAAATGAAGATGATGATCCATTTCACCCATGCATAAAAAATGATTCCAGAGTTTTACATTTGTATTTTATGTCTGGCAAACTGGAAGGAATTTTTTTTTGTATGTTCAAAAGCATATACTGTACAGGTAAATTTTGTCAATTCAAAGTCCACTAAATCAGGGCCAGTTAAATCAAGAACTTACTACAGTTGAAGTGTGGTAGTCAGAGCATGCTCCCGAACTCCATGCAAACTGTTGCTTCAAAGGAATTGTGTGTTGTAGTGATGGGACAGGATGTGGGCTAGGAATTCCACCATGAGCCATGGAAGCTAACTGAAATAAAACCCAGCAGAGGGGGGGGGGGGGGGAAGGAAAAATAACATGCAATTGAAGAGAGACAAAATAAAACATGAAAAAGAAGGAAAGTAGGTACTAATTACTCCTATTCAGAGCATGGCGAAAATAAACATTTAAATCATTGTTTCTTGAACTAAACAATTTTAAGACATGTGGACTTCAACATGTAGCCAGCATGTCTTAAAGTTGCCAAGTTTTGAGAAACACTGATGCAAAACATAATTATTTTTTTTTAAAAAAATCTAAATTATTAGCTTCCTTAATGGTAATAACAATTTTGCAAAATTGGACTGCTGCAGGAAACATTGTCTGTGTCAGGGTTCCAAATAGCATCCAAAAGTAAATCAGAGTCCAAGGCAAAGTATTTCTCAAATTTCCAATTTATTAAGAGAGCCATATTGGCACATCTGGGGAAAACCCGAATCTGAAAGCTTCCCGGTTTTCCCCACCCAGCTGACAGTTCAAGATCTTGTCCCCACACCCACAAGTCCATCACATGGTCCAATCTTCCACTGCCATGCTGGCAGTTCCACTCATCCAGTTCCGATCAGGTGCAGAGGTGCAAAGACAAAGGATGACCTTGGCTTTCTAGAAAGAATGTGGTTATGGCTACCTATCATCTAACTCCGTACAACCCCCCCCCCCATTTTCCCATAATAGAAAATGCATAGTAGAATAATAGAAAGTGTGGCAGGCCTGACAGTCTGTTTTCCAAGCACTGATTTGTTAAAAACCCACCAGTTAGTGTTCTCATTTTGGGGGAGAAAAAATTAGATAAAAATGTACTAGCTGTGCTGCCTTGAGTTTCTAAAAGAGAGGTTGAATGTGAATCAAAAAATAAATAAATGAAATATTTTATTTTAAATATGAATGTTCCTGATCGAAGTGGGACATACAAAGAAAGGGAAGAGAAATTTCAATGAAACTTCCAAAATGTCCATGGAGTTCTGCATATAATCCCTAGGCCGTGGCGTGCTAGAACCCAATTAAAAGATGAGTCTTTGAGATGCCATAACATTCTTGGTTGGTTTTTACTGTGAATGATCTACATCAGTGTTTCTCAACCTTGGCAACTTTAAGATGGGTGGACTTCAACACCCAGAATTCCCCAGCCAGCAGTGCTGACTGGGGAATTCTGGGAGTTGAGGTCCACTGTCTTAAAGTTGGTGAGGTTGACAAAAACCTGATCTACGTGGATAAAATGATTTGAATGACTAAATCTGCTGTCAATGAACTAAGAGTTGGGTGAAATGTATCAAGTTGCAACCAGTTGAATTGTGTTACTGTGTTGATCCCAATGAATTCTTGTGTCTTGCTTTCATTTTTTTTCTTGGTCATCTCTACTTTGGGAGATCTCGACCTAACACATGGCCTTCCAATGCCATACTTGATTCAGCAGAATGACTTCCTGGGCAGATGAGCAGACAACAATGTATTTTCAGCTTATTTGAAGAAAGGAAACTGTACCAGACCAATGTTTACAAAGTCCGAGTCGACAGTAAACCCCTGTAAAATATCTGTAATTTATGCAAGGGATTGGATATTTTCTTTTCGTTTCTCTTTTTTCCTTTTCCTTTCTTTTCTCTTGTAACGAATGCACTAAGCAACCCTGTATATATTTTACAATGTCTTTACAAAACAAGAGAAAAAAAAAACCAATGCAGAGAGAGAATCACATACTGTAGTGTTGTAAAATAAATGCACTTTTTCTAATTTTTTCATTAAAATCTTATGGCACGTTTTCAAATGCATATGGGCTTATTTTATAAACAGGGATGCGAAAGAGGAAGCGTGTATCTCAAGGAGAACTGCTTTAAAAATATACTCTTCTGTTGGGAGAAAATGATGCATTTCGTCTGCACACACACATGAAAACACGTACACACACAGAGAGACACACAAAAATGTTTCTCTTTTTGAAGAGGTGCTTGTGGTGCTTGTGCCACAATTGTCCCAAAGGTGCTTTTTCAAGAGGTCCCTGGCCTTTCTGGCTTTTCTATGAAGATGTTTCTCATCAAGAAGAAGTTTCTTGGATGAGAAGCGAATCATCTTCAAAGAAAAATCAGAAAGTCGGGTTGTCTCTTGGAAAAAAAGCAACTTTGGGACAACCATGACCTGGATGACAGAGAATCTGCACAGATACTTGTGCCATGATGTTTGTTACACACTAACGTAGTGATTTGTACACCTGAAACTCAAAGGTTGCTGGTCAGAAGATGGATACATTCTGGTATCTCCAAACTCCCAGTGTTTGTTCTATGGTGAGGACTGTTGCTTGTTGCTGTTCAGTTGCTAAGTCATGTCCATCACTTCATGGATGGACCCAATGGACCATAGCACACCAGGCCCGCTTGTCCTCCACTGTCTCCATGAATCTGCCCAAACTCATGTCCATTGCATCAATGACATCATCTAATAATCTCAATCTTTCACAACATCGGAGTCTTTTCCATTGAGTCTTCTCTTTTCATTTTGTGGCCGAAGTATCTAAGCTTCAGCTTCAGAATCTGTCCTTCCAAAGAATAGTCAGGGTTGATTTCCTTTAGGATTAACTGATTGGATGGATGGATGGATATCACAAAAATGGTCTCCTTTTTTCTCTCACCTGTCCACCCATCACTGTTCCTTCACCTTAACATGGAAAATGTCTATGGAGATTCTCAGTCATCCAGTTGTCCCAAAGGATCCTTCCATTCCCCACCATCCAGTCAGAGCTGAAGAAGCTTCTTGGATGAGAAGTGAAATGTCTTCAAAGAAAAACAACTCCCAGGATTCCTCAGCCATGATTGGAACTGAACTGTGGACAATAAAGTTGACAAGGTTGGGGCCCCCTGAAATATGGAGTGAAGGTAAGTGTTGACGTTCCGATGGATGAACCCAAACAAAGCTAGCACGGTTGAGGCAATCCAATCTCTGAATGCAAACTTTTATTGAGTACATCATTTCATTATTGATGAGGGTAAAACCAGATCTAGCTAATTCCTGCACAAACCCACATAATTAAAGTAAAGGATTCTCCCTCCCACTATTAGTACAGCTCACATTGTCCAATTGGGTCTCATTGTATTGTTATGAGAAAAAGTCTTTGGCTTTGGCAAACACTTGCTGAAGTGTCCTTGGCTCCCACGCTCTTCTTCTTGATGTCTGGAGCCTACATTCCATCTTCCCCTTGCTTCATTGGCAAGCCTAGAAGGGATAATGGTTGCGACAGCAGATGCCCGCTTCAAATCTTGACAGTAAGGATGAACACCTGCCACCCCAATCTTTGACAAATCTTGACCTGGGGAATACAGCATTGATAGCCAATGGTTCAGCACCTCTTTGCTCAGGGATGTCTACAAGGTGATACTGAAAAGATCAGGATGTGTATAATTGAAGCTTGGCCTATTTTCAAGGGCATCTCAGTAGACACTTGGCTGTTCTATTATGGGTATCATCTTGATTTTCTTTTGGTCACATCTTATGGACATCCCTTTTAGTGTTTGAATGATTCCAACAACTCTTGTTTTTGCCCACCAGCAGCCAGTGGAGCTGGCAGCACATTCAGACTGTGAAGAGGTTGGGAGGAACCTGGGCCAGTCCTGGAGTCTGGGGAAGGCTCTGATGAAGGCTTTGTGTCGAAGACAGAGAGGAGGCCAGAGCCATATGCCAGTTATCAGCTGCCTTCGGAGTCAGACATCAGTGAGGCAGAGGAACAGCTGGAGCCTGTTCCCAGTGTGCTCATGCGCAGAGTTGTCAGACGAAGGGAACAGCTAAAGAACAAGGGTCGACTTGGGAGTAAGACCACAGGTGGATGATAAATGGACCCTCCCAGAAGGAATAAAAAAGGAGCGACAGGGGAGTGGAGTTTGCAGGAGACCATTAGTTCGCTTAATTGATTTCTTGACTCTCTGAGACTCCTTGCCAAGTTTTGCAGATATCGGCCTGTCAGCTCTCCAAGCCAGATAAGATCTGTGACTGTAAATCCTCCCTTGAAAGACTTTGCTGGATGTGAATGAGCAGAATTCACAGCCAATTAATAAAAGGGGTTTTTGTATGGACAAGGAGTTTGCTTCAGGCTCTTGGGAAGCCTCGGTCAGAACAACTCTCCCAATGTGGTACCTTGTTCATAAAACCAGAGATTTTTTTTTTCTTAACAAGTTCAATGGAGAGACTGGCCGAGTGGAGTGAGTGGCACAGTGCAGAGAAAGTTGCACTTGAGCTTAAAAAGGACAACTGTCAATTAATCTGTCCAGCCCTTATATGAACTGACTTGCTGTCATCCATCACATGTAGTTATCAATGTCCCCTGAAAGCTTTTTGACATTCATGTCATGGCATTTGAAATAATCTTGTCCTCTGAAATAATCTTCCTTATTTTCCGTGTGTCAACAGAGATGCGGAAACAAAAATGGCATGGCTCCCAACTTCTAATATGAACAGGATACCTTAGGGGAGCTAAAAGGCAAAGCAATCTCTAATTTAGGACACATTTTCTCATGCAAATTAACATTGCTTTTGGCAATATCCTCTCCGATGGAAGAGATCTGCAGAAACCGAATTAAAATTAAGCCTTATGTATCCCATTTTGTGTGTGTGTTTTTAATGCATTGGGACACATATCCACATAGGATGATACACACTTTGACCCTGCCTGTTTCAATCATATTTATTCTGAAATAAAACAAAGGTCACTTGGGGAATGCTTCACGGAACCTACTGCAAAAATGCATATAAGTTGCTCTACTGTGTTTGTGCAAACTGTAATCCACAGAAATGCTTGGAGGGAAAAAAAGGTACATTATCTTACACCTTTCTCTGTCCGAGAACAAATTATTTAAAGCAGATGTCAACAAGCTAAAGCCAGAAGGCCTTATTTTCAGAGGTGGTCTGCCACGGGGTCACCTGGGCTTGGGAGAACCTATAGTTAATGTGAGGTCCAGCTCGGAGAACCTCCAAATTCGGAGAACCAGTAGCGGAAATTTTGAGTAGTTTGGAGAACCGGTAAATACCACCTCTGACTGGCCCCACCCCCATCTATTCTCTGCCTCCCGAGTTCCAGCTGATCGGAAGGGAATGGGGATTTTGAAGTAACCTTCCCTGGAGATGGGAGGGAATGGAGATTTTGCATATCCTTCCCCCGCCACGCCCACCAAGCCATGCCACGCCCACCACGCCACGCCCACAGAATCGGTAGTTAAAAAAAATTGAATCCCACCACTGGACTGAACAGTCATTTGCCTGAAACAGTATAGGGTTTCTTGCCTGAGCCAGGGTTTTAAAGCCTTAGGAAAGGCCAACAGGGTTAGGGCTATTCTAATCTCTGAGGGAAATATTCCACACAGCAGGGGGCACTGCTAAAAAGGCCCTGCTTCCAGGTCCCAGAGTCTTTGGCTGAGAGGATGTGCAGCATGCCCAACCTATATAATAGCAGAGTTGGAAGGGACCTTGGAGGTCTTCTAGTCCAACCCCCTGCCTAGGCAGGAAACCCTATACCGTTTCAGACAAATGGCTATCCAACATCTTCTTAAAGACTTCCAGTGTTGGGGCATCTACAACTTCTGGAGGCAATTTCTGTTCCACTGATTAATTGTTCTAACTGTCAGGAAATTCCTCCTCAGTTCTAAGTTGCTTCTCTCCTTGATTAGTTTCCACCCATTGCTTCTTGTTCTACCCTCAGGTGCCTTGGAGAATAGTTTGACTCCCACTTCTTTGTGGCAACCCCTGAGATATTGGAATATTGCTATCATGTCTCCCCTGGTCCTTCTTTTCATTAAACTAGACATACCCAGTTCCTGCAACCGTTCTTCATATGTTTTAGCCTCCAGTCCCCTAATCATCTTTGTTGCTCTTCTCTGCACTCTTTCTAGATCGAATTGAATGGGTAGTTATCTGCGCCCCCATATACTTAAGGCTGCCTCAATATAATATCTCCCAAACTAAACCCAGTCATTCCCTACCAGCAACAGTTGAAGTAGCACTTAGATCTCAAGGAATGTCGTGGTCTCTCAAGTCTATCCTAATTACACCCTTCTTTTTCAGGTTTTTTTTTTGTACTGTACTGCTTTAGGATCAGCCACCTTGTGCCTTTATGGTACCAGGACAAGTCCTTTTTCCTTGCCACAGAAAAATCCCCCCTCAGATGGTTTTGCATTTTATTCGTAGAAAAAAAAAAGTCGGACAAGACTTCAGCGACAGGAAGTGCTGAAGGTGTTTTCCAACCTTTGTAATTCCCAGATATTCCAAAGCTATTTTCCCAAAAGGCAACTAGACTTCCTTGGGGTTTTTTTCCCTTGAAAACATTTTACTTCTCATCCAAGAGGCTTCTTCAGTTCTAGCTGACTGGTGTGGAATGGAAGGATTTATATTCTTTGCATCGTTTCCATTCCCTGCTTCATTCAGTTAGAACTGAAGAAGCTTCTCAGATGAGAAGTGACATGTTTTCAAGGAGAAAAAGCAAGGAAGTCCAATTGCCTTTTGAAAAAGCACTTCTGGGACAACCGTGACGAGGGTGATTGAGATATCTCCATGGTCTATTCTAGTTACACCCTTCTTTTTGGGGGTTGTTTTTTTTTAGTACTGTACTGTTTTAGGATCAGCCACCTTGTGCCTTTATGGTACCAGGACAAGTCCTTTTTCCTTGCCACAGAAAAATCCCCCCTTAGGTGGTTTTGCATTTTATTCGTAGAAAAACATAAGTTGGACAAGTATGAATCATTCCAGACTTCAGTGACCAATGACAGAAAGTACAGAAGTTCTTTTTTGGGGGGATTTTGTTCTTGCAGTAACCAAACAGGTTGAATATTAGTGTCAGTGTCTGATTACACGGTTAGAAGAGAAAGGATAGCTGAAAGGGCAGTCAGGGCATAGGGAGAACCAGAGAGCCTCAGAAGCAAAAGGTACAGAAGCCAGCAGCCAATTTGGAGCCTGGTTTTTTTCTTTGGAGGGAACGGAATGAGTTGAAGTCTTGAGGGCTGAGAATGGAGCAGGTTCCTGAGTCAATCAGCTCTTTGGATAGAGAAGGTTTGGCGGTCTTTGTGATTAAAGAATCTGTAAAAGAGATCACCCACCTGGTCCTTCAGAGACCTTCCAAGTGTAATAATTGTGATCTAAAAAAAAAGACACATGAGGAGAGAATTATTAATCACCTAGGAAGCAAAGCTGTGGTCTCAATTTCACTGATTGAATTTAAATTTGTTAGGCATGAAGGTGAATTTAACCTTTACCTTCTCCCACTAACCTGACCTTACTTTTTTTCAGTATGGTCCCAGTCATGCCATTCAGTAGAGTAGAGTAGAGTAGAGTAGAGTAGAGTAAAACAGAACAGAACAGAACAGAATAACAGAGTTGAAAGGGACCTTGGAGGTCTTCTAGTCCAACCCCCTACTTAGACAGGAAACCAAAGATCAGTGATGGTGAACCTTTTTCGCCTCAGGTGCCAAAAGCATGCGCACACATACCATCCTGCACATGTGCCCTCCCGCATAATTTAATGCCCCTCGTGCCATGCCCCACGTGCACATGCTTTCTTGGTGCCTCCCTATGGCTTTCTTGGAGCATGAGGAGGGTGAAAATGCCCCCCCGAGGCCCCCCAAAGGCCAGAAATGGTCCATTTTCTGACTTCTGGTATGCCCAGGGTCTTGAGGCTTTCTAGGAGCCTGGAGAGGGCAAAAAATGGCCCAACGTACAAACCAGAAGTTTGGGAACAGACTTCCAGGTTGCCTGTTGGGCTATTTTTCTCCCTCTGGAGACTTCAGGAGGCTTCCCTGAAGCCTCCAGAGGGCGAAACAAGGCCCAACGCACAAACCAGAAGTCAGTTCCTGAACTTCTGGTCTGCATGTTGGCCGGTTTTTCACCCTCCAGAGGCTACAGGGAAGCCTCCGGAGGGTGAAAAATGGCTGAAAATCAAGGCCCAAAACCAGTTGGCCAGCGCACACATGCACACTGGAGGTGAGAGGGAACGCCTTGCGTGCCCTCAATAATGGCTCCGCATGCCACCTGTACTAATACCATTCTATAAAGCCTTAGTAAGACCACACCTAGTTTTGGTCACCACACTATAAAAAAGATGTTGAGAGTCTAGAAAAAGTGCAGAGAAGAGCAACCAGGATGATTAGGGGACTGGAGACTAAAGCTACAATGAATGGTTGCAGGAACTGGGCATGGCTAGTCTAGTGAAGAGAAGTACCAGGGTAGACATGATAGCAGATAGGGGCTGTCACAGAGAGGAGGAGGGGATCAAGCTATTCTCCAAACCACCCAAAGGTCAGAAAAGGAACAATGGATGGAAACTGACCAAGGAGAGTTTCAACCTGGAAATAAGGAGGAATTTTCTGACAGGGAGAACAATCAACCCATGGAACAGAAGTTGCCTTCAGAAGTTGTGGGAGCTTCATCACTGGAAACTTTCAAGAAGAGACTGGACTGCCATTTGTCAGAAATGGTGTAGGGTCTCCTGCATGAGTGGGGTGGGTGGGGGTGGACTAGAATTGGAAGGGACCCCCCGACATTAGAACCACCACTGACTTCCGCTCCTTCCGGCAGAAACTGAAGACTCACCTGTTCCGACTGGCTGGTCTGGCATAATTCTTAACGTCTACCTCCTGGCATATATATTTCCTACTGGTTTTTTAGGGGACTTAATTTTATAAGACACTGGGATTTTAAACTTTGTATATTTTAAATTATTTATTTAGCAATTACAGTTCTGTCTATTTTATCCTCCTCTTATTTATGTATTTATCCATTTAATAATTTTTAATTGTTATTATGTATGATGTTTTTGATATGGACTGTACACCGCCCCGAGTCCCTTTTGGGAGAGGGGGCGGTCTAGAAGTGCTAATTAAATTAAAATTAAATTAGATGACCTGCAAGGTCCCTTCCAACTCTGTTAATCTGTTAATCTCTGTTAAAAAGAAGAGAAGCAACCTAGAACTAAGGAGAAATTTCCTAACGGTGACTGGACAACCTTTATCTGAAATAGCGTTGGGTCTCCTGCTAAAGCAGAGGGTTGGATTTGGACTAGAAGACCTCCAAGGTCCCTTCCAATTCTACTATTCTATGTTCGATTTTTGGAGAGCATCCAAGATCTCCTGATTTCTAGCCTGAAAGCTTAATTGACACACCAAACTGGCATTCTTTCTGGGCCATATACAACTCCAAAGTCCAAACCTAAAATGTCAAACATGATATTCAGAGACCTTTTGGGGGGGGGGCGTAGGAAGAATGTTAATTGCTTCATTTCAACTTTTTCTTTGACAAGGGAGCTCAGGTCATGTGGTCCTATTAGATTATATCAGAAGTGAATAATGAAGAAGAACCTGACATGATAACAAAGTGTATAGCCAAGATAATGTAGTTTCCATCAGCTTTCCGACAACTCGGGTAAAAGGGTGGGAAAAATCAAGAAAAAATGAAAGGGTTACTAAAATTACTGACCTCCAGCCTTGCAGAGTTCTCTACAATAAGTTAAAAGCATGCATTGCCCAATTTTGTAAATTCAAATAGGCGGTTAGGAATGGAATATGTAAATGGACCAGCTTCATACTGAATTGGTGTAATTTCTGTGGTTTCCTGAGTAGAATTCAGACTTCCTTGGTTCAGAAAACGGACTACCCTTGGAATAATACATCTACATTTGGTTGCCACTGTTGTGTATATAGTTTTCCCTCTGGTCCGCTACGCTAGGGGGTGCTGTGCTAAGCGCTGATTGGCTGACTGCTCTGACAGCGGCATATATAAAGGCTGTCAGAGCAGAGCTCGGCTGTTGCCTGTTAGCGAAGCGCGTGTATTGTGAATTGCCGCGTTGGCAACCTGTTAGCAATAAACTGTTAGCATTCTGTTAAGTCCTGGCTCGCCTCCATTTGTCCACCTGTGTTCTCCGCAAGCTAGAACAGCCACAATGTTAGAAAAGATGTGGAGACTCTAGAAAGAGTGCAGAGAAGAGCAACAAAGAGGATTAGGGGACTGGAGACGAAAACATATGAAGATTGGCTGCAGGAAGTGGGTATGTCTCGTTTAATGAAAAGAAGGACTAAGACGAGGGGAGACATGAGAGCAGTCTTCCAAAATCTCAGGGGCTGCCACAAAAAAGCGGGAGTCAAGCTATTCTCCAAGGCACCTGAGGGTAGAACAAGAAACAAGAGATGGAAACTAATCAGGGCGAGAAACAACCTTGAACTAAAGATAAATTTCCTGACAGACAGAACAATTAATCAGGGGAACAACTTACCTCTAGACGTTGTGAAAGCTCCAACAATGGAAGTTGTTAGGAAGAGATTGGGCAACCATTTACCTGAAATGATATAGGGCAGTGATGGCTAACCTATTTCTAAAGGTGTGCCAAAACTGTGTGTGTGCACACGTGTGCCCCACCGACCTGCACATGTATGTGTTCCCCCCTGTGCATGCACAGGTGACCCCCACACACAAGGGGAGGGAGTTTTTGCCCTCCCCAGGCTCTGGAGGCTTTCCTTTTTCTGTTATTCCCTCTATTCTGGCTATTTTGGACTGGATGTTATCCGCTTTGTGGCAAGGTGTGTACAGTTCACATCTCATTGACTATGACCCGAAATTGTACTGTGGAATTTTGCCTACAGCTGGAAGAGTGAACAAAAATAATCTTCTGAACATCCAGAATAAGAAACATCAAGCGTGCCTTTAATTCCAGATTATCGCTGTTACCATGGCAATGTCCCAGTGTGGTACCAAGAATAGATGCTGGGAAAAGAAATATTAACTATTTTCCTTGGAGTAATGAAAATGTTACGATGAGATCTACATGACAAAGCTGAGGGGTGCAGGGAGTGAAAAACCATAGCCTCCTCCAGCGGCTCTCCGTGAATGATTCATAGTAAGATTGAGGAGACAATACACTCTTGCATTTTTAAAGGCATCCCTACTATTGTTTTCATAGCCAAATATATGAAGCTTTCTGGCTTCAAGAATATGACACTGCTCCTAATTAGATACAGGTAGTTCTCAACTTACACAGTGGAGCGCCAATTTTCTCTTGCTAAGTGAAACATGTGTTAAGTGAGTTTTGCCACATTTTACACATTTTATTGTTGCTAAGTGAAGCACTGCAGTTGTTCTGAAATAGGCTTCCCCCCAGCAGCACGAAGCCGAGTCCTTGTCCTTTTATTTAGTTTACAGTGAATTCCACTCCAGCAAAGTCTTTCCTCTTCCACAATCTTTCAAGATAGTTTATAATTACCGACCTTTATCAGGCTTGGAGAGCAGCCAGGCCGATATCTTTCAGACACCGCAAAACTTGGCAAGAATGCAGGAATGAACTAATTGTCTCCTGCAAACTCCACTCCCCTGTCGCTCCTTTTTTATTCCCTCTGGGAGGGGCCATTCATCATCCACTTGTGGTCTTACTCCCAAGTTGACCCTTGTTCTTTAGCTGTTCCCTTCGTCTGGCGCATGCGCACACTGGGAACAGGCTGCAGCTGTTCTTCTGCCTCACTGATGTCTCACTCCGAAGGCAGCTGATAACTGTCAGATGGCCCTGGCCCCATCTCTGCTTCCAATGCAGAGCCCTCATCAGAGCCTTCCCCAGACTCAAGGACTGGCCCATGTTCCTCCCCAACCTCCTCACTGTCCGAATCTGCTGCCAGCCCTACTGGCAACTGGCGGACCACAACAGCAATTGTTAAATTAGTAACATGATTGCTAAGTAAATCTGGCTTCCCCATTGACTTTGGTTGTCAGAAGGTCGCAAAAGGGGTTCATGTGACCCCGGGACACTGCGACCGTCATAAATATGAGTTCGTTGGCAAGCGTCTGAAGTATGACCATGTGACCATGGAGATGCTGCGATAGTCATAATTTTGAAAAGTGGTCATAAGTGATGTTGTAACTTTGAACGGCCACTAAGTGGACTGTTGTAAGGCAAGGACTACTTGTAATTCAGTCTATGGATACGTCAGGACCACCATATGAAATGTCCACGTTAAGAAGTAGTTGGCAGTTCAATTCGGCTGGTAGGAATGACAAACAAGAGATCTTCAACCAATTTACAATACAATACAATGGCAGAGTTGGAAGGGACCTTGGAGGTCTTCTAGTCCAACCCCCTGCCTAGGCAGGGAACCCTATACCATTTCAGACAAATGGCTATCCAACATCTTCTTAAAGACTTCCAGTGTTGGGGCATTCACAACTTCTGGAGGCAAGCTGTTCCACTGATTAATTGTTCTAACTGTCAGGAAATTTCTCCTCAGTTCTAAGTTGCTTCTCTCCTTGATTAATTTCCACCCATTGCTTCTTGTTCTACCCTCAGGTGCCTTGGAGAATAGTTTGACTCCCTCTTTTTTGTGGCAACCCCTGAGCTATTGGAAGACTGCTATCATGTCTCCCCTAGTCCTTCTTTCTCTTAAGCTAGACATACCCAGTTACTGCAACCGTTCTTCATATGTTTTAGTCTCCAGTCCCCTAATCCTCTTTGTTGCTCTTCTCTGCACTCTTTCTAGAGTCTCCACATCTTTTCTACATCGTGGCGACCAAAACTGGATGCCGTATTCCAAGTGTGGCCTTACCAAGGCCTTATAAAGTGGCATTAACACTTCACGTTTGGGAATTTCGGATTGCCCGGGGGACTGCCTCAGATGACATAATGAGTCTTAAGACTGGAAACCGTTATCAATCCAATCAGAATAAAGCTGGAAGGGACCTTGGAAGTCTTCTAGTCCAACCCCCTCTTGCTCAAGGAAGAGACTCTATACCATTTCAGACAAGTGATTGTCCAGTCTCTTCTTAAAAACTTCCAGTAATGAAGCACATAAAACTTCTGAAGGCAAGCCATTCCACTGGTTAATTGTCCTCACTGTTAGGAAGTTACTCCTTAATTCTGTGTTGTTTCTTTCCTTGGTTAGTTTCCATCCATTGCTTCTTGTCCTGCCATCTGATGCTTTGAAAAATAAATTGACCCCCTCTTCTTTGTGGCAACCTCTCAAATACTGGAATACTGCCATCATGTCCCCGCCTAGCCCTCCTTTCCCTGAAGGTTTTCAAGAAAAGATTGGGCAACCACCTGTCTAAATTAGCAAAGAATCTCTTCCTTGGGTGGAGAGTTGGGACTGGAAGATCTCCGGCATCCTCTCCAATTTCCTTAGTTTGTTCTGTTATTCTTTCTATGATTATCCATCCCATCAAGCTCAGAGAAAGTCCACAATGGCAGAGGGCAGTGATGGCAAGGCATGCCAAAATTGTATGCGAGCGACCCCTGCACCCTGTACGGGGGGAGTTTTCAGCCTGGGGAAGGTGAAAACGGGCTCTCCCTGTCCCCTGGAGACCCTTGGGAAGCCGGAAACAGATCATTTCCAAACTTCCAGTTGGCCGTTGTGTTGCAGAAAATGACAGGCATTAGACTTCTCAGGATACAGGAAAAGTTTATTTGGCAGCCAGGTTCAGAAGCATTAGCCCATGGCTAACATTGCAAATTCTGAACCATCTTTATTATTGATGCACGCATTCTTATACATTCTCAAAGACAGTGTAACACGGAAACACTTCACTCATTTCTTATTGGTTACCTTGAGGAGAAAGCCTTATAAGGAGATGGGGGTCTTACTTCTCCTTTTGTTGCAGGTATGGACTACGTGCCATTAACAAACTTTAATTGAACCTTGTGGTTTTGGACTTTTGACATAGGGACGTTTGCTGGAACATGTTGTGGTTGAAGGCTGATGACATTTCCCTGTCCCTTTAAGCAAGCTTCTAACTGTTCCTTTTATGCCACGTCTTCATTCTTATATTTTAATCCACATTTTATTCTACTTTAGTTGGGCCTGTTTTTCGCTCTCCCCAGGCTCCAGAGGCCTTCCTGAAGCCTGGGGAGGGTGAAAATGGCATCTCCCAGCCCTCCGGAAGCCCAAAAATCAGCTGGCTGTTGCGTGAATGCATGCTGGAGCTAACAGCTCATGTGCGACAAATATGGCTCCATAGGCCACCTGTGGCCTGCGGGCCATAGGTTTGCCATCACAGGTATAGAGTCATCTGCAGATAGGCAGGGGGTTGGACTAGAACAGCGTTCATCAACCGGTGGTCCACGAGAAAATTTTGGTGGTCCCCAGAAAAATTATTTGCATTTTTTAATAATGCACTAAATACTATTTATCTTTTTATAAAATACATATTGGCGGTCCACGGGATTTAAAATTATAAATTTAGTGGTCCCTGAGATCCAAAAGGTTGCCGACCCCTGGACTAGAAGACCTCCAAGGTCCCTTCCAACCCTATTATTCCATGTTTTACGTTAGGCATGTAAGCTTGACAAATAAACAAAGAAGTTGGGCCTGCTAAAACATCCTATCTACAGCAATAGATGATGAAACAAATTATATTTCTAGTCGAATGCCTTTTTTCATGCTTAAAAGTGAGATGTTTAAATTTGGCTGACAGGCATTTCTGGATGCTAAAAATACACCAGATTTCAACTCACCCTCCTTATGCTTACTGTATTTTTCGGACTATAAGATGCACCTTTTCCCCTCAAAAAAGAGGCTGAAAATCAGGGTGCATCTTATACACTGAATACAGCATTTTTTTGCCTCCTGAAACTCCACCCCTTCACCAAAATGGCCATGCATAGCCTTTAGGAGGCTATCAGAGAGCTCCTGGGGGCTGGGGCGGGCAGAAATGAGCAAAAAATGGGCCATTCTTTGCTTAATTTTGCCCCCCAGCCCCCAGGAGCACTCTATAAGCTTCCTAATGCCCTTTTTTTGACCAAAAAAAACGGATCCGTTTTAGCAAAAAACGGGCCATTTTTTGCTCGTTTTTGGCCCACTACCCTCCAGAAACACTCTACAAGCCTCCTAAGGGCTATTTGTACCTTTTTTTTTTGCAAAAAACCTGGATCTGTTTTTGTGAAAAATGTGCCATTTTGGGGAAGTTTGCAGAGTGCAAAACCTTTTTCTTTTTAATTTGCCTCTTCAAAACCTTGGTGCGTCTTATACTCTGGTGTGTCTTATACTCTGAAAAATTCGATATGTTCTTGTAACTTTCCTTTATGTTTAGCCTTCATTAGCTGGGTTCTGCACTTGTTTCTCTCTCTCGTGTTCTTAATTTTTTTCCTCAACCTGGCATCAGGGTTGTTTTCCCTCTAGTTTTGGTGCTGGCCCTTCCAAGGAACCTATTCAATTCATTCATGAGAGTTGCAGTGGCAACTGAAATGTTTTCTTTAATAACAGAATAACCGAATTGGAAGGGACCTTGGAGGTCCTCTAGTCCAACCCCTCTGCCTAGGCAGGAAACCCTGCACCACTTCAGACAAATGATTGCCCAATCTCTTCTTCAAAACTTCCAGTGTTGGAACATCTACAACTTCTGGAGGCAAGTTGTTCCACTGATTAATTGTTCTTGCTCTCAGGAAACTTCTCTTTAGTTCCAGGTTGCTTCGCCCCTTGATTAGTTTTGACATTGTTATGAACATTCCATGTTGGATCAGCCAATCACAGTGGGGAAGAACTGATGGAGAGCCACTTAGTAACGTAGCTGAAGCCTTATCATTCACAAATTTGAATTCCCAGTCTTTGTGCCACCACAAGGACATGCAGAAGCTGTAGCATGGGTAAACAAAGGATGAAATAATCTATGGTCAACACCTTCATCAAAGACCATAGTCCTGTACCTGGGATAGTCAGGGCAAACCAGAGAACATCCATTTCATTTAATCACACCAGGTAAGGCAGTATATAATAAGTAGAAATGGATAACTGGTCAAACATTAGCAAATCCAGTCCTTTTCATACCAAAACTAGTGTCACCCCTGAAGTTGGCTGAACTGTGGTCCTTTTCTTTTATAGTTGTCTCTAGAGCATGGTGGCAAACCTTTTCGGCACTGAGTGCTCAAACTGGAGCGTGCATGCCTGTGCGTGCTGGAGCATAAATTTTATGTCGTATAGTATGCCGTATTTTAAATGTGGTCCTTGTGACACAAATAAACAACATCATAGTGGCTCAGAGCGTGTTGTGCCCTTCACTGTTACAGAGATAATGTCAGCTCGAAAAGCATCCCTGGCCTGCTCTCGAGTTGCCATAATAAAGGGGGGGACGGGAAACCGATGAAACAGCACGGCAGCAAAAGACAGATGCACATTCCAGACTTATCTCTCTCAAGGCTGTATCCCAGGGTTACTTACAACAGCTGGAGGGGAGTGATCTCTGCAACCCACGAAATTGCCCCGTTGGCGAATGCGATTGATGATGCACCCTGGGGGGGGGGGAAGAGGGGAAATAAGATCATGGTTGGGGCCGTAAATTATGTGGGGTCAGAGCTGGCTTCACTTGGGAACGTGCCTGCATGAAGCTCCTAATAAATAACTGGATTTCTTTTGAAGCCCGGCTTGAGGCTCATGATTTAATTAGGGCATCTGTCGGAACCCTGACAGATAGACCTGGACATCGTTAAATCATTCGCAAGATTGGATTGTATCATGAACTAGCTTATTCTATCTCCTTTCACACCAAAAGGAGAGAGAGAGTCAGGTGCTTTGAAACTCCTTTGGGGTTTTTTGGGGGGACTAAAAGAGAGTGTATTTTTTTATCTCCCAGTTAGCAGCAAAAATGCCAACACTTTTCCCAAGTCCCTGCAGGAATTAACCTCAGTTGACAGAGTAAGTCTAATGAGATAAAAGCTAGGCTGAATGAATCATTCTGAAAAAAACAGCAAGGAAATTGAAGGCAGGCTCTTCCTAAGCCCCACAGTCAGTCCAGTCTTTGTGGCAAGAAGGGAACCGAGAAATCTACAGAGATAAAAAGAAAAGCAAAAGGGGAAAAAAGGGATTTTAATGCTAGAGAACTCCCGTTTTGGAGTGAAGGAAAGTGGTTTTTATCTCTTTGCCTTTTAGGGACTCTTAGCATTATTCACATGGAGGTTAATCAAATGAGTTTGAAGATTGAAAATTGATTGAAATTGAAAACTAATTGAAATGAAAAACATTAAAACGCTGTCCATGAGATTCAGTCCTACCAGAGTGTACACACCAACCATGGTTAATGGTATTAAATGCTACTTAGAGAGTAGAGTAGAGTAGAACAGAACAGAACAGAAATGCAAAATAGAATAGGAATGCAGAAGAATAGAACAGAATAATAACTTTATTGCCACTTTTAATTACAATTAATGTAATTAAACATTAATTATTATTGTACAATAATCTGCATACATTAAAATGAAATTTTGTTGCCTACAACTCTCAAAGGGTCACCACTTCCAATAAGCACTACATAAACATGACAAAATAAATAAATACGAAATTATGTATATACCCACATATTGTCAACCCTGAAGCTGACCTGACCAAAGCCATTTTGCTGAGGGCTGGGGGTGGGTGGGGGAGGAATAGAGATAGCTGGGGTTTTGTAGCCAAAACAAAAGACTCTCTTGGGAACCAAGGACTTTCTCACACATGGTCAGAGAGAGAGAGGAGGAGTGATGTTACCCGTCAGTTGGATGGCACCTTGATCAGACCATGTGATTGACCCTTCAGAGTTGGTTTTCACCAGGGCTGTGCCAATATGATATATCCAACATAGCTATTCTTTTTTTATTTTTTTTATTTTTAAAGAAACAAACACCAACAAACATAAAACCATCTTCCAGTTACATACAGTGTGTCGATTGGTTACAAAACTTTTGTGCTTCCTCACCGTAGCCTTCACTTACAATTTATATAGAATCTCATATTATCAATCTAATATATGTGTATACAATCATTATCATTGTTACACATTTATTTGACTATAACTATTATTACTTCCTTTTATGTGAGATATTCTAAATTCAGAATAAATTTATATTATGGCATTTCGTTACATCATCCTAAAGCCATCCAGCAGTAGTACATCTTTATATTATATTCTGTATAAAATTGTTTCTTTGGTTACAAAACTTTTGCGCATCCTCTCCATAGCCCTCACTTACAATTTATATAAAATCTCATATTATCAATCTAGTATATATGTATACATTATCATCATTGTTAATCATTTATTTGACTATAACTATTATTATTTCATTTTATGCGAAATATTCTAAATTTAAATACATTTTTATTATAGCATTTCATTACATCATCCTGTATCCATCTTTTATCTCTTGCCATTTGTAGTATTTGTGTTCTAACTGCTTTCTTGGTAAATCTTATATGGACTTCTCTTGGCAACTTGTTTTTCACGGCATATCTTGTAAAGACTCGAAACCTCTCGTCTGTTCCTTCCATCATCTTCCCTTTGGTTATCACTGATGCTTCTGCCAGAATTTCTATCATTACTTCTGCCAAATTTTCTCCCTTTTCTTCTTCTATATTCTGGAACACAACAAAGCTATTCTTTGAGGAATCTACCTGCCTCAAAGTTTTCCGTGCTATCGGTGTGTTTCTTAGAACCCTGACAGATATATTACATGACACGGAGAAACAGCACCATCCAGTTCGCACGTAGACATGTATATGGTGAGAAAAACAAATCTTGCAAGTTTACCAAATGAATGGCATAGAGAACAAAGCTGTTACAGAATCTAGTAGCCCCGCTATAGATACTTTGTCCTCCCAGAGGGGAGCAACAGTGTGTGGGGCAGGCGTGAAATGCTACTGTTTCGAACCATTTCGCCCAAACTGGTAGTAAAAAATGCTACTGGTTCGGGCAAAGCGGTATTTCCGACAATCAGCTGGGCGATGATCAGCTGCGACGCATGATTTATATCAGCTAGAATCATCAGATTTCCTGCTTTCTAGCTAATTTTAATCATGTGGACCAGCAGATCCCACCCCCCGCTGTTCTATTTACCTTTGTAGATTCGGAAGAGGCTTCAAATTTTAGCGCTGCACAGGCATGCCTCAAGCGTGCATTTGTGCAAAGCACACGCTCGGTAGCAGATCCACTGAATGGGTAGAAGACTTCAGAGGATTACATCGCCGGTGTGGGGTCTCCAACAATGCTTTGGCCTCTAAGCACATAGCGCTTATAAGCAGCATCCTGACTAACAGGAAACAAGCTTCCTATAATCTTCTTGGCTGTCACTACTCTCTGTATGGACTTTCTATTTGAGACACTGTTGCCACCAGACCAAACGGTGATGCAGTTTGTTAAATGAAGGCCAGAAGACTTAGTAGGGTTCCCCTTGCTATCTAGTTGCTGGTCTATCTTAACCCCCAGGCAGATCCAATACTATATTCCTCCAGAAAGCCCAAGGAAATAAATTCAGATACTCAATATTGTTTATGTACATCTGTCCCTGTGGTGGGTTCCTAACTGGTTTGCTACCAGTTTGCTGAGAGGTTTGAGTTTTGCTCTAGTTATTTCTCCTTAGAAATTTCTCCTTAAGTTCTAAGTTGATTCTCTCCTTGATGAGTTTCCACCCATTGCTTCTTGTCCTGCCTTCAGGTGCTTTGGAGAATAACTTGATCCCCTCTTCTTTGTGGCAACCCCTGAGATATTGGAACACTGCTATCAGGATAAAATGAAATATATAAGCCACCTAGCATCACCCATGTATGAGTTGAGCAGCCATATAAACTTGTAATAATATAAAATCTATATATATATAAAAGCAAAATACCACACACACATCATCACAAAATCTCCAGAACCGTAAAGCCTACAAACCTGTAATTGGGCACGTATTTTCTTCCTGGCTTCTAGGTGCTCACTAAGAAAAGATTTTTTCCAAATGACCATCAGATCATTACTATTTCTCATATTATTACTAACACACTTTGAGGCTAGGGAGTTAGATGTTCTACTCCCCCTCCCCACATGAAAATAATTCTGTTCCAACTGCCACTTGGGCATGGGTGTGGTCAGCACATGACTCATCTGGCCTGAGGGCTGGGAGTTTAGACATTCTACTCCCCCTCCCCACCTGTAATGCTAAGGAGTTAGACTGAGGGAGAGAAGGGGATAAGATAGGAGAGGCATCTGTGGGGCAAGGCTGAGGGGGAGAAGGGATTAGGAGAGGATCAATGGGGCCTGCCTGAGGGAAAGAAGAGGATAAGATAGGAGAGGCTTCTGTGGGACCAGCCTGAGGGGGAAAAGGAGAGAGGAGAGGCCGATCATAACTACTCATTAATTTTCAAACTGTAAGCGTCAATTTATCAAGGCTGATCACATAGTTTCATTGGGGAGCACAGGTATCCAGCTAGTAAAATAATAAAATGTTATGAAAGTAGCTGCTGGGATAGTTAGTTAATTTGACATACTCGAGGATATAAAACATGATCACTAACATATCTATCCCACGTAACAATCAGTAAACACTGCTGCAGTGTTGTTTCTCAAATTATTGATGTTAGCTTGAGACTGGCACACCAATGACTCAGTAATTATATGGGTCTGAATTATCCAAGTTCAGAGTTCTTTGAGGCATTTGGCCTTTGATACATTCCAATGTCAGATCATCCGTTTTATAGCTCTCAGGCTGATATGTCAACTGGAATTGAGTTATCTGTTGCCCTTTGTGCTTCCCCAATGCATTGATACAGCTCATTACTCAAGAAGGACTTCAAGGAACTTTTTAAAGATGCATTTTTGAAGGTACCTCTCAGTTAGTATTTTTTTTTAAAAAAAACACCTCCAAACTCTATACAAAACTGACATAAGGGCGAATGGATGCCAAAGGAAAATGCATTGCGTACAATTAGTTTTCTATCCCTAATCAAGCTGCTTGAGAAGTTACCTAAAATAAACCTTTTAAGGAAGTTGAAGCACCTGGCTGTCCTTGCTTGAATTAAGCAGCTAAACAGGGGTGGGCATAATTAACACTTGGATGGCAGACAACCAGAGAAACATGGAAGAAAACAGTGCCAAATCACTCCTCTAGCATCCGCCAAGAAACCCACAGAGATCTGTCCCCAAAGTCTCTAGAAGTAAAGTTTGACTCAAAGGAGACGTTGTCTTATTTAATTTAATGAGAAGGACTTTACTGAAAAGAAGGACTAGGGGAGACATGATAGCAGTGTTCCAAAAATTTAGGGGCTGCTACAAAGAAGAGGGAGTCAAGCTATTCTCAAAAGCACCTGAGGGCAGGACAAGAAGCAATGGGTGGAAACTAATCAAGGAGAGAAGCAACTTAGAACTGAGGAGAAATTTCTTGACAGTTAGAACAATTAATCAGTGGAACAGAAGTTGCCTCCAGAAGTTGTGAATGCCCCAACACTGGAAGTCTTTAAGAAGATGTTGGATAGCCATTTGTCTGAAACGGTATAGGGTTTCCTGCCTAAGCAGGAGGTTGGACTAGAAGACCTCCAAGGTGCCTTCCAACTCTGTTATTCTATCCTATCCTATCCTATCCTATCCTATCCTATCCTATCCTATCCTATCCTATCCTATCATGTTCCATTTCATATTTTCTATTCTATTCTATTCTATTCTATTCTATTCTATTCTATTCTACTCTACTCTACTCTACTCTACTCTATTCCATTCCATTCCATTCCATTCCAAATTTTCTATTCTATTCTATTCTATTCTATTCTATTCTATTCTATTCTATTCTATTCTATTCTATTCCATTCCATATTTTCTATTCTATTCTATTCTATTCTATTCTATTCTATTCTATTCTATTCTATTCTATTCTATTCTATTCTATTCTATTCTATTCTATCCTATCCTATCCCATTCCATTCCATTCCATATTTTCTATTCTATTCTATTCTATTCCATTCCATTCCATTCTATTCTATTCCAGTCCCATTCCCATTCCCATTCCCATTCCATTCTTTTAAATGCAGCAGGAGTTGAAATCACTGCAGTTCCATGAACATTCAAACTCTTTGAGACCCTGAGTGAGCAAAATGGACTTGACTCAATAATATTCATGGAGTGAATGTATATTCCAGGTTCATTGAAAGGAAAATTGATTCTACAAACCATATTAGTCAATACTTCTGAGGTTCGACTAGTACCTTTTTGTGTCGAGACAATTTTGAAAAATAAATACTTGAAAGTGGGAAATAATATTTGGCATGATTGGATTCTCTTTGGGAAAATTGTTTTCAGCTCTTCCAAAACTCTTTTTGGCTGCAAAGTTGCTAAACCACATGAAGAACGGTTGCAGGATCTGGGTCAGTGGTGGGTTCCTGCTGGATCGCACCGGATCGCGCGCGCTCCCTTTCAGCGCTCCACCTGGCTTGCGCGCTCCCTTTCAGCGCTCCACCTGGCTTGCGCGCTCCCTTTCAGCGCTCCACCTGGCTCTCGCGCTCCCTTCCGGCGCTGAAACCAGAAGTACAGTCTTGCCCCGCCCCTGGCGAAGCAACGACGCCTGCCTGCGCTCCACCAGCTCGGCTGGGAACGGAGATGTTTCCTCAGCGGAGCGGAGCGCCTGAAAAGACTTTTCAGGCGCTCCGCTCCGCTGAGGAAACATCTCCATTCCCAGCCGAGCTGGTGGAGCGCAGGCAGGCGTCGTTGCTTCGCCAGGGCCGGGCAAAACTGTACTTCCGGTTTCAGCGCCGGAAGGGAGCGCGCAAGCCAGGTGGAGCGCTGAAAGGGAGCGCGCAAGCCAGGTGGAGCGCTGAAAGGGAGCGCGCAAGCCAGGTGGAGCGCTGAAAGGGAGCGCGCAAGCCAGGTGGAGCGCTGAAAGGGAGCGCGCGCGATCCGGTGCGATCCGGGAGGAACCCACCACTGATCTGGGTATGCCTAGTTTAATGAAAAGAAGGACTAGGGGAGACATGATAGCAGTGTTCTAATATCTCAGGGGTTGCCACAAAGAAGAGAGAGTCAAGTTATTCTCCAAAGCATCTGAGGGCAGGACAAGAAGCAATGGAATGGAAAGTAAAAAGGTAAAGATTCCCCTTGCACATATGGGCTAGTCATTCTCTACTCTAGGGGGCAGTACTCATCTCCATTTCTAAGCCGAAGAGCCATTGCTGTGCAAAGATGTCTCCGTAGTCATGTGGCCGGCATGACTAAATGCCAAAGGCACACAGAATGCTATTACCTTCCCACCAAAGGTGGTTCCTATTTTTCTACTTGCATTTTTACATGCTTTTGAACTGCTAGGTTGGCAGAAGCTGGGACAAGTAACAGGAACTCACTCTGTTATGAGGCACTAGGGATTCGAACCACTGAGTTGCCGACCTTTCTTTTTAAAAAAAAACATTTTTATTGAATAAACATTAAGAACATTGTACACAGAGCGATCTTTCTGGCTTTGTCATTTCCATACACATTTTAGCATAACAACAAATACAATTTCTACTTATCGTACATAGCTATATTAATCTTATTAACATATCCCTTATCCTCCTTTCCGATCAACAAGCTCAACGTCTTAGCCACTGAGCCGCCACGTCCCTAATGGAAAGTAGCATATTTTTCGGAGTATAAGACACACCTTTTTCCCTCAAAAAAGAGGGTGAAAATCTAGGTGCATCTTATACACTGAATACAACATTTGTGCCCCCCCCCCCAACACTGCCCCCTTTGCAAAAATGGCCATGCGTAGCCTTTAGGAGGCTTATGGAGTGCTCCTGGGGACTGGGGAGGGCAAAAATGAGAACAAATGGGCCATTTTTGCTCCACCCCCAGGAGCACTCCATAAGCCTCCTAAAGTCTATGAATGCCCCTTGGGGGGGGGGGCAAAAAATGGGTCCATTTTCACAAAAAACGGGCCGTTTGTGGGAGGTCTGCAGAGTGCAAAACCTTGTTTTAAATGTGCCTCTTCAAACTCTTGGTGCGTCTCATACTCCGGTCTGTCTTATACTCCGAAAAATACATTAAGTGAAGCGAAACTGAAGACTACCTGTAAAGCTGGAAAAAGTTGGAAGGAAAGAAGAGAAGAGGATGATTAGCAGCAAGGAGGATGGACTTAGTTACAGTGATGTTAGGTGCATGTCTGGAAGACCTGAAGGATCAGGTTGGAGTCAGATCTTTCTGAAAAAGTCCATCAATGGGAATGTTAGCAGTCAATATTGACTCGATTATTCATTATTAATTGTAGGAGAAGGAGTGGCAGAGTCAGGGGTGGCACTCTGACCCAGCTTCCCAAATATGACAAACCCTCTGTAGTTGAAGCAATGATTCCTTTATTAGGAGCGCCAACAGCCCTGGCAAAAAGTTTCCTTTTCACCACAGTCTAATAAGTCTGGCAGAAAGATGAATAGTTGTCTGTCACACCTATTCATCTCCACCCCCTGCCTTTTATCCCCAGAGCTAGGGTGGGGCTTCGTTAGCAGCAGTGGCTCTTTCTTCCTAAGGATTGGCCCATAGATTTCCACTGCTCTCCTCTCCTCTGCCTTCTGCACATCTGCGTGTCAGGCACTGGACCCAGCTGTTCCTCCTCTTCCTTATCAGCCACCTCCAGATCTGGGGGATGTTGACTTTCCATTTCAGGACTGACGGTCGGCCCAGGCTCTGCTTCTGTCTGTCTCTCCGCCAGCTCCATTCCCTCTTCCCCCCTTGGAGCTCTCAGGTTGCCTTGATGCTGACCTTGACTCCTTCTCTGATTCAGCTGCTGGAGAGGCTGGCAGCTGATAGGCCACAGCAGGGGGAATCAAAAGAGGAATAAGCCTAGAATCAGTACATAGACACAAACGGACTATGTCCAACCCACCTTCACTTCCGTTAATCTTTATCTTTACTATTGTATTTTTATCTGCATTTGACTGTACACCGCCCCGAGTCCCTTTCTGGGAGAGGGGGCGGTTTAGAAATCCAAGAAATAAAATAAATAAATAAAATAAATCTAGCACCGAAATAGCACTAATCATTAGTTGATTAAATTCCTGTGTCTAGACTTGAGCAATAAATCAGTTTAATTGGAGGTTAAGGTGTGGCCTTGTTCTTTTGAGCCTGACATCAATTGATCAATCAATCAATCAATCAATCAATCGATATTGGACCCTCAAACCAAACATTTCTGGTTTGTGTTCATTCAGTTTTGAATCCCTTCTTCCTTTCCCCTGAGATTCTACTTTGCGTTACAAATCTGTGTGGAAGGCAATGAGAATATCTGAGGCAGGGAAAAAGTCTCCAAGTTTTCTTTAGCAGCAGCCTAATAATTAATACTGTGCCCTTGTAAAACCATTAGCTAATTTATCTTCACAATCTACTGGGAAGGGTTGCTATCTCCATTAAGGGAGATTGGGAACTGGGGACCCAAGCAGACACATTATGATTATTATCAAAACACTTTCTGCTGCACGAAGTTTAAAGGCCACGAAAAACTTAGCACCCTGGGGTTAAGAATTCTTTCATGGAGAATCTTATTTACTGATGCATTTTCTATCCTTATTTTCTTTACAGCAGAAGCTGACAATCTTTCAATGGTCGAAGGCCACACATAACATTTTGGGAAGCAGAACGGTCCACAAAGGTAACAGTAAGGATGCAATAAGGACTCCCACCACATATGGTGGGTGTGCCCGAAAGCTAGGGCTTTTTGGCACCAGATAAAAAAGTATTTGGAAGAGATGCTAAATCAAAGGATGGAGTTGAGGTCAGAAATATTTTTTATTAGGCTCACAAAAGAAAAATATGGTAAAGGTGGACTATATTTAATGCTAAATATTTTAACAGCGGCCAGACTGTTTTTTTTTGCACAAAAATGGAAAAATAAAGAGACTCCCTTGGAACAAGAAATAATAAATAAGATACTGACGTGCACAGAAATGGACAGACTGACTCTAAAGTTCAAAGACAAGGGCAAGATGGATTATCACGAAATCTGAGACAAAGGATAAAAATGGTTAGAAATGAGGGGAAAACTTCAGGACAGAAAAACACAGACAAGTTAAGAATCGAAAAATATGGTATCAAGATTGTGTGATAGGTAGGAATGGGATATGTATTTGTATGGTTAGTAATCAGAGAAAAGAAGGGATTAATGAACAAGTAATCTGACTAATTACATACCTATGTAATGGATATAAAATGTAATTCTTGTAAGATCCAAAAACTACATGGAAATGTTTATGCCAGAAATGTCACGCTATGTCTAATGTTTTTAATGTTTACCAAATAAAAAACTTTTTTTAAAAAAAGGATGCAAGGTATTGTAGTCATTATACAATAGCTTTTTGTCCTGGGTTTGAGGAGTCTTGGAATTTTAATTCGGTTTTCAAATCTAACATTCGTTTTATTGGGTACGCTCCATTTCTGAGTTTCTTGCCTTGAAAGGGGGAAATGTTGGCTGCTGTAGCCATCAGAGGTCTTTGAAGGCTGAGGAATGTGAGTTAAACAATCTTGTTAAGCCATCTAATTAAAAACAAACAAACAAGCAGTGGGCTTCCTAATCCCAAATGTGCTTTTTCCAAAGGCAACTGGACTTTGTTTTTCTTTGAAGACGTTTTGCTTCTCATTCAAGAAGCTTTCTCAGATCGGACTGAATGGTGGGCGATGGAAAGATTCATATTCCTTGCAGTCATCTGATTGCTAGTACTCCCTCTGAGAATCATGGAGGCCACTTGGAGATTTATCTCTGCCTTTGAATAGTGCAAAAGGGTGTGTGGAATCTTCTTGGAAGTGCTTCAAGGACTGTGTTGTAAAGAGAGATCTTGAAGTCTTAGTGGACAACCAGTTAAATATGAGCCAGGAGTGTGCAGCAGCAACAACAACAACAAAAAAACCAACACAATTGCATTTACAGAGGGATATAATCAAGATCAAGTGAGGTACTAATACCACTCTGTAAAGCCTTAGTAAGACTACACCTAGAGTACTGCACCCAGTTTTGGTCACAACACAATAAAAAAGATGTTGAGACTCTAGAAAAAGTGCAGAGAAGAGCAACCAAGATGATTAGGGGATTGGAAGAAACAAACATATGAAGAACAGTTGCAGGAACTGGGCATGGCTAGTCTAGTGAAGAGAAGGAGCAGGGGAGACATGATAGCAATCTTCCAATATTTGAGGGGCTGCCACAGAGAGGAGGGGGCCAAGTTATTTTCCAAGGCACCTGAAGGGCAGACAAGGAATAATGGATGGAAACTGTCCAAGGAGAGATTTAACCTAGAAATAAGGAGAAATGTTCTGACAGTGAGAACAATCAACCCATGGAACAGAAGTTGCCTTCGGAAGTTGTGGGAGCTTCATCACTGGAGCCTTTCAAGAAGAGATTGGACTTTCATCTGTCAGAAATGGTGTAGGGCAGGGGTGTCAAAACTTGGCAACTTTGAGACTTGTGGACTTCAACTACCAGAATTCCCCAGCCAGCTGGCTGGGGAATTCTGGGAGTTGAAGTCCACAAGTCTTAAAGTTGCCAAGTTTGGACACCCCTGGTGTAGGGTCTCCTGCTTGAGTGGGAGGGGTTGGACTAGATGACCTACAAGATCCCTTCCAACTCTGTTAATCTGTAACAGGAGATCGGTGGCGTCTTATCCTTCTTCCTCCATTGAGAGATGCCTGTTCAATCTGAATGTAGATAGTCTCTTTCAAAGCCCTCTTTCGTCTGTGTCTGATCATGTAGACCTTGAATGAAAACTTCAGAGTGATTTGTTCTACATTTCATGTGTTTGTTTTTTGCCTGTCCACAGTACTCACAAAAGTCTTCTCCAACACCAATGTTCAAAAGCGTCAATCCTTTTCCTGTCCTGCCACTTCAAAGTCAAACTTTTGCTGCCATGGAAAAAACGGTTGCCTGCACAATTCTGATCTTTGCAAGCATAGACACATGCCAGTGTTGATTTATTCATGAACTGGAATAGGCTTAGTAACAGGGTCAGCCAATGGGAGCTGAAGCAGTTTGGAGCCTGGGCGTGGCTTAGCTCTGCAGCTCTGAGTCTGTGCTGAGCTCTAAACTAGTCTGCTGCTCTGAACTGAAACTGTTCTCTCCTCTGCCTACTTACAATCTCTTCTTTCTACCACATTGGAAGAAAGAGCATGGGTATTGTATATATGCCTTCTCTGTTGCTATGTATATAAAGAAGTTAATGAATCCTGCTGAATCAATTACCTGTGTGTGCTTTCTGGATGTGATTGCTGCAACAAACTCTGACAACACATCCTGGCACCTCCATGCCTTTTCCAAGGTCTTCATGGCTGCTCAACCCAGTGCTGGTGTGGGGTGTATTTCTTTTTGTTCTTTTACTGTTAATAGCTGATCCTAAAAAGCAGAAGCCATTTGCCATCCCAATTTCCTCCTTGTCCTTTCTAAGGCAAGTTGTTGTGCCTGTTGCCATTAGTTTCCCCCCCATTGTGCTCCTTGACTTTCGTTTTCAGAGCTGGGAGATCATGTGTGTTTTCAGCAATCAGAGGAGTGTCATGAGCAAAGTGCCAGTTATTGATATTTTTTCTTTTATAACTGTTGTCCGAAAACTGTAAAATGTAACAGCCTCTTGCTGCAGGCTGCAATCAGCAGGGACATAGTAACTTTATTTATCCTTATTTTTAAAAAAGATGTCTTTCATTTGTTTTCATATTCTGCTACTACCAGTCTTACTTTCTCCTCCTCCTCCTCTTCTTCTCCTCCTCCTCCTTCTTCTTCCTCCTTCCCCTTCTCTCCCTCTCCTTTCTTCTTCTTCTTCTTCTTCTTCTTCTTCTTCTTCTTCTTCTTCTTCTTCTTCTTCTTCTTCTTCTTCTTCTCCTTCTCCTCCTCCTCCTCCTCCTCCTCCTCCTCCTCCTCCTCCTTCCTCTTCCTCTCCTCCTCCTCCTCCTCCTCCTCCTCCTCCTCCTCCTCCTCCTCCTCCTCCTCCTCCTCCTCCTCCTCCTCCTCCTCCTCCTCCTCCTCCTCTCCCTTCCCCTTCTCGGTCTCTTTCTCTTTCTCTGTCTCCTCCTCCTCCTCTTCTCCTGCTCCTGCTCCTCCTCTCCTCCTCCTCCTCTTTCTCCTTCCTCTTCTCCCGCTCCTCCTCTTTCTCCATCCCCTTCCCCTTCTCTCCCTCCCCTTTCTCCTTCGTCTTCCCCTTCTCTCCCTCCCCTTTCTTCTTCTTCTTCTTCTTCTTCTTCTTCTTCTCCTCCTCCTCCTCCTCCTCCTCCTCCTCCTCCTCCTCCTCCTCCTCCGCTTCCTTCCCCTTCTCTGTCTCTGTCTCCTTCTCCCCTCCTCCTCTCTTCTTCTTCTTCTTCTTCTTCTTCTTCTTCTTCTTCTTCTTCTTCTTCTTCTTCTTCTTCTCCTCCTCCTCCTCCTTCTCCTCCTCCTCCTGCTCCTCCTCCTTCTCCTCCTCCTCCTCCTTTCGTTCCCCTTCTCCCTTTTCTCCTCCTTCCCCTTCCCCTTCTCTGTCTCTGTCTCCTTCTCCCCCTCCTCCTCCCCTCCTTCTCCTCCTCCTCCTCCTCCTTCCCCTGTCCCCTTCTGCTTCTCCTGCCCTTCCCCTCTTCATCTTCCTCCTTCTCCCTTCTCCCTCCTCCTGTCCTCCTCTTCCTCCCCCTCTCCTTCCCCTTACCACTTCTTTCCCTCCTCCTCATCTTCTCTGTTCCCCTGCCTTGCTCTCCCTTCCTCGTCCCATGAGTGACAATAGTATAAATTAGGACATATAAGCAGAAGGGATATTTTGTGCAACTCAAAGAAGGTGGGTCTTTTTTTTCAGACTCTGAATGACAGTGACACAGAGGCAGCTCAAATAAATGGGAGGAAAAAAAAGATGTTTGTTCCATTAACCTTTTTTCCCCTACGATAAATCTTCTTTGTTTGTGTCCTATCTGGCTTTAAAAGGGGACTAATGAATTTCCACCTCCTCCTATGCTATGATGTTCAGCTTCTTCCCTGCTTTTTCCAAGAAGGGTGGAAACCTTCTTCCAAGAACTCATCTGAAATCCCTTTTTCAATCCCACCCGCCCCACCCCTTTCTGCCTGACAAGGCTATGCCTGAAACACAATGTACCTTCCCTAGTTGTAATCTGATTTTGAAAGCTACACTTACTCAAAGCAATGTACAACGACTTAACGGTTCCTAATCCTCTGGATTCTATGAAACAATAATCACCTTGGACAACAACCACTGCATCAGTGGTTCCTGAAGTTTTATATTACAATAGCTGAGAGGCGTTTATGAAGGCGGAACAGGGAAGGCTGTTTTATATATGTTGCCCATGCAGATACCAAGAGTGAGATGCCAATAAGGTGAAGGTTCCCCTTGCACATGTGTGCTAGTCATTTCCATCTCTAGGGGGCGTGCTCATCTCTGTTTTAAAGCCGAAGAGCCAGCGCTGTCCGAAGACGTCTCTGTGGTCATGTGGCCGGCATGACTCAACGGCAGAGGTGCACGGAACACTGTTACCTTCCCACCAAAGATGGTTCCTATTTTTTCTACTTGCATTTTTTTGAGTGCTTTCAAAGTACTGTAGGTTGGCAGAAGCTGTGACAAGTAATAGGGGCTCACTCCATTATGCAGTGCTAGGGACTCGAACTGCTGAACAAGCTCAGTGTCTTAGCCACTGAGCCACCATGTCCCTTTTAAAGTTATGTTATAACACTGTAAATCAATGCTGGGCAATCCCATTTGGAATATCACATCAGAACAGAGCTGGAAGGGACCTTAGAGGTCTTCTAGTCCAATCCCCTGCTCAAGGCAGGAAACCCTATAAGATTTCCAACAAATGGATGTCCAACCTGTTCTTAAAATCCTCCAGTGTTGGAGTACCCACAACTTTTGGAGGCAACTCATTACTTATTCTTTCAAGACATTTCTCCTTAGTTCTAGGCTTGGTCTCTCCTTGACTAACTTCCACCCATTGCTTCTTGTCCTGCCCTCAGGTGTTTTGGAGAAGAGGTTGACCCCCTCTTCTTTGTGTATATATCATATAAACATAGATATAGATATAGATATAGATATAGATGATATAGATATAGAGATAGATAGATAGATAGATAGATAGATAGATAGATAGATAGGGAGAGAGAGAGAAAGAGAGAGAGAGAGTTAGTTACAGTGAGAGAGAGAGAGACAGAGACAGACAGAGACAGACATAGATAGATAGATAGATAGATAGATAGATAGATAGATAGATAGATAGATAGATAGACAGACAGACAGACATGATATAGATATAGATATAGATATAGATATAGATATTGATATAGATATAGATAGATATAGATATAGATATAGATATAGATAGATATAGATATAGATATAGATATAGATATAGATAGATATAGATATAGATATAGATATAGATATAGATATAGATATAGATATAGATATAGATATAGATAGATATAGATATAGATATAGATATACAATACAATACAATACAATACAATACAATACAATACAATAGCAGAGTTGGAAGGGACCTTAGAGGTCTTCTAGTCCAACCCTCTGTCTAGGCAGGAAACCCTATGCCGTTTTATACAAATGGCTATACAACATCTTCTTAAAGACTCCCAGTGTTGGGCCATTCACAACTTCTGGAGGCAAGTTGTTTCATTGATTAATTGTTCTCACTGTCAGGAAATTTCTCTATATAGAATATATATAGATATAGATTTTGATAAATGTAGATGTAGATATAGATAAACACACACACACACCCCACCACCACCACCACCACCACCACCACCACCACCACCACAGTTGCCTGCTTAAAATGGCCACTTGTGTCTTCAGACCTAACCAACCAAGATCACCGTTCTCCTATCAGTCATGAGTCCTGCTGCCAATGTTGGTTCCCCTCACTTGATGCCAGGGTGGATGAATGGATGGGGAAGCTGGCTGAACAGCCGGCTTTTTAAAAAACATTTTCTAGCCTCTAGGCTGCCTGGCTGACATGAACATCTGAGACATATTGCAAAAGGAGTCCCTCCCCCACTCCTTTCTTAGAGTTAAACATAGATGAGTAATTCTTGAAGGCTTTAAAAATAGCCCAGGCATCCAAAGACCATCTGCACAGATCAGATTGTCTGAGCGGTTGTGACTGAGTGTTGCTTTTTCTCCTTTCTAAGACCGTCGCTGTTTCTGAGCCTCTTGAATTCACAGATACCATCATAATCATTACAAGTCATCCTCAACTTACAACAGTTCATTTAATGACCGTTCCAAGTTACAACTGAAAAAAACCCCCAACTTATGACCATCATTCGCACTTTATGAATAATGGGAATAATTCATTCCTCATTGCAGCATCCCCAGGTCACGTGATCAAAATTCACTCGGCAACGGGCTCAAATTTATGATGGTTGCGGTGTCCTGGGGTCATGTGATGTTTCTGTTTTTGCCTGCTTCTTTGTGTTGCCTAAGCACGGCCATAGAATCATATCTTTACACCTACATGATAGGCCAGGAGGGTGGGGGCTTGCCTGAGTCCTGGGGGGAGGGAGAGTCTTCCAGCAGCAGATAATGTTCTTTTCCTGGACCCCCCATTCCCCCAGTCGGAATTGTTTGGCTGATGGGGATCTGCAACGTTTTACACCTGGGCAGGAAAACAGATTAGGCAAAACCTTTAGATGACTCTAACTGTTAACTGCTAAAGTGAAAGTAACCTTTAGATGACCCTAATTGTTAACTGTGCTAAAGTGAAACTAACCTTAAGATGACCCTAACTGTTAACTGTGTTAAAGTGAAACTAACCTTTAGATGACCCTATCTGTTAACTATGCTAAAGTGAAACTAACCTTTATATGACCCTAACTGTTAACTGTGTTAAAGTGAAACTAACCTTTAGATGACCCTATCTGTTAACTATGCTAAAGTGAAACTAACCTTAAGATGACCCTATCTGTTAACTATGCTAAAGTGAAACTAACCTTTATATGACCCTAACTGTTAACTGTGCTAAAGTGAAACTAACCTTAAGATGACCGTAACTGTTTTGAAGATAAAATTAGAACATTTATATTTGGGCGGGGTTTTTCTATTTTTATGATTGGTTAAGGCCCTGTGGGCCTAGTCTATAAATCATAGGCATTTACCTTCAGTTTCTCAGTTCCATTTTTGAGTCAATAAATGCTGTTACAGCTATGCTGGCCTGGTTCTTGCCTAGTAAAGCCTGCTACTCAATAGGAACCTTGGAGTCCTAGTGGATCACTTAAACCTGAGCCAGCAGTGCGTGGTAACAGCCAAAAAAGCTAATACAATCCTTGATTGTATAAACAGAGGCATAGAATCAAAATCACAAGTCATATTACCACCGCTTTATAAAGCCTTAGTAAGGCCACACCTGGAATACTACATCCAGTTTTGGTTGCCACAATACAAAAAAGATGTGGAGACTTCGGAAAAAATGCAGAGAAGAGCAACTAAGATGATAAATAACAGAAGAAGAGCTGGAAGGGACCTTCTAGTCCAACCCATCCCATTTCAGACAAGTGGCTGAACAGATTCTTTTTAAAAGTTTCCATTAATGGAGCACCCACAATTTTTAGAGGCAAGCTGTTCCACTGGTTAATTGTCCTCAGTGTTAGAAAGTTTCTTCTTAATTCCAGCTTGCTTCTTTCCTTGATTAGTTTCCCTCCATTGTTTCCCGTTCTATCCTTTGGTGCTATGGAAAATATGTTGACCCCCTCTTCTTTCTGGCAGCCCCTAAAATACTGGAATGCTGCTATCATGTCACCGCTAGTTTCCAGTCTCTTAATCGTCTTCGTTGCTCTTCTTTGCAATTTTTCCAAAGTCTCAACAACTTGTTTGTAATGTGGTGACCAAAATTGGATTCCAGGTGTGGTCTTACTAAAGTTTCATAAAGAGTACTAATACTTCAAGTGATTTTGATATTAGGCCTCTGTATTTATACAAGATCCAAGATGGGGACTGCAGCCAAGAAATGTAGAAGCTTGGGGAGGAAAGATATGGCAAATCTAGACAGCATACTAAAAAGCAGAGACATCACCCTGCCAACAAAAATGTGTATAGTCAAGGCTATGGTTTATCCAGTTGCAATGTATGGCTGTGAAAGTTGGACCATAAAAAGGCTGAGCGCCAAAGAATGGAGGCCTTTGAACTCTGGTGCTGGAGAAGACTCCTGCGAGTCCCTTGGCCTGCAAGGCGATCCAACCGGTCTGTCCTAGAGGAAATCAACCCTGGCTGCTCTTTGGAAGGCAAGATCCTGAAGAGGAAACTCAAATACTTTGGCCACCTAATGAGAAGGAAGGACTCACTCGAGAAGAGCCTAATTCTGGGAAAAATTGAGGGCAAAAGAAGAAGGGGACGACAGAAAATGAGTTGGCTGGATGGAGTCACTGAAGCTGTAGGCATGAGCTTAAATGGACTCCAGGGGATGGTAGAGGACAGGAAGGCCTAAAGGAATGTTGTCCATGGGGTCACGATGGATCGGACACGACTTCAGTAACTAACATCTAATTTATACAGAGAGTCCTGGCAGACGCCCTGTGAGGTATGAATCCTATTCAGGATTTGTGCTCCACGAACGGAGGTTTGAATGGAGGTTTGGATAGCAAAGCTGTATCTGACAGTTTCAGATCCATTAACTACATATCTAGGCCAGGATCATTTCCTACTATTATCATGTATAAAGAGAAGAATCAAAGTCAATAAATGATAGAGATAAGTAATGCACTAGGATGATAGGAAAACTAAGAATTCATCACTCTGAAGATTGTTATTTGCATCTCACGTCCAGTGATACCATATATTTTACAGGAACTGTCAGAATTGCTATTATAATTCCAATTGGCTGTAAATCATAAATTGGCCCAATCTTGCAAGGCAGTCACAGATAAATATATGTTGTGGCTCAGTGAATAAGAGCACGGAATTGCTGAAGCGCTGATGTGTTTGGGTGTATAATCAGAGTGATTTAGCGCAGAAAATAAATTGAATTATCGAATTAGTAAACTTTAATGTCGTTTTTGCTGTACAGTTCTTTTTTAGATGCCTTTTCTTATTGAAAGCCTTTAAAACAAAAGTAAAAAATTAATACCAGCCAAAACAAAGAAGGAAGGATAAAAGAAAAAAAAAACCAAACTGAAAACAGGTAGAGGCAAAATACAAAAGAAAGAAAAAAGATTTTAGAAAGCAACTCCTATCTTCTTTGTAGTAATTATAAGCACAGTTGTAGATACAGTGGTACTCGTTGTTAATTGGTTCTGCGAAGCACAATGATGATTAAGATAAGATAAGATGATAAGATAAGATGATAAGATAAGATAGATAAGATAGATAAGATAAGATAAGATAAGATAAGATGGGAGGGGATGGGATGGGATGGGGTAGGGTGAAGTGCGGTGAAGTGAGAGATAAGAAATAAGAGATGATAAGGTAAGGCAAGATAAGATGAGATGTTGAGATGAGATGAAGTGAAATGAGATAAGATAAGATGAGATGAGATGAGAAGAGAAGCAGGGGTGGGTTGCTGTTGGCATTACTACCAGTTCCGCATGCAAAAAATTTGCACCTAAAAAGGTCTGTGTATGTGCACAGGATTTAGAAAAGGGAAAAATTACATTTTTGCAATGAAGATTGTTCTGTCTATGCGCAGAACCGAAAATCAAGATGGCGTCGCGGCTGATAGAACCGGTTCACGGGTGTGGCAGGCCGAGTGACTACCTGCTCAGCTGAACCAGGCCAAACCGGTAGGAACCCACCTCTGAAGATAAGATAAGATAAGATAAGATAAACTTTATTGTCACTTTCTATTGTGAGCATAGCGGCCCACATTAAAAAGGACATTTTGTTGCCTGCTCTCAGACACACATATATTAATCACTGTCCATCTTGAATACGTAGCGGAAAGCAGAAACTTGAGAATTCACAAGGTTGATGCTGTAGGGAACAAAACTATGACTGTGGATGTTCTGCTTTGGATACCGCGAAGCCTCCTCCTGGAAGATAACAAGGGAAACAGGTGGTGAAGACGATGTGTATCATCCCAGACAATCCCACAGACTCTCCTCAAGCATGGCTTATAATTATTTCTGCTGTCCTCACCACTCTCTGCCCCTGTCTGAAGCAGTAATGCTTCCAAACCAGACAGTAATGCAATACGACAGGAAGCTGTTGATAGTCCCGCTATAGAAAGTGGTAAGGACAGGGGGAGGAAGATCAGCTTTTCTCAGGCGACGTAGAAAATGCAGGCACAGTTATGCCTGCTTCACCATGTCTCACTGTTGAGCAATCAAGCTAGCCTAGTATCAAAAATGATGAGTAACAAACCATTTTTTCCTCTAAGGAATAATGGAGTGAGTCACAAGGCAGCTGACATTAAATAAGTTCTAGCTTGTGCGTTGAGTACCAACAAATGATGAGTACCGGGGACAAAAGTTTCACGCCACAAAATGTGTTGAGTATCATGATACCACTGTATATCCTTTTCTTTAAAGTTATATTGTGTCTCTCTTCTTCTGATAATTTATACAAAACCATAGATTAGACAAAATATTTTTCCCTGTTTTACGCAAAAGATCCATAAGGGCTTTTTGAATGGTGTAGTGGCCTAGAGGTGGAGCTCTCCCCTCACAATCAGGAGGCTGTGAGTTCGATCCTAGGTAGAGGCAGATATTTCTCTCTCTGGGTACAATGAGCAATTATCTGTTGTGAACTCTGCATTGGCGACAGGAAGGGCATCTGGCCAGTAAACACTCAACTCCATTCAGTTGCCCCGACTCCACCCTGATGTAAGGAATTACGGGGTCATTAAAAGAAAAGATCTTTTAAAATGAGAAGGGCTTTCAAATGAGCAATAAACATAGATACTGTCATTTCTTTAATCAAAGAAGTCAATTTATCCATCTCTGCAAGTTCTATGCTCTTCACCAACCATTCTTCCATTATAGATAATGCCAGATCTTTTCATCTTTGCACATAAAATGATCTCACTGAAGTTGTGCGCTACAGGGCATTGCATGCCAAAACAACTAGGCACAAAGATAGACCCCCCCCCATGCCATCATTCTACTAAACACCTAATTCCCTTCAGCACTGTCTTATGCCTAAAACTATTTTGTAGTATGGCTGCGCTATTATCCTTCTCATGTTCTCAAGTTTCTCATCTTTTCTCACCTTTTCATTTTTCCTACTACCTTCTCCTGTTGTTATCTTATGATTTATGATTGTATCTTATGATTTATGATTGTATTTTATGATTTATAATGGTATCTTATGATTTATGATCTATGACTTATTGCTTTGTTGTTGGTATGTACAATGACAGCTTCGGCCTCCTTATCAACATAAAGAAGTCCGAAGTGATACATCAGCCAGTGCCGAAAGCCCAACACCAAAAGCCCACCATCACAGTGAAGGGACAAAAGCTGCAAGCAGTGGATCAATTTACATACCTTGCCAGCACCCTCTCCTGGGCAATGACTATTGACATTGAGGTCAACTGCAGAATTGCCAAGGCAAGCTCTGCATTTGTCAAGCTACTGACCAATGTGTTGGACAGTGGTGGGTTGCAGGTGGTATGCCCTGGTACGGGCATACCGGTGCCTGCCAGGAGCACTGGGTACCGTTCCAGTACAGTGCTCCAGAGGACCCACTCGCCCGCCCTCCTTACCTGTATTTGAGCTCTTCGGCGCTTCCACGCATGTGCATGGAATGTCCGGCACCTGCACGATGCTCTGCTGAGCAGCTGGAGATCATGGAGGCGTTGCGGAGTGTTGCAGGAGCTAAGGATGCATGCGCATGCTGTGCGCATTTGTGCACCTGCTGCACATGTTCATTTGGTGGACGCCGGCTGCCCTTGCATTGTACCAGTTGCAACGGGATCCGGGACCCACCACTGGTGTGGGATTGACATGGAATAAGCCTTGCTACAGAGCTCAAAGTCTACCGAGCAGTAACTATCTTGATGTATGCCAGGGAGATCTGGATGGTATACAGGAGGCACTTGAACCTCCTGCAATTGAACCACTCCCACATGATCTGCCTCCGTAGGATTCTGAGGATTCGGTGGAAGGACAAGGTGCCAGACACAGAAGTCCTTTCCAGAGCAGGCCTGCTATCACTTCACACCCTGCTGATCAAAGCCCAGACATGCTGGGTAGGCCATGTTGCAAGGATGCCAGACCATCGCATCCCTAAACAGCTCCTGTATGGTGAGCTGTCTCAAGGAAAGTGATCGCACAGGGGACAAAGGAAGCGATACAAAGACACATTGAAAGCCTCCTTCAAGTCCCTGGATAATTGACACCACCTCCTGGGAGCTCTGGCACAAGATCGATTGATATGGCACATGCTGATCCAACAAGGCTGTCAGTCATCTGAGGACAGAAGAACAACCACAGCACAAGAGAAGTGAGCACTCCGCAAAGCCAGAGCTGTGAATGCTGCATCAGTGGTGCCCAGACATGTCTGCCTAACATGTGGCAGAACATTTTGTGCCCATGTAGACCTTATCAGTCACCTGTGGACACATCGTGGGCAGCGCACACCTGTTAGATGTCAAGGTCATCTTCGAACACGATGGACAAACATCATCATCATCACACTGAGAGCTTTGGCATCAGAGACAAATTCCTTGTGCATCCAATCACATTTGGCCAAACAGAGCTCCATGATTTTTTTCTGACTGTTCATCCATCAATCCCAAGAGGAAAAAAAATGATTTCACTTGTATATTATGTCAACTCATAACGTTGCCGTGGTAAGGAAAGGGGGAGGGGAGCGTGCATTCCACTCATACTTTTGGCTAGAGTCAAATCTCAGATTACCGCAGCAGACTTGGGAGGGGTGTACCTCATTGGGGAATGTGATTTATGACACAGACTGAGGGAAGGGAAGGAACAGGGGTAAAGTTCAGCTATAATTCGAATGAGGCTCAGTTCTGACTGCAATAAGGTCTTCCCAAATTGGTGCTTCTAATAAATGATTAGTTTTCTTTCGAAACTTGGCTCGAAACCCATGAATCAATTAGGGCATCTTTTGGAAACCTGACATATTAACTTTTCAAATCCTCTGAACCAGTGTATGCACTTGAACCCCAAATCTTCTAGTCTTTTTTGGAGGTTCACCAAGCATGATAAAATGACCTTTCTTGTTGTAAACATTTCCAGCTGTCAGGCCTGTAGTTATTTTTCTTTTAGGATCTTTGGCCTGCCACAGTTTCTTATAATTTCCTATGTGTTTCATTAGTGTAGTAGTTGGGAGGGGGGAATAGAAAGGAGTAGGATTGTGGAATGTTTTGTTGTCATTCTTTTATAGAAGCCAAGGTCATCTTTTGTCTCCGCACCTCGACACCTGACCGGAAGCAGAGAGGTGTAAATGTCAGCGTTCTAAATACCATGCATGAAATCAATCAGAGACCAAGGCAGAATCATCCTTAAAGGTCCAGTTTATTCATACAGGCAAGTTAGCACGTCTATGGAATTCCAACTCTAATGTTCTTCCTGGAATTCCACCCAGTTGAAAGTTCATGATCTTATCCCCACACCCCATAATCCATAATCCATCACATGGTCCAATCTTCTTCCACGCTGGCATCTACACCCCTCTGCTTCCGGTCAGGTGTCGAGGTGCGGAGACAAAAGATGACCTTGGCTTCTATAAAAGAATGACAACAAAACATTCCACAATCCTACTCCTTTCTATTCCCCCCTCCCAACTACTACACTAATGAAACACATAGGAAATTATAAGAAACTGTGGCAGGCCAAAGATCCTAAAAAGAACATAACTACAGGCCTGACACCCGCATTGATTTGAACTTTACACACGTAGTCCTCGCCTTACAACCACAATTAAGCTCAACATTTATGTTGCTAAGTGAGGTATTTGTTGTTTGGCCACGTTTTACAATCTTTCTTGTCACAGTTGTTAAGTGAATTGCTGCAGTGATGAATTTAGTAACACGGTTGTTAAGTGAAACTGGCCTCCTCATTGACCTGGCTTGTAGAAAGTCCTAAAGGGGGATCACATGACAATGGGGTACCTGCAACTGTGGTAAATATGAACCAGTTGCCAAGTGTCCGAATTTTGATCACAAGACGATGGGGATGTTGCATGGGTCGTAAGTGTGAAAAATATTCATGAGTCACTTTTTCAGAGGCTTTGTAACTTCGAACAGTCATTAAACGAATGGTTATAAGTTGAGGATCACCTGTATCTATCTTGACCATTTGTGTTCAACCTCATACATTAATCTCATCACTGAAAGGCTAAAATATCACTCCTCTGCAGCATCATTACTCCTTTGTCACTGCCCATCTCAACTTTAAGTTTGCCAAACTTTAACCTGCCTTTGAACCATTCACTTCAACCAAAAAATTTGGCATGAAAGAAGAGATTGCTGCCATGTTGGAAGAAATATCCATCCGGTTCAGTTCCAAGCTGGGAGAAGACACCGGAAAGATGGAGGCTGATTGGAAAGAAGGTTTAACGATGAACAGAACCACCAAGCACACAGTTCTGGAGCAGCTGACAAAATGGAATTGAGAGTGACTGGCTTTTATACCTTCTCTTGGGCTTTGCACTTGAGCTACCTGTTCCTGTGCAAGAACATTTATTCTATTGGCTGTTGCCAGATTCCTATGGCGTCATGTAGGGTTATGTAGGGGTCATAGCTGGCTCTATAGGCAAAGAGGAAATACAAAGGCTTGGTGTTAGTCTGACCTAAGTTTGGTTGAAGTTTGGACTGCTCCGAAAGGTTATAGGGCAATTCCTCTTGTGACTTAATGGCTTTCGTCCTGTTTTGGCTCCTGGGTAAGGGTTTCTGCTTATGAATAATGCTACCTACCATATTTTTCGGAGTATAAGACGCACCAAGGTTTTGAAGAGGCAAAAAAAAAAAAAGTTTTTGCACTCTGCAGACCTTCCAAAAACGGCCTGTTTTTCGCGAAAACATGCCTGTTTTTTATTTTTTTTAAAAAAAGAGGGCATGACTAGCCATTAGGAGGCTTGTAGAGTGTTCCTGGGGTGTGCCCCCCCCCAAACGAGCAAGAAATGGCCGTTTTTTCATGAAAATGGGCCCATTTTTTGTAAAAAAAACAGGGCATGCATAGCCTTTAGGCGGCTTATAGAGTGCTCCTGGGGGTTGGGGGGGGGCAAAACTGAGCAAAAATCTGCCCGTTTTTCACTCATTTCTGCCCTCCCCAGCTCCCAGGAGCTCTCTGAAAGCCTCCTAAAAGCTATGCACGACCATTTTGGTGAAAGGACGGGGTTTCGGGATGCAAAGAAATTGCTGTATTCAGTGTATAAAATGCACCCAGATTTTCAGACTCCGAAAATACGGTACCTCTCAATAAGCTCTTTATCTCTTAAGTGCTGACATCTGCTGTTGGGAGTTGCTTTCTGCCTCTAAAACAAACCATGTTTCTCCATTTCTCCCTTTTGAAAATATAACATTCTGCCTTTCTAAAAATATTCCTCAAAATATTCCATTCTTCTAGGAGGGGTGGTGGCGAAAAAGTCCCTTATCTCTTCTGAGGCAACCATGTTCCATATTTGCAAACCTTTAGGAAGTTTTCCTCTCTGAATGCGCAAGGGTATGCACAGAGAGTGTTTATGTTCTGTCAGTGCTATCAGTACCCCCTAAGCATAAATGATTAGGGTAGAAAATTGCATCTTCTTCAAGATGATCTCCAAAAATGGCACCATGGGTGGACAATCAAGTCATTACCGGAGACACAGCTAGAATGAATGGGAAAATTTGCCCAAAGGAGTCCTTGTGAGCTGTCAGTGGAATGAAGTGCCAGGTTTCTAAATTTGGCTTAGCTGCCCTACAAAGCATCTGATTAGATTGAAAAGACAATGCCTCAGAGTTGAACCTTCAGATATTAGTCACAGAGTTAGAGGCCATCAGAACCACAGTACAGCTAACACCAGTGACGTGCGGTGAGGTTTATACCTGGTGAGGCAGCAATTTTTTTAGACTTGTGGACTTCAACTCCCAGAATTCCACAGTCAGGCATGCTCAGTTGTGACCTGCCGCCCTCCGCCCTGGGATTCGGCCATGGCACCGCCTGCCAGAGCTGCGCGGAATCCGGGGCGCGCTTGTTGGGCGAGGGCAGAACAGATGGAGAGCGGACGGAGCGGAGGAAGCCTCTCCCCCCCCGCTTCCCGCACCCAAAAGAACAAAGGGAACCTCTGCTGCCGCCCGGGCAACCTGGCCGGCCTCTCTCGCAGCGGCTTACTGGTGCCGAGCTTGGGAGTCCCTGGAGGAGCTGGCAGGGGCTGCAAGCACCGCAGGCTGGACTGGAGCCTCAAGTCTAGGGCAGCGAGTCATTCGATAGGAAACTTGCCTCTTGGAAGGAATGACTCGGCTTGGCTCCTGCTTTGCCTCTCCTGCCTTTTCGCTTCTCCATTCGGTTGTTGGGCGGCAGATGAAAAGCGGGAGCCAAGCTGGGTCATTCCTCCCAAAAGGCAAGTTTCCCATCGAATGACTCGCTGCCCTGATGATGAGAGGTTAGGCTGTGCCTCATTTGCCTCACCTGACTGCACGTCACTGGCTAACACAATACACAAGTGTACCAATATACTGTAGCACCAATAATGTGTGAGGTTCACATTGATTACATCTAATGTTTTAAAGCAAGACAAGAAACAATGGTTGGAACCTAACCAAGGGGAGAAGCAACCTAGAACTAAGGAGAAATTTTCTGGGAGTTCGAACAATTAACCAGTGGAATGACTTGCCTCCAGAAGTTGTGGGTGCTCCATCACTGAAGGCTTTCAAAAAGAGACTGGACAACCATTTGTCTCAAATGGTATTGGATCTTCTGCTCAAACAGGGGGCTGGACTAGAGGACCTTTGAGCTCCCTTCCAACTCTTATTATTCTACGGTATGTTCTCAATCTTAGAAACTTTAAGAGGAGTGGACTTCAACTCCCAGGATTCCCCAGCCAGTCATGGGTGGAAAGAGATGAGGAGATGACCAGCATCAAGAGGGATAGACACAGTGGCAATGGGTGATCAGTCTGAAGACTGGACAGACTAGGCAGGGGACATACCTGACCACTAAGAATTGACAAGGACTAGATGGCATATAATCAGCCAATCAATACCATGTTAGGTTAAATATTCATGGAGATCCTTAGTCATCCATGTCATGGTTGTCCCAAAGATGCTTTTTCAAAAGGCAACTGGGTTTTGCTTTTCCTTGAAGATGTTTTGTTCCTCATCCAAGAAGCTTCTTCAGTTCTGACTGAATGGTGGAGGATGGAAGAATAGAATAGAATAGAATGGAATAGAATAGAAGAGTTGGAAGGGATCTTAGAGGTCTTCAAGTCCAACCTCTGCTCAGGCAGGAATTCCTGTACCATTCCAGACAAATGGTTGTCCAATCTCTTCTTAAAAACTTCCAGTGTCGGACCTTGGAGCAGAGGTGGGTTCCTACTGGTTCGGACTGGTTTGGCTGAGTAGGTAATAACTTGGCTGGCCATGCCCGCGAGCCTGTTCTATGGGTGGTGGCATAGACAGCACCATCTCATTTTTAACCTACTGCGCGGGTGCACTTACCACACATCAAGCGGCACATGCCCAAAGCACATCCCTGAGCGAACCGGAAGTAGAAGAAGCTGGAACCCACACCTGCCTTGGAGGTCTTCTAGTCCAACCCCCTGCTTAGGTAGGAAACCCTACACTACTTCAGACAAACGGTTATCCAACATCTTCTTAAAGACTTCCAGTGTTGGGGCATTCACAACTTCTGGAGGCAAGTTGTTCCATTGATTCATTGTTCTCACTGTCAGAAAATTTCTCCATATTTCTAGGTTGCTTCGTTCCTTGATTAGTTTCCATCCATTGCTTCTTGTTCTACCCTCAGGTGCTTTGGAGAATAGCTTGACTCCCTCTTCTCTGGGGCAGCCCCTGAGATATTGGAACACTGCTATCATGTCACCCCGAGTCCTTTTTTTCATTAAACTAGACATACCCAGTTCCTGCAACCATTCCTCATATGCTTTAGCCTCCAGTCCCCTAATCATCTTTGTTGCTCTTCTCTGCACTCTTTCTAGAGTCTCCACATCTCTATTCCTTGCAGTCATCTGGTCATTACAGGTAGAGAGGGATACAACACCACCTATCTCCTGTTTACAACACAGTCCTTTCAGAAGTTTCAAGAAAGTTCTACACCCATATTCAGGTGTACCCCTGAAGGTACAGATAAGCCTCCAAGTGGCCTCAACGAATCTCAGAGGGAGTACTAATGACCATATGACTGCAAGGAATATAAATCCTTCCATCCTCCACCATTGAGTCAGAACTGAAGAACCTTCTTGGATGAGAAGCGAAACATCTTCAAGGAAAAACAAAGCCGTATGGTCCATCCTGTTTGCTCAGAAGCGACTGACAGTGGGAGGCGATCTCAGAAAGAATGGCTCTGACCACCGCTAATGCATTAGGAAACCAAATAACAAAATAACAGAGCTGGAAGGGACCTTGGAGGTCTTCTAGTCCAACCCCCTGCTCAAGCAGGAGACCCTATTCCATTTCAGACAAGTGGCTGCCCAGTCTTCTTTTAAAATACCTCCAGTGTTGGAGCTCTCACAACTTCTGGTGGCAACTTTCGTTCCACCGAATTAATTCATAGAATAACCGGATTGCAGGGGGCCTTGGAGGTCTTCCAATCCAAGCCCCCTACTCAGGCATTACTGAGGCATTTGTCTGAGTAAAATCCATTTGCCTCAACCACCAACTTCATATAATTTTATGGGTCTTAGATATGAACTGTGTGATGCTGCTTTCAATAAGAATGTTTTCCGAGAATGGTAGAGGAATTTCTGGCGTAGTTCCAGGGAGAGAGGAGATATTCTCCAAAGTAGGTCTCAGTTTTTAAAACGAACAGATGGAACTGTACTTTTCAGCCAAAAGAGTAAAGCCAATTTCTTAAACTATAATCCTAAGAGGCTTTCTCCCCCCTTTCGTTATTTTGTACTTCCACATAGAGGTTTATTTACTGGTCCATGGACTGAAATGGATGAAAACAATGGAGATAATGTTTAGTTTGATGTAGGTTGGAATGAGGAACGACCCATTTTAGAAGGGTGACCTCCTAAAAGTTCCCCTCATGAAAAATTCTACTTTTCACCAAAGTAGAAAATGCTCTGAGATTACTAAAAAGACATGAATTTAAGGAAGGCTGCTTCCTGCTATTGCGTTGTCGAATATTGATATCTTTATATGTTATCAACAGATTCAATAAGTGCATCTTTTTGAAAACCTTTCATACCACCGTAAATTAACTCATTTCCCACCTCAGCCTAAAGTTTAGTCTGTTAGCTTTCCAGGATGCAAGAAATGTCTCAACCCTCCAGAAACTAAGAATGTAAAAGATTTCACAATTCTCACTTTGCTCGCACAATAATGTCCACACACTCTTTTTATTTAGTATTGACTAGCCGATAACCTGGCATTGCTTGGATATTTATTTATAGGCTGAAAATGTCCGGACCAAACATGGCAAGTTTGAAAAAACACTGAAATTGACAGTCTAAGGTCTGTCTGTGTGTGAAGCCAGGGACCACGTTTTGTTCTAGTACAGGTAGACCTTGATTTACAACTAGAATGGGGACCAGAATTGCTGAAAGAATGCAGTTGTTAACTGAATTTCACCTAATTTTACAACTGTGGTCTGTCAGCCTCTGGCCACTCCAGCAGCCAAATCAGATGAGGAGGAGATGTGGGAGTCAGGGTTAGCATCCAGGTAACCTGAGAGAGCTCCGAGGTGGAAGAGGGAACGGAGCTGTGAGAGAGAGAGAGAGAGAGAGAGAGAGAGAGAGAGGGAGGGAGGGAGGGAGGGAGGGAGGGAGGGAGGGAGAGAGGGAGGGAGGGAGGGAGGGAGGGAGGGAGGGAGGGAGGGAGGGAGAGAGAGAGAGAGAGAGAGAGAGAGAGAGAGAGAGAGAGAGCGCCTGGGCCATCCAGGTCTGGAGGTGGCTGATGAGGAAGAGGAGGAACAGCTGGGTCCAGTGCCTGACACACGGATGTGCAGAAGGAAGAGGAGAGGAGAGCAATGGAAATCTATGGGCCGATTCTTGGGACAGAAGAGCCACCGCTGCTAGCGAAGCCCCACCTTAGCTCTGGGGATAAAAGGCAGAGGGTGGAGATGAATAGATGTGGCAGACAATTATTAATACCCCTGCAAAATGGACATGTTAGCCTGCGTGGAGAGAGAGACTTTTTGCTGGGGCTGCTGGAGCTCTTAATAAAGGAATCGTTGATTTAAATACAGAGGGCTTGTCGTGTTTGGGGAGCTGGGTCAGAACAAACTCCTTTTTTTTTTGCCATGGTTTTAAGTGAATCACTGCAGTTATTCAATGCATCTGACATCTCCCATTGAGTTTGTCAGACGCTGGCTGGGGAGGTAACAAATAGCGATCACATTACCCCAGGGCGCTACAACTGTGGAAAATATATGCCGCTTGGTCACATAATTGTGGGGATGCTGTGACAGTCATAAAAACTGGATGTAAGTAACTTTTTTGTAAATTTGAACAGCATGTATGTATGTTGTATGTATAATCTTACAACAAACAAAACCAGCACATATATATATATATATATATATATATATATATATATATATATATATATATATATATATATATATATATATATATATATATATATATATATATATATATATATATATATATATATTCGTAGATTTTCACGGGTGTAGGTATGCTGGTTTTGTTGTATTCGGGTCTTTTCCCGTGTAAGGTTGAGATTGTCTTTGCAACGTTTCGGCATCTCACCTGCCATCCTCAAGCGTGGGCTCAAAATGTGGGCTTAAAATGGGAACGGAGCTGCCGTCTTTCTGTAAGTCTTGGTGGGAGGGGATGGGGTGCTGGCCCACATTTTGAGCCCACGCTTGAGGATGGCAGGTGAGATCCTGCCGAAACGTTGCAAAGACAATCTCAACCTTACACGGGAAAAGACCCGAATACAACAAAACCAGCATATATCTATATATCTATATATCTATATATCTATATATCTATATATCTATATATCTATATATCTATATATCTATATACCTATATACCTATATACCTATATACCTATATACCTATATATCTATATATCTATATATCTATATATCTATATACCTATATACCTATATACCTATATATCTATATATCTATATGTCTATGTCTCTATCTATCTATCTATCTATCTATCTATCTATCTATCTATCTATCTATCTATCTATCTATCTATCTATCTATCTATCTATGCATTCAAGAGAGTTTAAACTTATTAGAGGTAATCACCCAATATATCAGATAGATGAGTAAAAATAAGAGGGCTAAAAATGGTGTAACTCAAATGAAATATATTAGAAGGGGAAATAACATAAGGAGAATTGTACTGATTTGAAACTGCTATTAGAAGGAACAGGAAGTTCCAATGTACTGTGTAAATGTAGTGTACGTCTAAGTTCTGTGTGTGTGTATTTTGTATGTTTGCAAATAAAAAAAATTAATTAAAAAGAAAAAGAAAAAGCCAGTCTTTCCAAAACAAGGAAGCAACAAAAGCAACGCCATCTACATGAGAAAAATAGGCCGGTATGTTGTAGCAGCCTGCATTGCATTAAAGCTTTCCCAGCGTGCTTGCAAAAAGAAAGAAAGAAATGCCCACACGATAATCCTACAGATGTTCCCAAAATAGTTACGGTGGTTAATCGGATCATCCAAGCAAATGTGCCTGTATTGAACCTGGCCACCAGGTTAGGTATGGTTCCTGCTAAGGAACCATTTGCCATGGTGTGTTTTGTTGTTTGACTCCCCCTCCCCCCCTTGAACTTGCTGTACAGATTCACTATACCAGAGTTACCCAATCTTTCTGGCATTGTGGACAGGCGGGTGGCAGGGGAGAGGGGACAATTCCATGTGAGTGGCCAACAATGTGCATGCAGCTCCAGTGTGCAAGCAGTGGGCATGTGTGTCTAATGCTCGTGCAAATGGAGCACGCAAGTTAGCTCCCATCCCTCTCCTAGGAAAATGAGATATTTTAGGAAATATTAAAAGGGCAGATTATTTCCCCTAAAAGGGAGGCAGAAATTCAGCCCCCCACCTTTGTCAATGGACCATTAAGGCCTGAGCCAGTCTATTCTACACAACAAAGATCTACCTCTTTATAGCAGAGCCATAATAGGAATTGCCCAAAGCACCTTCATTACATCATCACCCAGCAAGGCTCAACCAAGCCTGGGACACGGTCAACCTACAAAGCTACCCCTGCATGGGCCCATGGGAGTTTGACAACCTATCAGAATACAAGCTTAAATTCAAAAGCCCAGAGAGGGCATAAAACCAGGGGACTCTAAGCATCTCTTCCCCTCCCCCCCGCCCCCAAGACCTCAAACCATGTGGTCCTCTCCACCATTAAAAGCAGTCACCATGTTTCCAGTGTCTTTCTTCCCACTTGGAACTGAACCCAGATGGGCATTTATTCCACCCTGCGCTCACCTGTTGCTCATTTAGGGGGGGAGGGGTGCACACCAGGGGTGGGTTCCTGCCAGTTCTAACCTCTTCTATAGAAGAGGTTCTACAAATCTACAGTGCCGTTTAGAACTGGTTCCAGCTCCCTCCCCCCGCCTGTCTGCACATCATCAAGATGAAGAGTGAGAGGAGGAATTCTGGGAATTGAAGTCCACAAGTCTTAAAGCTGTCAAGTTTGAACACCCCTGGGGTTTTTTTTTCTAAGGGGTTAGGGGTGCAAGGGCCTTGTAACTTGACAGCTTTAAGACTTGCACACTTCAATGCCAGAGTTCCTGAGCCAACATGACTGGAGGAGGAATTCTGGGAATTGAAGTCCACAAGTCTTAAAGCTGTCAAGTTTGAACACCCCTGGGTTTTTTTTCTAAAGGGTTCGTGGTGCAAGGGCCTTGCAACTTGACAGCTTTAAGAGTTGCACACTTCAATGCCAAGGTTCCTGAGCCAACATTTTGGTTGCTAAGCAAGAGCGTTGTTAAGTGAGTTTCACCACATTTTACAAGTTGGCCACGCCCACCCAGTCACATGACTGCCAAGCCACTCCCACTCGGTCACACGGCTGGCAAGCCACTCCCACTCAGTCACATGTCCAGCAAGCCACTCCCACAAAGCAGGCCACACCTACAGAAGAGGTTCTAAAAATTTTTGAAACCCACCACTGGTACACACACATGCCCACTGCTTCAGCAGCCCAGTTCTGAACGGCTCATGGCCCACTTGTGGGCTGTAGCCCGTAGGGTTGAGGACCTCTGCAGAATTCTCATCGATTGCTATCCCCTGGGGGAGATTGAAAAAAAAAGGCAAAATGGCAGCTATGAGTGTGTCATCAATGCCCCACCCCTTTTTTGCATGCACCGTGACACAAAGGGGCGAGGCTTTGATCACTCGCTTGCAAGTGCCATCTTGATTTTTTTTCCCACTTCCCCCATTCCCATCCCTGAATTTCTGCATTCTAAAAAAATAAAAATAAAAATCGGTAGTTCCTTTAGTTTTGTGGCTTTCTTCTCATCTTTATCCCGTTGGAACTCGTATCAGCTTACCAATTCGGTGACTGCATTGATATATTTCAAAGGTGGCCAGTTTTCAGACGTGCATTGACTGAAGAATATAAGGTACAAGGGATTGCACGATTTGTTCATGCTTATGCATTTTAATGCAATGTCCTGCCAGTTACTGTTCCCCCCTCTCCCAGAAACATAATCTATTTACCATGCAAGTAAATTTGTAGTGCAAGGAATGAGCTCAGCTTTGACAAGAAATAAACAAAGTATGTGGAACGTGGCATATATACTAGCAAAGTATTGATGGAATTAATGGGGGGAAATGGCCATTTGGCATATATAGTAATATTTCTTTTATCTTTCTAAAGAAAGCATTAAGATCAATCAAATCTATGGACAGGTTTAGTGAATAGGAAAATATAGATATTTAGAAAAAGAGGCATTATATACATGTCATTATTGCTGCAAAAATATTCCTTTGTAAATCATGGACTAAAAAAATTAAAATGCAGCATTTTAAAAAAAATCAGAGTAGTCATGGTTTCAAATTAATCCTTCGGTGTTCTTTTTAAAAATCTGGTCTCATTGTTTCAAAGCGACTCGTACAGAATAAGACATTTCATTCTGACTATTTGGCTAACCCAAATCAATAAGCACATAGAATATTTGAACTATAGAACGGATATCTTAGTTGTCTTGTGGACTCATGAAGTATTTGTGTTGCTTTATAAAGCCTTAGTAAGGCCACACCTGGAACCCTGCATCCAGTTTTGGTCACCCCATTACAAAAACACGTGCAGACTTTGGAAAAAGTGCAAAGAAGAGCAACTAAGACAATTGAAGGCCTGGAGATTAAAACATATGAAGAACAGTTGCAGGATTTGGGTATGGCTAATCTAGAGAAGGACTAGGGGGGACATGAAAGAACTATTCCAGTATTTGAGAGGATGCCACAAAGAAGAGGCGGTCAACTTATTTTCCAAAGCACCAGAGGGCAGGACAAAAAACAATGAAGGGAAACTAATCAAGGAGAGAAGACAACTTGGAATTGAGGAGAAACTTCCTAACAGGGAGGACAATTAACCAGTGGAACAGTTTGCCTCTAGAAGTTGTGGGTGCTCCATTAATGGAGGTTTTTAAGAAGCGACTGGACAGGCAACTTGTTTGAAATGGTCTAGAATCTCTTGCTTGAGCAGGTGGCTGGACTAGAAGACCTGCGAGGTCCCTTCAAGCTCTATATCCGATTCTGGTTCTGATTTCTCTCGGTAAAGGTATGCAACTGGTCTGCCTTTACCTACAACAGGATATTTTTTGCCTTCTCTAGCTTATAAACTTCATGTTCCCTGGAGATACCTCATCCTAGTATTAAATAGGCTCAACCCTGCTTAGCTTCTGAGACTGGACAAGAAACTGCCCCTGTGGTGAGATTAATAGTTACTGGGGGGAAGCTTATTAAAGAGAGGTCGAACCTAGAAGTCAGGAGAAATTTTGTGATGGTAAGAACAATTAATTGACAGAATGGCTTTCCAAAATAGACTGGACAACCTTTTGACTGAGATGGTATAAGACCTCCTGCTTGAGCCCTATGATTCTGTATTGTGTGCTTTTCAATAACAAATTCTTCCCTCTACTTCCCACCAAATATTGGACTAGAAATACTAGATTTAAGAGTTTTGGTCTGACAAAATATCCTAATAAGTTTCAAGAAACCTTCAGTACACAATTTTCTTGGTTTATACCAGGGGTCCTCAAACTAAGGCCCCGGGGCCGGACATAGCCCACCGAAGACATTAATCCGGCCGGGGCAGGACCATGAGTCTGCCTCGCCCATATGGTCCCAACTACCTGCCAGCTCCCACCCACCTTCTGGAGGCCGGGGAGGCCAAAAACGGGACACATGGAGGCCTCAGGAGGCCAAAACAGGCCCATTTTTGCTCTCCCCAGCTCATCTCCAGAGAGAGAGAGAGAGAGAGAGAGAGAGAGAGAGAGAGAGAGAGAGAGAGAGAGAGGGAGGGAGGGAGGGAGGGAGGGAGGGAGGGAGAGAAAGAGAGGGGGGGAGGGAGAGACAGAAATAGAAGTTCCTCACAGCCCCCACAAACCAGCCACATTCCTTTACTAACCTGCTTTCCACCCCCAGGAACATAACAAATTAAAGTTTAATTTGTGTGTATTATTATGAAGAACGGTTGCAGTAATTGGGTATGTCTAGTTTAATAGAAAGAAGGACTAGGGGAGACATGATAGCAGTATTCCAATATCTCAGGGGTTGCCACAAAGAAGAGGGAGTCAAACTATTCTCCAAGGCACCTGAGGGTAGAACAAGAAGCAATGGGTGGAAACTAATCAAGGAGAGAAGCAACTTAGAACTGAGGAGAAATTTCCTGACAGTGAGAACAATTAATCAGTGGAACAGAAGTTGCCTCCAGACGTTGTGAATGCCCCAACACTGGAAGTCTTTAAGAAGATGTTGGATAGCCATTTGTCTGAAACTCTATAGGTTTCCTGCCTAGGCAGGGGTTGGACTAGAAGACCTCCAAGGCCCCTTCCAACTCGTATTGTATTGTTTAATAGACTACTATATTGGCCATGTGCACCCAGTCACATGACTACCTAGCCGTGCCCAGCCAATCATGTGACCACTTAGCCACACCCACCCAGCTGGTCTGCCCCTCTCACAGTCTGAGGGGACCGTGAATTGGCCCCCTGTTTAAAACGTTTGAGGACTCCTGGTTTAGAGAAACTACTATTTGTCTAGAGCAGAATTGTCAAACTCGATTTCATTGACTGCTGCATTCAGGGTTGTGTTTGACCATGGGGGGCCAGGGTGGGCATGGCCAGGGTGGGTGTGGTCTGCTCAACATCACTTGTGTTGTTGTCACTCGTGTTGGGGGCACCTGTGGTTGCCCAAGCCCTCTGCCAGTGAAAATGGGCTCCCGACCTCCGTTTTCAGCTGCAACAGCCGCCTGCAACCTTCTGCCAGCAAAAACGGAACTCAGAAGGGCTGTACACGGCCCTTGCCAGCTGTTTTCAGCTGTGATGTAATTTTGCAACCCTCTGCCAGTGAAAATGGAGCTTGCTCTGTTTTCACTGGTAGAAGCATTGTGGGACAGTCCTTCACTGTTTCCAGGGCAGCCCCGCGAGCAAGATTTAAGCAGCCTGTGGGCCGGATGCAGTGGTGGGTTCCGGATCCCGTTGCAACCGGTACGGTGCGTTACGATACTTACTGCCTGCGATGCTCCATGCACATGTGCGGAAGCCCCGAAGAGCTCAAATAGAGGTAAGGACGGCGGGCGGGCAGGTGGGCAGGCCGGCCCTCTGGAGCACGATACCGGAACGGTACCTGGTGCTCCCGGCAGGCACCGGTACACCCATAGTGGTGCGTACCAGTCGTAACCCACCACTGGCCAGATGTGACTTACAGGC